>NC_077234.1:106628673-107309923 GCF_027887165.1 Monodelphis domestica
AGAAGACTCAGAGTGGCACAAAGCAGCCAGAGCTTGGAAGATGTTCCAAATGAATTTGTGTGCATCTCTTCCAGCTCTAAGAACAATGACTTTATTGTATCCATGAGCAAAAGAAATGAAATGTAGAATTTCAGGCATCAGTGACCATTTCGAGAGAGATGTATTTAGGCTTAACAAGGCCTTCCTGGAACTCTTGAAAACCTACCACTTAAACAAACACCCATTCTCTTAATATATGAGATTTTTTAATTAATAGAATTTATTTAATGAATCTCAGCTCTTCTACCACTTCCCCTCACCATAGAACGCATCATCTGGCAAAGTGATATGTATATTATATTATGTGTTATATGATATATTATTCATATATATATTTACTATTATATTCTATATACATATTTATGTTTCCTGACAATAAGTATTTTCTGTTATTATCCATAATTTAGGAAGCTAGTTGTTTGGAAATCAATTATATTTCCCCAAAAAATTATTCTATAAATAGTTCTTTGAATCTCAATTCAGACATTGAAGTCTTTTAAACATATATTAGGACATTTTAGTATACTTTATTATTACACTACTAATAGCACAACTTTAATTCTACTTAATCATCACTTATCTTATTTCTCTAGTAAAATGCTTTCACAGTTCTAACTTAATATATCCAGAATAAAGTTTTTCCCATCAAGATTGAGAAGATTCTCTGGGATTAGGGGAGAAGATTAGAGTAGAGTTGACATCACTTTGTAAGTCTTTACTATGTTACTGATTAAGGTAGGTCCCTCTTTTAGTCAATCACTTCTAAAATGTTTAGCTGAAGAGCTAAGGTTGCCGAGTGCTTTCAGAATCCTTTCATGCATAATGTTATAACAAATCAACTATTTATGTTAACTAGACTTTACATAATTCTATATTTTAAAATGTGATTTGTGTTTGTAATATTGGGGAAATTATTTTACTTATGCATAAAAGAAATTGTTTTGTTTCATGTTTTTTGATCATTGGCAAAACTATCATGAAAATGAAAATTGCAATGAAGGATCAAAGCAAATTTTGTGAATTATAGCCAAAAAGTCCTTTCATGGGAAAACTTGTGAGATACTATATATTTAAATGTACATTTTAATTAAATTTCCTTCCATTTGAGAATCAATGCTACATAGGCAGAAGAATGGTAAAAGCTAGGCAATGGAATTGAAGTGACTTGCCTAAGGTCACACAGCTAGGAAATATCTGAGGACAGATTTCAACTCAGACTTTCCATCTCCAAGTCTGGCTCTTTATTCACTGAACCACCTATCTGCCCTCCAAAAATGTATTTTTCTTTTAAAACTATATTTTTGTTTCAACTATTTGGTCTTTTGATGACTAAAGAAAAATTTTTTTTCTTCCCTCTCATCTCCAGGCACTTTTCTCTTTAGGCATCCCATCTCACTTGCTAATCTTGTCTCTACCTGCTGACTCTTCCTCCTATGTATACAAATATAACCCAAAACCAACAATATATTGTTTACATCACACACATTTAAAAATGAAAGATGTGCAGAGAGTAAAAAAATGAATTGATACAGTAAGATATATTCTGTTTGAGCTGAGAAAAAGGAGGGATGACAATAATGGTCTCAGACAAAATTAAAACTAAAATAGGTCTAATTAAAAGAGATAAAGAAGGAAACTACATTATGTTAAAATGTACCAATAGTAAACCTATATGCACTAAATGTTAAAATGTCTAAATTTTTTAAATGCTAATTTACAAATTATAAAAGATAACAAAACCTTAAGAGTAGAGGTCTTTAATCGTCCCCTCTCAGTAGTAGATAAATATAACCAACAATAAACAACAATGGAGTGAAGAGATAAATAAAATCTTAGATAAGCTAGATATACTATCTCTCAGGAGAGAATCAAATGGGAATGGAAAGGAATATACCTTTTTCTCAGAGGTACCAGTACCTTTACAAAATATTGTGTACATATTAAGACACGAAACTTTAATAGTCAAACACAGAAATGCAGAACTATTAAATGCATCTTTTTTTCAGATCATAATGCAATAAAATTACATTTTAAAAAAGACCTTGGAAGGAGAACAAAAATTAATGGGAGTCTAACTTAAACTAAAAGGATGAATGGGTTAAAGACGAAGTTATAGAAAAAATATATTTTTAATTAAAGAAAATAATAGTAATGAGAAAACATAGCAAATTCTGTGGGATATGGTAAAAAAAAGACAAAGAATTTTTGGTCCAAAATGAAGGAGACAGTTTTTGAATGAAGTCATAGTTGTATATGTATAATTATATAAAAAAAGTTCTAAATCATTATTGATTAATGAAATGAATATCTCATAGCAGATTGATTAAAATGGCAAAAGGGCAAAAATGACCAAATTTGGGAGGGAATATGGAAAAATTGGGACAGTCTTGGTGGAACTGTGAACTTATCTAACTATTTTGGAGAGCAAACTGGAATTATGCTTAAAGAATTATAAAACCTTTCAACCCAAAGATACCACTATTAAATTTATTTCTTAAGATGATTAAGGAAAAATGAAAAGAACCTATATGTTTTAAAATATTCATAGCAGCTCTCTATGTGGTGGCAAAGAACTGGAAATTGAAGGGATGCCCATTAATTTGGCAATCATTTAACATATTGTGGCATATGATTATAAGAATATACTACTGAACTATAAAAAATTAGAAGCAAATTAATAAAAAAAAAAGACCTACATAAAATTATGAAGAGTCAAATGAACCAAGCCAAACCAAAAGAGCATCACACAAAACAACAGAAATATTGTTTTCAGAATGTGTATGTTCACTTCCAGAAAAAGAACTGATAAATATAAATAAGCAAGACATAGTTTTATATATATTGATATATTTTTGTCAAATGATGCCTTCTCCAGTGCAAGGAGGGATTGAATTACCTAGGTATTTTAATGTAATACATAAACAAATGAATACATTTTTATTTTTAAAAATGGCCAGTGCTCTCTAATCTTAAAACAAACAAAAAAAATACCTTCGCTTGATTTTCATCATTCCTTCAGTCTGTCAGCTATAATACTCTTCTTCTCAAAGGCATACTTTTTGAGAAAGTTGTCTGAACAAACCATTTTTTAAAATCTTGAAATGCCATCATATTTTTTCAGTGCTCATAATTCTTGACCTTTCTATCATATTTGAAATTGTTGAACTGCCCCCCCCAAAAGCACCTTTCTCTATACTGAGTGTTCCTGTCACTAATTTCTCCTAGATCTCCCACTTTTTAAAAATTCCATTCTTTCCTTTTTTTCACTATCCATGTATCATTCCTTAATTACAACTTTCCAGGTCTCTCTCTCTCTCTCTCTCTCTCTCTCTCTCTCTCTCTCTCTCTCTCTCTCTCTCTCTCTCTCTATCTATCTATCTCTCTCTCTCTATCTATCTGAGTATCTCATATTTAGAATATCTCTTTAATGCCCATTGGTATAATTATCATCCCTACAGTGTTGATTCTCAATATTTTCTCTCGAATTACAATTCCACATTATGACTATTAGTCACCTAAAATGTTCATCCCAAAAGCATCAGAGCTGTCAATATATCCAAAAATGGATATCATTCTCTTCCCCAAACAACTGTATATGTCTTTTCACCCAACAATACCACTATTAAGCTTATTGCCGAAGGTCATCAAAGAAAAAAAGATAAGAACTTATATATTCTAAAATTGTACAAATAATGGACAATTTCCATTTTAGACCAAAAATTTTAAAGCAAATTTCTAATAAAAGTGTAGCATATGTTTATCTCCATTAATGTATAAACCAAAATATCTATATTGTCTATTTTAAGGGGGCCAAAATAAGTTCTAAAAATTGCAACTGCACATATCCATGTTTTATATCTTTATTTAATGTTCTATGTGGTGCTCAGTTTTGTTAAAGTGCTAAAGAGATGCTAATTCTTAATTCTTCTTGGGAAATCATTCATCACATTTGGTATTTTCCTAACAATATTATTACCCTATGCCTATTTGATAAATATTTTACAGGGAAATCAATACAAATAGGTTTTTTTAAATATCTTCAGCTCAATTTATTAGCTCCATTTGGCTAATTTTCTCAAAGGTTTAACTTCATTGATAAATGTAGGAACAGACTCATATCTTAAATTAGCCTATTGCTCTGACATTTTGATAAGAAGTGAATCCTTGACTCCTTATCAAGAGAGGAGATATTATTTGCATCAATTTATATTAGTTGCTAGTCACAAAGAGTGATTCAAAAATATATCCTCTGAACTACCAAATAGAATAACAAAAATATTTTAATAAATAGAAAAAAAAACTTGTTTTTTTATGTTGGGGTCATTCCTGATTAAGTTATATATCTGAATAATTAGAGCAAAAACAAAAAAAGAATAAAATTGTAAGACAGATTAAAAATGAGGAAACATTTTCATGGTTAAAATAAATTCTAATTTAAGTTATGTAAATGATGGGTTGTTACCTTGAAAAATGGAAGTGCATGTATTATCCCTTATGATAACTATTTGCAGAAACTTTAAAAATTTTAATTGATTTTCATACTGAGCAAGAAAAAAGTTTTTAAAATATTTTACCTTCAAACACATGATCTCTTTGTTAAGCAGGGACACACAACTAACCTAAGACATTATAAGGATAAAAGTAAAAGAACAAAAATACCTCAAAATTAAAAACATTAAAATCAAGAAAAAAATTTTCATAATGAAGGACCATGGAGTCATACTATTGAAATCCTAAGCATATGCCTTCTCATGTGCTTTATGAAGAAGTAGAAATTAATATAACATATATATTACATATATATGCTTATAATGATATCATCATACCTTGTTTCATTATATATATATATATACACATTTGTGTATTATGTACATTGTGTATATATATATGTATATAATTTTATAAGCAGGCAAACAAGATCAACTTTACAAACTCAAATTTAATATTACAAAAAAAATGTTAGTAAGAAAATATTGATAACTATCAACCCATAAGCCAATATTCAAAAGTTTAATGAGAATAATCTGGACATATAAAAAGGGTATTCCTAATGAAAGTATCATGTGAGGACATATAGATTTTCATAAATGATATTTTAGAAAAATCTACCTTTTCCAGTAATAATATTTTTGATTAAAGAGAATAGGCAAAACAAGATGTCACTCATTACTTATCTTTGAGAAAAATAACAGGATTCCATGGAACAGACAAGCTACCCCACAGGTTCCCTGCCAATGAGATGTCTTCCAAGAAAATGTCATCATACAAAATTTCTTTAAAGTATTAACAGAGATAATTGTTAAAGACTCTGATTACTAATGAAAATGTTCATTGTTATCTCACATTTTCCATTTAAAATTAAAATGGGTAGAGTGGTTTCTTATGAATGATGAGGTCTTCTAGGATCACATAATCATGGAAGATATTTTAGTGATAATATCAAATCCTGGAACATTGAAGAAACTCAAATTAGATTTATAATAGTTTTGCCTAACTATTCTTAGAGAAAATTACAAGTGGAAGAACAATACTTGTCTAGTAAGCACTGTGCAGTTGGATAAATAACTCTTTCCTAATTCCTCAGTTCTCTTGATTTCCTTTAAATCATTCCCTCTTAATGTTGAATATAACTTGATTAATATATTTGTTTGTCTATTTTCTTCCTATTAGTCTTGAACACCTTGAGAGCAGGGACTGAATTTTCCCCTTTTTGTAGCATAAGCACCTTGCACATTGCCTGGCACATAGCAGGTGTTTAATAAATATTGAATTATTGATTAAATCAGCAATATTTGATCTTTAATTAATGTCAAACTCATTCATTTAAATTTTTTAATTTATTACATTAAAAAATGTCCAGTTAATAATCTCTCTCTTTTCTCTCCCTCCATTAAAAATAACATAATTTGACAGAAAGAGATTTATATTTATAAAACTATGCCTTACTTCTATTTATCAGTTCTTCTCTGGGGATAGACATACTCAAATCTTTCTTCAGACAATATTTCTGTTGCTATACAAAATGTTCTCTTGATTCTGCTGCTTCACTCTTCTTGTGTAGGTCTTTCCATATTTTTATTAAATTAATCTACTTGTCATTTCTTATGGTGAAGTAGTATTCCACCCCAATCATATGTCACACTTAAAGTCAACAATGAACTTAGAGCATAGAAAAGAATAGTAAAGTAGACTAGATTGTCTTTGGAAAATGGAATTTTTTAAAAATGATTTTAGGCTTGCCATTGGAACAAAGACTTATCTTTTTAACTTATATTCTGATGGTTTAAATCATGGACTACAATTTCTGAAGTACTAATGTTGATGACCTTACAAAGAACAGAGCAAAATTACATGATGAGTGTGAGCAAGCCACAACATATTATAAAAAATAAATAATAAATGTTAGGCAAAAAATCTAGGAGTCAGAAAAAAAATAGATTAGCATAGATGAAATGAGGGGCAATTTACTGAAGCCCTGCATGTTCTCTTGGAAAATCTGAAAAAAAATGATGAGAATTTAAGAAAGATTTGTGATATATTAGTTGTATATACAGGGTAGATTTTCAAGAGGACATGAAAAAGAGCTACAAAATGAGCAGCACGCATGACTTGGTTTCTTGGTTTGTTTTCTAGAAAAAATTCCGTATTTATGAGATTACATGACTGAGTCACCCAACTGGGTTTCCTATATTAGCTAGTGTTACTTGTTTTTGAACACTGAAATGGATACACAATCTTTCTCTTCCCCTTCTTTGTAATGTAGATCTTAATATTGTTTCAATATATTGTCCCTTTTCCACAGTATAAAAACAAAGAGCAATAAGTCATAGAGGAAACCACTTATTATTGAGATGAACTGGAATGGAAACAGAAACAAGTTAGTTGAAAGTTAAAAAGCATTTTTTTTTGAGAGAAGCTTGAAATACTTCAAATACTGTATCTTGTTTTCTTTCACAACATCTTCCTGATGTGTTTTTAAAATAGGAGAACCAAAAAATACACATGTAAACTGAAATGGAAAATATATAAAATATTATTAAACCCACCTTCATTTCTAGTATTCCTTAACTCAGCAAGTCAGTCAATAAGCACTTAATAAGATCCCATTGTAGTGATGGCCAACTTTTTAGAGACCAAATGCCCAAATGATAATTCTCACACCCCAGGTGACCCCTTTACCTTATCCCAGAAAGGGGAGGGAGGAAGAGTTCCCATTGGGCTGCTGAGCAGAGGAATGGCTAATGTGAAAAATGTCCTCAGAAATGCCCTCAGGTGAAGAGGGAGAATGCAGCAGCCCCCTCTATTGTGGGTGCCAGAGGTTCATCAATACAGGGCTACTGTGTGCCAGAGAATGTGTTTCATAGTCCCTGCTCTCAAGGCGCTCATGGTCCAGTGTGGAAAGAGCACAAAAACAACTATTATAAACAAGATATGAGCCAGGTTAATTAGAGATAGTGAACACAACTTTGGACATATTTCATTTGAGAAGTCTTTTAGGCAATTGGAAATGTGATTGGAAGAGATGATAATTAACACCTTGGGAGCTGAGATAACCAACTGAAATAGCATGGAGAAGGAGAAAAGAAGATCTAGAAATGAGTTCTGGGATAGAAAACATTAGCAGACATGGCCTGGGACTAAAGTTCAGGGTAGCAGACAGAAAAGAAGGAGTCAGACAGGTGGGAAGAGATAGGCTAGAATGGTGTCATATAAAACCTATAGAGAAGAGTATCAAAGGGAAGAGGGTGATACATCATTCCAAAGTCTTCAGGATGCAGATTTTTAAAATCTATTCCATTTGTCCATTTAAGATCTTTGGTAATGTTGGAGAGAATAGTTTCAGGAGAATGATGAGATAAGAAGCCAGACTTTCTAGTAGAGTTAAGAAGAATGTGAGAGAATACAAAGTCTAAGTATTGACTGTAGATGACCTACTCAAGAAACGTAGACACACAAGGGAGAAGTATTGGAAAATAACTAGTGGAGATTAGTAGTTCAAGGAAGGGTTTTTTATTTGTTTGTTTGTTTGTTGGTGGATAGGTGAGAGTTGGACATGTCTATGGGCAGTAGAAAAGCAGCTTAGTCAGGGAAAGATTAAAGATAAGTGAGAGAGTGACGATGATAGAAACACAGTTTGCTACGGAACAGAAAGTGGAATGGAAAACTTAGCATTCAGAAGAATTAGCCTTGACAAGAAAAGAGTCATCTCTTCATATTAGACAAGAGTAATGGAGGAGTTAGAAGCAGAAGGCATCTGGGTAATGTGGACTGAAGAGACAGGAAGAAGTAGGAGCTTTTGACAAATGGTCTCTCTCTTTTTTTAATGAAATCTGAGACAGTTATGAGCCAAGTAGGTAAGGCAAAAGGGAAAGGTTTGAAGTGGGGTTAAAACGCTTGGAGAAGCCCCTTGGGTGGGGCAAAAGAGTTAATAAGAGACTGGCTTTGTGGTCCAATTTAGGATGAAATTATACAACATAATTTGTTGTGGACCCAGTTGGGACAGTTTCATGATTTTCTGCAACTTTGATCATCTACACGTGTTTAGGGACAAAAGTAGCAGATGGTTGAGTAATCCTAGTCTTGGGTTTATCAGGGTAAAATTGGCAATAAGTTAAAGGAGCAGCCAAAGGACTCCAGAGAACAGGCCATTTAAGAATTAAACAGATTCATTAGAGTATCAGTTGAGAAAGAGCAGTGACTTTAGTCAGTGCAAGCATGATAGCCTCAGGAAGAACTAGAGGATGAAAAGATGAAATGGTAAGAATGGAGGCTTTCTAGACTCAGTCACAAAACTAACATTTATTAGCTAAGGTGAGGTGTTGTACAAATCACTTAACTAAACCTAAATTTATTCATTTAGAAAATAAGGGATACTAGAAAACATGAGTTAAGCCTTCCAGACTTGTTAAGAATCACTGCAAACCTTTAGGTGCTATGCTGATGTAAACTATTATTATTGATAAGATCATTATTACAGCTGCTGAAAAAGAATGTTATATCGAAAAGAATGCAAAATCTGAAGTTAAAAATCCCGGATTAGAATCTGGATTTTGCCACTTTCTCAATATCTAAAATTATACATCATTTCATTTCTGACTTTCAGTTTCCCAATAGCCAGAATAAAGTAACTGGATTTGATGATTTCTAAGGTTTTTAAGTTTCTTTCTTTCCTAAACCTATGATCAAGGATGACAGTTCTGAATCAGGCTCAGACTGGATAAGTGACTTTTCAAAAATCATATGATGGCTAAAGACATAAACCAAAATGCAAGCATGTCAGAGTCAGGATCAGGATTAGAATCTGAATTTGCCCACTTGAAGGACAGAACTATAGCTGTAGCTTCAGTAGCAGCAGTAACAACAATCATAAAGATGTAGACTGCCATAGTGAATTTCCAGCTGGTATTAGATGAACTGCCTTTCAAATATACTAGCTGTGTCATCCTGGGCAAGTCACTCATCTCCTTAGTGTCCTAGAATTCGTTCTAATTAGACCTTGCAGAACAGTTGCTAATGGACATTAGTAAAGGAAATTTCCTCATGTAAAATTGCCCATGCCAATGAAAGCACACATTTAGACCATTTACACAGAGCTTTAAGGGCTCAAAAGGCTAACATTTACTTAGAGCTTTAAAATCTTCAGGGTGTTCTACATACGTCATTTCATTTGAGTATTGTAACAGATCTCTGAGGTAGGTTCCATTATTATCTCCATTTTGTGGTGAAGAAATTAGGACTGCTAAACGCTAAATGACTTGTCTGCCATCACACAACTTAGAAGTGTCAGAGACAGAATTAAACAGAACTTTCTGACTCCAAGCCACTCTAAACACTAAACTGTTTCTCATGAAACTGGCATATTGTAGGCAAAATCCTGAAGCCAATCAAAAACATTCCTTTACAACAAGGGTGTTCTTATTTTGGAATCTGTGAGTTTAAAAAATTAATAATTACATTTTAATATAATTATGTATCTTTATGCTTCTGTGTGTTTTTTTTATTTTATATATTTAAAATCATTCTGAATAGGGTCCAGAGACAACACTCTACTGTCAAAGGGACCAATGACTCACAAAAAGGTTAAGAATCTCTACTTGGAATATACATATTTTTGCATATTTTGATATGCTAATTGTCACCTCTCCACCATTTCCAGACTGTATCACCTGCACTCTGACCATTCTCTTTCATCCTTTCCCATCAGAATCATCTGGATTCTTCCCTGGGGACTCTGAAAAGGAAGCTTTCACTGCTTTACAGGCATTCTTCCTGGCCTCTCTGTAGCATTTAACATTATTGTCCACCTTTTCTGTCTGCTAACTTCTGTAATGAAAAGGGTCCTGGACCTGCCTCAGGAAGACCTAAATTCAAATCCAGCCTTAGATACTTATTATTATATCTGTGTGACTCCACAGCTTATTAAGATTAAAACCAGAGATTAAGAGCCATCTGAGTTTCCTCTTTTGAGATGTGCAGCTGATAACTTCATCAAACTCCTACAGGTTGCTGATAGAATAAAATGGAATATTTGTAAAATGCTTTGCAAACATTAAAACACTGTAAAAGTTAGGTATCATTTTGGTTCTTGTAGTCAGTAGTGGTGAGAGCTGGGATTGTGGTGCTTGCTTGGGTTTCATTTCTCTAGTCGTTGACAGTTGAGTAGGTGACACGTAGTAAGGACTTAATGAACATTTTCATTTTCTTCATTTCATTATGACTTTTCTCATCCCTTTTCATATATGCATACTTTCAAAATTTGGTATAAGGAATATGGGAATTCACTTGAACTCTCACTCCAATGTCCAGTAGCTATGTGGCCCTGGGAAAGTCACTTTACTGAGCCTCAATTTTCTTCTCCTTAGACTTATTCTCTTTGTATTACCATGACCCAGTACTGAGCTTGAGTTTTATATCCTTGTTGAATTAAATTGAATCTACATATTGTGGATAATAATACTAGCATTTCCACTTCACAAGGTTGTTGTGGGAGAATAATTGTAAAACGTAAAGTATATATTTATGTGTATATGCATACATATTATTATTGCCTCTCCAAATAGATTGCTTCTCACAGGGTGGAACTTTTCCTGTTAATTCTATTTGTATTGTTAATAATATAGAGTATAGTGCTATACATTGGTGCTTAAATTCTTGTCAATTATTGTACATTCATACTGAGGTGATGAAATAAAGGCTTTTGGGATAGGGAATGATGTCAATGGAAAGGTGCCTTCAGCCAAAAAGATTTAGATTTGTAAAATTTTAGAATTTTAAAGCAACTGAGAGATAACTCAGTACAACAAGATTTCACATATAAGAAAAGTGTCGCTCAAAAAAGAGAAATAATTTTGCCTAAAATCATAGAGCAGTCACTGAAAGAAGTACTAGAATCCTTAGTCTCCCAGTCCAATACTCTTTCTACTATAGCTCATTACCTCTTTCCCACCAATTATTTTGTTCTCACTGCTTCGCTGATCCTCCACTATGCTAAAAGAACTAATCTCTGAAGAAATTCTTTGTTCTTAAAGAGGACATTGAGATTTTATGATTTTGTGGTTTTAACTGGCACATTTGAAAAGCAGTTTACATATAAACTTTCTCAGTCCATAAAATAGACACAGACTGTTTAGATTCACAGTGAGGCCATCTACGCTGACCTCTAAGAGAAAACTGAGGGCCAGAAAGATTAAATTGCTTGCCCAAGGTCACATAGAAAGTGTGTGACAGAGTCACGATAACATCTGTAGACACATGTCAATGGGAATCCCATATGGTAACATAACTATTCTCAATTAATAATTATCAACGAGAAAAGGGGAAAGACTTGTACAAAAAATTCATAGCTGAGCTCTTTGTTTTGGCCAAAAATTGGAAAATGAGGGGATGCCCATCAATTGGAGAATGGCTGAACAAACTGTGGTATATGTTGGTGATGGAATAGTATTGTGCTCAAAGGAATAATAAAGTGAAGGAATTCCATGGGGACTGGAACAACCTCCAGGAAGTGATGCAGAGTGAGAGGAGCAGAACCAGGAGAACATTGTACACAGAGACTGATACACTGGTACAATAGAAGGTAATGGACTTTTCTACTAGCAGCAATGCAATGATCCAGGACAATTCTGAGGGACTTATGAGAAAGAACATTATCCACTTTCAGAGGAAGAACGGTGGGAATAGAAACACAGAAGAAAAAAAAAACTGCTTGATCACATGGGTCAATGGGGATATGATTGGGGATGTAGACTCTAAATGATCACCCTAGTGCAAACATCAATAATATGGAAATAGGTCTTTATCAATGACACAAGTAAAACCTAGTGGAATTGTGCATCGGCTATGGTGGGGTGAGGGGGGAAGAGGGGAGGGGAAGAACATGAATCATGTAATAATGTAAAAATATTCTAAATTAATTAATTAAATAAAAATTTCAATAAAAAAATAATAATTTTCCAGGAGAGTGATCATCAGCTTAGGAACATGAGAGCACATACCTTACCTTGGTACATGAGTAATGCTCTTTCTGTTCCTCATAGATGACATTTTTTGTTGTTATATGTTTACAATTTCAGCAACTTTCCTGTTTCCTGTTTCCAAGTGCTGCTATTTGAAGAAGGAGGGAAAGGCATCTGCATCTGGTCACCCTATGGTTGAGACATACACCCTTCCTAGTAACCATTTATTGACCAAAATTTCTATGGGGTTTTCTGGGCCAGGAGTGACCACGGAGAGGACTAGGAAGTCTAGGTTTGTGCTATGGAGGTGTAGTTACAAGGATACTACCTTGCCTGCCTTCACCACATAATTGAACTTGTTCAAAATTCTTTATCCAAGGTCATTTGCTTCCTCCCATTGCCTCTGGAGACTTAGACTTCCTCTGCAACATCAGATTACTATACCTCAGCTCTTACCCTAACAGCCAGGATTTATAACTACATTTGTCTTTTTGAATTCTTAATAAGTGCTACTGTGATTCAAAGATGAATCCACTTTTTTATATCAGAAACACAAATAAGAGTTAATAAACTGAGACTAAGTTACAGGGAGGTGGGGAAGATCAAATGGCATAATGTATATAAATTACATTTATATAAGCCTTAGAGCAATACATATTTGTCAGCTTGCCTCATCACCTCATAAATATCTTTGAAAAATGGTCATCCATCTTTGCTTGAAGAGTCATTGGAAACTCAATGCATTTTAAGGCAGAGCATTTTGCTTTGGTGCATATCTAACTTTTATAAAGTTGTTTTCATATTGAACTAAGAATCCTATAACTTCCACCCATTGGTGATATCTGAGATCAAGTCAATTCAATAAAATTTTTATTAAGCACTTACAAGCTATTATTCTAGGGAAATTAATGCAACAATATGCTCTTCAGGAGCTGAAAATTCTACAGGCCTAAGTAATGACAAGCCTGATGTCTTTAACTTGTATCAATCCTTTAGGTATTTAAAATTGCAAGAATATCTCTAATTCATTTTCTCTTTTTTGAGCTAAAAATTCCCATTTTTGAAAATCTATACTTATTTATAATTATTTCAAAACCCCTTATCCTCTGGTCTCTCTCTTCTACATGTATCTAAACTTGTTAATGCCTTACATGTGCCCCACAACTAGACACAGCATTTCTGATGTATTCTGATAAAGGCCAAAAAGCCTTATGATAAGACCATAACTTCTCTCCTCTGGTTATTGGTTATTTTATGTCTAACTGTTCATTATCTTGAGCATCCATGAAAGGAAATGGGTGCTGAGGATTTTTAAAAGGTAAGGTGAGATTTAAATAAAATTGGATATCTCAAACTCATTTACTTGCCTCATTAATGTATGGAGGCAAGAAGAAAGAATTATAGAGAAACAAATTTTGTTGGCCAGCTGGGTGGCACAGGGGATAAGCGGTCAGGCCTGGGGATAGGAATACTCATTTTCTTGAGTTCAAGTCTGGATTCAGATACTTACTAGCTATGTAACCCTGGCCGAGTTACTTAACAATGTTTGCCTCCATTCGTCATCTTTGAAATGAGCTAGAAAAGGAAATTGCAAACCACCCCAGTGTCTTTGTCAAGAGAACTCCATATTGGGTCACAAAGAGTTGAATGCAACAAAAACAACCAAACAACAACATATTTTTGGATAGATAGTTGATGATATGGGGATTATAATTTTTTTTTTAAATCATTAAATCCCTGATAGAAAAACAACTCTGCCATCAATTGGGACTGTTTTCTATTCCCTATTTAGATAAGTTCTAAATATGCCATCAATTCTCAATGAATAATAATAAAATTCATTTAAAGAGCACACTTAATGAAAACTTAATGAAGAAAACACCTGCCTTTTCAATTATAGCCTTCACCTGAGAATCAATAGGCACAAAGTGGCATTTATTATTATATGAACACCACAGATATAGAAGGCAGGGGAATCATTTATTGTTACCTATTCATTCCCAACATATGCTCTGAAGAGTGCAGGGTGGAGGGGGGAGGTGGAGACCAGTTAAAATGGTAAAGCTTCAACTGGAAACAAGAGTAAACATTAGACTCTGCTCTGGACCTTGATCTGGAGTTAAAGAATCTGGATTAGAATTTCAGTTTTGTAGGTTGTATGTGGCAATAGAAAGCATGCTGAACTTGAATTCATAATATATGAGTTAAAATGTTTACACTTCCACTTACTAACTCTTTTTTCTTACATGTCACTTCATTTAGATCTCAGTTTCCTCAAATGTGAAATGGGTTGAAATAATGAATATTTAATTAACTTCAAATATAAAATTATGCTTTTCATTCAGATAATTTAGCTGAACATTTAGATGTTCTCTAAGTTAATTCTAGCTCTAGATCTGTGCTCTTATGTGCCACTATAACCTTTGAGAGGTCATTTCCTTTCTAGGTGACATGTTTTAGTTTCAGTTTCTTTTCTGTAAAATGAGAGAATAAGAAAAGATCACTGCTTTTCAAGATAGGAGTCTCTGATGTCTGGGAAGTAATGGCATAATCCCAACAGCCAGCTGGTGGACATGATAGTCCATTGTAATCTACCTTTGTAAAAATCATAAAACGTTAAATTGACTTTCCCAAATTACACATCAAAAAAGTGGCAGAAATCTGGGCTTCTGGGTCATGATCCAGTGTTTGCATTCTCTACCTCTGAGAGAAAATAATGAAAGAGTGCAACTTCACATTGGGCTGCTGAAGAAAATGACTGTAGGGAAGATACAAGAGGATGGGACAGTCTCCATCATGTCTGTTTCCAGCTGGCTACCCTAGAGATTTCAGGAAGTTTTCCCTTGAGTGAGCTTCAAGATCCTCTTTCTTTTTTGAGCTGAGTTATCTTACTCCCAATAGGAGAGCTAATTCACCCTGTATTATTTTGTGTACATTGTCCTAGGTATAACTTCTCTGGTTTTCGTTTTGTTCTGATATGGAAAATTAGCTTTCTTAGTTATTTATTGTGAGTGTTCCCCAAAGAACTGGTATTGCATGGGAAAGGGATCAAGGCTTGTATATAGAGCTTCTGGTCTCTTTTACTCCCCAAAATGTAATGTAATATAAGATAAAACAAAACAAATGCATGTTTGGCATGTCGACATTACAATCATTTTATAATAATCAAAAGATAGCTCAACGTTTGTCACATTCTCTTTTAAGGGAGCAGGTAAGTATATTAATACGTGAGTACAGAAGTGGGGCAGTCTTTTGCCCCAACTTCTTGCTTCCTCTCCTGGCAGCAAGGAAAGTCTCCCTTAGAATAGTTGAGAGGAAAAGGCTAAAGAAGTATAGTCTACCTCCCTTTGAGATGCACAAATAGAGCATCCTCCCCACATATGTGGACTTCACACACATGAAGTCCTTTCTTCATATATATATATATATATATATATATATATATATAATTTTATTTTTCTAACTTGCTAATATTCAAATATGTGTTGAACCATGATTGCATTGGTAAGGAGAAGTACTGGACTCAAGCTCCATCAGCAGCTCCTGTGCGATTTATAGTCTTAGAGGTTTCCCTGAAACACTTAAAGGTTAAATGTTTTACCTACAAGAGTTTAGGTCCAGACAAAACCAAGTGTTTTACTAAATACAATATTAAAACGGCCTCTTGTGTATTTTGTTGTTACACCACAGGTAAATATATGATGTTGGAAGTTCATTTGTACTTTACCTAACCATAGTATTCTTACAACAGCAGGCTGGCTATGTCAACAAATCTCTTCCCCTTTTCGACAGAATTTGTCTTTGAATGTTGCTTTAAATGCATGCCTCGTCCCCACTTTCTGCAGAGATGATTTTGTGAAACATTCCCTTGTTGCCAAAACTACTAGTCGTGGCTCTGCTTCTTAAAACCAAAGTATGTCTCAATATAAGACAGATTTAGTTTTACCAAGGTTCAATTCATATAATTGTATATTTTAACATTGAAAATTCATAGCAAGTTGATGAATTTCATTGCATCCATCCCTTTTGTAATGAGTATATTCACTCACTGACTAAATGGGGCATGTACTGTTTGTGCCAGTGGCGGAATGGGTCAGATGGGGAAGACCAAGATAAATTTGAGAGTCTCTGACCTCAGGGGATTTACAAACTAATGGAGAAAGAAATATCATGAAGTAATTACACAAATAGCCTCCATCTACAGTTCTTTATGGAGGTCACACTGACAGTATCAAGATATGAGAGGATGGGGTTTAAGAGAAAGGAGAGATGGGTGGATGGAAAGATGGAGGCAGTGTGGTATAGTGAAAGGAGGACTAGGTTTGTGGCCAGAGGACCTGTGTTTGAAACTGAGTTTTGCTCCCCATTACTTGTGTATCTTTATGCAAGTAATTGAATCCTCCTATACTTCAGTTTTCTTATATTGCAAATAAAGGGACTATATACTGCACAGGCTTTAACATCTCTCCTGGATTACTTCTATGTTTGTGCTGTCTATTTGGTTTATTTATGATTTTAGTAAATTGATTTTTCCCTCTCAGTTTTTAAAATAATAATCTAAGTAAACCAATTTTATTGGTCATTTGTAATATCAATGTTTATGAATATAATTTTGTTCTATTGTCTGAATGTAGTTGTGTATTTCTACAGTTTGTTTTATTTAGAACTTGACAAAAAAAGAATATTCCCATAATATATATCTTTTGAAATTTTTCTTTTTAAAATATTTTACCTGTTTACATATTTCATTTTCTTTCCATCCGGGAGGGGGGAAAGGAGGGAAAGAAAATTTACCTCTTTATTAACCTCTATTCCTACACCACTGGGTTATACAAATGCTATAACATGCCTATTTTGATGTTATTCATTTTTGCAATAGATAAATCTTTTAAAACCAAAACTCCAAATAATATATCCATATAAAGAGATGATGTCATTTGCTTTTCCTCTGTTTCTACTTCCACAGTTTTTTCTCTCTGTGGATATCATTCTTTCTCATAAGTTCCTTATGATTGTGTCGTATTAGCAAAGTCCATTACTTTGGATTGTTCTACAATGTTTCACTTCCTGTGTTTAATGTTCTCTTGTTCTGCTCATTTCACTCTGTATCAGTTCTTAGAGATCTTTCCAGTTAATACAGAAATCCTCCAGTCCATCATTCCTTACAGCAAAATAGTATTCCATCACCATCACATAGCACAATTTTTTCAGCCATTCCCTAATTGAAGAACATCCCCTCATTTTCCAATTTTTTTGCCACCACAAAGAGCACAGCTATGAATATTTTTGTACCAACATTTTTTTCCTTTTTTATCTCTCCATAATATACTTCAATTTCAGTTTTTTAAAAAGAATATATTTGATTCATTATGGAACTTTCAATGCTTTCTTCCTTGTTTGTGTTTTGTTCTGTATTTTTGTTTATATCAGCTCATTGAAAACATTGCAATTAACTCTCTTTTCTTTCCTTTCTTGTCTTTTGGGGGGTGATGTTACTGATAACATCCTTTGTTCTTTTCACAAAAAGAAATAAAAGCACAATAATTGCAATAAATATGTAATATTAAACAAAACAAATACATGTTTGCCATATACAAAATATGTCACACTTTATACCTTGATTCCATTACATCTTTGTTAAAGTGTAAAATGCTTTATGACTAATTCCATTAGTCAGCATTAGTCAGTAATACCATTAATTAATTAATGATGCATTTCCAAGATATTTTTTCTTTATGGTGTTATTATTCTATAAATTGTTCTCTTTATATTAGTCACTTTAATATTCATTGATAAACATAACATGGGATTCTTTGGAACAATCATAGTCATTGGATCTTAAAACATCATAATATTTCATTATATTCATATAAATTATTTAGCCATTTTCTAATTGATAGGAACATACTTGGTTTCTAGTTCTTTGAAAAGACAAATAGCACTTCTATGAATATTGTTGTTTTTTGGGGTCTTTTTCCTTTTTCTTTTGTGGATGAGGGATTGAGTAAATCAACCAAATATATAAAAATCCTAACAATTAGTCAGTAGAGAAGTGGTTAAAGAATATAAAGCAACAGTTCAAGAACAACCAAGCTATCAATTGTCATATGAAATCACTTACATTAAGTAGGCTGAGGTTAAATAAATCAATCAACCCCATCTTACTTAATGTAAGTGATAAGATGGCCAATCATTCTCAATCATAAGCCTTATACTAAGGGTGGAATGTCATTTGATGAAATGAAATGATGACCGACAGGAAGTCTGTTCCAATTGGCTGAAAGGCTCTGGAACCTGTTAAAAAACCATCCACTTATCTGGAACTGGACATTTCTGGTGAATGATGAGGCAGGTGAAAGGAATAAGCTGAAAAGATGAAGCAAGTCTGCTTTCCAGCAAAGTTTATAAGGCGAAACTGTCTAGGGTGTTACAAGCTCAAAGCACTAGACTTGGCCTGTCCTCTATAAATGTTACCTTCTCCCTACACTCTTTTTTCTTCTCCCTGTAACAAGTTTATTCTCTGTTGTGGCATGTATTTCCATGCCCAACTCTGTGTGCTTATATTATCTGTAAACAACCCTACATTGTCTCATTTAGATGAAAGGTAGGTTTAAATGCTACTACCTTCACTCTATCCTATATTTTTGTTCAGTCATGCCATTGCCTTTCCATGTGATCTAGTACATTCCATCTCCTTCCTCATTTTTTCTTATCTAGTACACTCCTTTTTCCATCTTTTTCATACTTTTTCTATCAAAAAATAAACATTCCAAAATCTTTTAACCTCTCCTTTTCCACCCCTTGACTTCTGTGCTTTCACTTCAAAATATCTACTCTTGTAGATCTCCTTTTTTCATCAAAAATACTTAGAAGTGCTCCATTATTATTATTATTAAATATCCATTGCCCTCTCCCATAAGATCTTATTTAGTTCTGCTTCAAAAATTATTGTTTCTAAACTATATTTTGCCATTTGCAATATTATATTAGAACCTTTCTTCTCTTTTATAATGTTATCTGCCAGTTCTTGTTTAATTTTGACTGGCTCCTTTGCAACTAAACTATTCCTATGCCTGAAGCATTTGTTTTTTTACCTGATTTTTCTGAAAGATTTTTGTTTTTTTGTTTTTTGCAGGGGGCAGATGAGTTTTTTCCTTTATCTATTTTTACTTATGCTAAGCCCTATGGTTCTTGTAGGTCTGGGCAGATTTTTTTCTTCATGATTTCAAGGGATTTTTTTTTTTTTAGTGTTTGTAAATTTCAAGGTAGTCTGATGTTTTTTATATCACCATTCCTTGATTTCCTTTCTGGGTTATTTGTTTTTGATAGGAGTTTTCTTTATCTTTTTTTCCCAAATTTGATTTAGTTCTATTATTATTTGACTTTTCATACTGTAATTTATTTCTGCCTAGTCCAATCAAATTTATGAAAGTTTATTAATTAAATAAAGTATTATGTCCTCTCTGCCAAACTGTTTATTCTCTTGAAATTTTTCCCTCTGGAATTTTAATTCCTTTTCTTTTTTCCTCTAGAAATTCTTATTTCATTAATAATAATAATAATAATAATAACAATAATAGCTAATATTTATATGGAAATTGCTATGTACCAAACCTGGATTGGAAGCATTACCATTCTTAAGGCTCTTGGATTCAGGGTTATAAGGGGTCCACAGATCCAGAGAGAAAAAGTCCTCAAAGTAAATGGTGGTTTGACTCGCCAAGCATATTTTGTCTCCTGTGTCCCCTTCAGGGTACATATCTTCAGCTAGCCTGACCCCTCCTCTACAAGAGTTTCCTCTCCATAAGATTATTATGAGAACTAAGCTGTGTGCAGGACCAAAGGTCTGGGATTTGCTGCCACTCTTTGGGCTTCTGAGCCTAACTCTTAGCTAGATTAAAATTATCCTTTTCTTTGGGGTTTGTTCTCTGAGCAACCCAGGATGCATTATATTTTGTCATTTTTTTTCTATTTGCCTATTTATCTAGCCTTGATTTCCCAATTGTTGCTCTATAGCGTTCAGTCTCTGTAAACTTCTGGAATGGATAGTGAGACCACTTGCACTGTGATCTATATTATTTAGTGTCTGAGAATTGAGTATTGTTTTCTTCAAGGATCCGTCAGTGGTTAACAAGCCCATGTATGGATGACAATGATAACTTCACCCAAGGGGACTGTAGTAAAACATGGGGCTTTCTGCTCCCAGGCATGTGTGATTTTTGCTCTTCTGGACTTGGTCTCTGAACTCTTTTGATCTCTGGTTTGGGATCCAAGCACCGTAACTGAAGGAGTCAGGACTCTTGGCTAAGCCCTAATGCAGACCCTGGTTTCTATGTGCTGCTTTTCTTAAGGGCATCCCTCCTCTTTATGTACACACATATTTACCTATACACATACGAATGGGTGCATATATATTTAATATTAAAACTATCCCCAATAAGAAATTGGAGAGCTACAAGGTGAGCATGAACACTGCAAAATATTATCAATGAAGAAATTGCACTCCAAAGGTGTCATGATGGATATTATTAGAGAAATGTTAATGAGGGAGGAGGGCTACCATGTCCTGAGAACTGGCAAAAACAGATAAATAGGCTCATGGGCTATACGAGTAAAGCCTTGAAGAGGCCACTCCCCAGGGATTTTTGATCTCTTCCTTTGGGAAAAGTGGGTAGAAGTAACAATGCATCACTTCAAGGACTTGGGCTGACTCGGGTTTGATGTCTCTTTCTGTCCCTTCTCTAACCCCAAGGGTGAAAGAACATACAATGGCTCTTGGTGCAATGGTACTGCTTTGGATAGAGATAATGCAATAAGCCAAATTTCATTTCTCCTCAGCAAGATTCTATTAATAAGCTGAGCTGTGAGCTTGAGAGGAAAGAAGAGGCTCCAGACACTACAAGGTTTAGCATTTGTCTCCTCTAAAGAATCACCCTTCCACTCTTCCTGTTGTGACCATGCCACAGCTGCTTGCATTCACTAACTCTTGCTCCTGCTCCTTCCTCACATCCTTCCGCAGTGCAGTTGTTTAAATTGCTTCCATTGCAAAAGAATTCTGTCTCTAGTTTTGATCCCAGGTTAGGTCCGTCTCTTCAAAATTACAAAAAAAAATATTTCTGAATGTTTTAATGACTCACTCCTCCTTGCAAGACCAAGATAAGCCTAACAAGGAGAATTTTTATATTAATAGCTACAGAACATCAAGTATTCTAGAGAGAATTTAAAGGATTAAGAAAGATGCCTTATAGCAGATATATATGGGGGGACATGGCCAAGAATCATACAGGATAAGGCCTGAGAGGTTTGCAACGACCCCTGCTAGAATAAGTGGAAATATTTATTTTGTTGTCAGAAATCCAAATGGGTATTGAGTATTTTATATTTTATGAAACTTTTATTCATAAGGGTTTTTTTTTTTGCTGATTTCTCTTTCTCAGTGAAGTCAGCTGTGAATTGTGCCTTATATAAATCATAATGATAACTTATGAATTTTTATTTAGCTTAAAAATAATGAATTTTTTTCATCCATTTTCCCACTTGTAGTATGGATCTCAATATATCTTAGATATATTTCTCATAGCATATACATTTTATTTTATTATTTATTTATAACTTTCTTCCCTTAATAGATTAATTCATTCCCTTAATTATCAAGGTAACAATTGGTAAGTTTGATAGTTCCTTTACTGTATTTTATTATATTGTTTTGGTCAACATAACGTACAGAATAGCTTTTTTTTTTTACAATCTCTTTAATATTAGGCTCTATATGTATATACAAACACAAACATATGACTGTCCAAAATCTCACAACATTTAGATCATGGAATATGACTTTCAATTGTTTATCTAATCTAAGCTTTTCTGTAGTTTTCCCAGATCCATATAGAGGTGTGTTTCAGGAATGATTCTCTCTCTGGTTCTCCAAGCTTATTATTTGTATTTGGCACCCAGATTCAGTGTATGGTAATTCTCGGTTGAGCATTTCTCATGCTTCCTTCTTCCTCAAGGTCATTTATGTTTGTGTACTTCCCTATCTGGGTTTACTTTTCACCACATCCTACTTCCAATTTAGAGCAATCCTTTTTTTCAGCATTTCTTTTAAAAGTTGGGAATTTCAAAATATAATAGACTTTCTATTATCACATGTGTTCCTTGTTTTGAAAACCCTTGTTTACCTTGTTAAGATTTTCTTATTTAGAGATATCGTTTTTTGCTGCATTCAAATATTTTATCATAAAGGAATATGCTTGCTAATCACTATTTCAGTGAAGGCCAATTTTCCTTATTTTTTTGGCATATTGCAATCTAGTCTCTCCATTAAATTCTAACCCTTAATGAGAAGTCCTTCAGGATATAAACTGGAATTATATTTTGATGTACAATTTGATTTCTTCTGACAGAGACTAACATTTTATCTTTGTCATTTGTAAGTTTGGAATTTGATGAGTACATTTCAAAGTGTGCCAGAATTTAGAGTTCCTTCTTTTGTTGTCTTTTCCCAAATTCTGTCTCTGTAATTTGCTTTTGGTTTATAATATTTCCAGGTAATGCTTGAGCATAATTTACTACAATGTACAATTACTTTAAAAAAATACTTTGAGAGAGACACATTTTTAACTTTTCTTGATTAACTGTCTTTTGATTCGTTTATCCTCATTAGCAGATCCTAAATATTTTATAAAAGTTGTTTTAAATTTTGTTTTTGTTATTTGCTCTGATCCCTCTTCAGTTTTGCCTTCATTTAATTTCAGATTATATATTTTTAATTGAAAGAGATCTTTAAAGTCATCCAGCCCAACCCCATCATTTTATGGGAAAGAAAACCTGAAGCCATGGATGTTTAATGGATTTTCTGAGTCACTTAAGTACTGAGTCAGATATGCATTAGAGTCTTCTGATTCTAAATATAACAACTGCCTTAATATCATGTTGAATTTCATCTAGACATTGTAATCACTGATTTGTTAAGATTTCCTATTAACTATTGCAATCTGGTGAATTAAATCTTTGTCATTTCTTTTAGTTCCATAGTTTTATATTTTCTTCTTTTAAATGGCATCTTTCTTATTTACCTTAGTGATATCTTAACCACCTAAAGTATCTTTTCATCAATTCAATTTCACTTGTGATGTGGAAATAGTTTGCTTATTAGAATGTTCTTTCTGTTAAGATTGAAATGGGGAGTCTGGATGTAGATTTTACTAGTTTATTATTAATAGAAAGGAGAGAATGAGAGAAGAGTGAGGAAATAGATCATTCTTAAGGAAAGGATTACTACATAGCCTCCATTTAACTGGCTTTTGGCCTATATTCCACTGTAGGAGAGTCCTCAGTCCTCAGTCAATCTCAGCTCAGAAGTAGAGAGACTGCAATCCTGTTCAGCCTCAATTTACCGAATTTTCTCTCTGCCCACTGATTCTTACATGTCCTGCCTCCTGAGCCAACTATTGCCCTTCTTCCTTCACCTGCACTATGGCTTGCCTACCTTAATTACTGGCTTTCCTGCTGACCCCAAGGGGCACCAGAGTTTAGATTCTAGCCTTGTGATCAAAGTGCCCTTAATTCCCTTCACACATTTCTTTACTGGAATCTCCCCTCATTTTCTGCTAACTCAATACTTTGGTTCATTGGACTGAAGTCTTTGTTTTATGGTTATACAGCATAAAAATAGTTAAATTTGTGGTTGCCTTTCAGATTTTAATGAAATCGAAACTCTGAGATTCATGCAGATTGTTGCCTACCTCAGTTTCCTCAATCTCTACCACACCATATGTGGATTTCTTTAAAGATCAATATTAGTACATATTTATTACACAGAAATCTCAAAATTTTACTAAAACTATGTCATGCATTTCAAAATATATTGAACAGGAATGCAACATTAGCATTTAGCACACTGAGGTCTTAGAGAAAGTGCTTTAATTTCAAGTATAATAAGTTTATATGTCCCTCTATCCCAAGTCACTTGAGAAAATCCACTAGCACATGTCCCCAATATTCCTGATTATCCAAGTATAAAATGCTTCCTTCTATAGATAATGGTGAAAGTCTAGATGTTCATTTGCATTCATGAAGACATGTCCCCTTTGATCTACTTTTTATGAAATAAAATATACCTTAAAATATGACCTATCTGCTTTTTCTCTGCTTTTTCAAGGACCTGAGGAGTAAGGTAGTATATGGAGATATGGGAAAGAGAGAGGATGTGGGTAACAGTCAGAATTCTAGATCTGGAATCAACAGAAAAATATTTAAATCTGACCTTGGTCATTCATTAGCTATAACTATGGCTAAATAATTTACCCTCAGTTTCCTGATTGATGAATTGGACTAGCAATAAATAAAGTAGCTACATTATACAATATTGTGATTATCAAATGAGATTAAGAGATATGTTTTCTTCATTCCCATCATCATAATTATTCTATTGTTATAATTGTGGTTGCATTATTTTACCTGCTTTGTATAGCCTTAACTAATTGGAAAATTAGTTATTGCCCAAACTCAATATTCCACCACCCACATTTACATTTCATAATCTGTTCCTTCTCCCTAGCCTGTTCCACTCACTTTCTTCCTTCAAATTTTAACTCAGATATTGCTTTATGAAATTTTCTCTAATATCCCTCATTATTGTCATTATTTTTTGTCTTAAATTATTTTGTAATGTCAGGAAGATAGACCCATAACCCCTTACACGTGATTGAATTTTAGTGATAGTGATAGGTTTGAGATAATCAATATTGTGATTCTAGAGTAATTAGTATAAATTCCATCATGATCTTAATACAATCAGTAGAATTCATGATTTTTATAAGAATAGATTTTATAACATTAGATTTTATAAGAATAAGAGTTTTATTAGAATTTATGATTTTTATAAGGATTTCTAACACAAGCATAAAAAGTGCTTCTAAGGGGATTTACAACCCCTCCCTAAGCTTCTAATTCCCCTTTATCATAAAATGCTGACCATCTAAATTTCATGACCAAAAATGGTGAAAAACATCTTGTACCCCTCACTATTTGGAAATAACCATCCTTCCCCTTAGAGCGGATGAGTCTCAGGTAATGGTCATCATTATCTGTCCAAATAAGGGTATTGTCTTGTGACTTGACCTTTAGACTAATATGGGCATTGCTAAATGAACTAATCAATCAACTTTGTAGTTGGGTAACTGTTTCTAAATAAGATCTATGTGATGTTACATCTCATGATATGACATTAAACCTTGCATGGAAATAGCCATTTGTTATTATCTGGGTATATAAACCAGGTCTGTTCCTCCAGGCATTGTCTCTTGCCAAGATCTGATGATGTAATATATGCAAGAGAACACTTTCATTGGAAGACTTAGCCCACTTCCAATAAAATGTAATTTTCTATCTTGAATTGGAGAAATTTGACTTTTTTACTTTATTTATGCAAATTGTCGACATGGGGGCAGTGGGCTTCTATTGCACAACAGTAATTACTTCTTGTGTATCTCATAACTCCTTGTAGGATATATATTCCATGAGGACAGGTATTAATTCTTTTTTCTTTCTGTCCCCTAAAATTCTTCCATGCTGTCTTACAATTCAAGTTCAATCAATAAACATTTATTAGACAATGGTAATGTATGAAATACTGTGCTATACACAAGTTTTACAAAGACAAAATAAGTCATTCTTGCCCACAAGGAGCTTACAAGGATATAAATATATACATCCAGATAATTAAACTTACAATGATTGTGTACAGGAGAAAACATTAAACCACCAGTGGGAAGATTTTTTATGGGAGGTAATAAATGAATTGAGCTTTAAAAGAAACTAATAAAAATTATAAGGAAAAACTTTCCATGAATTAACTATACAAAACACAGAGATGTTAAATAAGAAGCTCAGGATACAGTCACTTTGACTAGAAACTAGAATGAATAAAATAATACTATATTATATTGAATAAAAACATAAATGGGAGCTTTACTAGCCAGGCTCTGAAGTTTCTGTTTTATCTTAGAGAAAATAAGGAGCCGCCAAAGAATAATTGAAAGAGGAATGATATAGTCAATTCTGTTACCTAACTACATTGCACAGGTAGAATTGAGAACTGGATGTGGGGAATGAGAAAAAGAGAAAATTAAAGAACAATGAAGTCAAGAACAACCAGAAACATCATTGTGCTATCAATATTTAATGGGAAGTTGGGATGAAGGAGGAATATATATTTATGTGTATGTAATTATATATGTGTGTATGTATATGTATTCCAACAGATGTATTTAAAATCATCTACATAGCAAACTCATGCAAAATGATGAGATCACCAAGAGAGAAATGCAAAAAGGGGGAAAAAGGGAGCTCAAGAGAAAACATAAGGGAATACCCATACTTAAAGGGTAGAAATAGATAATGATGTCATACAGGCAGGAATAGAATGATGTCAAAGCAATATTATAAAAGGTAGAGAAGAAAGTATCTGTATAGTGTGGTTGATTTTCTCCAAAACTGCAAAATGATCAAGTAGAATGAAGACTAAGGAAAGAGTGAATAAATAAATTGAGAGATCACTGATAATTTATGAAGCAAAAGCTCAGAGGTGTTTTGATTTGATTTTTCACTTTTCTTAGCATTCTTTTGACAACTGCTCATATCCACTGGTTATTCATTTATTGTGTATTAGCTTTTGGACTTTTGTGTTTTTCTTAGTTGTACACATATCCTCTTAGATTCTGTAGGAGAGCGAAAAGACAGGTAGTAGCCTTTGCAAAAATCTGGTGCAAGACTTTGCAGAAGAGGGCACGCACAGAACTAAAAAACAGATTCCAGATTGTGAGGAAGATATAAAAGGAAACTCACAGAAACAATAAGGGCAGGGGAGGGGGTCGTTCCTGTCTCTTCAAGGAGTTTGAAGAGACCACTTCCTACTGTTGGTCTGACCAAGAAGAAGGTTGCCTGGTTTTCTTTGGAAGCCATTGGTTCCTGTCTTCTGTGATCCAGCCACACAGCCATTGAGTCATTGAATGAGATATCCTGTCCACCTTGTGTTCATTATAATCATCAATTGAATTCCTGAGATCCGGTATTATAAGGGATTTTGTACCAACTAAGAAGAACCCTACCGGAGCCCAGTGATCTGTCTGTGAGAGTGAGGCTGCAGCCAATTTGGCTCAGGTCCAAAAATGTATGATTATGCAAAATATTTCCATATTGGTCAAATTATGAGAGAATAATCATACAAAAAACAAATTCTCCCTAAAAACACACACACATAAATTGAATTCCTCAATTACCTCACCCTCTCTGCTACTGATGAACTGTAACTTGTCAAATATTGATTTTGAGGATCAATTAGATCAGAAAGTTAGATAGGGAGATTTTTTTAAAAAGACAGAGTGTAATTGAGGTAGCAACAAGATCAGGAAGAGGACCTGGTGAGGGGTCCATACATTTTGGGGAGGAGATTTAGAGGGAAAAGATTAGGGTCACCTTTTCCCTGGTCCTCCATCCCTTCCGAACCACATTACTCTTTTTATGTCATCAAAAAGCAGTCAGATTGTGTCTCAAGCCATCATACTGAAAGTGAGGCTTACCACCTGGACCTACAGCCTGTTACCAGCTAAAACCAGGTTCAGCTTTGGTCCAAACCTTTTATCATAAACAATTAACCTATTTCAATTCCAAACCTTTTTTCAAGAAACTTGATAAAATTTTATTCCTTTTTAGCTATTAAACATCTTATATTAGATGGTTTAATGTTACTTGGGCAAAGGTTTTTTTTTTTAAACAAATATTTAATATTTTATTTTTTCCAATTACATGTAATAATTTTATTTTCTACAATTATGAGATCCAAATTGTCTTACTCCCTCCATTCCTCCACCTCTACCTGAGATGATAAGCAATTTGAAATGACTTAAAAATGTATGATTATGCAAACTATTTCCATATTGGTCAAATTATGAGAGAATAATCATACAAAAAACAAACTCTCCCTAAAAACACACACACACATAAAATAAAGTGAAAAATTGTATGTTTCAATCTGCATCCAGATTCTTTTGGTTCTTTCTCTGGACATGCATAACATTTTTCATCCTAAGTCCTTCAGAATTATCTTTGATCACTGTATTGCTGAGAATAGCTGGCTTTCACAGTTGATCATTGTACACTATTGCTGCTACTGTGTGCAATATTCTCCTGATCCTGCTTACTTCACTTTGCATCAGTTCATGCAGGCCTTTTCCAGGTTTTTCTGAAATCATCCTATTCCATACAGCACAATAAATTCCATCACAATTACATGCCACAATTTATTTAGCCATTCTCCAATGAATAAAAATCCCCTCGATTTTTAATTCTTTGCCAACACAAAAAGAACTGCTATAAATATTTTTGTACAAATAGATCCTTTCCCTTTTTTTGATCTCTTTAGAATGCAGACAAAGTAATGGTTATTACTAGATCAAAAGATAAGAACAGTTTTCTAGCCCTTTAGGCATAGTTCCAAACTGCTCTCCAGAATTATTAGGCCAGTTGACACCACCACAAATAATGCATTAGTGTCCCAATTTTTTCAAATCCCCTCCACATTTATTATTTTCCTTTTCTGTCATAATAACCAATCTGATAAGTGTGAGGTGATGATTCATTTGTTTTAATTTGCATTTCTTTAGTTAGTAGTGATTTAGAACATTTTTTCCCATATGACTATAGATTGCTTTGATTTCTTCATCTGAAAACTTCTTGTACATATCCTTTGACCATTTGACAATTGGGGAATGTTTTTATTCTAATAAATTTGACTCAGTTCTCTATGTAATTGAGAAATGAGGCATTTATTGGAGAAATGCTGCAAAAATTATTTCCCAGATTTTGATCTCCCTTCTAAACTTGGTTGCATTAGTTTTGTTTGTACAAACGGTTTTTAATTTGATGTAATCAAAATAATCCATTTTACATCTTTTAATGTTATCTATATCTTGTTTGATAATAAATTCTTCCCATATTTATAGATTGGATAGGGAAACTTTTATATTCTCCTCTTAGAGTACAAAAGCTTTTCAAACATATGTATCAAATTTATATATTATGTCCTTTGTTACTGTCTCTATCACTTAAATTGGTTACGAATACATCTCCTAGGGGGCAGCTAGGTAGCTTAGTGGATTGAGAGACAGGTAAATCTTCCTCCTAGCTATGTGACCCTGCGCAAGTCACTTAACCCCATTGCCAATCCCTTACTGATCTTCTGCCTTGGAATCAATACATAGTATTGATTTTAAGATGGAAGGTAAGGATTTTAAAAAAAATATGTATCTTCTACTAATAACTGAGAAAAATATATGATCTATTTCTCTTCTGTGGATCTTTAATATTTAGGCCATATGTTCATTTCAGCAATTATTATGAAATAAAGTATAATTGATCTAGCCTTAATTTCTTAGGGATTCCTTTCTGGTTTCCCTAATCGTTTATAAAAAGAATGGGGACTTGTTCCTAAGCAATTGCATTTTGGCATTTATTGAAAACTGAGTTATTGAATTCTCTTATTCTGATCTTCCTTGTCTGGTCTAGTTCATTGATCTACTATTTAATTTTTTGATCAATGCAAAATAATTTTATAAAATGATTCATAATATAATTTGAGATGTAGAGATTCTATATCTCCTATATTCCTATTCTATTCGTTATTTGCCTTCATATTCTTGATCTTTTCCTCTAAAATAATTGTTATAATTTTATTATTATGTAAAATATTTTGGAAGTTTGATTTTTTATAGCAGGTCAATTGTACATTAACATTGCTTGTATTGTTATTTATATTGGAATAGTTTACTAACAGCACTGAATATTCACCTAATATTTTCTTATTTTTGTTTTCTCAGATTTGTTTGTTAGTAATAAAATGTATATAATTATTGAGTGTGCTTTGGTATATTGACTCCTAAATGTTATGCTTTGCCTTTTTAATTCATTTTGAATGACATTTGCATTTCTATTATTGTTTGTATTTGTATTATATGGAAATTATTTTTGCTCTTTATTTTATGGGCAGTAATTTTGCTGAATCTAAGGACAGTGTTCTTAATACCTTAAAATGCTTCATAAGTTGGATTCTTATGACGGATTGGAAGGAATTCAATAGTTAGAGAAATTAGATCATTGGTAACAAATGATTTATTAGTCAATTACTTCATTTCAACAAGTATGTATTAGAGTCTTGATATGAGAAAAGCAGGTTTGATAATGATGATGATAATGATAATGGTAATAATCAAAAACATAATGAATGTGACAAGTCAAGTGGTATAAAAGAAATGGCTCTTGAAACCAAATCAGAGAGACTGGAATTCAAATTTAACCCTTGACATATTCAATTCTTTTCAATTCAATAAACATTTACCGAGCACCTACTATGTGGTACTGTGATAAGTTACCAGGATACAAATAACATTCAGTAAAAATGACTTCATTAGTTAGCACTCAGCATAGTTTCAGACATACTAGGTGCTTAATAATGTGTATTGATTAATTTTGTATATTGACATGTATCAATAAAATGTAATGATCCAAGATATCTGAGGAAGCAAATGGTGATTTAGAAATATTTCCTGAGTTATACAATAGGAATACTTGTGAAAACTGACCTGATTGGATATTTGCAATTTGCTTTTTATTGCAGTAAATTTTGAAGGAAAAATGCTAAGATAAATCTTGAAATTTTTTATTTATAAATGGAAAGTTATTCTTTCTTTATACTCTTAATAACTTTTTTGCTGTTTTCTGTAATAGTGAACTGTTGTTTTTATTTTTCCCCCTTCTATTGAGGCTTCTTTAGGTAAAATGTGAAGCAGGCAACTTTGGATAATATTAGTAGATATAATACCTAAAGATACATTTCAAGTTTGGGGGCTATTAAATGGAACACACAATATCTTCTTTGCAAATAGTGATTTGATCTACACTTGATAGAGTAGCATTCATTTTTCTTTTGTGAGCCTACTCCAAATCTGTCTGATGAGTTCACCCCATCTCATGAAGATAAATGTTATTTCTGCTGTCTTGTTATGACTTGCTTCCTCATTAATAGATATATAAAATAAAATAGCATAAGAAAATCACCTCATAAACATTAATGCACCATAACATATTAATGGAGATATTTCTTCTTTCTTTGCTGCATACATCTTTGGAGAATTTAATTTTAAAGAGAAAAAAAAAACTTGGCACAGTTATTCATTTTCTATAGGATACAATTGAAAAGTGATTTTGAGCTATAGAATTTTTACATTTTGCAATTTATGACTTAAAAGAATTTTTTTTTAACGATGAGGTAAAGGAACACATTGTACTAATATACAAGATTTGGAATCATCAAATCATTGGGAAATTTTATAAGAATGAAGTATTATGAGGTATTTATGATATAAAGCAACTAGATTATAGTAAAGAGACTTTTAAAAAGTGGTTTTTATACATTTTCAGTCAAATTTTAAGATATGAAAGTAAAAAAAAGGAATTATTTATAATAATTGGCTGCCACATATCAAATTAGCTATCACCAATCTATTAACGCATTATTGTTAAAGAAACATGGAATTGCTGATCGGTCTCTTTGCTTCTGGAAAAGTAGACTTTATGATGCACAGGAAGTCTGAACTATTAAAACAAAAGTTACACTGAATTCTAATTCAATACTGTAGACCCAGTTTTCTTCTCTCTTTCTCTCTCTCTCTCTTTCTCCCTCTTTTTCTTCTCTCTGTGTCTCCTCCATATATTTATATTGTACATAATATATATATGAAAAACCCACATATTTCTTCCTTTCTCTCATTTCCTTCCTCTCTTCCTTTCTTCCTTCCCTCCCTCCCTCAATCCCTTTCTTCCTTCCTTCCTTCTTCCAACTTCTTTCTAGACATCTGCACAGGCAGGTATCTCAAATACAATATATTAAATATAGAGCATGCTATATTACCCTACAATGATCTATTTCTACTCCAAGCTTCCTTATTTATTTGAAAATTAATAGTATTCTTTCAGTCACTTGGTTTTGCAATCTTAGAGGCATCTTTGACTGTCTCAGCACCCAAATACAATCAATTACCAAGTCTTGGCCATCCTTTTTACACAACACTTTGCACAGTGTAAACCTCAAATTTCCTTAGACTTATAATTGTTGAAAATTTCACCATTGGGATATTTCATACTTGGAAAATTTCTTACTGATAGTCTATTGGAATGGGAACTCCATTGGCATGGGAGGTTCCTTCTCTTCCCTTCTTAAGATTACTTTAGGACAGAAACCCTTTGCTGAACAATGGAAAGGACTTTGACCTATGCTTAAGCATAGAACAGGAATTTCTTTGAGTCTTGATTGATTTTAGAATTGATACAATGGAGATACTTGGAATAAATCTCCACCCTATTCAGTCCTAATAGGATTGAGTAAGGGCTGCAGCCTAGATCAAAATTTAATTATTCCAATCTCTACCATACTCAAGTTAACAGGATTTAGAAAGGGCTGGAACAAAGGAGTAAAGATTTAATCATTTGAAAAATATGACCTTCAACAGACATGTGCAAAAGCCAGAAACCTCTGGGCGGTCCTGGGTTAAGCGAGAGCCTCCATTGACAGGGAAATTGATGAAGAGTGATTGGTAGATGTGAGGACTGAGGGGAGGCAACTTGGATGGTTTCCTTAAAGATAGGAGGGTCTGGAGACTCGAGAGGAGGTGGAGTTTTTGGTCGGTGGTTCCGGGGCTCTGAGGAAGCTTGCTCTGAAGGAAGCTGAAGGTGGGGGCCTCTGAGACTGTTTCTCCATTTTGGACACGTGAGTGAAAGGGACTGATCTCTTTTCTTTGCCCCAGCTATCTAAGGGCTTGGGCCTTTTGGCCCAGCCTAAACAGAAGGGGTATTTAAGCCCTATTCCCTTCTCTCCCCTTTCTCTCTCTATATATATCTCTAATTCCTTTCTTGCTCCTATTGTAATTAAACTCCATAAAAAGGCTGACGGCTGACTTGAGTTTTTCATTTAGGAATTACATAGCTGATTCCTTGGCGACCTTAAATTAATATATATATCAGTCTTTTAAAGTGATTCCCTTGTAACAACAGCCATATTTTATTCTTTATTTACATACAACCTGTCCTAGTTAAGGCTGTCACCACCTCTTGATTGTACTATTGCAATAATTTCCTAGCCAACTTCCTTGATTCTATCTTTGTCCCAGTGTAATTCATTTTGGATCAAATGACAAAATAATATTTTTTCAACACAAATTTGATGATTTTACCTCTCTACTCAAAAATATTATATCATCCTAGGTCTTTGAAGATAAACCATAAATCTTCTTAATAGACATTTAAAGCTTTTCTCTTTCTTTCATTATCTTTCCTGCACTCTCCAATCTAGTTAAACTAGACTACTCATTCTTTCAGATACACAACCCTCCTAAATCTGCCTCATATACTACACCTTGTACAGACATTCCCCAGTTGATGGGAACTTGATCCCCCCCACCCGACCCCAAAACTTTTCTCCCCTTTTCCATGAGCTGAATAACACAATTAAGCTTCTAATTCTTTCACACACCTGGGAGGGATTTTATAAATCACCTTAGGCTGACAAGAATTTTTACTAATTACTAGTGTGGCACCTGGCATTTTGACCAATAAACATTATGAGGTTATTTCCCCAAGAATTAACATCATTTAATAATGGAGCATGAAATCCATTAACAAAAGATGGATTCTTGCAGAGCCTCCCACATAAAAGACCTTCACTGTGCCCTGACTCTCTTTTATAGAGAAACACATTCTCTTTCTGATTGTCCTGAGACTTCAGTACTTGGACCTCCTTCAGCAGTTCCCATTGGTGGACTTGGGAGGGAGGCAGCTTAGAGATTGAGCACCCCCACCTCTGCAATGGGGAGGGGGAAGGTAGGGACAGTTTCCAGACTACTTCTTTAAGGAGAAGCTGCCTCCTGCCTCCAGCCTCCCTGAGACTGCCTAATGGGCTGCAACTCAAATTGGGGTTGGAGGAGGAAGAGGAAACATAGTCTTTGGGTGGCTGGATAACCCCCCAGATTGGTGACTGGTCAGGATGGAAGAAAGTGGAAATTTTTTAGGAGTGGGAGCTTGGCAGGGTGGCAGGAGAGGAGACACCACCTGGCACCCCACTGTAGTCCCTAGTGTCAGGCAGAGGAGGAAGAAAGGGAGGGTTGTGGTCTGAGTACTCTGCTGAGAGGAGGGAGTAAGTGCAGAGGGGTGTGGAGGCATGGGAAGGTGTGGAGAGATGTAAGACATAGTGAAGAGGTGGAAGGGAGTAACTGCTGGGAGGTGGTTGGGTGGGTGAGCGTGCCAGTTTTTGGTGCACGTGACATAGGTTTGCCATCACAGCCCTAGAAAAGGGTTCTTATTTACAGATACATAAGGCCTCAATCTTTTCAAAGTCTTAATTAAAAGGGACAAAATGTCCCAGTCTTAAGTGTCTTGGCTAAAGTTCCTTTAGCTTGGAAGCAATTTGACCTTCAAAATTTAGGTTTAAGAAAAGTATTAAATAGATATATTACTAACAAAAAATCAATTCAATACTAATTTTCCATACTAGTTTACATAAAATATTTTATAGAGCCGAGCATTTCTATTTTTTTCATAGTTACATATGTTTGGTAAATACTATTCATTTTGGTGAAGTGAAAAGAGAAGAAGATTGGAGTAATTCATTTAGATATATCAACTTCCCTCTCTTTGCATTCTCTTGGTATATGTATTAAAATTGTTTCTTTTTTGCCCTTTATCCATCCTTTCCATCCCTTTTTTTCTATATTCCAGAACCTAATTAAATGATGTGTTGCTTTTTCCAATGATTCAACTAAATACATTATTATATGAGTTATACATTTATCTGCATTTATTACTTGGATATTTAATAGTTTATAAATTATCAGAAATGTATATGTAAATATATTGAACATAATAGTTTATATTAGGTTGCAAACGTTATGGCCATACAAAAGATATGTCCCCTTACCACCTTCATTTATGGGACATGCTGAGCCTAGCTGAAGGTAGAAGGCATAATCAGAGGAATATTTGGCCTTTCTTACATGAGGAGGTTTTTTTTTTTAAATAAAGGATGCTGCTGCATGAAATTGAGTACATGAGAATATGGAATCTTGTTTAGCTCACTGACCTGATAAGGAGGAATCTGACTCCTTTTGCTTTTGAGGAATGGTGAGTTTTTCCTTAAGGGCAAAGACTAATTTTTTGCCTCTTGTTTTCTTTGTACAATCTCCTGGGATGACATGAAAATAAAAAAAAAAATACAAAGCAAGCTCTATACAGAATAAAAAGTAGATAAGTGAGAGAAGGCACTAGAATTGAAGGGCTGGGGAAGGTTTTCTCAAGAGGTGTAATTTTAATTGGAACTCAAAGGAAGTCAAGGATGTCAGAGCAGAGGATACAGAACTTTACAGACATGAGGGATAGCCAGAGAGAATTCCTGGAGCTAAGAGATGGAATAATTTGTATGCTTATATGTGGAACAACTAGAGCAGTGGCTTTTGAATGCCAAACAGAGGATTTTGTATTTTATTTTGGAGGTCCTATGGAGCCCAGGGAGTGTCTGTGGGCTAATATAACTAATATATAACTAGTAATATAACTAATAGATCATTGTCAAATAAGGAATTTCACACTTTTTTAATTTGGAGGTGGTAAAAGTGTGAGTGATAGTCATATCAAGGCTATGAATATCCCTGTATGTGGCTGAGGTGGTAGGAAGTGGGTAAGCTAAGGAAATGAATGGTTAAAGTGTTTGGTGGTACGGCAATATGTATGTTGAAGTTCACTGGTGTGAAGGCAGGAGTTGAGGAGGAGAGAAAAATTGAATCATTAACCAAACTCTTTGAAGTAGAAAGGGGAATGTGTTGAAAGCCTATAGATAACAACTAATAGGATTTTGATTGGGTGGTAAATGAGAATAGCTTGGACCTCAGAGGAGGAGAAATTGTAAATTAGTGAGATTTGGGGAGAACCTGGAACTGTTAAGGTACATTCAAACTCCCCTACTTCAATCACTAAGCAAAGAAGGAGTGAAGTTTTCAACCAGTAATAGAAATGGTGGCTAGAGAGACTATGCCATGTGGGAGGAGTCAAGTTTCAGTATTTACTAGTAAATGGAAGGATGGGGAGAGGATAAAGTTCTAGGATGAAGGGAAGTTTATTGTCTATATACATTACACAGAGAACAACTGAAGAGCTGGGTTGTATTTGGTTAAAATTTTGGTGTGGAAAGATTAAAAGGCTGGGAATAAAGAATTAGATTCTAGGCAATGAGGGATGATATGTAGTTGATGGACTACAAGATATCAGAAACATTAGAATATGAAGACTATAATCTGATGTGAGAATGTTCATTATCGTATGGAAGGTACCATTCTCTTCCCAAAGAATGTTTGAGATCAGACACAAAGCACGTACACTATGAGATGGGCGACACATGATCAGATACTCATTTAGAAGGTCCATACCAGATTATCAGCCTCTCAGTATGGGGATTGGCAGTAGGAGGCAAAAATCGAATTTGGAACAGGAGCTGACACCAATGGAAGTTACTGCTTAGGGGCAGATGGAAGATGCCTTGCTCAGCCCCTTGCCAACTTCCTTTAGGGTACTTACTGAGTTGAGCTGAAGATGGAAGGCACAAGTTACAGGGATATTTGGCTTCTCTTCCCAAATGATGAGTCTTTTTATTGAAAATAAAGAATGCTGTTCCATGAAATTGAATATTTGAGAATATGGAATCTTGTCTAGCTCATTAAGCTGAAAAAGGAAGAATTTGACTTTTCTTGTTTGGGGGATCTGGTGAGTTTTTTCTCATCTTTATTTCTTGTGTCCCCAGATGATTTAACTTTTATTAATGGAAGTTTCTAGATCTCTTTATGTCTATTTATTTTTACGATGTCTTTGTCTTTACACAGATATGAACTAATATTTTTGGCACTCTGAAGGAATGTTTATTATAAAAGGATGGACAATACAGTGCTAATGAGAAAAATAATTATAGCAATAGACATCATCACAAGTTTGTATTCAGTTTCTTTAGTTGTCCTATATCATTTTGAAACAAATAGCAAGAAATGAATTTAAGAAAGCCAAAGAAGATAAATGAAATAAGGAGATAAAGGGGAGAAATCCCCATGAGGAAAACCTCACAGCAAAGCAAAATAAAAAGGAATAAACAACAAAAATAAGCTAACAACCAAAAAAGACAGATTACTACATTAAAGAAATTTTTTCAGATAAAGTGTGGTAAAGAGAAATCTCCAGAAAAAGGAATGAAATTTGTATAACCAGAAATACAACTATTAAAGAGAAATTATAAAAGTTATTGTAAAAGAATTATAAAATAATTTTAAGGTGATTGAGAAACTTAATTAAAAAATAATGAAATTTATAAGAAAGGGAAGCAAAACTCAAAGATTTTGAAGAATCACTGATTTTAAACTGAAATTTCAAATGACATGAAGGATTTCATACACCAAAAAAAGCAAATGGAATATAACAATGTAAAATTGTCACCAGAATACTAAGCAGAATAATAAGAAAATAGAAATTTGAAGCAATGTCTACATTTTCTAAAAAATAAACAAAGTAAATGTGGTTGAAGACACAAAAAATATGATCCAACTTGTTACCTTCTAGAAAAAAATGATAAAATAAAAAATGAATATTATATATTTTTTTCATTTGAACATTATTTTATTTGTTCATTTTCAAACATTATTCCTTGGAAACAAAGATCATTTTCTTTTCCTCCCCACCCTCCCACCACCCCTCCCAAAGCCAACACATGATTCCACTGGGTATCACAAGTGTCCTTGATTCAAACCCATTTCAATGTTGTTGGTACTTGCATTAGGGTGTTCATTTAGCTTCTTTCCTCAGTCATGTCCCCTTAACCCCTGTAGTCAAGCAGTTGCTTTGCCTCTGTGTTTTTAATCCCACAATTTGTTCTCTGCTTGTGGATGGTGTTTTTTCTCCTAGGTCCCTGCAGATTGTTTAGGGACATTGCATTGACACTAATGGAGAAGTCCATTATGTTCGATTGTACCACAGTGTATCAGTCTCTTGAGTACAATGTTCTCCTGGCTCTGCTCCTTTCACTCTATCACTTCCTGGAGGTTGTTCCAGTATCCATGGAATTGCTCCACTTTATTATTCCTTTTAGCACAATAGTATTCCATCACCAACATATACCATAATTTGTTCAGCCATTCCCCAACTGAAGGGCATTCCCTCATTTTCCAATTTTTGGCTATCACAAAGAGCGCAGCTATGAATATTCTTGTACAGGTCTTTTTCCTTATTATCTCTTTGGGGTACAAACCCAGCAGTGCTTTGGCTGAATCAAAGGGCAGACAGTCTTTCATTGCCATTTGGGCATAGTTCCAAATTGCCCTCCAGAATGGTTGGATCAATTCACATCTCCACCACCAATGAATTAATGTCCTATTTGCCACATCCCCTCCAACATTCATTACTTTCCTTTGCTGTCATGTTATCCAATCAGAGAGGTGTGAGGTGATACCTCAGAGATGTTTTTATTTGCATCTCTCTGATTATCAGAGATTTAGAGCACTTTTTCATGTGCTTATTGATAGTTTTGAAACTATTTGAAATCTATTTGATTATTTTGAAACTTTGGCTGTAAACTGCCTGTTCATTTCCCTTACCCATTTATCAATTAGAGAATGGCTTGATTTTTTTGTACAATTGATTTAGCTCTTTATAAATTTGAGTAATTAGACCTTTGTCAGAGACTTTTGTTGTGAAAATTGTTTCCCAATTTGTTGTTTCCCTTCTCATTTTGGTTACATCCGTTTTGTTTGTACAAAACCTTTTTAATTTGATGTAATCAATATTGTTTATTTTACATTTTGCAACTTTCTATGTCTTGCTAGGTTTTAAAGTCTTTCCCTTCCCACAGGTCTGACATGTATAATATTCTGTATTCACCTAATTTACTTATAGTTTTCTTCTTTATGTTCAAGTCATTCACCCATTCTGAGTTTTTCTTGGTGTAGAGTTTGATGCATTGATCCAAACCTAATCTCTCCCACACTGTCTTCCAGTTTTCCCAGCAGTTTTTGTCAAATAGTGGGTTTTGTCCCAGAAGCTGGGGTCTTTCGGTTTGTCATATACTGTCTTGCTGAGGTCACTTACTCCAAGTCTAGTTCACTGATCCTCCTTTCTGTCTCTTAGCCAGTATCAAATTGTTTTGCTGACCACTGCTTTATAATAGAGTTTGAGATATGGGACTGCAAGGCCACCTTCCTTTGTATTTTTTTTTCATTATTTCCCTGGATATCCTTGATCCTTTGTTCTTCCAAATGAACTTTGTTATGTTTTTTTATAATTTAGTAAAAAAAAATTTTGGAAGTTCAATGGGTATGGCACTAAATAGATAAATAAGTTTGGTTAGTATGGTCATTTTTATTATATTGCCTCATTGTACACATAAGCATTTAATGTTTTTCCAATTGCTCAAGTCTAGTTTTAGTTGTGTGGAGAGTGTTTTGTAGTTGTGTTCATATAGTTCCAGTGTTTGTCTCGGCAGATAGATTCCTAAGTATTTTATTTTGTCTAAGGTGATTTTGAATAGGATTTCCCTTTCTAGTTCTTGCTGCTGAGCTGTGTTGGAAATATATAGAAATGCTGTTGACTTATGCGGGTATATTTTGTATCCTGCAACTTTGCTAAATTTGTTGATTATTTTGACTAGCTTTTTCGTTGATTCTCTAGGATTCTTTAAGTAGACCATCATGTCATCCGCAAAGTGATAACTTGGTCTCCTCCTTGCCTATTTTAATGCTTTCAATTTCTTTTTTTTCTCTAATTGCTATTGCTAGTGTTTCTAGTACAATGTTAAATAATAGAGATGATAATGGGCATCCTTGTTTCACTCCTGATCTTATTGGGAATGCATGTAGTTCATCCCCATTGTAGATTATATTAGCTGATGGTTTTAGATATATACTGTTTATTATTTATAGGAACAACGCTTCTATTCGTATGCTTTCTAGTGTTTTTAATAGGAATGTGTGTTGTATTTTATCAAAGGCTTTTTCTGCATCTATTGAGATAACCATATGATTTTTGTTGGTTTGCTTGTTGATATGTGAATGGTTTTCCTAATATTGAACCAGCCCTGCATTCCTGGTATAAATCCTACTTGATCATAGTGAATGGCCCTCCTGATCACTTGCTGGAGTCTTTTTGCTAGCATCCTATTTAAGATTTTTGCATCTATATTCATTAGGGAGTTTGGTCTATAATTTTCTTTTTCTGTTTTTGCTCTGCCTGGCTTTGGAATCAGTACCATATTTGTGTCATAAAAGGAATTTGGTACAACTCCCTCTTTACTTATTATGTCAAAGATTTTGTATACTATTGGAATTAGCTGTTCTTTGAATGTTTGATAGAATTCACTTGTGAATCCATCAGGCCCTGGGGATTTTTTCTTAGGGAGTTCTTTGATGGCCTGTTGGATTTCATTTTCTGATATGGGATTATTTAAAAATTCTATTTCTTCTTCTGTTAGTCTAGGTAATTTATATTTTTTGTAAATATTCATCCATATTGCCTAGATTGGTATATTTATTGCCATATAATTAGGCAAAGTAGTTTTTAATGATTGTCTTAATTTCCTCGTCTTTGGAGGTGAGGTCCCCCTTTTCAAATTTGATGCTGTTAATTTACTTTCCTTCTCTCCTCTTTTTAATTAGATTGACCAGTACTTTGTTTATTTTGTTTGTTTTTTCAAAGTACCAGCTTCTTGTCCTATTTATTAGTTCAAGAGTTCTATCACTTTCGATTTTATTAATGTTTCCCTTAGTTTTTAGGATCTCTAGTTTGGTTTTCTTCTGGGGATTTTTAATTTGTTCTCTTTCAAGTTTTTTTTTTTAATTTCCATTTCCAATTCATTGATCTCTCTTCTCCCTACTTTGTTGATATATGCCTTCAGGGATAGGAATTTTCCTCTGAGTACTGCTTTGGCTGCATCCCATAAGGCTTCAAAGGATGTCTCACCATTGTCATTTTCCTCAATGAAATTATTGTTTCTATGATTTGTTCTTTCAAGTATCATATTATTTAATTTTCAATTTATTTTTGATTTGGCTCATTGTACCCTTAATGATCTTTATTTTCATTGCCTTATGATATGAAAAGTCTGCATTTATTATTTCTGCTCTTCTACATTTGTATGCCATGTTTCTGTGACCTGGTGTATGGTCAATCTTTGTGAATGTGCCATGTGGTGCTGAAAAGATGGTATATTCCTTTTTGTCCCTATTTAGTTTTCTCCATATGTCTACTAACTCTAATTTTTCTAAGATTTCATTAACATCTTTTACCTAGTTCTTATTTTTTTTATTTGATTGGTCTAAATTTGATAGTGGTTGGTTTAGGTCTCCCACTATTATGGTTTTACTGTCTGTTTCCTCCTTCAATTCTCCTAGTTTCTCCATTAGAAATTTTGGTGCTAAACCATTTGGTACATACATGTTGATTAGTGATATTTCCTCATTGTCTATAATCCCTTTTACCAGAATATATTTACCTTCCCTATCCCTTTTAACCAGGTCTATTTTTGTTTTGGCTTTGTCAGATATCATGATTGCAACTCCTGTCTCCTTCCTATCAGTCGAGGCCCCAAAGGTCTTATTCCATTCTTTAATTCTGACCTTGTGAGTATCTATCCACTTCATATGTGTTTCTTGGAGACAACATATGTTAGGGTTTTGGATTCTAATACATTCTGCTATTCATCTACGTTTTATGGTTGAGTTCATCCCATTCACATTCAAAGTTATTATTGTCACTTGTGGATTACCTGGCATTTTGATATCCTCCCCTAAATCTGACCTTTTTTCTTTAGCTATAATCTTTTAGACTAGTGATTTACTTTAGATGGGTCCCCCTAGTCCCCTCCCTTGGTATGCTTTCCTTTCTAGCCCCTCCCTTTTTCTTCCCTTCCCCTCCACCCTCTCCTTCTTTCCATTTTTATATCCCCTCCCTCTCCTTAATTTCCCCTTCTCTCTTACCCTGTTGGATAAGATAGAATTCAAGATCCCAGTGGATCTAGATGTTCTTCCCTCTCATAGTTGATTTCACTGAGAGTAAGGTTTAAGTAATACCAATTCACACTCTCTTCCTCTCCTTCTTATAGAATTCTTCCCCTCCCCTTCACATGTGTTTCTTTGTGTGACAAAGAATATTCTATTTAGTTTTTTCTATTTCTTGAAGTATATCTTAGTGCCATCAATGATACCCCCTCCCTTTTTCTTTCTTCCCCCACTTTCTCCATATCATCTTGATGCCCCAATCTTTCCCTATGCATGATTCTTCTAACTACTCTAATGATGCATACCATTTTTGAGAGTTACACATTATATTTCCCCACATATTAATATATATAATTTTATATAAATGTAGTCCTTATAGAAAAGAGTTTGAATAAAAGAAAAAGATAACATTTTTCTCCTTTTCCCTTTCCTTCATATTTACCTTTTCAAGTATTTCATGCTCTTTGTTTTTCGATAGAGAACTTTCCACAGAGAGCTGATCATTTCTTTATAAATACTTGTAAATCTTCTATTTTGTTGAATGCCCATACTTTCCCCTGGAAGTATATAGTCAGTTTTGATGGATAGCTGATCCTTGGTTGAAGACCCAGCTCTCTTGCCTTTCTGAATATCATGTTCCATGCCTAACACTTGTTCAGTGTGGAAATTGCAAGGTCTTGTGTGACCCTAATTGCCATTCCTTTATATTTAAATTGTCTTTTTCTGGCTGCTTGTAAGAATTTTTCTTTTGCTTGAAAGCTTTGGAATTTGGCACTTACATTCCTGGGAGGTGTCTTTTGGGGGTTTAGTGTAGAGAGTGTTCTGTAAACTCTTTCAATGCCTATATTGTTCACTTGTTCTAGAATCTCCAGACAGTTTTCTTGGATGATATCTTGTATTATGATATCAAGATTACTGTTCATTTCTGGCTTTAGCTGGTAGACCAATGATTCTCAGGTTGGCTCTCCTTCCTCTGTTTTCCATGGCTGTCACTTTGTCAGTGAGATATTTTATGTTTTCTTCTAATTCCTTAATTTTTGGACTGCTTTATTAATTCTTGCTATTTTGCAAGATCATTGGTTTCCAGTTGCTCAATTCTGGTCCTTAAGGCTTGATTTTCTGCTTTGATCTTTTGGCATTCAGCTGTAATTTTTTGGTTCTCTAATAAAATTTTTTGGTTTTCTTTTTGAACCATTTCCCACTTCTGTTTTCAGAGGACTTCCATCTTTCTGATGATAAGCTCCATTTGAGACTCTTCCAGGGATTGTGGACAATTTTCATTTTTTTTTTCGGTTTTGCCTTTTGACTTTCATCAAGTATTTCCTCTGTAGCTTGGGTTTTTCCTCCATGGAAAGTTTCGAGAGTGACAGTCTTCTCTTTTGATTTCTTGCTGGGGTTTTGAGGCTCTTGTGCACAGTTAGCCATTTTTTTTGGATGTTTTCAGTTCCCTCTTTAGTCAGAAATCAGAGTCTGCTGAGCAGGTTTGTGTGTGTGTGTGTGTGTGTGTGTGTGTAATTAATGAGCAGGGTCTCAGTTTTCCTCAGTCCTTTGCAGCTTTTCTCAGTGCCTTCTTCCATCAGGTGCTCAGTGCCTGCTCTCTCTTGACTGCCTGGTTTTCCGGGTTAGTTACTTTTGGGGGTGGGTCTCCAGGAGACCTGGTTAATTCCCAAGGACCCTAAAAATGCTCCCTGTTTGTTCCAGAAGGATTTCTGTCTCACTCCCTGACTCTGGCGGGCATGTTGGCTCTGGGCACCTGAAGTCTGCTTTCTCTCACATCTTGAGTTTTTCTGCCTAGCTATCTTTGGGAGGGGGGAGGGGTTCCCCTGCTGTCCTAGTCAACTCACAAGGGAGCAGATGTGCCCTCTCCTTGCATCAGAGGTGCCCCTTGCTCATTCGTCTCAGTGTGCCCTGACCCCAGCTCTGGCCCTATAGGTGGGGGTGGGGCAGGCTGGATCTGCTCACATTTGCATTTGGGTGGAAGCCCTTTCCACCTCTTATAGGCTGGTAAAGCCTCGATACCATGCCCCTTCACTGCTGGTCCCCGCTCTATTGCTCCTCCTCTCCTCTGATATAGACTCTTAAGGTCATTTGGGATAATCCTTATCGATGTATGTCGGTGTGTGTCAGGGAGAGTGAGTAAGCCACATTTAGCTGGCCACCATGCTTACCCGGAAGCTCAAAAAATGAATATTATATTAAGAGAAACTATATAATGAAAATTTCCAAAAGCCCTTAAAAGATGTCCATATCAACAGAATGAATAAGACCACAACAGAAACACTAAAATTTGAAATATACTAGCCAACTTTCAGATATTCTATATTAGAAAGAGTTCTAGAATTAGGAAGCAAAACCCAAGTATTTCCTGAATACAAAAAAAAAAAAAACATAGTTAAAACGTAAAGACTTATAAATCTTTTTTTAAATAAGGGGATCAAGAAAAAAAATATTTTACTTAAATTCAGAAAATCTGGATTCTCAATTATAGTTTTGGATAATGCTAGCGGGAAAAATAGATGACCATCAAGAGACTAATAGAGAATCACAATTATGCTTAGTATTGTAAATAATTAAATAATATAATGATATGCCAGTGTGTACATAGAATAGATAATAAAACATCTAATTATTTAAAGGAATAGTCTGCTGTTAATGCAAGAAAAAATAGAAAACTCTCTACCTATAAAGACAATAATTGCAGGTGACTTTAATATGCCTCTTTCAAAACTTTATATGTCTAACTAAATTATAATCAAGAAGATAATTATAGTTCTGTACAGAAAGGTTCAAAACCCTGGCATGATAGTTCTTTGTTGCTTGCTGAAAAGACTCTTAAAACCTCTTTTTTTCTAGTATCAAATGTATCCTTTTCAAAGTTAATCATGCCATTGGATAGGAATAACTCATAAATGATGCAGAAGGGCAGAAATAGTATGTGTTGTTTGGGAAAATTTAAGATCTATATGGGACAATTCTGACAATTCAAGTTCACAATATTTTTGGCCTTAATTGCTGTGTATGTGTATTTCAAAGACAGATTGTCAAAATGATCTGCAAAGCTGATGATAGTCTCCACTTCATGTAGTCGGGCTCTATTTATGACAACTACTTTAAAGTATTATAATTATTAAGCATTAAATAATTTATTAATGCATTGAATCTGTTCAGGTTTTACTATTTTAAACTAAAAAAAAAGGTTATTTCAATCATATAATTACATATTCATCAAATTAGTGATGCAATCAGTAGGGAATTTGAATGTAGCGTAGCCTGCTCATTGTAGTATAAAAACTGAGCAATGAAGCTGCTAAGTATTGACTCTGAAATTGATAGAGTGCTGGGCCTGGAATCAGAAAGATTCTTCTTAATGAGTTCAAATCTGGTCTCAAACCTTTCCTAGCTATGTGCCCCTAGGAAAGTCACAATCCTGTTTACCTCGGCTCCTCATCTGTAAAATGACCTGTAGGAGGAAATGATGAAAACTGAGCAATGAACTAAGTGAAAGTCAGGGCATTGGTTTCTGATACTTTTCATACTGGTAATATTCTATGTGTACATCAGGGAGATTAACTAAACCTTTGTTATAGTCATCTGAAAAACATATATAATTAAATAATTTTTTCTTCTTGCATTTGAATTCAATCTATGTTTGATTTGTTTGTATTTTATTTGAGATATTAGAAAGCATATTATTGAAATTCTTATTAGAACGCACATATGAATACTTATCAAACATAGAGAGGAAAAGTCAAATTAGACTCATAGTAAATGATCTCATGCTTTTGAACATACTAATGATAAAAAAAATCACAAAAGCAATGGTCATTCTTGGTTCTGAAGTCTTATCTTAAATTTTAATCATCTTTTAGCTTTCTCTTAGAAAGAGTAGTACAATATTCTCCCTGGCATGAAAACTATGGATCCTAGGAAATGTTTTCCCTAAACACATTGTACAAGGACATAGCTCATTGACCATAAGTATATAAGACTATTTCCACATATTATGAAAGTTTAAAATATTTCATTCTTTTCTTTTTCAATTTTTAACTCAAGACTTCAGGGTAAGCATGGTGGCAGATTAGACATGGATCGCTTCCCCTCTTCAGACCCAATGATAAAGATGACCTTAAAAGACCCCCCCAAAAAAAACATCCTCATGAGAACAAAGGGAATATACAGCAGGGAGCAGCACTGAAGGTAAGTGGGATTCAGGCATTTCCACAATATAAGGGAACGAAAAAGCTCCCACCCAAACCTAAGCTGACCTACCCTCCCCCACCACACCTACGGAGCCAGAGGTAAAGTTATCTTGCGCCAGAATAAACAAGTGAGGGAGGGGCACCCCAGGACTGAGCAACGGGCAGCCCCAGGTCTTGGGAGCTGACTAAGACCACTAAGGACCTACCTCTGTGAGCAGTAACAGCTGAAACCCCAGCAGGTAGGCAAGGGGAGCATAGACCTCGGGCTCTCAGAACCCATATGCACAATCAATGAGTGTACGAAGGGAACCCCTGAAGTGAGCAAGGGGCACCAATTGTTCTTGGGAGTTAAATAAAACCACCAAGGACTTACCCCTGTGATCAGCAACACCCTAAACCCCGGCTGGCGGGCAAGGGGAGCTCAGATCTCGGGTGCTGCCCAGAACTGGCATGCTATAATCAACAAGTGCATGAAGGGAACCCTTGAAGTGAGCAAGGGGCACCTACAGGTCTTGGAAATTTACTAAGAGCACCAAGGACTTACCCCTGAGAGCAGTAACACCTGAAACACCAGCAGGCAGGGGAGGACAGACCCTGGGCTCCCGCGGAAGACAGCTCAGGTGAGGAGAATCATGAATTTGCCTGAGGCAAAAAAGCCTTGATCATTAAACCCATACACTGAGAACTATCCCTTCTCACTCAGATTTCTGACTATAAAGGGGAGGGAAAAAAAAAAACATAGAGATGGCAAACAGTGCCAGGAACAAGATCCCAACAAGAAAAGCAAGAAGAAGGGATTGACTTTGGAAAATACAGGAGGAAAAATACAGAATTCAGAGGAAATAGCAGAAGAGGAAACACAAACAAATGCTCCAAAACCTTCCAAAAGAAATGGAAATTGTTCACAAGCATCTTAAAAAAATTTAAATTGGAGGTTATCAAAAATATGGAAGCCTTCTGGCAGGAATAATAGGAAATAATGAAAAAGGAATTCAACAATCTGAGGGACAAAAACACCCAATTGGAGAAACAGCTGGAAGCCTCAAAAAGCAGGAAAGACCAAACTGAAATGGAAAACCAATCTTTAAAGGTCAGAATCAGGCAACTGGAAGATGGTGATCTTGCAAATGAGCAAGAATTAATAAAGCAAAGTCAAAAGACTAAGAAATTAGAAGATAACATAAAATATCTCACTGAAAAGTTGACAGACCTGGAAAACAGAGGAAGGAGAGACAATCTGAGAATCATTGCTCTACCTCAAAAACCAGAAATAAACAGAAATATTGATAAAATAATACAAGAAAGCTGCCCTGAGGTTATAGAACAAGGGGGAAAAATAGGCATTGGAAAAAGTTCATAGAACACCCTCTATACTAAATCCCCAAAAGACAACTCCCGGGAATATAATTGCCAAATTCCAAAGCTTTCAAGCAAAAGAAAAAATCCTACAAGAAGCAAAAAAAATGACAATTTAGACATAAAGGAATGCCAATCAGGATCACACAAGAACTGGTAACTTCCACAGCGTATGACCACAAGGCCTGAAAGGCAAGAGACCTGGGTCTTCAACCAAGATCACCTATCCATCAAAACTGACTACATACTTTCAGGGGAAAGTATGGGCATTCAACAAAATACAAGATTTCCAAGTATTTGTAAAGAAAAGACCAGAACTCTGTGGAAAGTTTGACATCCAAACACAAAGATCAAGAGAAACATGAAATGATAAATATGAAGGAAAGGGAAAAGGAGAAAAATGCTATCTTTTTCTTTTATTCAAACTCTCTTCTATAAGGACTACATTTATATAAAATTATACATATTAATATGTGGGGGAAATGTAATGTGTAACTCTGAAAAATTGTATGCATTATTTGAGCAATTAGAAGAATCACTCATAGGGACAGATTGGGACAATAAGACGATATGGAGAAAGGGAGAAAAAAAGAAGGAAAAAGGGAGGTGGGAATCATTGATGGTACTAAGATATACTTCACAAAATAGAAAAAAATTAATAGAATAATCTTTCTTACACAAAGATACACATGGGAAGGTGAGGGGAATAATTCTCCTATAAGAATGAGAGGAAGAGAGTGCTAATTGGTATTAATTAAACCTTACTCTCAGTGAAATCAACTCTGAGAGGGAAGAACTTCTAGATCCATTGGGATCTTGAATTCTATCTTATCCAACTGGGAAAGGGAGAAGGGGAAATTAAGAAGGGGCAGGGAGAGGGAGTATAAAAAGGGAGGGAAGGAGAAGGGGGAGGGAAATTAACAGACCCTAAAAAAACAACCAAAAAAATAGCCAACAAACAAACAAGAAGGTAACAAAAAAGGAGGGGTTAGAAAGGGAAATATATCAAGGGAGGGACTAGGGAGACTGATTTAAAGTAAATCACTGGTTTAAAAGGTTATAGCAAAAGAAGAAAGGTCAGAATTAGGGGAGTATATTAAAATGCCAGGGAATCTACAAGTGACAATCATAACATTGAAAGTGAATGGGATAAACTTACCCATAAAACATAGATGAATAGCAGAGTGGATTAGAATCCAAAATCCTACCATATGTTTACTTCAAGAAACACCCATGATGCGGGTAGATACTAACAAGGTCAAAATGAAAGGTTACATTAAGACTTTTTGGGCCTCAATTTATAGAAAGAAGGCAGGAGTTGCAATCATGATATCTGGCAAAGCCAAAGGAAAAATAGACCTGATTAAAAGGGATAGGGAAGGTAAATACCTCCTGATTAAAGGGAGTATAAACAATGAAGAAATAGCACTAATCAACATGTATGCACCAGATGGTATAGCAACCAAATTTCTAATGGGGAAACTAGGAGAATTGAAGGAGGTAATAGACAGTAAAACCATATTATTGGGAGACCTGAACCAACTACTATCACATTTAGATAAATCAAATTAAAAAAATAAATAAGAAAGAGGAAAAAGATGTGACTGAAATCTTAGAAAATTAATCTTAGAAAAAAAGAGTTAATAGACATATGGAGAAAAATAAATAGAGACACAAAGAATACACCTTCTTTTCAGAAGTGCATGGCACATTCACAAAGATTGACCATGTATTAGGTCATAAAAACATGGAAAACAAAACCTGAAAAGCAGAAATAATAAATGCAGCCTTTTCATATCATAAGGCAATGAAAATAATGATCAGTAAGCGTACATGGAGAGCCAATTTAAAAATCAATTGGAAATTAAATATGATACTCTAAAATCTGTTAGTTAGAGAACAAATCATAGAAACAATTAATAATTTGATTGAAGAAAATGACAATGGAGAGACATCCTTTCAAACCTTATGGGATGCAGGCAAAGCAGTACTCAGAGGAAAATTCATATCCCTGAGTGCATATATTAACAAATTAGGGAGGGCAGAGATCAATGAATTGGACATGCAAATCAAAAAACTCAAAAGCAAACAAATTAAAAAAACCCAGAAGTAAACCAAATTAGAAATCCTAAAAATTAAGGGAGTAATTAATAATATCGAAAGTGATAGAACTATTGAACTTATAAATAAGACAAGAAGCTGGTACTTTGAAAAAAACAAAAAAATTAGACAAAGTAATGGTCAATCAAATTTTAAAAAGGAGAGAAGAATAGCAAATTAACAGCATCATAGATTAAAAAGGAGACATTACCTCAAATGAAGAGGAAATTAAGGCAATCACTAAAAACTACTTTGCCCAACTATATGGCAATAAATATGCCAATCTAGGCAATATGGACAAATATTTGCAAAAATATAAATTGCCTAGACTAACAAAAGAAATAGAATTCTTAAATAACCCGATATCAGAAAAAGAAATGCAATAGTCTATCAAAGAACTCCCTAAGAAAAAATCCCCACGGCCTGATAGATTCACAAGGAAATTCAATCAAACATTCAAAGAACAGCTAATCCAAATACTATACCAAATCTTTGACATAATAATCAAAGAGAGAGTTCTACCAAATTCCTTTAATGACACAAACATGATACTAATTCCAAAGCCAGGCAGGTCAAAAACAGAGAAAGAAAACTACAGACAAATCTCCCTAATGAACATAGATGCAAAAATCTTAAACAGGATACTAGCAAAAAGACTTCAGCAAGTGATCAGGAGGGTCATTCACTATGATCAATTAAGATTTATACCAGGAATGCTGGGATGGTTCAATATTAGGAAATTCAAAATTAGGAACACCATCCACATAAATGACCATATTAACAAGCAAACTGACAAAAATCACATGATTATCTCAATAGATGCAGAAAAAGCCTTTGACAAAATACAACACCCATTCCTATTGAAATCACTAGAAAGTATAGGAATAGAAGGGCCTTTCCTAAAAGTAATAAATAGTATATACCTAAAACCATCAGCTAACATCATCTGCAATTGGGATAAACTAGATGCTTTCCCAATAAGATCAGGAATGAAATAAGGATGCCCATTATCACCTCTATTTTTTAACATTGTACTAGAAACACTAGCAGTAGCAATTAGAGAAGAAAAAGAAATTGAAGGCATTAAAGTAGGTAATGAGGAGACCAAGCTATCACTCTTTGTGGATGATATGATGGTCTATTTTAAAAAAATCCTAGAGAATCAGCCAAACATTCTAGTCAAAATAATCAACAACTTTAGCAAAGTTGCAGGATACAAAATAAACCCACATAAGTCATTAGCATTTCTATATATTTCCAAGACATCTCAGCAGCAAGAATTAGAAAGAGAAATCCCATTCAAAATCACCTTAGACAAAATAAAAAACTTAGGAATCTATCTCCCGAGACAAACACAGGAACTATATGAACACAACTACAAAACACTTTCCACACAACTAAAACTAGACTTGAGCAACTCAAAAAACATAAACTGTTCAAGGGTAGGATGAGACAATATAATAAAAATATACATCCTACCCAAACTTATCTACCTATTTATTGCCATACCCATTGAACTTCCAAAAAAATTTTTACTGAATTAGAAAAAACCATAACAAAGTTCATTTGGAAGGACAAAGTATCAAGGATATCTAGAGTAATAATGAAAAAAAAATACAAAAGGAGGTGACCTTGCATTTCCGATCTCAAAGTATATCATAAAGCAATGGTTAGCAAAACAATTTGGTACTGGATAAGAGATAGAAAGGAGGATCAGTGGAATAGACTTGGGATAAATGACCTCAGCAAACAGTATATGACAAACCCAAAGACCCTATCTTTTGGGACAAAAAACGACTATTTGACAAAAACTGCTTGGAAAACTGGAAAACAGTGTGGGAGAGATTAGGTTTGGATCAACACCTCATACCCTACACCAGTGGTTCTCAATCTTTCTAATGTCGTGACCCTGCAATACAGTTCCTCATGTTGCAGTAACCGCAAACCAAACAAATATTTTGGTGGCTACTTCAAAACTGTAATTTTGCTACAGTTATGATTCAGAATGTAAATACCTAATATGCATTATGTATTCTCATTTCTACTAATTGAGAGGTTGAGAACCACTACCCTACACCAAGATAAACTCAGAATGGGTGAAATGACTTAAACGTAAAGAAGGAAACTATAACTAAATTGGGTGAACACAGAATAGTATACATGGGAAGAGAAAGATTTTGAAACCAAGCAAGACATAGAAAGATTCACAAAATATAAAATAAATAATTTTGATTACATCAAATTAAAAAGATTTTGTACAAACAAAACCAATGTAACTAAATTCAGAAGGGAAGCAACAAATTGGGAAACAATCTTCATAACAAAAACCTCTGATAAAGGTCTAATTACTCAAATTTATAAAGAGCTAAATCAATCGTACAAAAAATCAAGCCATTCTCCAACTGATAAAAGGGCAAGGGATATGAATAGGCAGTTTTCAGCCAAAGAAATCAAAATTATTAATAAGCACTTGAAAAAGTGTTCTAAATCTCTGATATTCAGAGAGATGCAAATCCAAACAACTCTGAGGTATCACCTCACACCTAGAAGATTGGCTAACATGACAGCAAAGGAAAGTAATGAATGTTGGAGGGGATGTGGCAAAAGTGGGACATTAATTCATTGGTGGTGGAGATGTGAATTGATCCAACCATTCTGGAGGGCAATTTGGAACTATGCCCAAAGGGCGATGAAAGACTGTTTGCCCTTTGATCCAGCCATAGCACTACTGAGTTTGTACCCCAAAGAGATAATAAGGAAAAAGACATGTACAAGAATATTCATAGCTGTGCTCTTTGTGGTGGCCAAAAATTGGAAAATGAAGGAATGCCCTTCAGTTGGGGAATGGCTGAACAAATTGTGGTATATATTGGTGATGCAATACTATTGTGTTCAAAGGAATAATAAAGTGGAGGAATTCCATGGAGACTGGAACAACTTCCAGGAAGTGATACAGAGCGAAAAGAGCAGAGCCAGGAGAACATTGTACACAGAGACAGATACACTGTGGTACAATCGAATGTAATGGACTTCTCCATTAGTTTCAATGCAGTGATCCTGAATTATCTGCAGGAATCACGGAGAAAAACCACTATCCACAAGCAGAGGACGAACGGTGGGAGTAAAAACACCAAGGAAAGGCAGCTGCTTGACTATAGGCGTGGAGAGGATATGACTAAGGAGAGACTCTAAATCAGCAGGTCTCAACCCCTCAATTTATATCAATGAGAATACATAATGCATATCAGGCATTTACATTCCAAATCATAACTGTAGCAAAATTACAGTTTTGAAGTAGCCACCAAAATATTTTTTTGGTTTGGGATCACTGCAACATGAGGAACTGTATTGTGGGGTCATGACAATAGAAAGATTGAGAACTACTGCTCTAAATTAACACACTAATGCAAAAACCAATAACATGGAAATGAGTTCGGATCGAGGACACATGTGATACCCAGAGGAATCATGCATCGCCAATGGGAGGGGTGGTGGGCGGGGGGAAGAAAATGTTCCTTATTTCTAATGAATAATGTTTGAAAATGACCAAATAAAATAATGTTTAAAAATGGAAAAAAAAATTTTTTCAACTCAAATTTCATATCATTTCCCAATATATGAATTAAATTTCTTTTGTTGTGTTTTAAATGATCAAATTTTAAATCCCCCAATGGCTTTTTCACACTGGTTAATGATGTTCCTATCTTTCTAGTAAGGAGGAGACAAATTGCTTAGAATGGAAGCATTCCAGCAAGTTAGCTACAGTGCTTGACCTCATGTCATGCTGGAGTCTGTCAGCTTCCTCCACACCCCCTTTAATGATACTAACCTGCAGTTATGAGGAGACAATATGATATATTTCTTCACGGAGGCCTGATGCTCAGTATTTTGATACCTTGATGGTATGTAAGCAGAATAATGACTTAGCAACAGACAGTATTGAACCCTGATGGCGACTAGCCAGAGAGTAGATTTAGTGAGTTAATGACAGTAAGTACGTTTTCTTTTCTCTCTCTTTTCTCTTTTCTTCTCTCATTTTCTTCTCTCATATAGGCATATTAGAGGTACATGGCATACAGCGTTATGGAGAGTATAATAGAAAAGATAAGAAAATCTCTTTCTTTATAGAAAATCTTCTATGAAGCATTATAACAGTTTTGTTAGATATTAGAAAACCAGAAGCCAAAATTGAAATGAAATATTTTTCTATCTTCAAGATATATCTAGAGAATTGAGTAACCCATCCTTGTCATGCATATAATTAAAATGCTTCCAAATGAAGGTAACTTTGCAAAAATGTAACTAGTATGCTGATGCTTTAATAATTTTTGTTTTTAATTTTAATATTTGAAAATGTTAGTAAAATTTGCTAAGAATAAGAGCAGCTGGAAGCAAATGATATAGAAACTTTTGTATAAGTTCTTGCATGCATTAGCAAATAATCAAAATGGTAGAGGAACATAAATATGCTCTGGCTAGAGAAGTGCAGGCTTGTCAATGTCTAGATAATGACTAGGACCTCTTTATATAAAAATGGCTTTATGAAAGAATTAATATAATTCCCACTTGGGCATGACTCATTTTTAAAAGTGCTTCTATCCTCTGAGATGACAGAAAGTACTGAATATAATTAAAAGGAAAACAGAAAAATAGTTGGCTAATAACAAAAAAATTGGAAAACACATAGAGTTTTAATCAATAGCCCTTTCATTAGGAAATATTCATGAAATGCTAGAATTTAAAAGAACATTTCCCATAGCCTAAATTGCATAGTGCATTAAAGATAATTTTTTAAAAGCCTGCTTTGGAAGATAGTTTCCACATGTGACTGTTTATTACCAACTTTGTCTTTTTTATCTCATTTCCTTGCTCTTCCCAGTCATCTGGGGGAAGTGAGTGTTTTAAAATGATGATCTTGGCCTAGGTTTGTATGCTCTTTTCTGGTGATTTTTAATTTGACGGTTTGCTTTCCTGTTTGTTTTCGAGGCTGGTGACACACCATCAATTATTTTGTGTTTTGCTTTCCAAACAAACAAAACATTGATTCCCCAGTCCCTTACGAAAATTATTCTCATCGCACAGGACCAAGTATCTCTATCACATGAGTTATTCTGACAGAGTCACATGATGAATGAGTTTGCCTGTAAATGTTAATAATAGATAATCTTTTCTCACAAAACAATAGAGTAATTCAAGTATATGAAGAAACTGGCCGACTGAAAACAGTTCCTTGCTATCATTACAATTTTCTATAGATACCAAGAATGCCAAACAAATGAATGTGAATTTTTATAAAATAATAATTCATAATTTTAAAAGGTGAATTCTGCTCAACAGGATTGTGATCTTCTGGCCCTGTTGAAAAGAATAAAAATCTTAAAATGTCAACAAATTATTCAGGCAAACAAACAGTTTTATGACTCTTAAAAGCTTTGAAAAGCAGCCTTAGGAACAGAATTGAAAATAGGAAGCCCCGAGTTGGTACCTGGCATGACCAACTCTTCTCAAAATGATTGAGAAGTGACATTAACAACTCTAATGGGTAAGATTCTTGCTCTCATCTTTGGTTGAAAAAATGAAGAAAGTTTCTGAGAACATTAAAATCATTCAAAGAAAATTAAAAACCTTCTGTTTTTATATCATATAACTTAAATGTGAAAACTATGAAACTCACCTGAACTATCTAGACTACAACAATTCTTCATGATGTACATCAATGAACCATAGAAATAATTTAATACTTTTCTAGATTTGTAATGCTTTTTATCAATTAATATTAAAAAAAAAGTTATTAGACATTGACCGAGTGCCAGGCACTGTCCTATGACCTGAGGATAAAATACAAAACATGAAATCAAACCTAATCTAAAGGAGCTTACATTTTAAATGATTATAGATTTAGATTTGGAATTACCTTTAGAGATAATCTAGTCCAAATCCTTTATTTTACATATAGGAAAGTTAGGGAGCAAAGAATTTTAATTGGCCATCCTGTCCTTTAATCACTTACCTTGTATAAGGTATCAGGAATAAAAATACCATGAATACATATGCAAATACAAAGCAAATGATACGCTAAAAGAATTTGTATTCTAATATGGGAGACATTACATACATATGAATAAATATATATGTATGGATATGGATACACATAAATATTTAATACAAAGAATAAATACAAGTTTGTTTAGATGGGAAGGCACTAGCAACTAGGAGAATCAGGACAGATGTCAGATAAACATGAGTTTTGAGCTACATCTTGAGAGAAGAATTTCTAGGTGGTAGAAATGAGGAAGGAATTCATCACTTGTCACTATGTGATCGAACGAAGGATAAGATACTTGCTTAGAATATAGGATCATAGATTTTAATTGGAAGAGAATACCAGATGTCATTTTGTTTAATATCAATAATTTGAGGCAGTATGGTGTGTAGATAAGGTGACTGACTCCAAAGTTGGAAGAACCTGGTATTATACTAACTATGTAACCCTGGGCAACTTAACCCTGACAAACGAAATGGCCTTTCTGGGCTTTTATTTCTTGAACAGCAAAAGAAAAGAATCAGGATCAATGATTTCTAAGTCCTCCCACCCCAATTCTAAAACTATGATCCAATGCACCCTTCCAGTTTTTTAGAGAAGGGAAAAAATAGGTCCTCAGATAAATGTCATGACAATGTTCCCACTCATATTTAAGTCCTGTTACTCAGTGGAATGGATGACATTTGAATTCAATACCTGTCCCCAGATATACCTGGATTCTTTGGACTCTTAGCTTTAGGAACCAATGTGGCTTGGTTCCTTTCAACTAGATAGGTTTTGCCTTTTCTGACTGAGGATGCAAAGGGAACAATTGTGCTCTTACAATCATAGAAACATAGCCTTAGATATGAAAATAATGATACAGACCATTGAGTCCAACTCTTACATTGTATAGATGAGGAAATAGAGAAATGAAATTTCTTTCTTTTTGGAGACTGGATCCGCATATTGAAGCATTCCAGAGATCATGTAACCGGAGATAAGAGGGAAGCTTTTTAGGACTTCAAGAATGACATGGCAGCATTTGAGTAAGCCAGAGATGTCAAATTAAGTGGCTACTTCTGTCCAAAGGGTATCTCAATGCTGTAAGGACTTGTCACTTTGATATCATATAAAATACTCTGAAAGTACTTTGGTCACTCTTTCTTTACTCATAGCTATGGCAGTGCTTAGAGTATTGAATCAGTTAAGTGGAAAACAAAAATTCCCATCTGGCTCTCTCTTCTTTTGACCTTCAAGCTTATTTAAAGCAATGGGATTTGCAGTGGACAATGGGGGAAAGCTGCCCCTATTCCTCCCTGGATTTGTGATAAGTTTGTCCAAGTGATAATTAGTACAAGGGGATTCCTAACTATCTATTCTGCTTTTGTGTTTATTCTTTCTTGGTCTTTGAAGAACCAATAAGAATTATGAGAAGGACCTGTCCTGGTTTGGAAACCACTTCATAAGTCTGAGTGGTCAATAGGTCATTTTTTGAAGTCAAAAAAGAGTCAAAAAGACTTGATTTACCTGATAAAATTATTACCAACAAGAAGAAAAGATTAGTCCAAGTCTGAACAATTTACCAGCAGATACATGAAAGAAGTTATTTTAATAATGCAGAGATAAAATTAGCAACAATAATAACTAGCATATAGATAGCACTAAGCACTTGAGCAGCCTATTTCATTCGATGCCTCACAACCTGGAACTGAAGTAGATGTTATTATTACCTCCATTTTACAGATAAGGAAATTGAGGCTAAGAGAGTTGAAACGACTTGCCCAGAGTGACATGTTTCCACCTCCTAACACATTGTAGCACTAGTTATACATTAAGTTACTGAAACCTGCTTTAAGATTGATTTTGTCAAATATAAACTTTTGATTTTCCCAAGTTTAGGATTACTTTTGCATGTAAGAATAAAATATCTAACCCATACCTGATTCTTATTTTGCATTTCACTCTTACTCTCACTTTAGAAAAAAAAAAAACCAAACCTAAATATGAACCTAGGCATATTCTTTAAATAATTTGGCCCTGAGTCACAAGTCAGTGTTTAATAAGTCAATGAGTATGAGGAAAGTGAACCTAACTATATTATGATTAAAGGCTAGTTTCCCCAATACTGAACCCATCCTCAACCATATACATGGTTGCAAAACAGAAAATCACTATAAATAAAAGAGAGTGATATTGCCACAGTAGTCCAACTAGTGTTTTTTTTTGTTGTTGTGGTGGTGGTTATTGTTTAGGTTAAACACAAATTTAAATCACTAAAACTGAACAAAACCCCATCCAGAACTTGTGGTTTTATTTTTGAGGTACTGTCAGTACCATCACAGAATTTATCTTTCAGTAAAATATCAAAGAGAAATATAATAAAAATCTTGAAATGAGACAAAGTGCTATATATTTTTTAAAATACAAGACATAATGACACTTTTTGGTAAAATTCTAGAAGAGATTATTACATGGATTGTTTGGGAGTATTTAGAAAAGCAAGGTGACTACTAAGAATTAACACGGGGTCATTAAGAACAATTAATTTGGGGGGGCAGCTAGGTGGCTCAGCGGATTGAAAGATGAGCCCAGAGATAGAAGGTCCTAGGTTCAAATATGACCTCAGCCACTGCCTAGCTGTGTGACCCTGGGTAAGTCACTTTACTCCCATTGCCTATCCCTTACCACTCTTCTGCCTTGGAATCAATATACAGTATTGATTCTTAAGATGGGAGGTAAGAGTTTTAAAAATAAAATAAAATTTTTAAAAAGAACAAGTTATTTTTGAGTGGATTATTGGGTTATAGGATTATAGCTACAATCTGCTATAATCATATAATCATCATTCCATGCTGGGTATCATGTGAATTCATTTCATATTAGGATTAGTTAAAGGAATTGAGCATATTTAACTTGGACGATATAAGAACTGAGAGTGGCTGGAGAGGAAAGGACAATTTTGGGTCTAATAGTCTCTTCATGTATTTGAACAGCTGTTATGTGGGAGAAGTCAAGTAAATACGTCAGCAAACATTTATTAAGCACATAATAACTTGTTAAGTGTTAGGGCTTCTGCTAAGAATTGGAAATGCGAATACCAGAAAAAAGAAAGATATCCTCGGTTATTAAGGCGTTTGCAGTCTAATGAAGACAACTTTAAACAAATGGAAAGGGTGATTATGGAGTGACAGGGCACAAAGGGAAGGTAGAGAAAGTGATGAGAGTCAAAAGCTCAGTCTGGAGATTAATAAAAATGTGATTGGCCTGAGACGGATCCTTACACAATCTTTCTGGGGAAGAGCTAGCCAATTGGAGGTAAAGGGCAGAACTTCTAGTGTTAGAAATCCAGGAGTGAAGTGAATTTCAGGGTGAAAGGATTTCTGAGGCATTTCATGGTAAAGAAAATCTGTGGAGTCAGTAGAGGAATGAACATTATAAACATGAAGAACTGGACTTGTACCACTGAGCTCCAAGGGAATAAATAGGAGTAATCAGTAGTTGGTGGCTCCAAAGAGTCCCTGACATCATAATAATTAGAGATATCAAAAAGTAGAAACATTAGCACATTAGAGTGGTTCTTGTCATTAGACAAGAATAACTGAACATTTGCATGACATAATTTAGGGAGATACTTTTGTGGATAACAATGAAAATGACTGCTCAGCTTTCTCTTTTCATAAAGGAAAGGTTTCATTTCTGACAGGATTTTTGACCATTGAAATAGGTAATAGGATACCAAGCAGAAGAGAAAAAACAAAACGTGGTACACCTGTCATCATAAATTTATTGGACCTTTGATAGACATAAGGTCGTACTCTCATGAAATTTTCCCCAAGAAAAAAGTTCTCCTCCACCTCCCCAATAGCAAATAATGGGTCTTAAGGCAAAGCAAAAACAAACATTTTATACCCTGAATTTCTCACTTTGTTCAATACTTCTGCTCTAGTCTCACTGTATAGCGAGCTTTAGGGTATATTAAATAGGTACACATTCACTAGGGATCTCCCTTCCATCCTCTGCTCATACATCACTATTTTATATATTATATTGTGAAATAAGTCGGAAGATATTTACCAATTTGCTAAAACAACCGATGAATAAACCTAATAGATCATAGGGATTCTGCAGATATGCTATACTTGCAATTCGCCAAAATATTTGATAAAATACTGTATCTCTGAAAAGTTTAATTAAAAAATGGAAAGATGTAGACTGGGAAATAGTAGGTAGATCTCTTTAGAGACAGTTGAGTGAATAGACACAAGAAGTACTGATTAATGGAAGGACATAAACCTGGGTAGAGATTCACTGGAGAGTGTCATTCTCCATTGCAGCAACCTAGACAGAATCTTAGATAAAGGCTTGTTTATGAAATTTCTTGATGGCACAAAACTAGGAAGGATATGTCAAATATGGGTTAACAGAATCAAGATCCTAAAAATACCCCGGGCATCTTTGAGCAGGGACGATAAAATTAAGAAAAAGAAATTTAGTAGGGTTAAATGAGTTCACAGTAATTTATATAAATAAAATATGGGCTAATCATAACAAGAAATCAGCTTTTGTGAAAAAGCTGGAAATCTTGGAAATCTAATGTCCTAAATACCTGAAAGATGGCAATGTTATATAGAAACAAAAAGAACTAAAGGCTACATTAATAAGTGTATAAATCAGATCCAAATGGGTAATAGACTTCTGGCAATATAATGCCTAAATCCAAGCAAATAATAGTCCCAACATACCCTAGTCTTCTCAGGCAAATATCTAAGTTATTGTGTATAAGACTACAATGCACAAAGATTATTGACAAACTTACCAGATAGGTCATCCACATAGTGAGGAGACTTAAGTTATGCTATATGAAGATGAATTGAAGGATTGGATCATGCTTAGCCTAGAGAAAAGAAAAGCTTGCAGAGTTGGTATGACTGAAGTCTTCAGATTATGGAGAAGCCAACATAAGGAAAAAGAACCAGACCTGTTCTCTTTGTAGAACTAGAACCAATTTGTAAAAATTTCAAGGTGATGGATTTGGGCTCAAATTAGTAAAACTTTTCTTTTTTTTTAATGTGATGCTTCACAAATGTCATGTTTTATCTTGAGAATGAACATGTTAAGGCATGATAACTATTTTGGTCACTTTATTTTTTGTGGGTTATACATGTATTATCATACAAAGCATATTTCCACATTGTTTGTTTTTGTATGTGACTAATCTATTAAAACCAACCTCCCACAAACACATACCCAAATAAACAAGTGAAAAATCATATACTTTCATTTGCATTCTGACCCCATTTACATGTTGTAAGGGAGGGACTCTAGAGTTCCCTGTGAGGTCGGGTGAGTGACCCATGTGACAATGTGGCAGTCAGCAGAACATGGCCATGGAAATGGAACCCAGAGATAAGCAGAATCTCTCTCTGGATTTTCCTATTGCTATCTTTCAGCCTAGGGTTTTGGCTCTCTGAGCTCTCCAAGTGCTGGATTATCTTGGGTCTTGATCTTTGACAAGAGGAGATCTCAGAGAGCCAGCTCAATGGAGAATCAGATTTAGTAAGGCTGAAATCTAATCTTTACAAAAAAATGCTTATAAATCTGGTGGTGAGACTCCAGATCAATTTTTATTTGTAACAGAACTAAATCCAATTTTAAAGAATATGTCATTTTTCAATTGATAAATGGTCTAAAAATATGAATAGGCAGTTTTCAGATAAAGAAATCAAAGTTATCTATAGTCATATCAAAAAATGCTCCAAATCATTATTAATTAGAGAAAGGGAAATTAAAATAAAATAAACATGAGGTACTACCTCACACCTAGAAGATTGGTTAATATGACATAAAATGAAAATGATAAATGTTGCTGGGGATGTAAGAAAATTGGGACACCAATGCACTATTGGTGAAGTTGTGAACCAATCCACCCATTCTGGAGAGTAATTTGGAACTTTGCCCAAGGGGCTATAAAATTGTGTCTACCCTTAGATTCGGCAATAGCACTGCTAGAGTTTTTATCTGAGTGAGATATAAAAAATGAGAAAGGACCTATTAGTACAAAGTTATGTATTAGTACACAATTAGTACAAAGTAATGGAAAGTGAGGGGAAATCTATCAAATGGGGAATGATTGAACAAGTTGTTTTATATAATTGTAATGGAATCCTATTGTAATATTAGAAGTAATGAACTGGAGGATAGCAAAGCAACTTGGAAAAACCTACATGGACTAATACGAAGTGAAATAAGCAGAATGAGAACATTCTACACAAGAAGTATTAATAATGTATGATGAACAAATGTGAAGGACTTAGGTATTCTAAGAAATGATCCAGGACTATCCCAAAGGATTTGTTATTAAAAATGCTTTAGAAAAATAACCAATGAATGAAAACTTAATCCATATTGAATTAGAACATTATTCACTATATTGTCTTAATTTTTTAAAAATAAATGTTTTATATGACAGCATATTTATAATTAACAAGTAAATTTGCTTACAACCTCTAGAAAGGGGGAGATGAAAGGGAGACAGCAATGTGGAATTTAAAATGTAAGAAAATATATTCCCAAAATTGTTTTACTTGAACTTGGGAAAAATAAGACATTATTGAAGAGAAAAGATGAATTAGAGGAGCAGAAAATGCAGTGAGATGCCATCTTATATAGGATGACTCAATTCACTAGAACTTTTCAAGAGGAAAGGAGATAGCCACCTGCCAATGATAGTATAGATAAGTTCTGGGAAGAAGCTGGATCAGATGGCTACTAGCTAGTGTCTCTTCTAGATAATAGTTTATGAGTAATCAATTAAAGTATTCTAAAACAACTAAAAAGATATGGAGAAATGGTTAAATGGTAATCATTCCATTAAAATTATCACTCCATTCTAATTCCTGTAGCCATATTTGAAAATCTAATGATATGGAAAAGAAATTATAATAAAATCTCTTTAATCACTCCTTTACTGCATCCCACTCAAAAAAAAAACAGTAAAAGTTAACTGGTAGATAATCAAACTCATACATAAGGAAATGCAGCACAATATCAGGCCAGTGAGGAGATGGACTAAATAGAAACTGCTCTAAAACCTCGAGAGGGTTAGTTTCTTTATGACTAAGTCCAAAAATGAAAGAAAATAATGCCTACCATTTTTAGCCCAACAGATAATCTCTGGTGCGATTTGGTTTCCAGTAAGTAGGCTGCAAGAACTGAGATGCTGTTCTTTTGAAAATGTAATAAATTTCCAAAAAGTTCTTCACATTTTTTTCCACAAACTGCTTTCAGCTGATAAGCAGTAGGCAAGCTATTCATCTTTTAGATGAGGAAATACATACAGTGTTTATTCTAAATAATAAAATAGTTTAGTTTAGGGGGAAGAAAACATACACACACAAGGAATGAACCCTGACCTTCTCATTGTAGAAAAAATGCTTACATAAGTATTCTTGCTTCTGGCTTTAATGCTCCGAAGTAGCTGTCCCTATGTAGACAGACAAATGAGCCCCAAATGACATAAAGTGTGTGTGTGTGGGGGGAAGTTGGCCAATTTTTATTAATAGCAATCATTGTGCAAAAAATATGCATAAAAGTCATTTTATTTTGGCATTTTAAAAAATTACTCAGATGTTTAGGATTCTCCAAATGAGTATTTGGATATTTTGATTAGGTCAAACAGAAATAGGTGCTCTTTAGGGGTTATACATTTTAAGATCATTGGTCTGGATCAGGAGGGATTATAAATAACCCAATTAACTACCTTTCAGTGAGTGTGGCTAACAAGTACAAAATATGCTACTCCTTAGCCCAAGGGGCTCAGAGAGGGTCTATGAAACCTACAGTATAGAGTCTGGGACAGGATTTGATGAGTGAATGCAACAGAATTCTCAAAAGCAGCCAGAAAAGATCCATAATAGTGGTGATTTTACCACTGCCAAGTGTTGGCTACAACCATTCAATCAGAGATGTCCAAGGCTAGTTGTACTGCTCTGTAAAATGGCCAGTCTTTCTGACTGAGAGCTCTCAACAGTGAACAGCTATGATCCCTTGCTTTGGAATCTTTAGTAGGAGCAGACCTTGGCGAGTGAGGAAACTTGAAGGAGGATCTAAGGGCTTTGGAATACCTTCTTCCTCCTTAAACAAATTCCTTCATTATTAGATATATATTTTTTCATATATATTTTCATTTGACCTAGTGTCCTGGTCACAAGAACCCTGACAACTCATGGTAGGTGTATATGTATGAAAGTTACACGTTAGGGGGAAGAACATGCTGAACATTTGTTCTAGATGTCATTACCCTAATTCATTCAAACAAGAGCTCAGCATCATAAAGTTATTCAAATCCTATTGGGTGACATTTTAAAGCACCCTGTTTATAGATTCCTATGAATAGACAATGCCCGTGCTCTAAAGGAGAAATGAAGGATATGAAAATATAAACACAGATTAGAATTATGTTTGGATATAAGGGGTCAATTATTCAGCTGATATCCCTATTTGAATAAGCTTCTCCTAGAAAATGTAGGGATCAGCGGAATTTATGATGATGAGCACTGGGGCAGGCAGGGTCAGCAATAGCACTGTGACCCATAGTAGTGATGAGTCAACAGGTCCCAAAGGTTAATGGATCAAAAGCAGCTTATGAAATTATGTATCCAGCACCATGCTCCCAAGACCTTGCACACACTCCAAAAGGTGACTGCATCACTGTATGAAAGTACAGATTAAGAAGACTATGCTGCCTGTTTGGAGGGTGAGCATTTGAGCTCTGGCCCACGTAATGCCAGAGCAGATTAATCTAGAAGAAAGGCACATGGAATAAACATCAGGATACTCCATTCTGAAATGAATGCACAGACTTTAGTCCTTGTGTCTAGTCAGACTATAGCTCTCATAATATTTACTCTTTCTACTCCTCTGGTGTGATTTTTGCAGTTTGGACTCTCGCTGTGTTTTTTAAATATAAGAAACTTGGGTGTTTCTTGACCAAATCACTATAAACAATGACAGACTTATTGGACTTCACATAATGGCTTTCCAATACGACACAACATCGGTAAAAAATATGCAGCAGATGAATCCTAACTATCAAAAGACAAAAACATACCCAGCTTTCCCCAGCCCTCTCACTGCCTCTGAAGGAGGAGGTCCCTTTATTTGCTTCTCAACTTTGCCCCCAAAACACACGAGGCACAAACTTCTTCCAGTGTTAGAAACTCACCTTCTCAGGTCATGCTTGCTGGCTACTATAATGATGCTCAAACCACAGATAAATGGGAGGAGGGGAAAATGGCAAAAAGACCAGCACTACCCATCTGACTAACTGTGGGCAGTGCCAAGAAGTTGTACATGTTCTAGAATTTGTCCCAGATCAACACTATCTATAGTTGCTATCACCTACTGCCTCAGACCTACCATTACTTAAAGAGGTGGCTTCTTTCCCCCTGTCTCATTGCCTTTCTTGATATCTCCATGTTTCAAACTAGGGGAGCTATTTGGTCATCAATTTATTATTTTTTTTTTTAATTTTGTGGATCTTGCCCTATTGTGCTCTTATAAATGTAATTGATCTAATTGATATTTATTAACTGAAAGTAGCCAAACTATTGCAGGTATGAAGTCACATCTATGCAAACAGATCAGAAGGGAAAAACATAACTATTAAATAATAATAGTTTCTATCCACCACCCTTAGTAAAATTACTTTTGCTATAAACAGCTTTGCTATTCATTAGCTGTGCGAACTTTGGCAAGAAAGTAAATTTGACCTTCTATAGATCAGCTTTTTATCTTTAAATTTAAGGGGCTAACAGAAAAGACCCCAATATAGATCAAAATGTTATATTGTGTAAGAAGAAAAAGAAAAACTGGAAATAAGGAAGGCACATATCGAAAGAGGAATGGTTACATTCTACAGTGGAAAGAGCCATACTTTTTGGAATTAAATGATTTGGATTCAAATTTCACCTCTAATTCCTACTTCCACCTGACCTTCGCATGCCTACTCTGGGCTCAGCTATTAACTACGGGGTTTGAACTAGATATTCTCTAACATCTCGTCCAGTTTGAAATTTGTAATCTAAATTGTTAGTCAAATTGTGGTATCTGAATGTAATGAAATGTAATTGTCTTGTAAGATTATGAGAACTTAAAGGAAATAAGATTGGTCATAATATGAGTTTAAAACACACACACACAGATGCAAACACATATACAGAAATGCATTTGAATTCAGAATAAAAGTAATTACTAACAAAACCACAGAACAAATGCTCTGTGTAGCAGATACATGGTTGTAATGGACAGTTTTGCTAGATGGTTTTCTTTGTTACAAAGTTCAGGAGTTTCATGTGGAAACATACCTAGGTAACTAATTGAATGTGATGTTAAAAAGTAATGATATGCCTTGAGTTGGAAGATAAAAGCTAATAAAAATAAAAATTAGAAATATGAAATAGAAAATGAATAAAGATCAGTTAGGCTATTAGCAAAAGCAAGGAAACATTGGTTTTTAGCTATTTTTAGTCTTTTTGAAAATTGTATTTCAGTACTTTTCATAATACTTTTGGGGGTTTTCTTGACAAAGATACTGCATTGTTTGCCATTTCCTTTTCCAGCTCATTTTACAGATGAGGAAATTGAAGGAAGCAGGGTTAAATGGTATTTCCAAGGTTACACAGCTACTAAGTATCTGAGGACAAATTTGAACCGGGGAAAATTGTCTTCCTGACTTGAGGCCCAGCATTCTATCTGCTGCCACCTAGCTCCGCTTATATTAGAGAAAATTAGTAGTAGACTGTTGGAAATGACTTGGAATTGATTGTTAACTTTTCAGAGTGAGCATTTACAAATCAGAAATTGTCATACCTTCTCATGAGGATTTAATTTTGTTTTGTGTGTGTGTGTGTAGAGGACATCAATATTGAAGCTTTTGTTCTCCAACAAGCTTCCCTATCATCTGTTATCTATTATCTATCTAATATATTTATCTATATCAGGCTAGTTAAAATTTCCAAATATGACAGCAGGAAGATTGGATGAAAATAATAAAGTAAAAGAAATTGAGTTTATTCATAAGAAAACAATAGCATTATGAAACTAGGCTTCCCCCAGAGTGTTGGAGACAAAATAAAAACTTGCTAAGATATAACAACTAACATCTTCTAATAGTTTCAGCAACTAAACCCAGGGAGAAGTTAATCCTGAAGAGCTGATTTGATTCAACCCAGCAGAGTATTAGTCTAGTGGCCAAGAGGATGTGTCCTCCAAAGATGTAAGCAAACTGTCCATTGTCCAACTTGTCCATCTTGGTATACCCAGAATTCACACTGATGAAAGAAATGTAACAATAACTTTTAAGTCTGGGGAATCAAGATGGTATAGTACATAGCATGTTTCTTGTTTGTTTTTGTTTGTTTTGTTTTGTTTTAGTCCTACTATGTCTTCCAATACCTCTCCCATTGTGAAAATTAATTGACACTGAAATTCATGTAATGTTGATTTTGAAGAGATAAGTGATCAAATTATTTCGGGGCAGTAATTATTGCATATATGAATGCTAACTGGTACTATCACTATTAATGGGAAATACATAAGATGAGGGCTCATGATCTATAACCTTAGAAAACACCACCAGCCTCTTTGCTCTGGAGACAAAACTTGCTAGTTGAGGAGATTAGGAGAGTTAAATGCAGAATGGAATTGTAACACTTTAAAAAACCCTCTAATTTCAGATCTGTTTTCTTGCCTTTTTAATTATTTGATGCTTGCATCATGGTGAAAGGGAAATAAAAAAGAATTTTTAAGAAATGAATCTTGAGATCTCAGTCCAAATTTCAATTCTACTAAGTAAAATTTTGGTGAATCTTTGGGATTTAGTAGCTTCAATTATTACTTCAAGTTGCATTTTATTACAGAATGATCATAAATGTAGATACCCTCATAGACTATTTGGTTTTCTCTCATATTTTCTTACAGATGACAAAACTAAAGGCTAAAGAAGGTAAAAGACATGTCCAAAATTTCCTAGTTAGTAAGTCTCAGAGGCATGAAATTAAAATTAAATGGACAATGAATATACAAAGGTATATAATTTTCTGATTGATACATTTATAATATATACAGAATTGAAACCTAGTTTAGATTAAGATAGGAGCAACAAGGAGTATGGAAATATTCAAGTTCTCTGTAGTAGAGATTCTTAATTTTATGTTCTTCATATTATTATCATTAATAGGATAAGAAACATAAAGTTTGAGCAAGTTTCCAGCACATGAACTAATTATTGGAAAGTAAAATTTGTCTCCTAAAATGTGTTGAGGTGTATCAAATATTTTAACAGAAACATTTAAAAATCTCTACAAGTGACCTGAAAAAGAGAAGCGCATCTTCTGGAAGCTGCTCTGAAAATAGACTGGATATGGAATGCCCAAAGAGGAGAAGCTAAATAGAAACTAGATGACTACATGAGACACCAGAACCCTAAGATATGATGTATGAAATGGTCTTGAGAATAGGTTAATAAGAAAAAAAAACTAATTGTTCTCCTTTCTCTTTCACTCCTTCCCTATGAATGTTATTTCAGTAAGATTTGCTTACTAAGGGAAATGGGGATTTCCATTTGTGACATCTACAACCAAATTCAGTTGGGTCGTACCTTTTCTGCCCTCCAAAGCTTAACCTTGTTCCCTCAGCCACTCAGAAAGATCCTGATGATCAAAACTGGTCCAAGAGGAGCAAACCTAACAGAAAACCAGTTTAGCTAGTTTTGTATCAGAGCTCAGCTCTGTCTCATGACCCAGAGGTAAAGAAAAACCATAGAAGGAAAGATGATTCACATGGAAAAGGTAATCAAGGGTGGGGACTAACATGGATTAGTTAGCTTAGTCTTCTTCCAATACTGTAACCTGTGGATTTTCTCAGCCATTGGGAAACTTGGGAAAGGTTCCAGGGCTAGTCTTGGGAATTATATCCAGTTGTGCCTGCCCTCAAAATGTGCCTGTTCTCAAATCCCATTGGATGCCCACTTTTTCAAGGATACTAAAAAAGGGATTTTCTAATTCACAACAGAATAAGAATTTTCTTTTTTAGGTAAGACAATGTTCCTTACACTTACCAAGGGGACTGCCCCAATGGTCTTTGTTAATGTGTCAGTCAAATATAAAAAAGTATATAATGTCCTTAGATCTTTTGTATCCAATGAGTCAATCTTGAAAGACAAATATGGGATGCCATTTTATAACTGATATATCAATGATGGAAACTGATTCTCAGTGAATCAAACGGGAGAGTGAAATAAGGAAAATTAAAATTGGGCTACATCATTAAATAGACAATTATATTCTATAATTGGTCAAACTTCTTTTCTCAAAATAGCTAGAGATCACTTCTACCTGTACTAACTAAAGATGAGTTTGAATAATATGATCTCTCCTAGGCCTGAGGATATTTTCTTGATAACTAGTTTAACTGGAGACCTTGGCTTTGTTTACCTGGAAACAAAGAACCAGGAGAGGCTGGACCCCTTTCTAAGGGACAGTTCTAACCTTGTCTTTCCTTGTCAAAATTAGAGCTCATTTGGTCTCCTTAAGAAGAAGGCCAACTGGGGTGATCTTGACAGGTGGTTCTGATTTTCTAGCCAAGATTTCTTGAGATAGTTTGTTAGAAAGAGGCATGATCAGCCACATCTGAAGGTCAATCCATTTTCCCCCACCATAGCTAATTGAAAGTTTTACCAACAACTAGGCTTACTACTCTTTCTCTTTGGGGTGTAAATAAAAATGGTCTTTTTCACCCTGTGAGTCCCTGGATTTACTGAGGTGGCCAGTGACCCACTTTGTAAACAGATGGAACTTAGAATTAATATACTGTAATCTTGCCTGGGAAGAGAATGTGCCTTACTTTGCCTTTCTTGCATTTTAATTCACCAGCAGAATATGAATGTCCTCTGTCTCAGAAACCATTGCTTTTTCAAAAGGACAAGAATAGTCTTTAGGTTTTTTTTGTTTGTTTTCCAACTCTAAATTACTATTACATATTTATTTACATATACATATAACATTTCCTAACAGTAGAATTCAGCTTCATTGAGGGAAGTTTTTATTGTTGTCTTTGCATTTCCAAGAATATTTTGTATATAGTGTCTTTAAAACACCAATTCACTTAAAAAGCAGTCCCTTTCTTCACTTTCCTTCCTATTTAAACAGTATATACTGTAGCTTCTTTGTACTTCTTTGTTAGAATATTATTACCACCAGTAGATTGTAAACTCCTTATAGGCAGGTAATGTCTTGCCTTTCTTTTTAACCCCATAACTCACAATACCTAGCACACAGTTAAATCTTTATTGACTAACTGCAAATATATATTATAGCCTGAACACAACTAATGCTGATATTGATTCCATTGATGTACTGGTTTTATATCTCTGGATGGCAAGGAAATAAAAGTGAGGACAGCCAGGCAGGGAATTTTCTCCTTTACTTATTATTTACAAGAAATCTATTTGCAAGAGTCTAAAAAGACTGCTTTTCAGATTAACTAAGTGAAAGATGTTTCCCTTGAACCACAAGTCCTGGAGGGAATTAATCCAGAGGATGAGAGGTTTTTAAGCTAAGTCAGGATGACTTCTTGTTTAGAACATTATTTGGAGGTGTCTTTTTCAAAAATGGGTTATACAACATTTGAGGCGACTTCTAACTCTGAGATTTTGGGATAGATATAGTATCCTGAGCTTTTGTTGTTATTTATGAACCAAATCTTATAAGCAAAATAGAAGAGTGATTGCCTTTAAAAATATCTAATTTAGCAACACTGTCTAATTAGGGAGATATTTTTGTTTATATTCTTTTCAAAATCAGTAACACCAATGAATTTTGCAAATAATTTAATTTTACTTAGAAATGATGATGTGATGCTACCAATAAAGTTTAACTTTTAACTATCAATAAAATATTAATTGGAAAGGTGTTGGATATTATAAAATTGAAGAAAAGGTTTGTTTTGACAGATATTACATTGCTATATTAATTTGACCTTTTTAAAACATTATTTTACATGAGCACAATAGTACACATCCAAACAATAGGAAGAATAATATAGAAAATCACTATAAAGTAAGGTAATATAAATAACAAAAATCATCTTGGCATTCTTATTACAGCTCAAATTATCACATAAGATAAGGAAAAGGTACATGGTAGTTTCTTTTACTTTTTTCTACATTCCACAAAAGGATACTTTATTCTTTCATTATTATATAAAGTAATTTTTAAGACATTCTAGAAAGCTATCTTTATATACATTTGTTAAAATATAACAATAGTATATAGTATTTAATTTGGATTTCTCAAAGAATTTTTAAAATTTATAAAGCTTATGGAAAAAAATGAGAGAAAAATAATAAAGTAATAAATGAAGATTGAGTTGTCCAATAGGCAGAAACAAATACTGAAAATAAAGTTCAGTAATACAAAATTAGACTTCTAATAATTTTAATTGTTGATAGAATAAAATCATATGTTCACTGGTAACGATAGGTTCTATGCAATATTTTCCATTTAGTCTTTCTTATTGTAGCATAGTCCCTATCTGTATCACTCCTCTACTTGCTAAAAACCATTCTATTAAACTTGTTAACACTTACATTTACACTTTAATCCACAGTCCCTGAAGAGATAGAAATGACACTAAGGTGGACAAAATGAGAAAAGCAGAAAAATTGAACCAAGTATATATAGAGTTGATCTATGCTGGAGGTAATAGAATTCAAAAGACTTTGAGGGAAAGATACCAAAGGTTTGAAGAAAAATTTCAGATTTAATTGGTACTGACAAATGTGTCTGAGGTAACAACACTAACTACTGGGTTATTTCCCTATTCTGGCCTCCATAAAAAAAATTAAAAAAAAAACTTTTTATGACTTGTCTGTACATGAATCAAGGGCATCCTAAAAGAAGGCATTTTATAGGTATTATTAGGCATTTGCAAAAGATACCAACTATGGGCTACATATTATCTCACAATAAAACTGAAAATATTGGAAAATAAAAGATCTTATCACCCATATTGCTTATAGATAATTAAAAAAAAAACTCTAACTGGCAGAACAAACATTATATTATGGCACCTTTTATGGCAAAATTTCTCCTATCAATATACAAGATTATTAAGGATTCCATGAAAGTTAGAACAATAGAAATAATCCAATTTTTTTTTTTAAGATTCAGATAATGAATACCTGGAATGGCACAAAATAGGGAGATGTATTTAGTCCAAAGATATTTTCTACTAAATAAAGAGGGTTTTGAACAGTCCTGGTCAAGGAGAAATTACCTGTCAATGCAAATGTGCCGTAGAAGCTTCTGTTAGTAAATAGCTTTGCACTTATTACAGTAATCTCAGGACATTTCATCTTCATCCTAGAAGACATCTCTAATCAGTCAAAGCATTTTGACTTGTCTTTCTATATAGGAAAGAAAAAATGAATAAATAGTGCTTAATTCCCAGATTTCCACATGCATATCACACCCTGGACAACTGGTATAAAAATGTGAATATCTGGGGCAGTTATTGAAGTTAAACAAAGTCTGGATCCAGGGTTGAAGAGGAGTAGAACATGCTGTATTGCTTTCAGATTATCTCAAAGCTATTTTTATGATCTCAAGCTTTCCATCTAAGCAAAGGCCCATCTTCTGAATACACCTTTTATCAGTATTATATGCAAGGTAAATGGGAAATATCATTGCTCTGAAAAAAGAAGAGATCAACATTAACCCCCCCCCAAAAAAATGGATAACCATAGATGTAGGGTATAAGTAGGCTGAAGAAGCTTGAAAGAAAACCCCTGTTGTCAATTTGTTCTACCTAACCAATGCCTTTCCTAAAATGTAATATTTCAAATTGATGATAATACTTCAGATTTTAACACATTATGGCAGCATATAGGAAGACTATCACTTCTTTAGTCTTCCTATATATAAAACACACACACAAGATTACAAAATAATATAAGAGGAGTAGCCTGAAAGATGTCACTAGGGATAGGATTAAGCTTTATTTTTGTTTTTATTTTTTAAATAATACTTTATTTTCTCAAATTACATGTAAAAAAGTTTTAACATTCATTAAAAAATTGGGGTTCCCAATTTTCTCTCTCCTTCCCATATTTTCATCCTTTCTCCCTCCCTCTCCAAGATGGCAAGCAATTTGATAGAGTTTATTTTTGCACTCATATAAAACATATTTCCTAATTAGTCATTTTGTGGGAGAGATTATAATAAAAAAAGATAAGAAGAAGAAGGTGGAGGAGGAAGAAATATTACATGTTTCAATCTGTATTCATTTGGACAGTGAAGCAGTTTTCCAACCCAGAAAAGCTTGGAGAACTTCATTTTAATAGATATCATAATCAGAAAATGCTTTATTCAGGAGGTAGGCTTTTGAGATATCTCTGAGGCTGTTAGAGTAGGGTGTCTTGAAGTCTTATTTACAGAATAATATTTTAAAAGTTGAGAACAATAATCTGTTATTTTGCACTTTTCCCTATTTTAACTTTGTACCCATTTTTTCTTTTACTTTATATGATTTTTTTTTCTTTTTTTGGTGATCATCTTGTTTGTCATTTCTTATACCATAACCTGTTCAATCATTTCCCAATTGATGGACATCCCTTCAGTGTTCATTTCACACACACACACACACACACACACACACACACACACACACACACACATACACACACAAAGTGCTGTACCAGTTCTAGGTAGTATATATATATATATATATATATATATATATATATATATATATATATATATGACATTAGGGCATATACTTTCTTTTCCTTTTTCCTTGATCAACTTAGGAAATAAATATAATAGTGATACCGCTGGATCAAAATACATGCACAGTTTGTAACTCTTTAGGTATATTTCCAAATTGTTCTCCAATATGATTGGATCTATTCATAATTCCCAAAACAATGTATTAGTGCCCCTATTTTTCCTGTTCCCTACAATGTTATTTTGCCCTTTTATCATTTTAATCAATCATATCTCAGAATTGTTTTGATTTGCATTTAGTAATCAATTATATTTTGAATTTAAATTTAGCTGATTTAAATTTAAATATAGCTGATTTCTTCATACAAAAATCATATCTGTATCTTTTGCCCTTTTATCAATTGAGAAATGACTCACATTGATATATATTTGACAAAGTTCTTTATATATTATAGGTAGGAGGATTCTATCCAATTATATATTTCCCCCAAACTTATTGCTTTCATTCTAATTATTTGTTCCAAACTTTTCAATATAGTGTATTCCAAATTATCCATTTTACATTTCACAATACTTTCTATCTCTTGTTTATTCATAAATTCTTTTTCTATCCATAAATCTTATAGGTAATTTGTTCTCTGTTCTAAATTGTTTGTAATATCTCCCTTTATATCTCAGTCATATACTGATTTTGGTCTTATTTTGGTAAATGGCATAAAATATTTGTCTACATCTAATTTCTGCCAAACTACTTTCCAATGTTTCTAACAATTGTTACCAAATAGTATATTCTTACTCCCAAAATTTCAAAATTTATGGTTGTTAAAGACACAAGGTTACTCTAATGTTTTATGAGTATTTGTCATATGTCTAGTCTATTTCACTGTTCTACCTTTCTATTTTTTAGCCAGTATCAGATAGTTTTGATAATTACTACTTTATAATATAGTTTGAAATCTGGTACTGTTAGACCTCATCCCCTTAACATTTTTTTTCATTGTTTCCTTTAGTATTCTTGACCTTTTGTTTTCCAAATGAATTTTGTTATTATTTTTCTAGTTTAATAAAATCATTTTTGGTAATTTAATTGGGATTGCATTGAAAAAAAGTATATTAGTTTAGGTGGGATTATCATTTTAATGGCTCTACCCAATTTATTGGCTCTCCCCAAAACAAAACCTATGCTTCAGAGAGAATTTTGTATTGTACTAACTATGCTTTAAATATTTTATATATTTATTATCCATTAGAACATCTTCCAGAAAAGAATGACTAATTTTGAGTTGCTAAGGAAGTTGAATAAAAAATAGCTAGTGTTTTTATGACAGATAAGATATAATATTCAACTCATACAAACTATATTAAGATTTAATAGCATTAAGTAGAAACATTCTTTCCATCAAGTAGTAAATATGAAACCAAGGCAACACTGACTGATAGATCATTTGCAAATAATTGCATTAATTCTTTATATTTGAATATCCTATTTCCATTTTATATTATTTTTCATTTACAAGCCCTTTCTTTATTTCTTCTGTTAACAGGTAGCTATGGGAACTCATGAGTTCAAACTAATCTATTTCTTTAAAAGGGGATATTAAAAATTGTCCATCACTTAGGATATAGGAGAAATTATTTATCTTTAAACCCTCTCATGGTTGTAGAAGGTGGGGAGAGCGCCAGGTGGAATTAAAGTCACTGGCTGGTCTATTGAGAGGGTGACTAGAGAGTTAGGATTTAACTAGGAATGACTAGAATAGAAATAGAAGGAAGGATATAGCACTAATGCATGCAAGGATTTCACGAAGCCTTTCAGTTTATCCCTTTCTTCTTTGGTGTGCACAAGACAACATTCACATTTTCTCCTACTCCTATTTTTTTTCTCACTTTAATGTGAAAATTGATATAATGGCACACTCTATGTTTCCAAAGAAATTTTAGAGGCTATTTAGTTCACCTATTACATGAACAAGTGATTGTGCAATGTCAATAAATGTTAATTCCACAGATCATACTATCTGCAAGTCACTGTGCTAAATACCAACACAACAAAAAAAGGTAACACATAGTCCCTGCTTTGGAGAATCTCACTGTCTAATGGAATTTTTTCCTTAAAGACTTATCAGGACTAACCAGAAATGTATTAGAGTCAGTTCCAATGCTCTCTAGTGGTGATTATTAAATTTTTGGTGTAAACATTTACATCTTAGAAATTAGCAATCACTACAAATCAGGGCTTAATTAATTATTTTTCTGATTATTTAGGCTTAAGAAAGTGATCTAGACAGCATTAATAATGTATATTGAAATTAAAAGTAATGCTTAATTTCCACCCCAAAGAACCAGTTCTGAAACATCAGCAGCACACTCCTGTTGGCGACTGGGGGAGAGGGGGAGGACAACAACTTTCTAAGATAACATGTTCCATTTTTGCACAGAACTAATTGTTAGAGAGATCCAATTTCTCATGGTTGATAGAGTGCTGCTGTTTTTGAAATCATGAGGAATTAGGAAGATTTCCTCACTGACATACTGGTTAAGGGACCATAGGACACATCATTTAATCTCTCAGTGCTCTTGACAAGTCCTTAAAATTTTAAGTTATACATTAATTACCATTATACATTAATTATCAATGGAGATATTAGATCTGATCATTTTCCATGTACCAGTCCATCAATAGCTATCATGCCTCTGTTATACTCTCTCTTTCTCCAGAACAACATAACTAGTTCCTTCAACTAGTTTTAATTTGGTATGAAATAGATACCTTTCATCACATTGGCTGCTCTTCTCTGGTTGCCTTCCAGCTCATCCATTTTCTTCTAATAAGTCATATTAATTAATATGACTATTAATTAATTATTAATTAACTAATTAATAAAAATAAACCATATGTAGTCTAAACACAAGTCTTAGAAGAGCATGAAAATCATTACTCTCTCCTATCCAGTACTGGCTGAGTTGCTTCTTTTATTTTAACCTAATGCCATACTAACCTTTTCTTGGCATGAAGTAATTGCTTGTTGTCTTTAATGTTTCCTTTTCTCATTTTTCAATAATAAACATTTTAATTTGAGGAATCAAAATGATAGTAATTAGCCTATATTTACCATTTATTATATTTCATTTGCAAAGTAAAACTATTACATTTACAGCTGTCATCAATTTACCACCATCTTTCAAAGATCACTCAGATTGGCTCAGCAATCAATCCACCAATTCTTTCTTTAACTGATATGGAAGTAGTGGGCAAGATGAACTGAACATATTAAAGGAAATTAGGTATTATCTACTTAGTAACCTAAATTCTAGCATATCAACAATACCACATCCCTAAGTGTTTTATCCTTTCCATTTCAAAGATTATTCTCCTTGGCATAGGAAATGAAAAAAAATTTGGTTTCATAACTGTTTTCTCTCAGTCTTCCACTATCATGCCCCCAAGCACCCTGGACATTGAGCATATTCTTTCTTTGATTCTTCTACCTTTTTCAAGGTACATATAAAATTCTCTCCTTAAACTTCCTAATTAATACTATTGTGCTAAAAGGAATAATGAACTGGAGGATTTCTATGTGAACTAGAAAGATCTCCAATAATTGATGAAGAATGAAAGTAGCAAAACAGGAGAACATTTTACACAGAGACACAGACAGACATTGTACATATTGTAGAACAATCAAATGTAATAGTTTTTCTAATAGTAGTAATGCAATGATCCAGGACAACACTGATGAACTTATGAGAAAGAATGCTCTCCACATCCAGAGAAAGAACTGTGGAAGTAGAAATGGAGAAGAAAACCATATGATCAATCATGTGGTTCGATGGGCATATGATTGGGGTTTTGGTATTAAAAGATCACTCTATTGCAAAGATGAATAATATGTAAATAACTTTCAAACAATGATATAAGGAAGAGGGGTGGGAAAAATCGTGAATCATGTAACCATGGAAAAATATCCTAAATAAGTAAATAAATTATAAAAATAAAATTCCTTATTCTTTGATTGATAATTCCTTACTTCATAAGGGAAATGAATGATATATTACAAAAATTATAGTTAATAGATATTTGGAGAAAAATAAATAGGGATAAAAAGGAATGTACCTTCATTTCAGCAGCACATCGCACATATACAAAGACTGACCAAGTACTAGACCATAAAAACATTGCAAGGAAATGTAGCAAAGCAGAAATAATGAATACAATTTTTTAGACCATAATGTAATAAAAATCATAATCAATAAGACTTGTGGAAAGGCAGATTTAAAAGTAATTGGAAAATAAATAATCTGTTTCTTCAAAACTGGTTAGTCAAAAACAAATAAATTATTACTGATTTCATTGAAGACAATGACAATGAGGAAACAACTAATCAAAATATATGGGATGCAGCCAAAGTAGTACTCAGGTGAAAATGTATACCCCTGAGTGCACATATCAACAAATTAGAGAGGAAAGAAATCAATGAATTGGGCATGCAAATTAAAAAACTTGAAAGAAAAAAATAAGAATTCCCAAATAAACATGAAATAGGAAATCATAAAAATCAAAGGAGAAATTAATAAAATTGAAAGCAAAAAAAAAACTATTGAACCAAAAATTAAGACTAGCAACTGGTACTTTGAAAAACAAAATGTGTAAAGTACTGGTTAATCTAAGTTAAAAAAAATAAAGAAGAAAACCAAATTAAGAATATCAAAAAAAGAAAGAGCAAACTCAATTCTAATGAAAAGGAAATAAAGGTAATTATTAAGAATTATTTTGCTCAATTATGTGGCAATAAATATGACAATATGGGTGAAATGGATGAATATTTACAAAAATCTAATTTCTTATTTCAATTACTTTTTATAGTTTTCTTTTGTACATATTTATTTTTATTATATTTTATTTCTTTTTTTTAATTTTATAATATTTTATTTGATCATTTCCATGCATTACTCATTAAAGACAAAGATCATTTTCTTTTCCTCCTCCCGAACCCCCCCTGGCCAACGGGTGATTACACTGGGTATCACATGTGTTCTTGATTTGAACCCGTTGCCATGTTGTTAATATTTGCATTAGAGTGTTCATTTAGAGTCTATCCTCTGTCGTGTCCCCTCAACCGCTGTAGTCAGGAAGTTGCTTTTCCTTGGTGTTTCTATTCCCACAGTTTGTCCTCTGGTTATGAATAGTGTTTTTTTTCTCCTAGATCCCTGCAGATTATTCAGGGACATTACACCACCACTAATGGAGCAGTCCATTACATTCAATTATACTACAGTGTATTAGTCTCTGTATACAATGTTCTCCTGGTTCTGCTCCTCTCGCTCTGCATCACTTCCTGGAGGTCGTTCCAGTCTCCATGGAATTCCTCCACTTTATTATTCCTTTTTGCACAATAGTATTCCAACACAATAGTATATAAAAACAGTAAAATATCTTTAATTTAGGACATTGATATATAGTAAAAGAAATACTGTTTAAATTCTTTCTTTTGCAGAATTTGCTTGTAATATAGGGATAGTGAAAGATTCTTTTTAAAGGAAAGACTCAAGAAATTAAGACTTCCTTCAATTTCATTGTGTAGCAAATTCATATAGGAGACACCATAGTATGAGGAGAAAAATTGAAAGAAGTGACATTGGATTCAAAATATAATCCCAGCTTTGTTACCTTGTTAGTTCTGTGAAGTTGAGCAAATCACTTAAATTTTTTGAGCTCCATTATCACATTTCTTTCTAAAGAGTAGTGTGAGAAACAAACATAAACATATAAATGTTCTGTAACTATGGTGTCATGTAAATTCAAATAAAAGGACATTATTTGCTTCTATTATATAAAATTCCATTCAACAAACATTTGTTTCTCCTATTATATGCTAAGCATTTGTGAATTTTTGCCACACTGGGGTCCAGCCCCACTTGTGGCTCCAGGGGTCCTTGGTAGGTGGAGCAAATAGGCAAAATAAGAGATGAAGGCAGCTCTGTGTATATGTTTCTGCCTGGGGCATGCTCTGCATGAAGAGTCTGCTTCTCCATACCCAAGTTTAGCCTTTATTTTTACCCATTTTCTTGGCACACAGATACATTATTCAACAAACATGTTCGAGTAAAGATAATTGGATAATTGATACATTAACTTTTAACAAATTGTTTGATTAACATTCTGGGATAATTCTATACATTTGCATGATAACTATTGATTTTGACAGGAAATACAAAGGTTCTACACAAGATAAATGATTTCATCACAGGTGGCTTAATTTTCTCATTAACCTGTGAGGAGCTTTGAGCTTACAGACAATCAAGGAAAATCACTTACTATCTTTAATAAAAATAGATAATCGATCAGAAATTCTAGAGACAATTCAACAATCATAGCAGTGAGTTTAAGAGATCAGAGGGGTACTAAGAACACAATCCATATTTAATATTAGCCTGATCATTTTTCAGGGTTTATTAGGTAGATTCTCAAGGGGAGTTTGGTTGGTAAAATCAAGCCACTGAGGCAAGATTGATCTTGGTGTACCTGTAAAATTCTCTCCTTAGGAATGATTTATGTATTGGCTTTAGGAGAATGAGTTTCTGTACAGGAGAGTAGGAGATACTCTGGATTTGGTTTGTGGGTGCAGCTTTTGCTGGGAATTATGTATCTAAGCAAAAGTTAACTCATAATAGTCTTTTGGGTTTGATTTTATGAGGCTAATCTTTTGGTGATATTTTGGGGAAATAGCATGCAAGCATTTTGCCCTTATATTTCTTTTTCTGAGACCAGGGAGAGGACAACAATCATGCCAAATCTATTAGTAAGGGATGTTGATGAGAGAAGTCATGCAGAGGGGGCTGAGTGGGCAAGTCCATCCTGCCAAAGAGCCACTTTGTGACCTGTTGGCATCCACAAGTGACCTTGTCAAGACATTGTGTCCTGACGGCTCTCAGCAAACTTTTTCACTTTACCCTCTTTTCTGACAATTGGTAACCAATAAAATTTCACTCACTTTAAACAAAAAAGTAGAAAGCTAAATAATTTGGAGTGGTTAAAAGAGGCCTACCAGTTTCATGTGTCATGGGCAAAAGATCAGGAAATGAATGATAGCCCTCCTCTAATCCCCAACCCCTAAATCATACCAAAAGATTGCATTGAAAATAATAGCAAAGGATCAGGTGATCTGCAGAAAACACATTTTCAATTTCTATCCTCAAAGTCTACATATTTATATATAGATATAATCTCTCATTTGAATTTAGGTTGTATATTTGTTTATGATTCTTTTCTTGACAGATTTCTGATAGAGGGAGTATAACAATTGATATAACATAGTGTCCCAAAAGCCCTAAGCTAGTAAAACTAAAAAATGCACTAAAACCATTCTTATTTATTTTTTTGATTTGATTTATCTAAATTTTATAATTGTTGGTTCAAGTCTCCCACTAATATGGTTTTACTGTCTATTTCTTCCTTCAATTCTCCTAGTTTCTCCATTAGAAATTTGGGTGCTGTATTATTTGGTGCATACATGTTGATTAATGATATTTCCTCATTGTCTAGAGTCCCTTTTAACAAAATATAATTACCTTCCCTATCCCTTTTGATCAGGTCTATTTTTGCTTTGGCTTTATCAGATATCATGATTACCATTCCTGCCTTCTTTCTGTCAGTTGAGGCCCAGAAGGTCTTACTCCATCTTTTAATTCTGACCTTGTGGGTGTCTACCCACCTCATGTGTGTTTCTTGAAGACAACATATGGTAGGGTTTTGGATTCTAATCCATTCTGCTATTCGTCTACGTTTTATGGGTGAGTTCATCCCATTCATGTTCAAAGTTATGACTGTCACTTGTGGTCTCCCTGGCATTTTGATATCCTTCCCTAATTCTAACCTTTCTTCTTCAGCTCTACCTTTCAGTCCAGTGATTTACTTTAAATCAGTCCCCCTTGTACTTCCTTTTCTACCCCCCTCCTTTCTTATTCCCTCCCTTATTTTCCCCTGTAGTCTTTTTAAAATATCCCCCCTTTCCCTTGTACTGCTTCCCTCCCCACCAGTCTGTTTTTTACCCTTCTACTCCCCTACAGGGCGCAAATCTATTCTCTTCCATAATGGATTGGATTGTTCTTCCCTCTTTGGGTCAGTTTCAAAGTACGTAAGAGTTGAGTATTTCCTATCTCCAACCTCTTTACCCTTCCAGTGTATCGATGTTCTCCCTCTTCCCACCATGAACTTCTTTGTGACATATAAATTTACCTCCATTTGTTTCTTTTCCCATTTCTTTTAATCATAACCTCTTTCTTTTTTAGCTTTAGTAATGCATCTATATATATATATATATATATACACACATACACAGTATATGTATTTATGCATGCATATATCTATATACCTATTTATGTCTTGTCCTTTCATCCTATACAGTTTGTCACTGTTCCCTCTGAGTCTAGTTCTTCTGGCTGCTCAGGTGATAGCAACAGTTTTTAACAGTTGCCAATGACCTCTTTTCTTATATGGATACATATCATTTTAACTTATTGAGTCTCTTAAAAATTTGTTGTTGTTGTTGATGTTGTTGTTGTTTTTCCCCTCTTTTTTAATTACCTTTTGATGATTCTCTTGAGTTCTGTGGTTGGATTTCAAATTTTCTGTTCAGGTCTGGTCTTTTATTTATGAATGTTTTAAACTCTTCTGTTGTGTTAAATGACCATACATTCCCCTGTAAGAATATAGTCAGTTTTGATGGGTATTTTATTCTTGGCTGTAGGCCTAGTTCCCTTGCTTTCCGTAATATCGTATTCCATGCCTTTTGGTCCTTCAGTGTGGGTGCAGAAAGATCCTGTGTTATCCTCACCACGTTTTCATGGTATCTGAATGGCTTCTTCTTGGCAGCTTGTAATATCTGTTCTTTCATATGATTGTTTTTGAATTTGGCTATAACATTTCTTGGTGTTGTCAGTTGGGGATTAAATACAGGGGTGATCTGTGGATTCTTTCAATCTCCACTTTCCCCTCTTATTCTAGGATCTCGGGAAAGTTTTCCTGGATAATTTCCTCTAGTATTATGTCCAGGCTTTTTCTTTTGTCCTGGTCTTCTGGTAGTCCAATTATTCTTAAATTGTCTCTTCTTGAACAATTTTCTAAATCGTCTGTTTTGTGAATGAGATGCTTCACGTTTTCCTCAATTTTTTCATTCTTTTTGTTTTGTTTCATAGTGTCCTGCTCCCTTGTGAGGTCACTTGATTCTAGTTGTTTTACTCTGGTTCTTAAAGATTGGATTTCATCTCTGGCTTTTTGGTCATCTTTTTCCTTCTGGTCTTATTTTCTTTGAAGATCGTCTTTCATCCTCTTTACCTAGTCTTTCATCTCCTTTGCCTCATCTTTCATCTCCTTTGCCTCATTTTCCAGCTGGATGATTTTGGCTTTCAGGACTCTATTTTCTTGTTTTAGTTCAAGTGCCTCTGTTTTCAGATGACTTATATTAATTTTTAAGTTCTTTTCCCAATTGTCTTCAGCCTCTCTTAGTTGTGTTTTGAGTTCTTCCACAGCCTGTATCCAATTTGCTGGGATTTCTGGTTTATCGTTTGCTGATCTCTCCCCCTCTTTTCCATTTGCTGAGTAGTTGCTGTCTATTGTAGTTTCTTTCTTCTGTTTCTGTTGTTTGTTCAAATTCACCCCTTCTTTACTCCTCGTATTTGTCTGTGCTCTTATTCCTCTCATTTTTTTTGTTTGTTTTTTGGGGACTTCTATCAGTCTCCCCTCTTGGAGCTTTAACAGAAGATCTCTTGGTGTAATCTCTGGGGGAGGGTTGTTGGGGGTTTGAGCTTTCCTGTCCTCTGGAGGCTTTTGATTGGCTTAATGTCAATGAAGATGGATGGGGAGCCTGGGCTTCCCTGTGTTCTGGAGACTTTTGATGGGATTGAGTTCAGCTTAGTTGGGCTGGGTTTACTCTGAGTTTTAAACTTCCTGGATGGCTGGAGCAAATATGGAGAATCTCCAAAGCTCTGGCCAGGCTGCTAGGTCTATGCTCCTTCTAGGCTGCCATCTTGACTTTGCCTCTAGTTTTCTGTTTTTTCAGAAGACCCTGCTCTCTAAGGGGGGAGGGATCGTGGCTTGCCTGGGCCCTGAGGGCTCCTGATGGGATTAGGTTCACCTGGTTTGGGCCAAATGAGCCCTGAAGCAAAATATCTTCTCCTCCACAATCTGTGTTGAATGCCTGGAAACTGGACCAGGTTACTTTCAAGGTAAGCTCTTTGGAGCAACCCCTTTGCCAGCCCTGAGTTTTCTGTCCTTTCAGTAGCTCTGAGGGCTCCTGATGGGATTGGGTTCAGCTGGTGCCCTAAAGCTGGGACCTCCCTTGAGACTCAGATGGAAGGACCCAGCCAGGGGGCTACAGGCTTCCCCCTTCTCTCTATGTTTCCCTGCCTTCTGTGTTGGACACCCCAGAGACTGGCTCAGGTTGCTTTCAAGGTGAGTCCTCAGAGCCCTGAGGTTCCCACTGCTGCCTTGGGCTCAGCACTCTGGGTTGGGGGGCATGGATCCTGGGACCTTCCTTCTGCCTACCCCTTAGATCCGAGTGATCTAAGTTTCTGGATTTTGAGGTGCAGTACCTTTTGATCCAGGTCCAAGAGGTGGGTTCCCCAGGTCTATCCTGTTGTTCAGCTTGAATTTTGGTGTCCTAGGAGCACTCTGTGATCAGTAAGGAAGGGTTTGGGAGGTCTGAACTTTCGCTACTTCTACACCAACATCTTGACCAGAAGTCTATTATATTTTATTTCTACAATAGTTCTTTTCAAGTTGTCTCTCCTGTTAGACTTTGAGCTTTCTGAGAGCAGGCATGTCTTTTGCTTTACTTACTTTTTTTACTTTACTTACTTTTTTAATTTTACTTTTGCTGTATTTAACAGATTTCTAGAGACATATTTGGTGTTTAATAAATGCTTATTGATTTGACTCATTACCTATGTTTGATTACATCTTTTGTATGTAGCGCTGTTGGAGAATGCATTATTAGCCTCCTTGGGAAAAAATATTGTTAGCCTCGTTGGAAAATTTCTACTTTTCTTACTCATTAGAATTATTTTTCTTTCAGCTTTAAAAAGTTAATGATTCATAATTAAAAATCAAACTGGTAATGCCTTCTTCTGTATAGTTTTAGTTAATAGAATTTAATAAATCTCTCCCCATTACCTTTTGAAACCCATTATCCTCAAATATAGAAGGAATGACAAACTGTAGTTTAGTTTCTCTAATATTTCTATTTGCAGTTATATTCTTCTTCAAAGTTCTAATCATTTGCATCCTATCAACTAGATTCCCACCATATTGGTGAGAACAAAAGATAAATTTCTCTTATTGGTTTCTGACTTTTGAAGGATAATATTATTAAAAGAAAATAGGCTTTATTAGTTCCACTTTGGGAAGAAAGAGGTCCTGTAGTTGCTGTTAAAATAATTTCTAGGCCCAGTATCTTCTTATTGTTGTTGGTCAGATACTCTAGAAAAAGGGCCAATGTAACAGTATTGGGCCTTGTTTGTAGATGAGTGCAATGGATAACAAAGACAGATTAAAAAAAAAACTTAATTTAATAAAAGGCATAAGGTTTTAAGAAGGTGATAAATAGGAAACTCTAACAAACTAGGGGAATATCTTTACCCACTCCCTACTGATTCCCCCTAATGGGGTTTTCTTCTCCAGAAAATCAGGCTACTCTATTTCTCCTTAATGCTAAATTAAGTCCAAGATTTCATCTATAAATAACCTATTTCCAATAATTTAACTTTTAAATAATATATTTATCTTAATTCTCTGTCTCCAAAATTATCAAAAAGACCAGTCAGAGCAAATTTGATTGAGGCCTAGCCTAAGTTCTACCATGACTCTGGATTTCTCACAGAGCCCAGAGAAAATAAAGATCTTCTGGTTTCTTCTCTGTTGGTAACTTCTCTCCAACCATAGCCAAACAATCAACAAACTCTAAGTCCTGGTATTCCCAAAATGTCACAGGGAAAGACCAAGGAGCTCAGGAACTTCATTACCTTCAGGACCAAGTTCATATCCCAGAAAGAGAGTCAGTCAGACAACTGTCCAGAATCTCAGAGCTCCCAAGGGCAGTTAAAAACCCTGACCTGGGAATTCAAACAGAAGTCTTGCTTTGCATTCTGAACTGGCCCTTTTGACAGAAACTTTTCTCTCCTGTCAATCAACTTATCAGAATCAATTACTAATCAATAATATTTGTAATATGCACAAATTACTTAAATCCTTTATCACTTTGTGCACCCATGTCAGAGATAAGATCCATTACCCAAATTCTTCATCTATTTCTTCTTTCTTTTTAGACAATTGGAGAACATTAAATGGCCCCTCCTTTTGTGCCCATTAATTGTCAGTCAAGATTCTGACACAACTGTCTTGTTTTCAATACAGTTGTGGTAATTTTTTTCCATGAGGATATTTTTGTTTTTGAATTTTTTTACATTTCCAATGCATTTTGTTATGATATATCAGGGGCTTCTTGGCACATCTCAAAACCCCCCTTAAAATTACATATGGATGTTAATTCTAAATTTATTCCAATGACTTTTGCATTTGTCTTAATTTTTATACTCTCTTCAAGTTGCTTTTATTTATATTTTTGAAGTCATTGTGTTTACTTTTAACTCAGCATTCTTCCTTCTGAATGACTTAATACTCACTTTTCTCTGAATTCATATTTATCATTTCTTAAAATGAAGCAATGAACACTCATATGTCTTAATTTGTTTAGTTAATCTTTAATCATTGGACACATTTTGTTTCAAAGATGTGTTGTCAAAAAAATGGTTCTATTAACACTTTTGTACATAAGAATCTTTCTTTGCTGTTGATTACATTCTTGGGATATAATATCAGAAGTAGAATTTCTGGGTCAGATTGTATAAATATTTTAGTAAACTTTCTTATGCAATGCAAATTGTTTTCCATGATAGTTGAAACAATTTGCGGCTCCTTCAATAATAAATTAATGTATCTTATCTTTTCACAGTCCCTCCCACAATGTGATTAGATTTCTTAATTTTCTCACTTGAGGAGTATGAATACAAACTGAGGTCTATACTATGGATTGTTGTAATCTGAATTTCTCAAATTAATAACATTTTAGGATCTTGGTAGAGTATTTCTTTCATTAGACTTCATTCTTGGGTTTTTGTGGGCATTTCATTCACTCTTTTAAGGATCTATTTATAGTAACTATAGAATTACTATCTTTTTTCTAGTAAATTCTCTCTGTATTCTTTTCCCTGACAGTATTGTGTTAAGAACAGTATTTGTCTTTAGTCTCTCAGATAGAATTTAACGTGATTTTTGTGTGTGAAATTCTTCCCTTTCTCCCCTTATACTATATTTGGCATAATTTGAGCTATTTTAGGGTGATAGAAAAATGATTTATCCATACTCTCTAATTCAGCCATTTTTTTTCTGGAAACTACTATTTATTTTTATTAAAATTTAACTCTCACAAAGCTGGGACAGAATGTTTGTTTAGAACACTGAACAATTAATGTTGACAGAAAGCAAGACAAAAATATTCAATCTGATGTGAGGTTGTATAGAATATGAAGGACAGAAGAGATGTAAGATCTTTGAAGTGTACTTGACCAGGTTCATGGATATATATTTTTTAAAGACAGTTTAAATTCGTCATTGTTTTGCTTTGTTGTAATTTCTATGACACATTGTATTGTACTTGGAATTTTATAATTAGGTGGTTATATAGCCTTTGCTCTTAGGAGTGAACACTATTGAAGGCAGAATTGTAAACACACAAGGAGAAGATCAACGAGAATTTAAAAGAGAGTTGTCTTTGATCCCTCTCCTTCACCTGCCATATCCAATTGATCACCCAATTCTGCTTATTTATCCTCTGTAGTCTCTTGCATTTGACTCTTTTTTCCCCTTTTTCCTGTAGCCCTTATTTTAAAGCAGGGTTGAATTAGTAAAGCAATCCTCCTGGTTAGTAACCCTATTTCTCCCTTCTTCCAAACCTACATTATTTTTCAAATTTGAAACCTATAAATATATAATTTTGCTTTGAACATTAAGAACTAATAATAATAAACTAATAATTTGTTATTGTCCATTTACAGATTAAGAAACAGTAGACCAAAGAAGGTAAGTGATTTTCAGAATACATGTCAGAACTGGTACTCACAATGGATCCATGAAGTCCAAGTTCAGAATTCTTTATCCTTTGTCACGTTGTTGTTCAGTCATTTTCAGTCATATCCAGCCCTTCATGACTACATTCATGGTTGTTTTTGGCACAGATACTAGAGTGATGTGACACGTCCTTCTGCAACTCATTTTACAGATAAGGAAATTTAAACAAACAGAGTTAAATAATTTGCCTCGGGTCATATGTGTCTGAGACCAGATTAAAATTCAGGTAGATGAGTCTCCCTGACTCAGGTCCCACAATCTACCCACTGTGCTACCTAGCTGCTCTACATAATACAATTTCATCATTCACAACTTCTTTCTGACCATTTTATTCTAGCAAGGTTTTCCTCTAAAATCCATCCTCTAAAACACTTCTTTATACCCTAATTTTTAGGTTGTTTTTTTTTTTACTCACTGTCTAAACTGAAATGACTCTTCCTTCCACATGGACAATTGCTATTTTAACTGAGTCAAACACATATTGTTTATGTCTATGACCAGAACATGCTGAAGCCTTTTATAGCTTTTAGTAAAATGAATGTATTTGAAGATTTTATATATATGTATATATATCTCCTCAGATTTTAAATTGCAATCAATTCATATATCAATCTGAGGAGATATTTTGTAGGCAGAATTGGTTCTCTTGTGGTCCTGAACAACTACCTAATATAACGTAAACAAAGTCATAAAGGAGTGTAGTCCTTTAATATTTATTTTCTTTTACTGATTACATATAAAAAAAAAGAAAAAAAACAACTGAAATGAAAAAGAAAAGGAGATGATAAAGGTAACAGGTATGAAAGTGATCATTTACCTTAAAGAGCCTTTTCTTTGGAATAGAGATAAAGTAAAATCGTTTGAATCCAATTGCCTAACAAATTTGTGGAGGTTACCTGGTTCAAATGTTATCTGATTTTAAAATTTTATTTTTAATATATTTAAGTTTATTCTATTAAAATTAATTATAACAAAGTAAACTCAATAAAAAAATTTATCTGTTGTTAAGTGTTGATATAATGCTCAATATACATCAATCTGTCTGTGCAAAGTAGAGTGACACTTTAGTATTTAATGGTTAATATGACTAAACTATGCTGATGATCTAGTTCCCATTCATGATATTCTAGCCAAACTGGTATATTGACTAATTCTTTTCTATCTCTGTGTCTTCTTTTTAAATTTCTTTAACTCTGAATTTTAAACATCCCAAAAGGGGCATTTCCTCATACAGAGAACAAAGAAAGCAAATTCTGTGTGAAACCTTGATCTCCGTTTTATTCTGCTTACTAGATGTATCACACACACACACACACACACACACACACACACACACACACACACACAAATTCTGTTACTTTCAAAATTGCTTTACTTAAATGTACTTTCTCCTGAAATTCATTTATTCTCTTCTATACAACAAAAAACACTACAATGACTGCTTTTTCTTTAATTTTTTTTTTGTGAGGACAAACTTTCCTCTTGCCCTCCCCACATTGAAAAAAAAACAGATGGAAAGGAAGGGAAAAATAAAGGAAGAAAGTTCTTGTAAGAAATAAGAATAATGGAGTAAAATGAATCCACATGGCCATGTCCAGATGTGTATATTTCTTCCCCTCATGACCATCATATTTCTCTGTCAGAATGTGGGCAACATCCTCCATCAAAGATCCTCTAGAGACATGATTTGTCATTGCCTTATTCAAAGTTCTTATATTTTTCAAAGTGGTTTTTCTATTATTTTCTTTTTGTCTCTTTTCTTTTAAAAACAAAATCTACCTTATCTACCTTCTGTCATACAATCAATACTAAGTATTAGTTCTAAGGCAGAAGAGGGGTAGGCAATGGATATTGAATTACTTGCCTAGGGTCATATAACCAGGGAGTGTGTGAGGCCAGATTTGGGCCCAAGACCTCCCATCTCTAGTCTTGACTCTATCCAAAGACCCACCCAACTGTCCAGAAGTTATTTTTCTTTACAATATTGTTTTCTTTGTAAAAATTTTTCTTCAGGTTTTACTCACTTTAATTTAGATATGTTTATACAGTTTAGGATTACTAGAAATGATCTCTCTCTTTTTTTTTTTTTATACAGCAATACTATCCACTACCTGTATATGCAACAATCTATTTCCCAGTCAATTGAAAGACAACTTCATAGATTTTTTGGTTTTATTTGTTTTTCCTTCCCCCCCCTTTTATTTCTCCTTTCTGAATAAGAAGGCAGCTAGATGAGATGGGTAAAATTAATAATATTGTGCCTGGAATCAGGAAGATATATATTCAGATCTGATCTTAGCCACTTACTGTTTGACCTCTAGGAAGGTTACTTAATCTCTGTTTGTCTCAATCCAAAGGAGAAGAATGAAATAATGGCAAGGCATTCCATTATCTTTGCCAAAAGAAAATAAAACATAGATAGCATTGGTTGCTGTGGCTAACAGGTCATGAAGAGTCAGACATGTCTGCACAACAACACAGAAATAGGACATTTGCTTTGCTTGTAATTATTCACTCCCTGACATATTTTTCTTTCTTATCTCTTGTCTTCTATCAATCTTTGCTACATTTATTTTCTTTGTTGGATTATACCTATTCACAAGCTTAAGATGTTGATTTTAAGTCTGTACCATTTGCCTTTTGAATTACAAGATCTCCTCTTATAATAGGAGATGCCAAATCCCACATAATGCTAACTATAGTCCATTAGTAGCTGAACTTCATACTGAAGATCATTCATACTTTGCAATATCCCGACTTTGTTATGGGAGGTTTTGATATTGGCTATCTAGATATCAGGACTTTTCCTTTTGGGGTTGTTCTCAGAAACTGATTCATGTAATCTTTATATTAACTTGGCTCTTTGCTTCTAAGAAATCTAGTTAGATTTCATTCAGGATTTATTGAAATATATACTTCAGGCTTTTTATTTTTAAAATCACATTTTTGGTTATTCCAGTGGTTTTTAAAAATTATCTCTCTTTGACCTATTTCCAAGTCAGTTTTTTAAAAAATCAGATCTCTTACATTTTCTTCTGTTTTCAGTTTTCTGATTCTGTTATATTTATTATTATCTCAATAAATAATTGATTTCTGTTTGGTAAATAAGTGTTTTCCAATGAGTCCATTTCTTGATTAAGGTCACCATTTTCATTCTAAGCTTCTTATTCTCCTTCTAATTCTTTCTTTCAGGGCTTTCATTTCATTTAAGTAGTTCCTTATTTCTTTTAGATATGTCCCAGTTGATACAGTACCAGGCCAAGTCAGGAAGACTTGTTAAAATCCAGTCTCAAACTTTTACTGGATGTATGGCCCTGGGCATGTAACTTAATCTCCATTTGCTTCAATTTCTTCATTTGTAAAAATGGAGATAGAGTTGTGAGGATAAAATGAGATCATATTTATAAAGTATTAAGTATGGTACTTAAGACAAAGTGAGTACTCTACAAATGTTAACTATTTTCGCTTTCTTATAAAAACCCCTTTGTTTTCTTTTGAATCTATTTATAGTTGCAGTATAACTCCATTTGGAGGAAACTTTGATTTTTCTAATTTCTTTTATTTTCTAATTTCAAGGCTTAAAAAAAATTTTTTTTTTGCTTGGATCGGGTACCAATTTCTGATTTTCCTCTTTCAGTTTTTGGTTCTCCTTTTTCAATTGACCCATTTCGTCTTGCATCACTTTCATTTCTCTTTCCCACTTTTCCTCTGCCTCTCTTAATTGGTTTTTGATGTCCTTTTGAGTTCTTCCAGAATCTGTGTCTAATCCATATTTTTCTTTTTGACTTTGTGTATGTTTCCTTTACTTTCACTGCCCCCTTTGGTGTCTATACCTTGCTCTTTGTCTCCATTGTTGTTTGCTCATTTTTCCTATCTAATTATATGAAGGTTTGGGGGGATAATGTGATGGTCTGAGGGCTGAGAGCTCTGAAAGCCTCTGAAAGCAGAGGCCTGCTGATTCAGTTGACCCTTAAAATGCTGATCCCTTAAAGCCTTGCCTCAGGCTTGGGTGTAAGCTTTTGAATTTCCTCTGAACTTGATCAGGTCAGGGACTGATCAAATTCTAGCTTTAGATTTAGTCTTAAGTTTTTGATCTACAGTGTACTTGATCCAATCAGACATACCCTTGATTGTCCTGTCTTGGAGCTCCACCTTGAGCTTTAGGCAAAAATATCAGTGTATTAGTACTATCAACCACCCAAAAGTGTGATCTATGTCCTTATCCCAAGCCCAGACTAGAATTCCCTGGGCTGTGGCTCCATACTTCCCCACAGTTTGAAATTTCAAGGGGTATGGGTTGGCTTGTACCATTATTTGCCAAGGCAGGATCTCAGGATCTGAATTGTGGCTTGGGTTTAGGTGTCTAAACTTTGGACAACAGATGAAGGGTTGGTCGGGTGTGGCTTGCTCTTGCCTTGCTCTTCTCTCCTTGCTACAGATTCCTGCTGGTTCTGCTCCCCTCTCACCCCAATACCCCAGATGTTCTTTGCCTACCTTTTCTTTTTTTTCCCTTGAAAGTTGTTTCACTCTGTCTCCTTATTGGTTCTTTTACTCCTTTATTTGTTTCATGGTGATATTTTAATCTTGTTCAGAGAGGATTCTCATGGGGCCGCAGAGATACTCTGGATTACTCCACCATCTTGGCTTCACCTCCAGAACATCAGCTACCAATTTATGCTGTGATTAAGAAGGAGGTGGTCATACTTGCTTGGACTTACCCTTGATCTATTAGGTTTTAGCCTTGACATCCACCTTCTGGCTTTAGGACTCTCTGGACACTAGAGGTTTAGTTATTGGATTGTTAGTGTGCTTTATAGTGTTTCAGAACCCACTGTTTTGAATTGCAAAGCAGTACCTTATTTGACATGAATGGTTTTTTTTCACTGCTGCTTACCCTGTAGTTCTCTGACAATCAACTTACTTTCTCAGGGGGAATATTGCAATATTTTCCTCCTTCTCTTTGGGCTAATTCAAATGGCAGTGCCTATATTTACTGATTTTTTTTTTTTACTGATCAAAGCTTGTTAAAAATTAATTTTTTCCCTCTGTCTTCATTTAATTCCTTATATCTCCCCTGTATTCCTATGTAAATTATAAACATTCCTGTGCAAAGGACCATCAAACTTGGCATACCCTTTGATCCAGAAACACCATTAGTAGCTCTGTATCCCAAAAGAGTTCAAAGTTAGGGGAAAAGGACCTGATTTTACAAAAAAATATTTATAGCAAGTATTTCATCAATTGAGGAACTGATGAAAAAGTTGTGATATATGATTGTAATAGAATGTGAAAGAGAAGTTGAACAACAGAAAAAGAAAAATGAAGAAATAAAATTAGATATAGTATATCTTGGTCTACAATTCATTCTTTCTCTTGAAACAGATTACATGTCATGAGTCCTTGAGGATTGACTTGTATCACTAACTCTGACTAAGACTACTTAAGTCATTCATAAATTTTTCTAATATATTATTGCTGTAATTATTTACAATTTTTTGTTCTGTTCACTTCAGTTTTCATCAGTTCATGTAGGTATTTCCAGGTTTTTTTTAATCAATCTTCTCATCACTTCTTATAGCACAGTATTATTCTGTTACAATTCTATATCACAAATTGTTGAGTTATTTCTTAATTAATGGACATCTGAGTTTTCAGTTCTTTGCTATCACAAAAAAGCAGCTATGAATATTTTTGTACAAGTAAATATTTTTCCTTTCTAAAAATATCTTTAGAATACAGACTTATTAGGGGTATTATTGTTGAATCAAAGGATATGACCAGTTCTAAAGCCCTTTGGGGATAGTTCCAAATCACTTTCCAGAATGGTTGAATCAGTTCACATCTCTACCAGAAGTGAATTAATGGCCCAGTTTTTCTACTTCCCCTATAATATGTGTTATTTCCCTTTTCTGTCATATTAGCCAATACGATATGTGTGAGTGGGTTCCACAGTTATTTTAATTTGCATTTCTCTAATCAAGAGCAATTTAGAACATTTTATTTTGTGAATATATATAGCTGACTTTTTCATCTACAAACTGACTGTTCGTATCCATTAACCATTTGCCAATTACCAATCTATTAACTATTAACCAATTGGGGAATGATATATAATTTATAAATTTTACTCAGTTTTCTATATATTTGAAAAATAAGGCCTTTTTCAAAGATACTTAAAGTAATTTTTTCCAGCTTTCTCCTTTCCTTCTAATCTTGGTTGCATTGTTTTTTTTAATGAGGAAACTTTACAGTTTAAAATGATCAAAGTTATCCATTTTACATGCTAAAGTGCTTTCTATCTCCTGTTTGTTCCTAAATTCTTCCTCTGTAATACATTCTTATGTATTCATTTGGTATAATGAAAGTTCAAGTTATTTGCCCAGGATCACAGATCTAACCTGTTAAAGGTGGCATATATTTGCCTAGTCTACAAATAAAAAAAATCAAATATATTTTCACTTAGGAACATTTCAAACAAGAACATGAACTATACCACCATAAAGGAAAAAAAAATAGATTGATGAGAGAAGAGATTTAGGCTAATATACATCAAAGAAAACTTATTTTCTTCATGAATATTTTTTGCTTTTGAAAACTTGATAGCATTTACAGTGAAGAATATAAACTGAGAAATGAATCATTCACAAAGGATATTTTTGTTCTCTTTTTCTTATCTCCATTACCTCCCAGGTAATCTCATCATTACATTCATCTCTGGTCAGCAACTCATTAGAGTGCTGTTGCAAGTTCCAGGTTTCACAACCTAATAGTATAAAGAGAAGTAGAAAAGGGTTCAGAGGCCAGCCATTGATATGATTAAAATATTGGAGATTGGACCTTTGAGAAAAGTTAAAAGTAACTGGACTAATTTTAGCATGGAGAAAAAATAGGCTAACGGGAAATAGGCACTAAAGTGAGGCAATTATGTAGATAATTCAGGTAATATCTTTCACTTTTTTCTCAACTTAACTATATTTCTGCTAAAACTCCCTTCCCCCAAATTGTTTCAGTTCTTTATTTCACATAGATGTAGGCACTATTATAGCTTAAATAGCTATATCATGTTACAGAACAAATAAGACTATATGTTTAAAAGATTTTTATTAAAATTCTTTGTATAGAAAATCCAGATATGAATTTCTAGCATATTCAGAGACAACTTTTTTCCTAATGTAATTTGTATCTATGATGGGGGTTCCATTCATAAAGCTAGCTTGCTGCAAAATCATCATTACCATTACCACAATAACAACATCAACATCACTACCACCACCATTATTTAGAATCCAAGACTTACTCCCATTGGCAAAAGCAAGTCAGAAGAAAGTATGGAAACTCCCTACTACTATAGATGAGTCACTCCTCTGTAAAACTTTTAGTGAGTTGCCTGGAATCTTGAGATGCTCAGTGACTAACAGTTTCAGTGACAGTATTTCTAAGAGATAGTTTTGCTAATTCCAAAAGCCTCCCATTATTTATGACACTAAGTTGCTTCTATGTCTTCATTAACTCATTTATTTTTCCCATAAAGCCTGCATATAGTATGTTGAAACAAACTGTTTCAAGAAGATCCTGCCACAGAAAAAGATCAAGAATGTCTTCTATCATGCTTTTGGTTTGGGGAAGGAAGGATAAAAAATACTTTCATATTCATTATTTCATCTAAGCTTTAATATAATGTAAGATTGTTTAGGAATATCTTTTAAACTCCATTTTAGATATAAGTTAGTATGGGTGCAATGAGTTTAAACAACTTGGCTAAAGTCATGAATCTATTCATTAATTGAATCAGGATTCAATCCCAGAGCTTCCTAAATCCATTGTTAAGTCTGAAAAAGACTACTTTCAGAAATGAAGATATATCTGATTATACTGTCACTCTCTTTTTTTTTTAGAAAATGTGCTAATTCATATATGTATGATTGTTTATGAATATATAAACACATATGTATATGAATAATCATATGTACAATAACACTGATTTAAATACTTTGATACATACACACATCAATAAATTAATTTTGTAAACAAATAATTTAGATAGATAATAGAGGTTAATGCCTGTAGGTTCTGAGAGTCAGTTAGATTTACTGGAAAATTCCTAATTTCCAAACAGGTGCTATTATTAATTTCTGCTATTTAATCTAAAGATAGAATTTTTCAATTTGAACAGATTAAAAATGGATAATTATACTATTTAGCGAGTAATTTCCATGGAAATTTTCATTGCCATTGTCCTTTAAATGCAGGACAACTCCAAGTACTAAGTACCTATCTGGTGGTTGTTATGAACTGAGAATACAAACAGGGGACAGAGTGCAATTTAATCACAGCCTGGAGAGTCTCTGCTGTAGCTAAAGAGAGATTGATGACTAAATAGAAATATATAGAGTAGTAGCCAAATGTGAAGAATGGAATGATTATTTGTCGCTAGTGGGAGAATTTAAGTCCTGTGGTAAAAGAAGGTCTTGCCTTTTGTATGCCAGTTTTCTTTTTTGTGACTCTTTTTCTTCCCTTTCTTCTCATTATTCTATATCCTCTAGGCTTCATGCTCTTCAGTTTTCTTCCCTGACATAAAGCTTGTTTTTCCCTTCTCATTCCAAGACTACTTTTTCTTCTTAATACAATTTTATTTTAAAAGAATCTGTACATCCTCCCTCTTCTTTATTTTCACCAAAGAAGAGTTTAATGGAAAATTGAATTAAGCATCTGTTGTATATGTGATACAGCAATAAAAACTGGGATACTCCCTTATTTCAACTTCCATTTAAATCTAATTCTAGTTCTTCTTCCTGCTAAGAAGATGATGAAGAGTCCTCTAAGTGTATACCAAGGGAACATAAGCTCTGACAGTTCCTACCATGGTTGAAAGGTTTTGAGCACAGCACTGAGACAGACTTTCATTGGAAGAATAACCTACCTAAGTTTGAAGAGTCTCAAAGGGCTAGAAATGTGAAATCAAAGTTTCTTCCTGACTCCAAATAAATAACTATCCATCTACAAGAATTGATAAAGAACATATAAATAGCTATAAAAAATAAAAAATAAATATAAATAAATAGCTATGATAAAAATTAGCAAAGGAGTAAAAAATCCACTAGATGTAGAGTGGAGTGAGGGGCAAGCCATAAATTTTAGCTTCCAATGTATAAAACTGAGAAAATTGTGTTGCCAATAAGAGAGAATGAAGTTTATAAGATTAGTGAGATGACATTTGGGGAGTGGGATTATTATTGGATCACTTTGGGATATAGTAAATTTAAATAACTTGGTAAATATGGAGAATTTAAAATAGGAGAAAGTGTATATGATTCATTTTGAGAAATACATCTTAATGTATGCTTTGTATACATTTTATATCCATTATATAGCATATAATGCTAGAAAAATAGTGAATTAAAAAGATAATCCCTGCTCTCAGCACGGTAATATTCTAGTAGTATAATACAAAATGAAAATAGAAAAACAATTAGATCCAAAAGAGAATAATAATAAATGTGAATACAGGGAAGACAACAAAGTTAAAATACCTATTGTTTTCAGTCCTTCAATACAAAAAAGGACTAATGAAATCACAAAGTGGGGGGGGGGTGTCAGGGTACAGTGTGTTTGACTGTGACTAATTTGTCCACTGCAAGCTCAGAAGGCTCTTCCATAGGTTGGGCACAAATAATCCCTTTTAACATTTGGGATGGTGAGATCTATAGATTTCCCCATCTCATATTTGCTTTGTGCTACTGAAATTCTTCTTTGCTCATGGAGCATAATGCCTTCTTTGATAGCTACATGCCATGGTGGGCAACTCTGTGTCAGAATCTCCCATGTCTCAAAATTGATACTAAAGTTCTTCAGAGGCCTTGAGAGTGTCCTTGCACCACTTCTTCTGAGTGCTTTCCTTGCATGAATTGTCCATAAACATGCACTGGCATTCAAGCTATATGGGCAGCCTATCAGAGCTGAACTCTCTGCAGTAAAGTTGGAACACTTGGGAGATGAGCTCACGAAAGGACCTCAGTGCCTGGTACCTCATCCTGCCAGATCTTCAAGACCTTTTTAAGACAACTCAAATGGAAGTGGTTTAATCTTCTGGCATGGCACTGGTATACTGTCCAAGTTTCACAGGCATACAATAGTGTAGTCACAGCTTTGTAGATCTTCACTTTGGTATGCAGTTTACTGCCTCTTCCCATCCACACTTTCTTTAATAGCCTCCCAAATTCTGAGTTAGTTCTGGTAATGCCTAAATCAATCTCATCATCTATATGGACATCTCTGAAAAATATAATACCAAGGCAAGTGAGTTTCTTTTTTTACTGCATTCAAACATTTTTCCATAGAGAGAAGATAAAGGGATCAAAGACAAAGCCTTGGTACATAGAAGCAATGTAGCATATCAGAAGGAGAAATAGATTGATAGTGAAGGGAGGTGATTTTTGTATTCTACCCTGGCTGCTTCAATCACTCAATAAGCAAGCATTTATTAAATGCTTACTATATTCCAAGCACAATGCTAGATGTTGAGGGCACAAAGAAAAAAGTGATAATATGCCCTATTTTAATGAATGAAATGAACTTATTGTCTAGCCAGTAGAGATAGCATATACATATATAGGTATAAGTATATATAAAATATATGAGAGGTGATGGAGAGATAGGAGGAGATAAGATCAGAAAAGGACTTATTAGAAAGTAATTCTTGAGCTATTTTGAGGAAAATTAGGGATTCTGAGAGATGAAGAAGAGGAAGGAAAATATTCAAGGCATGGGAAGAAGCAAGTGCAAATGGATGGAAGTGACAGATGTAAGGACATGCATGAAAAGAGCAAGATGGCCATTTTGGCTAGATTGAAATATTCATGAATGTGAATAAGAGAATAAACCTGAATAGGTAGATTCAAACAAAGTAAAGAAAGATTCAAACTGATGAACAAAAGTGCCTATAAATGATCCCCAAATTATTAGGAATCCATCTATATACACTACTTGCTGCCATAGGAGTGGGGAAGTAAATCCTGCTTGGGAAATCAGTTCCTGCATGATGGGTAGATTGGAGAGGTGAGCAAGTTGAACATGAAGATAAATTTGGATGGTATTTCAATATTCTAGATAAGAAGTGATGAGCACCTGAAATAGAGAGCTGATTGCATGATGATAATAAAAATGTAAAAGAATTTAAGAGATTTTGAGAGAGGAACATGAAGAACTAGCAACAAATATATGTATGTGGGATGAGTGAGAGTGAGGAGGTAAGGTAAGGATAAATTTATATTATGAAGTGATATTAGTGACTTAGTATTGCCTTCAACAGAATGAAGAATGTTCAAAGAATGAATGCTTTTGTTGAATTTGGAGTGCAGTGGGGTTGGCATTCAGACTGCCCCATAAATAGTTGGTGATGTGGAAATAGTGTTAGAAAAAAATTAAAGCTGGAAAAAGTATATATAACATACACAGATACATATATATATATTTGTGTATATATAAATTACAAAGTAGATGTATAGATATTAAGTTAAAATGGCATAAAGATTTTTTAACATCCTTTACGTGTGTGTATGATTATATCTCAGAAATATTACTATAGAGACATTTTAACAATGAAGTCACCAAGAAAAATAAAGCAGAAAGAGAAAAAAAAAACAAGATCAGAAACTTGGGATACACACATGGTTTAAAATTATATTATGGATAATGACCCAGGATGTGACTGAGAAGATATTGTCAGAGATGTAGGCTAAAAATCCAAGAGAGATCAGTACCATATTAAAAAAAAACAAACAGGGAGAAGAGAGAATTAAGAAGGAGAAAGTAGGAATAATGTTAAATGCTTCAGAGACATCAAGAAAGGTTACAGGCAAGGAAAGCCATTGTTTTGTAGAAATTAAGATAACTGGCAATTTTGGAAAGATCCACATCTCAATTACAGTTGATTGATCAGGTCACAGAACAAATTGCAGGAGGTTTAGAAGCCAGTGATAGGAGAAAATGTGATGGCTGTCTATAAATAGCTTTTTCAAATACTTTGGATAGAGAGAGAGAGAAAGAGAGGGATAAAGTTCTAATGAGGGTTGTTTGGTTTTTTTTTAATAAAAATTAAAAGATTATGTAGGTAACAGGGTAACAGGAAGAACTTTGTCAATAGAGATACATTGTAAATTTAAAAGTTGGAGGACATTATACTGGGGATAATTAGCTGGAAAATATGGGAGGGAATAAGTTTACACGATATGAAGAAGATTTTACCTTGACAAGAACTAGCTCTTTATTAGAAAAAGAATTGAAGGAAGAAGAAAATTAAAGATGACATCTAGGAATAAGATAGAGAGAAATGGAAAATAACTTATTTTTCTCAAAAAAATGTCTTTAGCTATATAATGGGGAAATGGGTAGTGTGGAAGATTTCAGAAGAGAAGAAAATCTTGATAGTAGCTATTATGAAAAATGAGATTGAGAATCAATTGCATAGTTGAAAAGGGATAGTTTTATTATAGTCTAGTTGAGATCATATAGCAAAAAATCATATTGATACATAGATGTGTGACTTTCTCCAGCTTGTTAGAAGGAGTGAAATAGAAGACATAATTAAGAGATAGTTTTGGCAAGTAATGAGTAGTGATAAGACAAAGGACCAATAAATTCAAGGTTAGTAGATAATTCAGAGTTGAGGTATTCAACTAAAGGGTAAAGAATAAGAATATAAAGCAAAGAGCAGGGGTAATAGTCTGAGAAAAACTGAGCTAAAAGAGAAGTCATGATGAAAACAAAGATCAAATATAGGAAGATCAAGGCATAAGAAAAATGTATTAATACAAAACAATGATTGTATAAAGGAATTTCAGGGTTTTTCATCATGGAAGTTGGTAACTGAATGATGTTATGCAAATCTTTTACTTTTTACTGAATTTCAATTTGTTTGGCAATGAAGTAATAGAGTTAGTCTTAGATCAATGATGGTAAACTTTTTAAGAGACTGAGTACCCAAACTGCAACCCTCACATCACATGTGAGCCCCCTGCCTTTACCCCAGACAGGGGAGGGAGGAAGCATTCCCATTAGGCTGTTAAGCATAGAGATGGGTGATAGGAGAAATATCTCTGTGCACCGAATTTTCCACTTAAATCTCCTTCACGCACAAGTGTCTTTGTGCACACTCATCTATACACCATAGATGAAAACGCACAAAGGCAATCGTCATCCTCGGTTACCGAGAGACTACTACTATACACATGGAGGGGGGGAAGAGAGCAGGCCCCTTCAGCACCCATGCCATAGGCTTACCAACACAGATCTAGATGAATCTAAAGCTCTTCACTGTTCTATGTTCTATGCTTACATTTAGAAAACAGGAGGAAGACAATGATCATGTGAATGAAAAAAATGACAAGAGGAAGGAGAACAAAGTAAATACAGAATCATGAAGCCAAAACAGGAGAAAATAGGATAAAGAAATACAGGTAGTTCATAAATGTCAAATGATTTGAGAAAGTGTAAGAGAATTAAATTAAGGGAGAAAAAGCCTTTCAATTTGATGAGGAAATGATTTCATAGATGTCAGTTAGGTTGTCCTAAATAGAAAAGCTAGTTTCAAAGGACTTGAAGAATGAGAAGGAGAAAATGTAGAGAAGATGAGTATAGATTACTTTTTTTGTAGAACATAACATTTTATGTATTGAATTTCCCTCTGACAATCAGATAAAGTATATGGATTGTTTTTCAGAATAATGTTTTAAAATGCACAACCCAACACACACACACACAGAATTACAGAGGAAATCAAATACAATCATCAAAATATCTTTAAAATACATTCACAAACCTTGGTTAAGAATTTCAGTTCTACTGGAGGAATTCTAGGGGAACTAGAAAGACCTTCAGGAATTGATGCAGAGTGAAATGAGCAAAACCAGGAGAACATTGAACACAGAGACTAAAACATTGTTGCACAATCAAATGTAACAGACTTTCTACTAGTAGCAATGCAATGATTCAGGACAACAAAGAACTTAGATGGACAGCAGAGTGCAGAGTTCTGGAATTGTGGGGTAGAGCTGTTGCTGTTGGAGAGAAACAGTTGAACCTGGGGGATGTGGCTTTTCTCTCTCTGGGTGGACCTGAGGAGATTAGTTTTTTCCCTGTGGCATTTGACTGTTCTTCACATCCTACCTGCTATTTGGATTATCCTGTACCCTGTTGGCTATTTGACATCTGCTGAGTTTCTGTGCTGCTTTTGTGACAACTGACAGCTGATTGTGAAACCTGGCCTAGATCCTTGGATCTTGGTCCATCTTTGGCCCTGTCAAACTTACACACAGACCCTTTCCTTAGAGCATCAGAAGGGTTTTAGTGTTAGCTTAACTGAGTATAGTAATTTGGGGTGATATAGAGAGTATAAAAGTAGAGTAGGGAAAACACTCAGAAGCAATCTTTGTGACGAGATTTGTAGATCAGAGGAGGTATAGGTAGTTATTATTAGAATATCCCTTCTAACCTGTCCTTATTTTATTAAACAAGTGTTTTTTTATAACATAGGGTTATATGTGTGTCTCATCTCAGGGTCTTGCTTTGCCTGTACTGGACTTGGGTGGCCTTCCCAAAACCAGATTACTCTTCTGATATTGGCCTAAATAACATCCGATCCCATCCCCAATTCCCTACAATTTATTTCAACATTCAGAGAAAGAACTGTGGGAGCAGAAATGCAGAAGAAAAATATATTATTGATCACATGGGGTTTTGATGTTAATGAATTGGTTTACTGCCAATATGAATAATATGGAAATAGGTTTTGAACAATGATACATGTATAAACCAATGGAATTACTTGTCAGCTCTGGGAGAGTGGAGTGAAAAGGAGTGGGAAAAACCATGAATCATGTAAGCATGGAAAATATTCTAAATAAATTATTTTTTAAATTTCTGTTCTAAAGCTTGCTAGGTGAAAGAAAGGGAGGGGGAAGCTCAAGAGGAGGAACAAATATAAAGGAAAATTAAATTGTTTCTTAAGCTTATTTTTTGTATCAACACTTTTCAAATGACCTATGACAAGGAAAATCCTTGGCCTTCAGGAGGTTGGCTGCTTAATTTCTTTCTCTGGTGTGAATAGGGTACAGCATAATAGAAAATTTGGAGGAATCAAGAGCATCTAAATGAAAATAATAGCAAAAGGAACCTAAATAACTTTTAAATGTTTCCCTCCATTTTATCTATTATATTCATTTTTAATAAAAACATAATTTCCAATATTTTCTCCTCCTATCTCTTCTCTTACTCATTTAGAAGGCAAATAATGATACCTATTATTCATGTAAGTTGAGATTGTAGGAATGTTATAAACTTTATTTTTAGTATTATTAGTATTTTAGAATTTAGTATATCTCTTTGAAAAGGGACTAGAAGGATATTATCTGAGAAATGTGTGACTAAAAAAAGCATAGACTAGTCATATGATAAGTGATAGTAACATATAGAACATGTAGACAGATTTCAGTGTTCCATTGCCAATCTAATTATATCAGGAGACAGGAAGGAAGGTCCTAAGCATGTTATCTAAAGCCATATTAGCAATTCACTTGGGGGTGGGGGAGAAAGGGATGGAATGGCGTGGAAATATGGAGAGGAATGGTTGGGAAATGATAAACATCATTGATGAGAAGATCCAAGTTAATGAGATCACTGAATGATTTGTTTGTGCAGTAATATGTCACATATTTCTCATTGTAAAATATAGTTTTGGTTTATGGACTTATGAGATATTTCACATTAAATGAATGAACTAGTGAAGAAGAAAAGTATATGCATAGGTAGCATTTTTTCTTTTTGTAAATATATTTTATTTTACCAATTATATTTAATAATTACTCACATAAGTTTTCTGAATAATAAGATCCAAAATATCTCCATTCCTCCCTTCTCTGCCCCTTTCCAGAGATGTTAAGCAATTTGATCTGGGCTGTACATGTATTAACATGTAAAACCTATTTCCATATTGGTCATTATTGTAAGAGGATACTTATATAAAACCAAAACCCCCAAATAAAACTAATAAATTACAATGAACAATGGTAGTCTTTCATCTGCCTATTTACTTCAATAGTTCTTTCCCTTGGAGGTCATGGCACTCTTTGTCATAAGTCCTTCAAAACTTTCCTGGATCACTGTATTACTGGGAGTAGCTAAGTCTTTCACCATTGATCATCCCACAGTATAGCTGTTACCACATACAATGTTCTCCTGATTCTGCTTATTTCACTCTACATCAGTTCATGTAGGTCTTTCCAGATTTTTCTGAAATCATCCTGTTCGTATAGCACAATTGTCTTCCATCACAATCACATTCTGCAATTTTTTCAATCATTCCCCAACTGATGGGCATCCCCTCACTTTCTAATATTTTGCCACCAAAGGCCTGCTATAAATATTTTTGTACGAGTAGGTATTTTCCCCTTTAAAAAAAAATCTTTTGGATATAGACCTGGTAGTGGAGTTACTGGATCAAAGGGTTCGCATAGTTTTATAGCCCTTTGGACATAGTTCCAAATTGGTTGGATCAGTTCATAACTCCACCAACAATGCATTATCACAATTTTGCCACATTCCCTCCAAAATTTATCACTTTCCTTTGCTGTCATATTGACCAATCTGATAGATATGAAGTGGTAACTCAGAGTTGTTTTAATTTACTATTCTCTAATCAAGAGTGATGTAGATGTTTTCATATGATTATTGAGAGCTTTGATTTCTTCATCTGAAAATTACTTGTTAACATCCTTTGACCATTTGTCAATTGGGGAAGGGCTTGTATTCTTATAAATGTGACTACATTTTCTAAATATCTGATAAGAGACCTTTATCAGAGAAATTTGCTATAATTTTTCCACATTTGTTGTTTCCCTTCTAATCTTGATTACATTGGTTTTGTTTGTATAAAATCTTTTAAATTTAATATATTCAAAACTATTCATTATTCATTTTACATCTTGTAATGTTCTTTATCTTGTTTCATCATAAATTCTTTCCTTCTCCAAAGATCTACAGGTAAAACGATTCTATATTCCCCTAAGGTACACACATATATATATATATATATATATATATATATATATATATTATCCTTTATATCTAAGTCATGTACCCATTTTGACTTTATCTTGGTATAGGATGTGAGATAGTAGTCTATACTTAATTTCTGTTGAACTGTTTTTTGGTTTTCCCAACATTTTTTGCCGAATAATGAGTTCTTATCCCAAAAGCTGGGATTTTTGAGTTTATCAAACACTAGATTGCTAAGAACATTTACCCTTCATTTATTCCATTGATCCACCTCTATTTCTTAGCCAATACTAGATTGTTTTGATGATTACTGGTTTACCAATTTGAGATCTGGTATTGCTAAGCCAATAAGTGGCTTTTCAAAAGAATTTACTTGGGAAGATATTCCAATTCCTTCTGCATTCAGTCCTGAAGACAGAAGGTTGATGGGATCAGCAAATTATTTGTCATTATGTTCCTTTGTTTTAAAATTTATTAAATCTAAAATCTATTAAATCACCTTGTTTTGCTAGAGCAACCTTGACCTCCTTAATTAGTTCAGAGGGATACTCAATCAGTCTTAGTAGAGAGAACATTTAGCAAGTTTAAGGGAAACTTTACTAGCCAGTCATTTTGCTGAGGGGAAAAAAGTGTCCTGAGGCAACATGGAATCTTGGAAAGAGTACTGGATGTGGAATGTAAGGTTCTGAGTTTGCTGTTGCTATCACTCCCAGGGACACCAACACTAAGTCTCATATTTTTTATTCATAAAATAATGGGATTTGCTATTTCAATCTTAACTCTGGGACTGGCTCTGAAGGTGAAAATGGTGCATCCCCACCAATAAATTATTTTCAGTATAAAAACAGGACAATATTTGCATTTATTTCATACATTTCCAATGCAACCAGCCTGGCTGCATTAAAGCAGTCTTTAATCTTTTGACATGGGTGGGCATCCTCCAATCCAATGGTGAAATTGTAAGTCAACTTGGAATTTCTGCACCACAGTTTACTTCCTCTGAATTGGTAGTATCTAGTCCAAATCATAGGCAATGATTATGTCTAACTTGATGAGGAAATTTATACATCCATAAAAGGGATCTAAATTTACTAAATAGTTTTACCTCTCAGTAGAGTTAGTGGAATTCAAAGATCCTAGCAAATCATGAAAGCATAGTTTTTAGGTTGCAAGGGAGAGTAGAGATCAATTAATCCATTCATCTAATTTATAGATAAGAGAATTGAGAGGACACACAGTTCAAGTAATATTTTAGTATGTCATTCCAAAACCAATGCTCTTTCCAATGTACCATGTTTTCTTAGACAATGTTTTTTTTTTTTTATTTTCTTACTGAAAGAATGAGGATTTAATAAAGATTCAAAATACTTTGGGCAAATTGTAAACTCAGACCAAGGTTATGAAGATATTATTTCTTCTAGTCACTTTACTACTGTTCCTACCCTTGACCCACCTTCTGCCTGGCCTTTCCTCAGATTCAATACATTGATGCTAAACTAAGAGTTTGTAATCACTCAATTAAAATGACCTTAAAAATACTGGAGTTTGGGGTTAGCATTTTAATCTTCTGACAGAATATTATCTTTAAGGTGTTACAGGTTAAATATTCCTTTTCCTTTTTTCTTTTCATAAAGTATAAATGGTGTTTTAATATAGGTCTAAACTATATTTCCTGAAAAATGAATTATTCATAGAGTAATTGTTTGGGGTGTAATTACTTGTAATACAGGAAATACATTATAATGTATAATTATGTTTTTCCAACATAATTACTAAGTATAATGACAATGTAGAATTCTGTATAATAATATGTGAAAAAATTGGGCCTCACTGGCATCACCTTATCATTATTAAACTTTACTATTTCAAAGAAGTTTGGATTTTGCTTTTAAAATGGATAAAGTAAATATCTTTGGCCTATTTTAGAATTTTTTTCCAAATATAGAATGAGCAAAATAATATTTAGATTTTTAGATACTCTGTTGTGTCCTGAAATTGCTATGTTGTGATTTATTTCTAAATCATTGTGCAACTCCAAATCATCTCTATTTTTAAAAGTAGACTATTTAAGGGTGTATCATTGTGTTAAGTTAAATTCTCAGGCCATATGAAATTATTCTGTGACAGGTTAGATTAGTCTCAGTGCATCACTTGTAATATAAAGAAGTTTGATAATCACTGATGTCACTCTCAACTATAAGAAAGTCAAAATTTTTTTTGAATGAACTATTGAAACAGGGGCATCAATATTGATAATGATGATAATGTTCATTCCTTTATTTAGTATTTTAAGGTTTACAAAATGCTTTACATATGTTATCTCATTTTATCTACACAAAAACTTAGTGAGCGTAGAAGCTATTATTATTTCTATTTTACAAATGACACAATTAAGGTTGAGAGAAAAAAAATGACTTTAACCAGGATCATTTACTTACATAATATCTGAGAATGTGAGGTGAGTATTGTTTTTATCTCCTATTTACAGATTAAGAAATTGAGGCTGATTATGGTTAAGTGACTTGACCAACATCATAGACCTATTAAGTATGAAGTAAATCTGAACTCAGTTTTTTCATACACCAAGTCCAATACTTAATCCATTCTATGAAATGTCTACTTAATAGCTTCATGTTTTTTCCCCCGACAAATTCAGTGTTAAAGGAAAACACAAGAACATGGAAAATTAGTCAAAAGTAACGCCCCTCCATTTGAATTTACTAAGGAGGAAAATTTTCACTTGTATGGTTCAACTACTTCTAAAGATAAATGCTTCTCAATGTTTCAGCTAGCATTATGTCTAATATTAATCTGAATAGGAATTTACCTTAAAGAACAATTTTGTTTTAATAGATGTCTTAATAGTGTGAGTTTTCTCCCATTTGTAGCTACAACTGCAATTACAGACCTCTCTGCTGGGAGCATTGTCCACATTTCCACTTCGGGTTCAGCATCTCCATGAGATCACAAGGAAAACTCATTTCAGAGGTATTAAAAGTACACAGTTAGAAAGAACTAGGTCTGGGTAAATGGTTTGGAAAAAATCCAAATCACATCACGCATGAAGAACACAGAACACAGAAATAATGCAAGAAAATCATTGCTTCTGCTATTTTTGCCAGACTTTATGCCCAGATTTATCTGAATGCCAAACCTGAACTTTTGGGGTGATTGAGCATCTCTGTATGAAGCCTCTGGATTTGGGTCTGGCCTGCCTTTTGCCAGCATGTAATGACAAAAAATGTCATATGTGATGGATATGTCTTGGTGAAAAACATAGAAACAACATTATGAAGCTTTCTCTTCAAGCTTTACTTTTTCTTTGTGATTCTGATTCATTTGACAACAAATCCAAATATTGTTGCATATACTGTAACAGAAAATTTATGGAGATCTCTGACCTTTGGAAGTAAGTTTGATCAAAAATAAACTCTTAGTATATTGACATACAGTTTCATTTTTTTAAAGAGCAAATGCTTAATTTATAGTATAGCCTAAGAATATAAGGAGAAATTGTATAGATAGATTGAAAAGTGTTGTTTTGAATTGACTTACATTTGATATTGAAATTAGAAGAATATAAAGCTGAAAAAAATTGAAGACAGCAAAAAATTCAATTTGCCTCCAGATATTTTCTTTTAATTGTATCTGATTCAATGGGTAGCCTTGGAAATCTATTATTCAAGGCCAAGGGCAAATTTTTGTCAATAGTACCAAAAGAGAACAGAGTCTATTATCCTTTTGGGGTGGATTTTGTTTGAAAAAAGAAAAGAAACAAAAAATAAATATTGATTTAATGTGCTATAAATTTATCCTTATATTCCATTACACCAAACACATACTTCAACTCATTTTACTGAAAAAACATTTTAACTAGATATATCAGAATTAAAAACATGTGCATCTTTAAAAATAGAAGACTTGAGAACATGAGAGATTTCTGCAATTTAAAAAAATACAACTCATTCAATTTACATATTTTCCCATATATGTAAAGAATCAGGGATAAGTAAGGTTCTGTTTCTGTTACTATGGCTTTTTTCCTGAAACATAAGATCTAGGAATAGGTATAAAGAAGAAAATCAGCAGTTTAATATTATGAAAGCATTGAAATAGCATCAAGAATCTCAGAAAAATCAAAAGCATGGCATCAAAATCATTGTGGAGGGGTAAAGTGAAGCATATTGTGACCTGGTTTGACCATCCAGTATTTAAATATTTCTGAATATTTTCTTCTTAATCGATTGAGATTTGTTACATATAGTCCTAATTTGCTATCCATTTTTGACTTCTATAACTTGTCATCTCCAGAATGAATCAATCTTAGGCAAAACAATAAATTTTAAGTGTTTATTTAATTTTTTTTAAATTCCACCCATCCTCTTTCCTCTTACTTTTTCCTTTTAATCTCCCTGAGATAATAAGCAATTTGATGTAGATTTTGCATGTGTAGTCATATAAAACATTTTTTTCATATGAGCTACTTTGTGAAAGAGATCTCACCTCCCCCCAAAAAGAAAGAAAGTGAAATATGATGTGTTTTAGTGTGTATTCAGATTCTTAGCAGTTATTCCTCTGGAGATGGATGACATTTTCTATCATGAGTCTCTAGAATTATCTTGGATTATGGTAATGCTGAGAAACAATGGGTCATCCAGAATTGTTCATTAAAAATATTGTTATTATTGTGTAGAGTGTCCTGGTTCTGCTTATTTCAATTTGCATCAGTTCATGTAAGTTTTTCACGGTTTTTTTCTAAAATCACCCTGCTTGTCATTTCTTATATCTTCATAGTGTTTCATTTACAATTATACACTAAAATTTATTCAGTCATTCCCCTTTGATAGACAACCTATAAAACTTATTCAGTCCTTCCCCTTTGATAGACAACCTCTCAATTTCCAATTCTTTGCTACCATAAAAAGAGCTACATTAAATATTTTTGTAAAAATAGATCCCTTTTTCCTTTCTTTCTTTGTTTCTTTTTGGGGGAATCTTTTTTTAGAATATAGAACTAATAGAGCTATTGCTGGATCAAAGGGAAAACACACTTTTAGAGCCCTTTGGGCATATTTTCAAATTTCTCTGCAGAATGATCAAATTAGCTTACAATTCCAACAACAGTAACAATAATTTTCAAGATTTTGAGATGCATGAAATTCTTTAGAATGTTCATAAGTATTTCCTCTTTTCTTCACCCATTATTTACAACAATATTTTCCAGAAGCAACATAGGATTCTGAATAAAGTGAATGTAAAATTAAAGATACCTGAATTTGAACCTAGCCTCTGATATAACTTGTGTGACCTAAATAAGTAAATTAACCTCCCCACTGCCTCAGATTTTCCATCTGTAAATGGGAGGAAAAGCATTATCTACTTCACAATTTCAGAGGAAGATGAAATGTTACAATGTCTATAAAGCACTTTGTGAACCTTACAATATCACAAAATAATGAATTATTCTTATTGGTTTTCATTGTATAAACACACATTAATTTAATACTTCATTACAAAGTATTGTCCTACCTTCCAAAAAAGAACAACTTTTGATATATAGTATAAATAAATTGTTGAAATTTTAATGAAGAAATGGAAGACATTAAGACTTTAAACAACTGTCCCTTTATTACACAGATAATTCCATAGTCATATATCTAAATGGCAAATCCAGGTGCCCCACCACCACATACACACCCCAGCAAAATAGTTTACTTCTCTAGAAAACATCAGAAGTTATAGAAAAAAAATGCATGTGGAAAAAGTTTCCTAAAAAATAAAATCATCATTGATATTAGAGCATAATATTTGAAGGCAGGCATAGTGTCCTTACTAAACTTTATCCAACCCCCAACTATAGATGATAGATTCATGGAATAATTTTATAAAAAGGGAAATATGATGCTCAAAAATAGCACTTTTGGGATGATGGAAAAAAAAAAAACTAGGGTCTTTCCTAAGCTCTCCAAAATTCTTCAAAAAGCTTTACAATAGTGCCTCAAAACAAATTTGGGAGTAATGGAACACACAGAGGATAGAGCAAAACAATCTTCTAACTCAACAGCTTAGAAGATCAACAGGAAAGGTCTGTCCCATATGAGTGAGAGTGGAGTCAAATTTAACACAGACAAGCACAAGAAAATAGCAGGCCATATCCTGATAACCTAGGAAGATAGAACCTGCCACAACTACAGGATGGACAATTAACAAAGCCCAAGCCCTAGCATAGACCAACAAGACTCCATATGCCTATACAGGTCAACACTGAGGATTGGGCACAGACCTTGGGGAAAACTGAATGGATAACAACTTCCAGGAATCTCAACACACAGAAAGTAAGGGATTTTAAAATTAACCAGAGGATTGCAGGAGTCCCTTACCTGAGACTAGACATAGGTCTCTGCTGAATTGTCCATATGCAGATTTTACTCATAGTTCTGGGTCACAGTCCCATGTCAAGAAAGAGTACTAGGACACCAGAGTTTGCTAGCATAGGAAAAATTATTTGTGGTCATTTGCAGACCAAAGCACCAGTCAAGATAGTAGTAAAACCATCTCTTCTTACATCATACCAACTTGAAAGAACAGAAAACTCCTAGATCACCAAAATACCTGTAAAAACTGCTGTACCAAAATCCTGAATCTTGGTATAGTACCCCTTCCACCCTGGGAGCAGAGGCCAACTTTAAAATAAAGTAAAACTTGGGGCAGGTAGTGAGCAGAGTGATTAGGGTGCCAGGCTTGGAGTTTGCAACCCTGGGATGAAATCTGACCTGTGACATTTCCTAGTTTTGTGACCCAAGGCACATCATTTAAAACTGATTTCCTAGCTCTTACTACTCTTCTGTATTATAATCATTTCTCAGTATTGATTCAAAGACAGAAGGAAAAGGTTATTTTTGTTTTTTCAATCCAGAAATGGACTACAAATATGACCAAACAAACAAAAAGTACTTGATTATAGAAAGTAGCTCTAATGACAAGGAAATTTAAAGAACAAACTCAAAAGACATGAAAGTTAAAACTGCTACATCAAAAGCCTCAAAAAATGTGAATTGGTCACAGACCCAAAAATAATTCATTGAAGAGCTTGAAGAATATTTGAAATAAAGTTAGAGAAGACCAAAAATTGGGAAATTAGAATGATGCAAGGAAATCCTAATAAAAGAGTTAATAGTTTAGCAAAGGATATACAAAACAATCTTTAAAAAATGGTACCTAAAAATAGAACACATGGTAAGAGTCCAGCAAAGAGAAGAACTTAAAAATCAGAATCGGCCAAATTGGGTGGGGGCAGCGGGGGAAAGAATTGCAAAATTCATAGGAGAAAGGATCACCTTAAAAAGTACATTTGATCACAAAAAGAAAAAATAAACACAAAAATTCACTGAGGAAAAGAACTACCTTAAAATTAGAATTACTCAACTAGAAAAGGACATATAATCACTCACTGAAGAAAGTAATTCCTTAATTTTTAGAATTGGACAAGTGGAAGCTAATGATTCAATGAAACATCAAGAAACAACAGAACAAAATCTAAAGAATGAAAAAATAGAAGAAAATGTGAAATATCTTATGCAAAAACAACTAAATTGCAAATATATTAAAGGGAGATAATTTAAGTATTACAAGGCTCTCTGAAAGTCATGATCAACAAAAAGAAACTAGATATTATCTTTTGAGAAATTATAAAGGAAAATTGCCATGATATTCTAGAACCAGAGATAGAAATTGCAAAAATCCATCAATCAATTACAGACATAAATACCAAAATGAAAACTCCTTTGAATATTATAGACAAATTCCAGAGGTCACATGTCAAGGAGAAAATATTACAACTAGTCAGAAAGAAATAGTACAACTATTATGGAGTTACAGTTAGGTTAACCCAAGATTTAGCAGAGTTTACATAAAATATTGAAAGTCTTGGAATATGATATTCTACAAATGAAAGGAATTAAGATTACAATCAAGAATCACTTAGTCACAAAAACTGAATATAATCCTTTGTGGGGAAAAAAGGGGTATTCAATGAAAATAGAGGGCTTTAGAACATTTCTGATGAAAAGACCAGAGTTGAAAAAAAAATTGACATTCAAATAGAATTCTCCAGAGACGATAAAAAGGTAAATATGAAAAAAAGAAATCATAAGAGATTGAATAAGTTTAAATTGTTTATATTCCTATGTGGGTAGATGATCACTATATCTCCTAAGAAACTAATCATTATTAGGACAGTTAGAAGGAGTAGACATTGACAGCTGGAATAGTTATGAGTTGAATATGATGGGATGGTTATAAAATTAAGGAGTGAAAAAGAGGAATGTATTCAGAGAAAAGGGAAGAGAAAGGTTGAATGGGATTCTTACCTATCACAATAATCTCACATTATCACATTTTTAACAAACATAAATTATCCCACATAGACACAAAGAACACTTTCAGTGGAGGTTGTATAAGAGGGAAAGGCCAGAAGCAATGGAAAAATTTGAATTTGACAACCTATCTTAGTAGAAGAGGAAATGGAACCCCAGCTGACTTCAGGGGATGGTATGGAACTTTTCAGCCAAGCTCAAAAGGGAGCAGTTGGAAAACTGGAAGAGGTTCTTTTGCTCCATGAGCTGAGAGGAAAGGAACTACCCTTTGCTATGAAGATATACATTTCTCCATTCTTTTGCCTGAGCCACAGAAATCTTATCTTTCAACTGGTGACACTTTTACGATAAAGACTTTTGTCCCTTAGGGGAACTTCAGAGATTATCCTGAAGAAGACCCTGGTTCAAATCTCCCAGATCTGCATAAGAAATATCTAGGGATTTCCTTTTCCCTCTGTCCTCATTACTCTTCAACCCTTTATACCCAAATAAATAGACATCTTTTTTTTTTAATAAATTTCAATCAGTTCCAATGTGTTCAGAGGGGAACTTCAAAGAACATCATTTCAAGAAGGAGGTTGAGGGGAAATCTTACTTACCCTTTTAGTCCAGTCAAAACTGACTCCATTTGTTAACAGTCCAACTTGGGGGAAGGGGAGGAAAGAAGGAAGTGTTACTTTATATTTATTCCCCAAGTAGCTGGAACTTTGGTTCCTTCTTCAATTCCCCCACTAATACAAGGTCAAGATGAAGGATGGGCAGTGGGGGAAATTGAACCTTATTCTCATCTGAATGAGAGCAAAGAAGGAATAACATACACAGTTGGATACAGTAATCTATTTTTACACTAGACAGAGGAAGGAGATATAGTTAGGGGTGTGCTGATAGAAGTAAAGGTGGATTAGAGGAGGTAGTAGTCAAAAACAAAGTACTTCTATGGAGAAACAGGATAAAAAGAGTATAGCATAAATAGAAAAAAATAGGATGGATGAAAATACACTGAAATCATAACTGTAAAAAATATTTACAGTATAATTCTTTAATAAAGATCTCATACTCAAATATATAGAAAAGTAAGTCAATTTCGTAACAATACAAGTCACTCCCAATTTGATAAATGGTCAAAGAATATGAATAGGCAATTTTCAGACCAAATAATTAAAGCTATCTATAGACATACATAAAAAGTGCTAAATCACTATCAATTAGAGAAATGTAATTTAAAACAACTCTGAGCTACCACATCATCCTTATCAGATTATCTAATATTATGAAAAAGAAAAATGACAAATGTTGAAGGGAATATGGAAAATTACGGTATTACTAAACTGCCAAAGAAAATGTAAACTGCTTCAACGATTTGAGAGAGCAATTTGAAACTATGCCCAAAGGGCTATAAAAGTGTTCATATCTTTTGAACCAGTAATAACACTGCTAGATCTGTATCCCAAAGAGATAAAAAAGATGTATTTGAACAAAAAAATAGTTATGGTATTTCTCTTTGAGTTGGCAAAGAATTTAAAATTGAGGAGCTGCCAATCAATTGTGGAAATGGCTGAAAAGTTGTGGTATATATAATTTTGAATGGAATATTATTGTGCTATGAGAAATGATGATAAGGGTGCTCTTAGGAAAAAATAAAACAAAACTAGAAAGACTTTCCAGAACTGAAGCATAATGAAATGAGCAGAACCAGGAAATCATTGTACACAATAACAGTGATATTGTACAATGATCAACTGTGGACAATTTAGCTATTTTCAGCAATACAATTATCCAAAACAATGCTAAAGAACTTTTAAAGAAAAATGTTATCCACCTCCAAAATAAAGGAACTGATGGAGCCTGAATACAAATCAAAGCTTACTTTTTAAATTTAATTTTTCTAAATTTTCAAATTTATTTCATTTTACAAGATGACTGATATGGAAATGTGTTTTGCATGATTGTACATGGGTAAGCTATATCAAATTGCTTGTCATCTCTTGGAGGGGGAAAGAAGGGAGAGAATTTGGAACTCAATTTTTTTAATATATAATAAAATTGTTCTCCATGTGATTGGAAAAATAAAATATTTAATCAAACTACTTTTCCAAGGCCCAACAGGTAACACATTAAAGATATTGAAGTCAGAATCTTGCTTTAAGGGACTTCTTCATCTAATAGCCATCTCATCGATGTTTGTTAAAATTAGTAGAATTTGTTAAAACTCATAACTAGGTTTATACATATTGAATTGACTGCATAGGTAAGCAGTGAAAATGAAAGAATCAATTCCAGCTCTTTGTACAAAAGGGTAGGAGAATTCAAAATAATAAAAAAAAAAAAAACAGATATCACAAAAGTGCATATATGGCTTTGAAATAAGCTTCATAAGGATTCTTTGAGCAGAAGAATTACTTTCCTAGCCATATTTTTGTTATTGTGCAATTAAATAATTGCATTAAAATATTTGGTTTTCTTTTCACAAACAATAGTTTGGCAAACACTTGAAATAAATCTACCAATGTGCAAGGAAGTTAGAAAAATACCTAGAAATTCAGAATTACCAAGTTCAATAAAATAACAAAAACTTTCTCCAGAGTATATAATCTACAAACCAAAAATGTAGTAAAATCAAATATGCGTGATTGCCTTTAAAAATATTGTAAAATTCCTAGGAAACTTCCAAGAAACTCCAGGGTTTCATGGAAAGAATCTTCAGTCACTAATTTGCTTTAACAAAGTGAATTTGGGCAGGGATTTAAAAGAAGAGGCTGTTAGATGGATAGAGAAGAAGTAGGAAGATAAAGGGTAAGAGATGAGAGAAAGAATATGGGAAGAAGCAGAGTGAAAAAGGACTTTGATACCTGCAGGGAGTTTGAATCTTGTACCAAAGGTCAAGAAGCAGTTACTAGAAGAGTATGCAGTTGTACAACTGAAGTGGTAAGAAAAGCTTGCTAGCAATGGCAGAACATTTCTTCCAGCCCAGGTGCAATTCCCACTCTGAAATGTACTTACAAAAATAAAAGTAAATGAATGGCACATGCAGCCCAGTATATTAGGACTGACTTTTAGTGTAGCATAGCCAATCTTTTTAGAAAAGTGACAGGATTTTTTTTTATTTATAAGACCTAAGATAGTAGAATCAGCATTACTTATATTTATGATTGCTGACCCTAGTTTTCCCTATCCATTTGTACTTCCATTTCTTCTATGTTTTCATATCCCATGGACTAACTGAACAATAAATTATTATAATCATAAAGAACCAAATAATCACTTCTCACAAAAATAGTCCATTTCAATTAAAAAAGAGAGCATTATATGCACAGCAGGAGTATATGAATGAGGAATAGAGGCATGATGAAAATTGAAAATATATTAGCAACAAAACTATATTTGCTCTATCAACTGCACTAGCCATTTTAAAATTGCTTATCACTGTTACCACTACTGCATATGGATTAAAGTTTGAAAGTAAGTGACATTTGAAAACTGTTTTTAATGAATTCCTCATCCAAATGGCAGATTGGTGAGCCTGGAGGAAGATCTACTTTGTTATAATTAAAGCTTAGTTACAGTCAGAAAAGTGACTATGAATAATGGCAATTATGCTACTGATGGGCTCTTCTGTCTTTGCAACATTTCTGCCACCTTACTGAGCCATATTCTGCTCCTGTTGCTGAAGAGCAGTGGAAATAGGGATTTGATTCTAGTGCACCTTCAATATCAGCAACAAAACTGTCACTAGGATTTGCCATGGCAGACTCATGCCTAATGAAAATTTAAGAGGCAGAAAGAACAAACCTTGATTTTTATACCCTATGTTGAATTTGCAGGACTGGCAGTTAAGGGGGGGGGTGAGTATCTTTGATTGATGAATGGAGGAAAATTATGTAAAAAACGTTAAAAAGAAATAAAAGCAGAACCCATGCTGTCCATCTTACTGTTACTTTTCAGAATGACACCTGCTAAACTTTTACATGGTATCTAATTTTTGTAGTTTCTAAGGGAAGAGAGGGACAAATTCTTTAGAAAGGAAATAGTATATGGAATAGCATTACAGGAAAAAAGTAGATATAATTCTGTTAGTTATCTGGAATGAAGAATAGAGATTCACATATTTCATAATCATTTTAAACTGCTCTGATCAAAGCAGTTCAAAACTCTTCTGTGCGATGAAGTAGATAACCTTATTTTTTCCTCCCAAGTCAAAAATGGCTTTGTGTGAAGAAATAGTAAAATGTTCATAAAGAATCAAGCTTAAGAATGACTGTAAATTGTTTTGCCATATATTTAGAAGAGGTTGGTTATATTGGCCTTTCCACTAAACTTAACTAACCAATCAGAGTAATTTTTACTCTTTAAAAGGGTGGAGTAAGCTATTGTACCGACTTCCTGGTCATTTTTGTTTATTTCAGGGGTGTCATGTGGTGAATGTCTTCTAAATCAAACTATGCACAAGTTCAGTGTTGCTCTGATAGAATATCATATTTGCATACATCTGTGGTATGCTCCACATGGAGACGCTTGAGCTCTAAGTAACATGAATGAAGAACAATAGTGGAAAGAAAAGGATCAAAGTTACAGAATAAAATATTTGTAAGGGCTCTCAACAGGACCTACTAATAAATAGACCCTTTTTGCCAACATTACTCCTCAAAATAATGATTTTTTAGTCTTCCTCATGGACATCAAATAAAGAGGAACAAATTTTTAATTTTGGATAATTTTCATCATGATGAAATTTTCTTGCCATCACTCCTTCTTTTGCCTCTTTGCAATTTACAATCATGGATTTAAAGCTGGTATTAGGAATTATGCAATGAACTACCCAACATCATAATTTCACAAATGAGGAAACTGGGGTTCAGAGAAAATACACGATTTGCTGAGTCATAGTTACTAGCCATACTGGAAGTTGAATTCAGATATTCTGATTCTAAATTTAGTACACTGTCCAAAGCATTTCCATAATTGTTCCTCTTCCATTTGGAGTCCTTTTGAATACTTGAATACAACTTCTGTATGTGAAAATTTGGTTTCCTCAACCAATCACATCATTAAATGGAGGTAATTTAATATTGTGGCAATCCTCCTATGGGCATTCTCAAGTTTATCAATACCCTTCCTGACATGTGGCACATGGACTTATATGTAATATGATAAAGATAGTGTTCACGAGTACTATTACTTCCCCAAGGCTTGGATATAATTTCTTTCTAATTATAGGCTGAGATTCCATCAGGTTTTTTTTTTCCTGCAATTATCATAGAGCTAACTCATATTGAGTTTGCAATTCATTAAGATCCTAAAATCTTTATCAGACAAAGGGATGTTTAGTTCTGTTCCTCATCATGTTCTCCTTAAGTTGATTTTTTGAACTCAAGTATGGTACTTCACATTTATCCATACTGAATTTCTACTAATCAGATTAAGACCAATAGTACAGGCTATTCAAATCTCTTGAAATTCTTATTCTTTCATAGAATTCTTCATAGCTTTGTCATCTTTAAGTCAAGGAAGCATGCCTTCAATACAGTTATCCCAAATAAAATAGAGTATGGGAATAGTGATGTCTTCCCTGGTTTATAGATATGTAAATCATGGCTATACTGAAAAAAATAGTGCTATACCAATAGAAGTTTTTATGAAAGAGAATCATAATGTCCTCTTCTACATTCACAAATTTTAGTGGATTACAAAAATAAAAACAAAAATCAATCCAAAGTATAATAATTCAGATCAAAGAGTTAAAAAATGTTATTGTGTACATCATAACATGCAATAGGGTCCAGCAGTAGGAAGGGAATACTCCATCTATATCCTCTTAGGAATTGGTTATGGAGACATAAATCTGGTGCTAGAAGAGTTGTTGAGCCCTTCATTCACAGAGAACAAAGCACAGAGTCAGAGAGGCAAAATGATTTATCAAAGGAAAAACAGGAAGGAAGGATCAAAGGCTAGAGTGCTACACTTGTCCTTTGTAAAAATAAATTCTTGAGGCAGAATCAAGTTGGCAGCCTAGAAGGAGAAGAAGTTCAGAACTCTGAATACACTTCCATACCGATCACAAACTGAATGCTCCTAGGGGACTGAAAATCAAAACTAACAATAAGACAGTGCCAAGGAACACTCCTGTTGGACTCAATTCAAAAGGTACGCCCTTCCCAAAAGCCAGAATCTGAGAAAACTCAAGATTAAGGGGAAGGCAGAAGGAAGGTCCCAGGAAGCCTCCCCCCACACACACCTAGAGAACTAAGCCTCTAAAGGCAGCAGAAACCACTGGGCAGGCAAAGGTGCTGGTCTGGAGGGTGTACCTTGCGGGCAGGGCTGTGCCAAGCTCATAGCATTGAACACAGATGGCAGGGAAGGAGCTGGAGAAGGAGAATAGAGCTGGCAGCATGGTCAGAACAGTGGAGATGCTCCATATTGCTCCAGCCTTCCAGGAGGTGTTGGCCTCAGAGCACACCCAGCCCAACCAAGCTGAACTTAATCCCATCAAAAGTCTTCAGAACTCAGGGAATCCCAGCCCCCAACAAACCTCCATCACTGAATGCTGGACTTTAAACCAATCAAAATCCTCCAAAGGACAGGGAAGCTCAAACTCCAACAACCCTCCCCCACAGACTGAAACAAGAGATCTTCTGTCGAAGCTCCAAGTGGGGAGACTGACAGAAGGCCCCAAAACAAAAAAAAAAATGAGAGGATCAAGAGTACAGACAAATACAGGGAGCAAAAAAAGGAGTAATATGAGCAAACAACAGAAAAAGAAGAAAGAAATTACAATAGACAGCTTCTATTCAGCAAATGGAACAGAGGGGGAGGGATCAGCAAACAATAAATCAGAAACCCCAGCAAATAGGATACAGGGTTTGGAAGAACTCAAAATGCAATTCAAAACACAATTAAGATTGAAGAGAATTTGGAAAAGAACTTAAAAATAAGATGTCATCTGGCAATAGAGGCACTTGAACTAAAATGTGAAAATAGTGTCTTGAAAGCCAAAATCAACCAGCTGTAAAATGAGGCAAAGGAGATGGAAGATTAGGCAAAGAATATGAAAGATGAACTCTAAAGAAAATCAGACCAGAAGGAGGATGACCAAAAAGGCAGGTATGAAATCCAGTCTTTAAAAACCAGAATACAACAACTAGAATTAAGTGACCTCACAAGGCAGCAGGACATTATAAAACAAAACCAAAAGAATGAAAAAATTGAGGAAAATATGAAGCATCTCATTCACAAAACAGAGGATGTAGAAAATTATTTGCAGAGAGACAATTTAAGAATTATTGGTCTACCAGAAGAACATGACAAAAGAAAAAGCCTGGACACAATACTACAGGAAATTATTCAAGAAAACTGTCCCAATAGCCTATAACAAGAGGGAAAGGTAGAGATTGATAGACTCCACAGATCTCCTCCTGTACTTAATACCCAATTGTAAAAATGGTTTGAACCCCAGACTTCAATCCCCAGAAGTCCTTGGTACTTCCCAGAATTCCCTATAATCTCAACTGGTTCCCCACCTGGGCAAGGACACAATTTGTATTTAAACTGGCTATAACGCCTACTTTGGCCTCTCTCTTCCTCAACTTGAAACTTTGCAACATGCAGTAATTAGACTATGAATATGCTAATCCTCCCTAGGCCCATGGCTTATTAATTTGTATCTTTTTATTTCCTTGATTTCTAATAATCTTAATAAACCTCATAAAATATAATACTTTTATCAGTAGAGACTAAATTTAACTTTTACAGTCTGGCAACCAAACAGGATGAGAGAAAAACTCTCAATTATTTAATAGCCTAGATAAATATCTTTTAAGCAATATTTCTCCAAGGCTTTTCAGAAAAGACTCTTGATAAGCTCGAGCTGCCTGCAGCCATCCACTTCAAACTTTCTTGATTCAATATCGCTCACCTGGTCCCAGCCCTGCCCACCCAGCCCAGCCCGGCCCGACTCCTGCTGCCTGCTTCTGCACTCCTGCAAACTGGACCCAGATAGCTCTCCTGATCTTGAGCCACCCAGACCCAGCCAAGCTGATCTCCAGCCTCCAAGCCAGATTGTACCAGGCTGCTGATAGTAGACCCAATTTCTTCAGGATAAAAAACCAGCTGGTAAAAACAGGAGTGTTCTTTCTTTAGGCTACAATTAGCCTCCACGTGGACTTGAGGCAGGGGATCACAGGTGGGTAGAATGAAGAGAAGGAAGAGACTTTTCCAAATAGAAGTTACAAGCATGGGGTATTTCAAAAGACATCATTTGAGTGCAGTGATTCTGTTACTTCAGGGGAAAAATTCAGCTCCCCACAATTATTTGGCCCAATTTGAGATTCTAAAAACCCACCCTCACAATAGGGAGGTAGCTCAGTGGTTCAGTGGATTGAGAGCCATGCCTAGAAATGGGAGGTCCTGGGTTCTAATCTGGCCTCAGACACTTCCCTGCTGTGTGACCCTGGGCAAGTCACTTCACCCCCATTGCCTACCCCTTAACAATTTTCTGCCTTCTGACAATAGGCATCTAAATGGATAAAAACCAAAGAACTTTAAGACACAGGAGGTTATATTTTTAAGGCATTTCAGACTCCAATGTTTTATAAAGAATCTCTGTATTCTATTGCATTTTGCTGATTGTTTTGTTTAAGATTTAATTTTGTGGATTTTAATTTCAAATATTAATGTGTTCAATACTATTCTGTTACACGGGTCAAAAAAGAAGAAACCAATCCCAAAGGGGTTGATGAAAATTCTAAGCCAATACAAAGGACTTGAACCTAGTGTGAAGATTCAAGGGTGTGAAGCTTAACATCCATTAAGACATAGTCCTTCCTTCTATTCACACTCTTCTTGAAAATACTTACAGACAAGTATCCCAAACTTGACTCCTACCTCACTCCTATAATCTAGTCCCTTTTCTATCTTTTCTAATGTGGCAAAATTCTGTATTCCTGGCTACTGACTGGGTAATTGCTTAATTGCTTAGATCATTTTAATTGGGCTTTGATTCAAGGACCTTTATTTAGAATTTTTACACATAAGACTTTGATAGTCTAGATTTTCACCCAGAAATTCTTTTTTTATTTGGATTTTTCTGATGTCTTTTAAATTCCTGTTGTCAATTGATTCATATACCTCATAACTCAGCCATGCATCCCTAAATAATCCCTGTGTTTTTCAATAACCTTCCTCAAGGGAGGAATGTAAAAATATTATTATTTTTAATTGCAAAGTTTAAATTCCTTTTGAGAAGAATTTTAGGTAAAGAAACATGAAACCTCTCTGTATCCAGAAACTGAACTGTTTGGAGAAGACACCATGAAGATGCCTCCAGGCCACAAACTGCACAAGAAGATCAAGAATGAACTTTGGGTGTAGTTGATTGAACATTTATTTATATGTATACTTTCATGCCAAAGGGGACTGCCCCTAACTGTTTTTTTGTCAATGAGTCTAGCAATTATTGGTTTTATTCTTTTTTCCTCTTATCCTCAAATTATTGTAATCTTTAAGTTGATTATGTTTTCATGATCCTTTTGGGGAAACTGGTTTCCCAATAATGATAAAAGAAGGGAATGTAAAAATGGAGATTTGAACCCAAGACTTCAATCCCCAGAAGTCCTTGGTACTTCCCAGAATTCCCTATAATCTCAACTGGTTCCCCACCTGGGCAAGGACACAATTTGTATTTAAACTGGCTATAATGCCTACTTTGGCCTCTCTCTTCCTCAACTTGAAACTTTGCAACATGCAGTAATTAGACTATGAATATGCTAATCCTCCCTAGGCCCATGGCTTATTAATTTGTATCTTTTTATTTCCTTGATTTCTAATAATCTTAATAAACCTCATAAAATATAATACTTTTATCAGTAGAGACTAAATTTAACTTTTACACAACTGAAAACACCCAAGAATATTATAGCCAAATTCAAGAACTATCAGACCAAAGATAAGATATTACAAGCTGCCAAGAAGAAGTCATTCAAATACCATTGAACCATGGTGATGATAACGCAGGAGCTGGCTGCATCCATACTAAAGGACCAAAAGTCATGGAATATGATATTCTGGAAAGCAATGGAACTAGGTCTACAACCAGGAATCAACTACCCAGCAAAACTGACTATATTCTTACAGGGGAAAGAATGGTCATTCAACAAAATAGAAGAATTCTAAGAATTTGTAAAGAAAAGAACAGAGCTAAACAGAAAATTACGATGACCAAGCACAGAACTCAAGAGAATCATCAAAAGGTGATTTTAAAAAGATGGAAAAAGAAAAACAAAACAAAACAAAACAAAACAAAAAAACTTTTTTTTAAAGAGACTCAATAAGTTAAAATGTTATGTATCCCTATAAGAAAAGAGGTCATTGGTAACTCTTAAAAACTGTTGTTATCACCTGGTTAGCTAGAAGAATTACAATTAGGGGAAACAGTGACAAACTGTATAGGATGAAAGGACAAGACATAAATAGATATATAGATATATACATGCATAAATCCATATGCATCCATATACATATATATAACTAAAGCTAAAAAAAGAGGTAACTACTAAAAGAAATGGGAAAAGAAAAAATGGGTGTAAGTTTATATGTCACAAAGAATCTCATGGCGGGAGGGGAAAGAACATCAATACACTGGAAGGGTGAAGAGGTTGGAGATAGGAAATACACAACTCTTACATGCATTGAAATTGACCCAAAGTGGGAAGAACAATCCAATCCATTGGTTCAGATTTGCACTCTATAGGGGAGTAGAAGGGAAACAAACAGACTAGTGGGGAGGGAAGCAGTACAAGGGAGAGTGAGGGTGGGGGGTAGTTTTAGAAATACTACAGGGGGAAAAGAAGGAGGGGATAAGAAGGGGGCATAGAAAGGGAGGTAAAATAAGGGTGGGAGCTAGGGGGAATGATGATAAGCAAACATTGGTGTAGAAGGAAATAGTGAAAGAATAAAAGGCAGGACCAGGAGCAGAAATCAAAATGCTGGGAAATACATAGTTAGTAATCATGACTCTGAATGTGAATGGAATGAACTCGCCCATAAAACGCAAGTGAATAGCAGAGTAGATTAGAACCCCAAACCCTACAGTACGCTGTCAATAAGAAACAAACATGAGGAAGGTAGATACACATAGGGTGAAAGTAAGAGGATGCAGCCAAATCTATTGGGCATCAACTGATAAAAGGAAGGCAGGAGTCGCAATAATGATATCTGACAAAGCCAAAGTAAAAATAAATCTAGTTAAAAGAGATAGGGAGGGTCATTACATCCTGATAAAAGGCAGTATAGACAATGAGGAAATATCTGTAGTCAACATGTATGCACCAAATGGCATAGCATCCAAATTTGTAAAGGAGAAACTAGTAGAGTTCAAGGATGAAATAGATAGAAAAACTATACTAGTGGGAGAACTGAACCTTTGTTACAAGGGAATCACTTTAAAAGACTGATATATATTAATTTAAAGTCGCCAAAGAATTCAGCTATGTAATTCCTAAATGAAAACTCAAGTTTGCAGTCAATCTTTTATGGAGTTTAATTACAATAGGAGGAAGAAAGGAATTAGAGATAGAGAGAGAGAAAAAGGGAGAGAAGGGAATAGGGCTTAAATACCCCTTCTGTTTAGGCTGGGCCAAAAGGCCCAAGCCCTTAGATAGCTGGGGCAAAGAAAAGAGATCAGTCCCTATTACTCACGTGACCAAAATGGAGAAACAGTCTCAGAGGCCCCCACCTTCAGCTTCCTTCAGAGCAAGCTTCTCAGAGTACACTGCCACCACTCCAATCAACTCCTCAACCACCACGAGTCTTCAGACCCCCCTGATCTTTAAGGAAACCATCCAAGTTGCCTCCCCTCAGTTCTCACATCTACCAATCACTGTCCATCAATTTCCCTGTGCCAATGGAGGCTCTAGCTTAACCCAGGACTGCCCAGAGGCTTTGCACATGTCTGTTGAAGGTCATATTTTCAAATGATTAAATCTTTGCTCCTTTGCTACAGCCCTTTCTAAATCCTGTTAACCTGAGTAGGGTAGAGGTTGGAATAATTAAATTTTGATCTAGGCTGCAGCCCTTACTCAATCCTGTTAGGACTGAATAGGGTGGAGATTGATTCCAAGTATCTCCATTGTATCAATTCTAAAATCAATCATGACTCAAAGAAATTCCTGTTCTATGCTTAAGCATAGGTCAAAGTCCTTTCCATTATTCAGCAAAAGGTTTCTGTCCTAAAGTAATCTTAAGAAGGGAAGAGAAGGAACCTCCCATGCCAATGGGGTTCCCATTCCAATAGACTATCAGTAAGAAATTTTCCAAGTATGAAATATCCCAATGGTGAAATTTCCAACATTTATAAGTCTAAGGAATTTTGAGGTTTACACCTTCCTCTATCAGAACTCGATAAATCAAACAAAAAAATGAGAAAAAGGTAAGAGAAGTGAATGAAATCTTAGAAAAAATAGAGTTAGTAGACATGAGGAGAAAAATAAATAGGGACAAAAAGGAATACACCTTCTTTTCAGAAGCACATGGTACATTCACAAAAATTGACCATGAATTAGGGCATAAAAACAATGAAAACAAGTGCAAAAGAGCAGAAATAGTGAATTCAAACTTCTCAGATCACAATGCAATGAAAATAATGATTACTAAGGGTAAATGGAGAGGTAAATCAAAAATTAATTAGAAATTAAACATTACGATTCTCCAAAACCATTTACTGAAAGAACAAATCATAGAAACAATTAATAACTTCATCAAAGAAAATGACAATGATGAGAAATCCTTTCAAAACCTATTGGATACAGCCAAAGCAGTGTTCAGGGGGAAATTTATATCCTTCAGCTCATATATTAACAATTAAGAAGGGCAGAAGTCAATGAATTGGGCATACAAATTAAAAAATTAGAAAGTGAACAAATTAAAAATCCTCATATGAAGACTAAATTAGAGATCCTAAAAATCAAAGGAGAAATTAGTAAAATTGAAAGTCAAAGAACTATTGATTTAATAAATAAGACTAGAAGCTGGTACTTTGAAGAAAAAAAAAACAAATACAATAGACAAAGTACTAGTCAATCTAATTTAAAAAAGGAAAGAAGAAAACCAAATTGACAGTATCCAATATGAAATGAGAGACCTCACCTGTAATGAAGCAGAAATTAAGACAATCATTAAAAACTATTTTGCCCAATTATATGGCATCAAATATGGCAAACTAGGTGACATAGATGAATACTTTCAAAAATATAAATTGCCTAGACTAACAGAGGAAGAAATAAATTACCTAAACAACCCCATATCAGAAAAAGAAATTGAACAGGCCATCAAAGAACTCCCTAAGAAAAAATGCCCAGATGCAGATGGATTCACAGATGAATTCTATCAAACATTCAAAGAACAACTAATCCCAATATTATACAAACTATTTGACAGTATAAGCAAGGAGTTCTACCAAATTCATTTTATGACACAAATATGGTACTGATCCCAAAGCCAGGCAGGTCAAAAACAGAGAAAGACCAGTCTTCTTAATAAATATAGATGTAAAAAAACTTAAATAGGATACTAGGAAAAAGACTCCATCAAGTCATCATAAGGGTTATTCATTATGACCAGGTAGGATTCATACCAGAAATGCAAGGATGCTTCAATATTAGGAAAATCATCCACATAATTGACCACATTAACAAGCAAAATGACAAAAATCAAATGATTATTTCAATACATGCAGAAAAAGCCTTTGATAATATACAACACCCCTTACTATTAAAAAACACTACAAAGCATAGGAATAGAAGGGTCTTTCCTAAAAATAATAATCAGTATATATCTAAAACCATCAGCAAAAATAATCTACGATAGGGATAAACTAGAAGCCTTCCCAATAAGACAAAAGTGAAACAAGGACTCCCATTATCACTTCTATTATTTAACATTGTAGTAGAAACACTAGCAGTAGCAATTAGAGAAGAAAAAGTAATTGAATTTATTAAAATTGGCAATGAGGAAACCAAGCTATCACTCTTTGCACATGATATGATGGTCTACTTAAAGAATCCTAGAGAGTCGACCAAAAAACTCGTCAAAACATTCAACAATTTTAGCAAAGTTGCAGGATACAAAATAAAACCGCATAAGTTATCAGCATTTCTATATATTTCCAATCCATCTCAGCAGCAAGAATTAGAAAGAGAAATTCCATTTGAAATCACCCTAGACAATACGAAAATACTTGGAAATCTATCTGCCAAGACAAACACAGGAACTATATGATCACAACTGCAAAACACTTTCCATACATTTAAAACTAGATCTAAACAATTGGAAAAACATTGATTGCTCATTGGTGGGACAAATTAACATAATAAAAATGACAATCCTACCCAAATTAATTTATTCATTTAGTACCGTAACCATTGAACCACCAAAAAACTTTTTTACTGAATTATAAAAAACAAACAAACAAACATAAGAAAGTTCATTTGGAAGAAAAAAGATCAAGGATATCCAGGGAAATCATGAAAAAAAAATGCAAAGGAAGGAGGACTTTCAGTCCCAGATCTCAAACTATACTATAAACCAGTGGTCATCAAAATAATTTAGTACTAGCTAAGAGACAAAAAGGAGGATCAGTGGAATAGATTTGTGGTAAATGACCTCAGCAAAACAGTGTATTAAATGCCCAAAGATCCCAGTTTTGGGGACCAAAACCTACTATTTGATAAAAACTGCTGGGAAAATTGGAAGACAGTAATGGAGAAATTAGGTTTGGATCAACATCTCACACCCTACACCAAGATAAACTCAGAATGAGTGAATGACCTGAATATAAAGAAGGAAACTATAAGGAAATTAGAAGAATACAGAATAATATACTTGTCAGATCTTTGGGAAAGGAAAGACTTTAAAACCAAGCAAGAGCTAGAAAAAACCACAAAATGTAAAATCAATAATTTTGATTACATCAAATTAAAAAGGTTTTGTACAAACAAAACTAATGCATCCAAAATTAGAAGGGAAGCAACAAATTAGGAAACAATCTTCATTACAGAAACCTCTGACAAAGGTCTAATTACTCAAATTTATAAAGAGCTAATCCAATTGTACAAAAAATCAAACCATTCTCCAATGGATAAATGAGCTATGAACATGAATAGGCAATTTTCAGTTAAAGAAATGAAAACTATTAATAAGCACATGAAAAAGTATTCTAAATCTCTTATAATCAGAGAGATGCAAATCAAAACAACTCTGAGGTATCATGTCACACCTAGCAGATTGGCTAACATGACAACAAAGGAAAGTAATGAATGTTTTGTTATTTGTTATGGCAAAGTTGGGACATTAATTCATTGCTGGTGGGGTTGTGAACTGATCCAACCATTCTGGAGGGCAATTTAAAGGGCGATAAAAGACTGTCTGCCCTTTGATCCAGCCATAGTAGCACTGCTGGGTTTGTACCTCAAAGAGATAATAAGGAAAAAGACAAGTACAAAAATATTCATAGCTGCACTCTTTGTGGTGGCAAAAAAAATTGGAAAATGAGGGTATGCCCTTCAATTGAGGAATGGCTGAACAAATTGTGTTATATGTTGCTGATGGAATACTATTGAGCTCAAAGGAATAATAATGTGGAGGAATTCTATGGGGACTGGAACAACCTCCAGGAAGTGATGCTTAGTGAGCGGAGCAGAACCAGGAAAACATTGTACACAGAGACAGACACACTGTGTTAAAACCAAATGTAATGGACTTCTCTATTATTGGCAATGTAGTGATCCTGAACAACTTGGAGGAATGTACGAGAAAAACCACTATCCACATCCAGAGTTAACACTATGGGAGTAAAAAACAACGAAGAAAAACAACTGCTTGAATACATGGATCAAAGAGATATGGTTTGGGATGTAGACTCTAAATTATCATCCTAGTGCAAACAACAACATGAAAATAGGTTCTGATCAAGGACACAAATTGGGTATTGGCTGCGGGAAGGGTCAGTGAAGGAGAGGGAGGGAAATAATATGATTATTGTAACCAAGGAATGATATTCTAAATTGACTAAATACTCTAATTCAAATGGGTGAAGAAAAAAAAAAGAAAGACTTAATGGCATTTATTTTCCCATTTAAAAATAAATAAATAAATAAATAAAAATAAATTCTGCTACTACATGAGTTGAGTGACTTTGGACAAGTCACTAAAACTGCCAGTGTCTCAGAAAATTGATATTTTTATTTTCCATAATCTGTGATTTAAAGAATGTGGGTGAATTAGCCTATAGTACAAACTATACTTTTTACCCATTCCCTCACTCCTCTGTAATTTATTGTTTTAAAAAACTGCCTGAAGTTCTGAGAGAAGTAACTTGAGCTATATAAGAAACTTGTCTTTCTATTACCTATTTCTGTCTACCTATTTATACGATCCATCTATTCATTTTTCTATCTATATTAATCTACCATCTATTACTTATCATCAGTCTGTGTGTATATATCTTTCATCTATTACCCAACTTTCATCTCTATCATCTCTCTGTCACCTATTTTGCTATCAATCATCTTATTCAATCATTTATTTGTCTGACTAAGACTTTTTGAACCATAGCCCAGCAGTGTTGACAGGGAGCTTTCTTTGCAAAGAAACTAGACTTTTTCCATTTCTTCCTCAAAGTAAATTATGGGAAACAAAACTTGTTTGCTCTTCAAAATATTGCATTCCAAGCTTTTCATTCTTTTAATGCCTAGGCTGCTAAATCTTGTGTTTTTATAACTATAGCTTTAAAGAATTAATTTTTTCTTGTTGCTTGTAGTATTTTCTCCTTAACCTGAGAGCTATGGGATTTAGTAATGAAGTTCTTGCACATTTTCCTCTTTGGATCTTCTTGCAATGGTGATCAGTGGATTCTTTTAATTTCTATTTTATTTTCTGGTTGAAGAATTTCTAGGCAGTTTTCCCTGATAATTTCTTGGAGTAGTATATCTAAACACATTTTTGCAAGTATAAATTTCCATTAGTCCAACCATTCTTTGGTTGTCTCTCCTTGATCCATTCTCAAAGTCTAATTGTATGTTTCACATACTCTTCTATTATTCCATTATTTTGATTTTCTTAATTTTTTTGTTGTCTTGGGAGTTTGTTGGCTTCCCCTTGCCAAATTCTAGTCATTAATTAATTATTTTCTTTTGGGAGTATCTGTATTTCTTCCATTTGAGTGATCTTTTTTCAACATCTTCTTGAATTTGATGAATTTCATAATCTTTCTTGAATTCCTCATTTTTTCTAATTTTTCCTCTAGCTCTATCATTTTGTTATTTAATATTTTATAAGTTTTTTAGAAACTCTTTTTGAGTTTGTGATCATTTACAGTTTAATTTTTGTCTTGTTTTGTTTTTTGTTGTTTTAGAAGTAGGTGTTTTTATTTCACTGTCCTCTGAGTTTGAGTCAAGGTTTCCTAAAGGGGAGGGACTTTTGGAAAGGTGGAAAGAATAAGAATTAAAATATAAAGAGGAAGGGACAAGGGAGAGACTTAAGTAAAGATGGACCAATTTAGAATTTGGAGGGGAATGGGAGTGAATAAGAGTAGATTGTGGGAAGGTGTGCAATTGCCATGGTATTGGTCAAAGGAAATTACATATCTGAGGAGGATATGGTTGAAAGAAAGGAAGAGGAGGACAAACAGTAAGGAGGGACAGAGTAGGTGGAAAAGGGGAGACAGCAACTATGGCTTTGAGTGCAATAGAATTAATTCACCCATGGGAAAAAAATGGATAACAGAAAAAATCAAAAATCAGGATCTGAAAGTGTTATTTACATGAAAGACATGAGAGGGATACACAGAGTGAAGATAAGGGGCTATACCAGACTTTACTAGACCTCAGCTGATCCCGAGGATCAGGGGGATACAATGGATATAATTGGAAAGGATAAACAGGGCAACTATATTATGTTGGGGGGCACTGTTAATAATGAAGCATTATTAATATTGGATCAGTATGCACCAAGAATTATAGCATGTAGATAATTAAAGAGAAAACTAAAAAAGATATAGATTGAAATGAATAACAAAATAATAATAACACGGAACTTTAATTTTCCTCTTTCAGAATTAGATAAATCTAACCAAAAAATAAATAAGAAAGAAGGTAAGGAGATGCATTCAACCTTAGATAACGTAAAATTGATAGATAGCTGGAGAGCCCCACCATATCTAAGCAAGCATGATTTAGAATATGTTTTCCATATGATTATTGATAGCTTTTATTTTTTCATCTGAAAATTGCCTATTCATATCTTTTGACCATTTATCAATTGAGCAATTACTTGAATTTTCATAAATTTGACTTATTTCTTTATATATTTGGAAAAATGAGACCTTTATCAGAAAAATGAGTTATAATTTTTTCTCTTGTTTTCTGTTCCCCTTCTTATCTTGGTTGTATTTGTTTTTGTTTTTGTTTTTGTTTTTTGGACAAAAGCTTTTTAAATTTAATGAAATAAAATCATTCAGTTATAATTTTATAATACTCTTTATTTCTTGTTTGATCATAAATTCTTAAGGGATTCTGTAAAGGGATATTAATTGGACATGTAGTGGACAAAAGAAATTGGACATCTGAAAAGGGACAAAGAGTGAGGAAAAACAGAATGGTAGGAAATAGACAATTAGTCATTATGATTTTGAATGTGAATTTGAAGAATTCACATGAAACAAAAAATGTATAACAGAATGGATCAAAACCCAAACCTAACAAAATGTTTTTTTATAAGAAACACATTTAAAAATAAGAGGTACACATCAGGAAAAAACCAAAGGGCTGGACCAGAATATATTATGCCTAAGCTGACAGAAAGAAAGGAGAGGTAGCAATCATGATCTCTGACAACAATGAAAATCAAATAGATATAAACAAAAAAGACAAACAATAAAACTATATTATATTATATTAATGTGAACCATAAATAATGAAGTATTATCAATATTAAATCTATATGTATCAAATGATGCATATAGGATTTTCCACATATATCACCATATCATCAGCAAACAGATATATGTGGAAAATCTATGGATTTAATTAAAAAGTTAATTGTATCTATCAATTTTAGCAATTGAAGAATGTAAAATAACCCAGATAAAGAGTGATAGGTTATTTCATATAATTGGGGGAAAAAAGAAGGAAGTTTTATATAAAGAAGGATTAATAAAGGATTTAGACATAAGTGTTATCATAAGTAAATAATGGACACATGGAAAAAATGTATCTGTTAGATCTATGGATAATGAAAGAGTTTATAATCAAATTGCCTATTCATTTCCTTGAACCATTTATCAGTTAAAGAATGGCTCATATTTTTATAATATGGATCAGTTCTCTACATATTTTTAAAAAGTGGCCTCTATTAGAGAAATTTGCTGTAAGCCCTCCCACATTCTTTCCTTTCAATTTTCACTGAAATAGTTTTGTTTATAAAAAAAAATCTTTTTCAATTCATGCAATGTGTGAAATTTGTTGTCACCTAACTATGTCTGCCTCAGTTTCTTCGTTGATAATATTAACTAGAGAAAGAAATAACAAAATAACAAACCATTTTAGTATCTCTGCTAAGAAAATCCCCAAAAGTAGTCCTGAAAAGTCAGAGATGTTTAAAAACCAACAAAACCAATAAAAATTCATAGCATTTCCCATGATCCTCTCTGTCTAACATTTGATCATAAACTCTTCCCTTTTCCATAGATCTGACAGGTTATTTTTTTCCAGGTGTCCCTAATTTGCTTATAATATCATCTTCTATGTCTAAATCCTTTATTAATTTTTGACCTTACATGGCATAAATTTAAGCTTTTGATTTATTCCTAATTTCTGCCAATCTGCTTTCCTGTTTACCTAAACATTTTTGTGAAATAGTGATTTGTCACAAAAGTTTTGAGTTTATAAAAAACTAGGCTACTATGGCCATTTACAACTGTGTTGTGTACTTAATCATTCTGAAAGATCCACCACTATTTCTGAACCAATTCAAGATTCTTCTGATGATTACTACTTTGTAAAATAGTTTGAAACTGGTTCTGCTAAGGTTCCCCTCTTAATTCTCTGTATATTCTTGATGTTTTGTTCCTCCAGTTAAATTGTGTTATGTTTTCTAGTTTGATAAAATAATTATTTAGCAGTTTGTTTTAGGTGTCACTTTCTTGACTGAAATTTGTACAATATTGGGAAAGAAAAAGAAGCAACATTTGCTGGGGATTATGGTAACAAGCAGAGATTCTGAAGGAAAGATTGTGGCTCATGGAATATAAAGGTCTTTATAGAGAGGAAAATCAAAACTCAGGATATAGAAGAAATATTAAATGAATATGAACATGCTTATCCTCCATAACTTTTTGTTAGAGATATGTCTGCTCAATGAAATACTTAAATAAACACAATTTTTATCTATCTGACTTTCAACCCTAGAGGTCACTAAGGAATGGTGGATTTTATAGCCGCAAATATTGGGAAAGGATAGACTAGTGCATTCAAAAGTAGAGAAAACATAATTGCAAAAAAAATAAATAAGGTGAAAAAACAGAGTACATATTCAGGGAAGGGCAAGCAGACTGATTTAATTTGTGAGCGTATCCATATCAATGGGATTCTAAATGGATTAAATATGTGCCATGATTAATCGATAAGTTTTCCCTTTTGGTATTATGTCACATCAAGAAATCCTTTTTTAGAAACTGTTTATAGCCTTTTTAATGTTAAAGGCTTTTAATACATGTTTTTTCTCTGGAAAAAGAGGACTTATTTTCTTTCTGTTTCTCAAGACATTCTGGGACTATAGCAATTGGAAGACAAGAATAGGGTAACAAAGGGTGAAAAACAATGAGATGTAGACAAATTTAGTATTTTTGCCCCTACTAGGGGAGGAAGAAGAGAAAGCAAATGATTTCCTAATCCTTAAAAAATAGAAAATATGAATAACAGATCCAAGATGTCATATTATAAGTAGCTACCTAGCTGAACTCTCTCAACCTTTACCACCAAACAACTTTAAAATAATGTATCAAATAAAATTTTGGAACAGCAGGGTCAACAAAAAGTTGGATATATAGGACTTCCAGGTAAGCATGGTGTCAGATTAGACGTGGCTCGCTTCCCCTCCTCAGACCCAATGATACAGATGACCCCAAAAGATCCCCAAAAAAAAATTTTCATAAGAACGGAAGGAATTTACAGTAGGGAGCAGCACTGAAGGTACATGGGATTCAGGCATTTCCACACTATAAAGGAATGAAAAAGCTCCTAACCATACTTGAGCTGACCTACACTCCCCCACTACACCTATGGAGCCAGAGTTAAAGTCAGCACACTCCAGAACCAATGAGTGAGGGAGGTGCATACCAGGAGTGAGAAATGGGCAGCCCCAGGTCTTGGGAGTTGACTAAGACCACCAAGGACTTATCCCTGAGAGCAGTAACACCTGAAACCTCAGCAGGCAGCCAAGAGGAGCTCAGAATTCCGGCACTAAGAACCACCATGCCATAATCAACGAATGTGTGAAGGGCACCCCTGAAGTGAGCAAGGGGCACCTATAGGACTTAGGAGTTGACTAAGACCACCAAGGACTCACTCCTGAGAGCAGCCACAACTGAAATGCTGGAAGGTAGAGGAGGGTAGACCTTGGGCTCCCCCAGGAAGATAGCCCAGCTGTGGCGAATCAAGAGCTTGCCCGAGGCAAAAAGTCTTGATGATTAGATCCATACACAGAGAGCCAGCATTCCTCACTCAGAATTCTGACTGTAAAGGTAAGGAAAAAGCATAGAGATGGCAAACAGTGCCCAGGAACAACTTCCCAACACCAAGAAAATCAAGAAGAAGGGGTTGACTTTGGATAGTATTTACAGAGGAAAATACAGACTACAGAAGAAATAGCAGAAGAGGAAACCCAAATAAATTCTCCAAAACCTTTCAAAAGAAATGGAAATTGTCCACATGCTCTTGAAGAATTTAAATTTGAGGTTATCAAAAAGATGGAGGCCTTCTGGCAGGAAAAATGGGAAATAATGCAAAGAAGATATAACAATTTGAGGGACACGAACTCCCAATTATAGAAACACCTGGAAGCCTCAAAAAACAGGAAAGACCAAACTGAAAAGGAAAAGCATTCTTTAAAGACCAGAATTAGGCAACTGGAAGACAATGATCTTGCAAAACAGCAAGAAGGAATACATCAAAGTCAATAGACTAAGAAATCAGAAGAAAACATAAAATATCTCACTGACAAGGTGACAGATCAGGAAAACTTAGGAAGGAGACACAATCAGAGAATCACTGGTCTACCTGAAAAAGCCATAAATAAACAGGAATCTTGACATCATAATGCAAGATATCATCCCAGAAAACTGCCCTGAGGTTCTAGAACAAGGGGGGGAATTAGAAATTGAAAGGGTTCATAGAATACCCTCTATACTAAGTCCCCAAAAGACAACTCCCAGGAATGTAATTGCCAAATTTGAGAGCTTCCAAGCTAAGGAGAAAATCCTACAAGAAGCAAAAAATAAACACTTCAGATACAAAGGAGCACTTATCAGAATCACACAAGACCTGGCAGCTTCCACACTGAATGACTGCAAGGCCTGGAACATGATATTCAGAAAGGTAAGAGAACTGGGTCTTCAACCAAGAATCACCTATCCATCAAAACTGACTATATACTTCCAGGGGAAAGTGTGGGCATTCAACAAAATAGAAGATTTCCAAATATTTGTAAAGAAAAGACCAGAACTCAGTGGAAAGTTTGATATCCAAACACAAAGAGCAAGAGAAACATGAAAAGGTAAATATGAAAGAAAGGGAAAAGGAGAAAAATGTTTTTTTTTTCTTTTATTCAAACTCTCTTCTATAAGGACTACATTTAGTTCAAATTATATATATTAATATGTGGGAGAAATGTTATGTGTAACTCTCAAAAATTGTATGCATTACTAGAGTAATTAGAAGAATCACTCATAGGGAAAGATGGTGGCATTAGATGATATGGAGAAAGGAGGGAAAAAAAGAAAGAAAAAGGGAGTGGGGAATTGATGATGGTACCAAGATTTACTTGAAAAAATAGAAATAAATTAAATAGAATAATCTTCGTCACACAAAGATATACATGGGAAGGGGAGAGGAAGAATTCTCTTATATGGAGAGGAAGATAATGCTAATTGGTATTACTTAAAACTTATTCTCAGTGAAATCAACTCTGAGAGTGAAGAGCATCTAGATACATTGGGATCTTGAATTCTATCTTATCCAACAGGGTAAGGAATAAGGGGAAACTAAGGGGGGAAGAAGGGAGGGAGTATATGCAGGGAGGGAAAGAGAGGGGGGAGGGAAATTAACAGACCCTAAAAAAAACCAAGAAGGTAACAAAAAGGGAGGGGCTAGAAAGGGAAGCATATCAAGGGATGGGACTGGGGGGTAGGGCTGATTTAAAGTAAACCACTGGTTTAAAAGTTTATAGCAAAAGAAGAAAGGTCAGAACTAGAAGAGGATATCAAAATGCCAAGGAATTCACAAGTAACAATCATAACTTTGAACATGAATGGGATGAACTCACCCATTAAACATAGACGAATAGCAGAGTGGATTAGAATTCAAAACTCTACCATACGTTGTCTTCAAGAAACACACAAGAGGTGGGTAGATACTCACAAGGTCAGAATTAAATGTTGAAGTAAGACCTATTAGGCCTCAACTGATAGAAAGAAGGCAGGAGTTGCAATCATGATATCTGACAAAGCCAAAGTAAAAATAGATCTGATTTAAAAGGATAGGGAAGGTTACTGCATCCTGATAAAAGGAAGTATAGACAATGAGGAAATATCAGTAATCAACATGTATGCACCAAATGTTATAGCACCCAAATTTCTAATGGAGAAACTAGGAGAATTGAAGGAGGAAATCAATAGTAAAACCATAATAGTGGGAGACCTAAACCAACCACTATCAAATTTAGACAAATCAAATAAAAAAAAATAAGAACTAGGTAAAAGGTGAATGAAATGTTAGAAAAATTAGAGTTAGTAGACATGGGGAGAAAAATAAATAGGGACAAAAAGGAATACACCTTCTTTTCAGCAGCACATGGCACATTCACAATGATTGACCATACACTAACTGATAAAAACATGGCATACAAATGCAGAAAAGCAGAAATAATAAGTCAAACCTTTTCAGATCATAAGACATTAAAAATAATGAACAATAAGGGTACATGGAGAGCCAAATTAAAAATCAATTGGAAATTAAATAATATGATGCTCCAAAATCGGTTATTTAGAGAACAAATCATAGAAACAATTAATAATTTCATTGAAGAAAGTGACAATGGTGAGACATTCTTTCAAAAATTATGGGATGAAGCTAAAGTAGTACTCAGAGGAAAATTCACATCCTTGATTGTATATATTAACAAATTAGGGAGGGCAAAGATCAATGAATTGGAAATGCAAATCAAAAAACTTGAAATTAAAACCCCCTAGAAGGAAACCAAATTAGAGATCCTAAAAATTAAGGGAGAAATTAATAAAATCGAAAGTGATACAACTATTGAACTAATAAACAAGACTAGAAACTGGTACTTTGAAAAAACAAACAAAATAGACAAAGAACTGGTCAATCTAATTTAAAAAAGGAGAGAAGAAAAGCAAATTAACAATATCATAGATGAAAAGGGGACCTTACCTCCAATGAAGAAGAAATTAAGGCAATCATTAAAAACTACTTTGTCCAGTTATATGGCACTAAATATGCGAATCTAGGTGATATGGAAGAATAATTACAAAAATATAAATTGCCTAGACTAACAGAAGAAGAAATAGGCAGCTGCTTGAATACAGGGTTTGAGGGGATCTGATTGAGAAAAGACTCTAAATGAACACCCTAATGCAAATACCAACAACATAGAAATGGTTTCGGATCAAGGACACACATGATACCCAGTGGAATCGCACGTCAACTATGGGAGGGATGGAGGGAGGGGGGGAGGAAAAGAAAATGATCCTTTTTTTCCAATGAATAATGTTTGAAAATTACCAAATAAAATAATGTTTAAAAGGAAAAAAAAAATTGGAGATATATATATATATATATATATATATATATATTCTTTTTCTCAAGACTAAGAAAATTAATAAAGCAGGCAGGGGAAAATTGGAACACCAGAATTGATGTCTAGTGGAGATATATCTGGAGCCCGCACTGGCACCAGAGATCACAGAAGTCACAGTACTAGTAGCATATCCAGTAACTCAGGCTGTGGATAAAAAGAGGTCAGATAAAATCTCAGAAAGATATTACAAGGAACCTTTTTTTTCTGGCTATGGGTATAACTGGTAAAGTGTGGCAATGCTATTTTTCTTAAAAAGTTTTAGTTTACAAATGGAGGTTGGAAAGAGAGGTATTTGTTGTAAGAGAACAGGGTCCTTAATCACAAAGAGAGAACACTAGTATGTGCTTCATAAAGACCAGAGCACAAATCAAGAACACGGTAACCATATCTATTCCCAAAATTAGAGGTCTCCAGAATTAGTTAAAAAAATTTTAAATCTTTATTTTTTATTTGAAATTTTTTATTTAATTAATTAATTAATTTAGACTATAATTTTCAAGGATACATGATTAATGTTTTTCCCTCCCCTTCTTCCACCCCACTCCCATAGCCAACAAGCAATTCCACTGGGTTTTAAATGTATCATTGATCAAGACCCATTTCCATATTATTAATATTTGCAATAGGGTGATCATTTATAGTCTACATCCTCAATCATATCCCCATCATCCCATGTGATCAGGCAGTTGTTTTTCTTCTTTGTTTCTACTCCCACAGTTCTTTCTCTGGATGTGAATAGCATTCTTCCTCATAAATCCCTCAGAATTGTCCTGGATCATTGCATTGCTGTTAGGAGAGAAGTCCATTACATTCTATTGTAACCACAGTGTATCCATCTCTGTGTAAAATGTTCTCCTGGTTCTGCTCCTTTCACTCTGCATCAATTCCTGGAGGTCATTCCAGGTCACATGGAATTCCTCCATTTCATTACTCCTTTGGGCACAATAGTATTTCATTAACAACAGATATCATGATTTGTTCAGCCATTCCCCAAATGAAAGTCATCCCCTCATTTTCTGCATACAGTCTCCTTCCTTTTCATTTTTCCTATTTCCTTTCCCATTTTTCCTTTTTGATATTACCCCATGCACCTGGCTTCATAAGTAACTTTGTTTAGCAGCACCTGATACTACTTGTGAATATGTGGTTTTGCTCTTTGTTGGATGTAACTCTCCATGGTTTCTAAATTTGGTGCTTAAAATGAATTCTTGCAATTACAATTACAACATTTTGCATTTGTTTGTATATTATTGCTGCTATACTTTATATTTCTTTTCCAAGACCTCTTTTTGTTATTATCTTGGAATAATTATGCCATTAAATAACAGTCTCAAACCATGTGACCCATTTTTCCACAGAGGAAACATCTGGGTACATTCTCATTTGATTGCTTTGTGTGTAATTTCTTGTGGGTTTGTATGATTGCAGAGTGGCTAGATTTTTTATTTCTTCAATTTCTTTATGCTTACTTGTGCTCTTTGCCTCCTTGAGTTTGGCTTTAAGCTCTTTTATTATTTCATCCTTTTCCTGTAGCATTTCTTCATGACCTGAAAATATGTAAGTTGCAGTTTTTCTTAAATCTTTCAGACTTAGTGTTTCCCAATCTGGGCATTGAAGTTTAAAATATGATCTAATAGGTGTGTTACAGCCTTTCACAAATTGTCTCCTTATGTGTTGGAGATTTTGTTCAGTTAAATTTTCAAATCCAACACATCCTCTACAACTTCAATAACTCTATTGAGGAACTTTGATAGATGTTCCCCACTTTCCTGTCTCAATTTCTCAAATCGTCCCCAATTATCTGGTCTTTTTGAAAAACTTTTCATTGCCTCTAATAGATCTTCTCTGGCCTTTCTTAGGTAACAGATTTTCATTATTAGATAATTCTAAGTCTGTTCCTTCCTCTGGCCATGATGTAAAATTTGTATTGTTTCCTGTTTCATCAAGGAATTGTTGTTTTTCCCTTTTTGAAAATAAATCTGATAGAAGAATTTCAGTGTCCTGGAAATCTGGATCATAAAGCCTAATTGCTCTTTTAAATTCTTTTAAACATCTCATCAGTTCTGCAAAAGAGGAAGGCTTCTGATTTTTCAGATTTTCAAGTTGAGCTGTTGTAAATGGTTTATGTGTTTTAATATGAATTATACTGCTATCTGGTTGTAGGCTTGTTATATGGCTATCTGGTTGTAGGCTTGTTTGATCTCTTAGTGTCAACATTGTTAGTCTACCTTCAGCCCCATCTGTGTTTTCTTGCTGAACTACATTGTTATTCTTAGGTATGTTTTGTTGTATGTTAATACCTTTGCCACATTGTTTCTCTTCAGTCAGTTGCTTCATCATTTGCTTTAGTTCCATCATCTCCTCCCTCATGGCTAAAATCATCAGAGCCATTTCATTATCTTTTGCTTTGTTTCCATAAATTAGATGCATGCCTTTTTTTAGGGCATAGTATAATTGGGTTAAGAAGAATAATGCTCCAGTATATATGGCGATGAATGAAATCAAGCGATATATACTTTTATTCAGCCACTGCAAAGTTTCATTGATGCTAAGCAGAAAATAATTATAATCAGGAATCATGACAAAAAATAATTTGTAAAACATATAAAAGAAATATCCAATCCAGGCTAGATAACCCATGGCAAGTAATAGTTTCTTTGCTGTCTTGTATCTTGAAAAGCTTTTTGCAACTGAAAAAAAAATGTTTTTAAGTCTGGCCCTTTAAGAGTTGCCTCCTCCCTTCAGGAGGAGTGGTTTCTCTTGGGTGTGGTATCACTAGGCAAATTAGTTGCACTCAACACTGCTCTCAAAATGTTTACTTTTTACAGTCACACAGGCTTTTGAAATGTATGCAGCCCAACTTCTCTGACAACTCCGATTGACTTCTTTTTCCAAAATTCTTGACAAAATAGGTTGGAAAACCTAGCTGGCTCTACCAAAAACTATAATATTTGTTGGGAGAGATGGGGAGGATATGAAAAACTGGGGGGTGAATGGGAGACTTGTAGCAGGGTATTGGGGAGTTTAGGGGAGAGAGGGAATATTGCTCCGTGAGGCAAAGGAGAAAGACACCCCCTGTGAGATGTAGCAGCAGGGGTCCGATAAGGACTGTTTGTCGTTGAATGACTGAACTGATTTTCAGCTCCCTCTATGGCCCAGAAAAGATAGTCCACTTATCTGACTGTGAGTTCAAATAATATAAAGTTTAATAACCCATAGGGATTTGAGAGTTATCAGGAAGGTGGTGCAAGGGAGGTCCCTAAATAAGGTTGGAGTCTTCCTCAGCTTTTGGAGCTGAGGCCAGGCCCCACAGGCTGGCAGAGGGATTCTCCCACTCCTGTCTTCTGTGCCAGTTTTGTCAATTTCAGAATCTTAGCAGTAGACAGAAAGCAAACAAGAACAGTTCTAACTTTCAGAAGTGATAGGGCCTGAATCTTCGGGCTGAACCAAGAAGAGGTACTCCACTCCAGACTGGGCAGAAATGAGCTTGTCCCTCCTCCAACACCAGGAAGGAAGTAAAACCAGGCAGGAAGGAAGTGCTAGTCACAACACCCAACTGCCACTCCCAGTTGCCTCTTCGCCCACCAACTGTCAGTCTAGTTTCCTTTCCACACATGTTCTGCTGAAAAGAAGGCGTATTCCTTTTTGTCCCTATTTATTTTTCTCCATATATCTATTAACACTAATTTTTCTAAGATATTATTCACATAACTCACCTCTTTCTTATTTAATTTTTGTTTTGATTTATCTAGATCTGTTAGAGGAAGATTCAGTTCTCCCATAAGTTAAGTTTTACTATCTATTTCCTCCTTAAGCACCTATAATTTCTCCTTTAAAAATCTGAATGTTATACCATTTGGTGCATAGATGTTGAGTACTGATATTTCCTCATTTTTTTACACTGCGTTTTATCAGAATGTAATTACCTTCCTGATCTCTTTTAATGAGATCTATTTTACTTTGGCTTTGTCATATATCGTGATTGTGACTTCTGCCTTCTTTTTCTCAGTTGATGCTCAATAGATTATGCTCCAGCCTTTTATCTTTTCCTTGTGTGTCTATCTCCCTCATGCGTGTTTCTTGTAGACAACATATGGTAAGATTTTGGTTTCTAATCCACTGTGCTATTTGCTTTTGTTTTATGCGTAAGTTCATTCCATTCACATTCAGAGTTTTGATTACTACCTGTGTATTCTCCAACATTTTGATTCCCTCCATTATCCTTGCCCTTTCTTCTTTCACTTTTTTTCTAAACAAGGGTTTTGTTTTTATCAGCCCCCCTCATCCCCACCCCTATTTTACTTCGCCTTCTCCCCCTTCCTTCTTATTTTTCTTTAGGGTCCTTTTAAACTATCTCCCATACTCTCCCTCCCTCATATTGTTTCCCTCCCTACCAGTCTGTTTGTTACCCTTCTACTTCTTTATAGGGCACAAATCAATTCTCTGCCCCAATCGATCTAATTGTTCTTCCCTCTTTGAGTCAATTTCAGCCAAGAATTAAGTGTTACCTGTCTCCAACCTCTTTTACCCTTCCATTATACTGGTCTTCTCCCCCACTCCCACCATGTGATTCTTTATGAAATATAAATTTACCCCATTTTGTCTCTTTTCTCATTTCTCTTAGTACTATCCTCTTTTTTTCACCTCTAGTTTTATATATTTTTATACATAATGGTAGTCTCTCGGTGACCAAAAATGACAATTGTCTTTGTGCATTATTGTCTATTGATGTACCCTCATGTGGCTTTGAAGTTCAAAGACTGAGGCACAGAGTTTGTGGCACATGGGGCATGGGACTCCAGTTGTTATGGGAGGTGTGGTTGTGGCCTGGTGTCGGCGTTCACACGCAGCGGCAAGACATCAACATCTTTCATCTTCAAAGTTGGTGGCGGCATGGTTAATGTGGGTTCGCCAGCTGCTTCTGTCAGAGGCAGCGAGTTCTAGTTGCTTTGGTGTAATGCCAGCCCACTTCAAGTTGGACTTTAGCTAATCCTTGAATCTTTTCTTTGGTTGGCCTTATTTCCTGAGTCCAGCTGACAGTTCACTGTAGAATACCTGTCTTGGTATTCGCTGTGGGTCCATGCAGATGACGTGTCCAGACCATCGTAGCTGGGTTTTGGTGGAGTTGGCTCTGTCAAGGATTGGTGATTCAGTCCTGCCATCAGATCCTCATGATTGACTGGAGAGAGGGTTGGTGGAATTGCTCCAGCTGTTTCATGTGCATCTGGTACTGTGTCCATGTCTCGCAACCTTACAGGAGCGAGCTGAGGACCACTGTGTTATACACTTTGAGCTTCGTCGCAGTGCTTACACCGCTGTGTTGGAGGACTTTGGAGCGCAGCTGCCCAGGTGCCTGGCTGGCCTTTTGGATCCTGGCATTAATCTTGTGGTCTAGGGACCCATTGTTGGCGATGGTGCTGCCCAGGTACCTGAAAGTATTGACGTTAGAAAGCTGCGTGCCTTTGATTGTAATGCACAGCTGGTTAGTTGGCCTCCCTGGTGCCGGTTGGAACAGCACCTCTGTTTTGCTGAGGCTGATAGTCAGGCCAAACAGTTTTGTTGCTGTAGAGAACCTGTCCACAATGGTTTGGAGATGATTTTCTTGGTGGGCCATGAGAGCATAGTCATCTGCAAAGAGAGCTTCCAGGATGAGTCTCTCTGTTGTCTTTGTTTTTGCAGTCAGGCAGTGAAGGTCGAATAGTGAGCCATCCAGTCGATATTTGATGTAGACGCCCATGTCTAGATCCATCACAGCATGTCATAATACCTGGGTGAAGGATAGGTTGAATAGTACCGAGCGAGGACACAGCATTGTTTCACGCCATTGGAGATGTTGAAGCGATTGGAAGTCTCTCCACCAGATAGAACTTCCCCTGTCATGTTGACATGAAAGAGCTGGATCAGTTTGACAAATTTTGCTGGGCAACCGAGCTTGCTAAGGATCACCCAGAATGCGTCCCTGTTCACTGTGTCGAACACCTCCGTCAGGTCTATGAAGACAATGTAGAGACTCAGGTTCTGCTCAAGGCATTTTTCCTGCATTTGCCTCACTGTGAAAACCATGCTGATGGTGCTGCGATCTGATCAGAAGCCATTTATACATACATACATACATACATATATATATACATATATAAATATATATGTATATAAATATATATATATACATTCCATCCCATAAAGTTTGACACCGTTCCCTCTAACTATATTTCTTCTAGATACCCTGATAATAATAACCTTTTAAGAGTTTCCAATATCTTCTTAAAGGAATACAAATCATTTGGAATTATTGGGTCCTTTAGAAAAAGTTTTGGTGTGTTTGTTTATTTTTTTTTTACCCTTCTTAATTACCTTTTGGAGATTCTCTTGAGTTCTATTTAATTCTGGTCTTTTCTTTATGAATATTTGGGAGTCTTCTATTTTATTAAATTACCATTCTTTCCCCTGCAAGAATATAATCTGTTTTGATGTGTAGTTGATTCTTGGTTGTAGACCCAATTCCCTTGATTTCTGGAATATCATATTCCATGCCTTACAGTCCTTCAGTGTAGATGCAGCCAGATCCTGTGTTATCCTAACATGTGGTTCCATGATATCTGAATGACTTCTTCTTAGCAGCTTGTAATACTTTTTTCTTGATCTGGTAGTTCTTGAATTTGACTCTAATATTCCTTGGCATTGTCAATTGGGAATTAAATACAGGAGATGATTTATGGATTCTTTCAATCTCGACTTCTCCCTCTTGTTCCAGAATATTCAGGCAGTTTTCTTGGATAATTTCCTGTAGAATGATGTCCAGGCTTTTTCTTTTGTCATGATCTTCTGGTAGTCCAATAATTCTTAAATTGTCTCTCCTGGATCTGTTTTTTTCAAGATCTGTGTTTTATCAATAAGGTATTTCATATTTTCCTCAATTTTTTGTTGTTTTTATTTTGTTTTATAGATTCTTGCTGCCTTGTGAAGTCATTTGCTTCTAGTCAGTGGATTCTTATTTTTAAGGACAAATTTCCTGCCTGGATTTTTTGCCATCCTTCTGTTCTCATCTGATTTTCTTTGTATTTCATCTTTCACCTTCTTTGCCTCATTTTCAACCTGGTTAATTCTGGCTTTTAAAACACTATTTTATTGTTTTAGTTCATGTGCCTTAGTTTCCAAATGACTTTTTTTGTTTTATGAATTGTATTTTGAGTTCTTCCAAAGCCTGTGTCCAATTCGCTGGAGTTTCTGTTTTTGATTGTTCTTCATTGGTCCTCCTCTGTTGCATTTGCTATTTGTTTATTACCTGGATAGAAGCTGTCAATTATAATTTCTTTCTTCTTTTTCTGTTGTTTGTTCATATTTTCCCCTTCTTCTCCCCACTTCCCCCCACCCCTGGAATTGGCTGTAATCTTGCCCCTCTGATTATTTGCTGGATCTGTGGGTTTGGACTATTCTGTCCTGAAGGGGCTTCTTCTCTGCTCTGCTTATTTACGAGGTTAGGCTTGTAGCAATGGGCTGCAAAGCATAATTGATAGGCAAAGAATCCCAGGAGGTGGCAGAGGAAAAGTTCCAAACCATTGGAAAGATAGTTTACTGGACTTGGGAGTCTACAGTTGAAAGGGAAGCTGGGGGTTGCATATCTTATCTCTTGTGGACACCTTTGGATCATCTTACAAGCAGCCCTCTGATGCAAGAGTGGATAGGAGTTTCCCAATATCCTTAGGTGGACTTAGGGACATGATTGGGAGATTTCAGTCATTCTCTGGATAGCTAAGGCCTTCCACCAGGATACCTGCATCAATCTGCCAAAGACTCTATGTCAGTTCTCTGAGTTCCTGTTGGACTGGCCTTTAGGAGTTTATTGTAGTTAAAATAAGATTATTAGATAGTGGATTAAAATAGGGGTTAAGCTGTCAGATCTCTCCCTCATTTCTACCCTCTCCGTCCCTGAAAAAAATCAAAATATTTATATATTATTCCCTCTGTTTCCTCCTAAACCCCTTCAAAACTATATATTTATAAAAGTTGGCCAGCCAGCTAGGTTGTAAAAGTTACATTTTATGTTTTCTTATTTATTTAGATAAGGTTGAATAGGGGAAGGCAGTTAGAGAGGAAAATTCCATCAGAGAGTGGTCCTGTCCAAGGGTTGGGTCCAGCTGAATTCTCAGACTCCAGATAAGCTGCTAGGGGTTTTTAATTATTAAATACCTCTTACCACATGTTCTAGGTGCCCATCTTGTGTGGCCATATTGGGAATTTTTTTTTTTAATTTTTAGTTGTACTAAGAGTTTATTAAAATAGTAGTAACAGTGGAGTATAACAACACTAGTTCTCTTATGTACACACTATTACCATTTAATGTAAACATGTCTGGGGACATGTTAGAAAATGTCTTGATGATGCTGTGGGAGTGCATTCTGCACATTTCCTACATTCTGTTTATACAGTATAGATGGAGATTTTGAACATTTGACTTCATTCCCCAGAATTCCAGACCTGAACCACCTGCCATTCTGTGAGACCTCACAATCATTTGATTCCCCCCCTTCCATGTGGGAGCCTGTGCTGGCCATTTTTCCATCCAGTATCTCTCAGGAAAAATGCTATGGCAAGAAATTGAAAGTATTAAAATAGGCAATGGGGAGACTAAACTATTACTCTTTGCAGATGATATGATGGTCTACTTAAAGAATCCCAGAGAATTAACTAAAAAGCTAGGGGAAATAATCAACAATTTTAGCAAAGTTTCAGGATACAAAATAAAACCACATAAATCATCAGCATTCCTACATATTTCAAACATAACAGAGAAGCAAGAGTTAGAAAGTAAAATTCCACTGAAAATAATCCCAGATAATATAAAATATTTAGGAATCTATTTTCCAGGACAAACACAGGAACTATATGACCACAACTACAAAACACTTTCCACACAATTAAAAGTAGATATAAACAACAGTGAAAACATTGCTTGCTCAATCCTACAAATTATTTTACTTATTCAGTGTCACACCTATCAAAATACCAAGAATATTTTTACTGAGTTAGAAAAAAAATTATAATAACGTTCATAACAAAAGATCAAGAATATCAAGGGAAATAATGAAAAAAAATGTGAAGAATGTGGGCCTGCCATTACCAGATCTTAAACTGTACTATAAAGCAGTGGTCATCTAAACAATATGGTACTTGCTAAGAGACAGAAGGGAGGATCAGTGGAACAGACTTAGGATGAATGACCTCAGCAAGATAGTGTATGATAAACACACAGATCCCAGCTTTTGGGACAAAATCACAGTATTTGACAAAAACTGCTAGGAAAATTGGAAAACAGTATGGCAGAGATTAGGTTTAGATCAACATCCCATATCCTACATCAAGAAAATTCAGAATGGATGAATGACTTAAATATAAAGAAGGAAACTATGAGTAAACATAGAATAGTATACTTGTCGTCTATGGGAAAAGAAATATTTTAATGCCAAGAATGAGATAGAGAATATTACAAAATATAAAATGAATAATTTTGTTTACATTAAATTAAAAAAGGTTTTGTATAAACAAAACCAATACAACCAAAAGTAGAAGGGAATTAACAAATTCAGACAAAATCTTTATAATAAAAGCCTCTGACAAAGGTATAATTACTAAAATTTACAAGGAGCTAAAACAATTATACAAAAAAATCAAGCCATTCCCCAGTTGATAAATAGGCAAGGAACATGAATAGGCAATTTTCAGATAAAGAAATCAAAACTATCAATAAGCACATGAAAAGGTGTCCTAAATCTCTTATAATCAGAGAAACTCAAGTCAAAACAACTCTGAGGTACCACCTTATACCTAACAGATTGGCTAATATGGCAGCAAAAGAAAGTAATAAATGCTGGAGGGGATGTGGCAAAATTGAGACATTAATACATTGCTGGTGGAGTTATGAATTGATCTAACCATTCTGGAGGGCAATTTGGAACTATGCCCAAAGGGTACTATAAGACTGTCTGCTTTTTGATCCAGCCATAGACCAGATCACTGCTGGGTTTGTACTCCAAAGATATAATAAGGATAAAGACTTGTACAAAAATATTTATATCTGTGTTCTTTGTGGTGGCCAAAAAAAGGAAAATGAGGGGATGTATTTCATTTGGGGAATGGCCGCACAAATCGTGATATCTGCTATTAATGAAGTATTATTGTGTTAAAAGGAATAATGAACTGGGTGAATTCCATGTGAACTGGAACGGCCTCTACCAATTGATGCAGATTGAAAACAGCAGAACTAGGAGAACATTATACACAGAGATGGATACACTATGGTAAAATCAAATGTAATGGACTTCTTTACTAGGAGCAATGCAATGATCCAGGACAATTCTGAGGGACTTATGAGAAAAAAACACTATCCACATCCAGAGAAAGAACTATGGGAGTAGAAACACAGAAGAAAAACAACTGTTGGATTTCATAGTTCCATAAGGATATGATTGGGATATAGACTCTCAATGATCACCCTATTGCAAATATTAATAATATAGAAATGGGTCTTGATCAACGATACATGTAAAAACCAGTGGAATTGGTTGTTGACTAATGGAGGTGGGTGGGAGAAGAGGAGAGAAAGAATATGAATCATGTAACCATGCAAAAATATTCTAAATTAACTAATTAAATAAACAGAAAAAGAATTTTACAATCAACATTAATTTTATGAGTGTATAATTTCTGATATCTAACATCTTTTTAACATTGAAAAAATAAGACATCTTCTAAATTCCATATTCACACCATAATTTACTTCTCTAACTTTTACCATTACACATATAGGTCTTGTATTTGAAAGTCCTTTAAGTATATACTAAGTGATAATTCAAGTTGACCTGAAGATCTAAACTTAAAGTAGTTAGAATAATAAAAACAGCAGTAACAGAATAAAATTGCTTTATGTCTCTGGGGCTTCTCTATAAATTTTCTTCTATAATTTTAAATTTGAGGATTTTCTATATAAAATTATAAAGAACTGCATTAAATTTATCAAAATAGTTCCTATTACTAATTAAATATTTGTTTATTGGAGAGAGAATTCATGTAATAAGTCACATTCCTCAAAAATTTCAAAGCAATAAGGTGTTAATCTATTTTCCTTAATTTGAAATTATTTAGCAATTTATTCCCTAATACACTTCACTTGTTCATACTCATCTTACAACAATACACCTGTGATTTGTTCTGCTAAATAGATTTTAAATTGCTCAAGGCTATTTTTTTTTCTTCTCTTGCTCATTCTACAGATTATCTAGTAATAAAAAGAAGTATAGGTCATCTATTTGTCATCAAATTGATGTAGATCTTATGAGAATTTTACTCTAGTTTGTAGGGCAACTTAGAACTGCAATTGTTACAATTGGTGTCACTGCTGGTGAAGGCAATACCTTCCATTTCAATAAGCTTAGATTTTGAAGTAAAAGATACCTTTTCATTCAACTTGATCCTATTATGATAAGACAATCATTTCATTTGATTGTAATAAGGACTCACCTTCCTTAACATTTATATATATATATATATATATATATATATTTCGTAGAGAGAATGTTGGTTAAGAGTACTTAGAAATTGTTAGCAAAATCTTTTGGCACTGGAATCTAAGGAAGGTTAGTGTAAGAGGGGTAGTATGTTGTTTTAAAATGGCAGTTCAGGCTTCATGAAACAAAACAATAGATTTCCTGCTGTTTTCAAAACCCCTCAAAAATATTCACTCAAATAGGGGGAAAAGTAACCTTGGCAACGAAGGACAATCCATTCTGTTTTACCCAGCCAGTCTCTTATTCAGTGACCCCTCCTTAATTGAGAGAGAAGGCAAGAATAAAAGAACCAAAGAAACTGAGCAGCTGGACAGGGGTATGGAAGAGCCTACTCAGACAAAGAAATCCAATAGAGGGTCCCAAATCTTTAAACCAGATCTTAACTAGTCCTTATTTTCACTAATTGTCTCCTTCTGCCCTAGTGTTACTAGCATCAGACTCACAAACCCCTGAACGCTTTCTCCTATGTTCGTTTTATTTGCTCCTTTATTATTTTCTAAGGACACAAGTTATATAAAAAATGTTGGTCTTCAACCCATTCCAGGAAATATTTTTTATTGAGATTTTGAAAAGCCAACTACTTCTGACAAGAAATGTGTTAAAAAATAACAACAACGAATACTGATTTCCAATTATAGTGTTTCTAGAAAGAAAAAAAAAGGTATATTTTCCACATCCTTTGGTAATTTCAGGTGAATTTGAGAAGAAGATAAATCAGAGAAGTTGAAAGACTTTGCATATTAGAGTAATGGTAAATTGAACATTTATTTACTATTGCTGTTTTAAAATTCTTTTCCCAAATCTACCTATGTTTTATAAAAATATACACTGTATTCTAAAAATAGAGAAATAATCTCAGCCTTTTCTGCCAATTAGGAAAAAAAAACTTTTATATGTATGCCTTTGTCCTCCCCTTTGATCTTAAGTAGAATTTCACAAACTATTTCATTTGTGCACTCATTCATACATTTTTGCTTATCTACATATGTTAAATAAGTATTCTTTAATTCCCTACTATATGCAGGGCAACATGCTAGATGATGGGTATACAAGCTCAGGAAGTTTACCTCCTGTCCTAAGGTCACTACTGACCTCCAATCTTGAATCTTCAACAATCTTTTAGACATAACAATCTAGAAAATCCATATGTCCAAAACTGAACTAATCCTTCTCCCAAGTGATTTTCCTAAAGCACAGGTACAACCATGAGATACAGCCCTTTACTCAATAACTTCCAATGGCAACTATTTCCTCCAGGATAAAATATAAAATCTTTTATTGGTCATTCAAAGTCCTTCAAAATCCCCTTCCCTAACTTCCCTATCTTCTGACACTTTATTCTCTGTCAAATCTTCTTTAATCTGGCCATTCTGCTATTTCTCAAATAAGATATATTTCTCAGCTCTGGGTATTTCTCTGACTGTTCCTTATGCCTGAAATGTTCTCTCTCCTCATCTCTACTTCTTGGCTTCCTTGACTCTATTCAAGTCTTATCTTCTATAGGAAGTCTTTCTCAATCCCTCTTAAATCTAGTGCCTTTCCATTTTTTAATTATTTCCTATTTTCATATATATATATGTATATATATGTGTGTGTGTATACATAAAAACTCATGAATTGACATGTATAAATACTCATATATATATGTATAATTCATTTGTTTATATGAATTTGCTTTTTGTCTGCCTCATTGGATTGTGAACTCCTGGAAGACACATGTACCAAAAATATATTCACAACAAAAAATGTACAAAATTAATAAAGAAGTTACTGATAAGCAAGGGCAACAATCCCTGGCAGGGCTGAGGATCAGAAAAGTTTCCACATAGAAAATGATATTTGAATTAATGTTCTATGTGGAGAAGTCATGACTGACTATGTCTAAGAAAAGACATATAGCTAAACAGATTCATAACTACTTGAATAATCAGATATAAAGGGAACAAACACCTTTTCAAACCAATGAAGGAATTGAATGAATTGTTGTAGAGCTATTTGCTTAGCCTATCACATGTAAAAATTTTAGCAGTAACCTGAATAATGATTATAGAGTTTTCAAAAGATGAAGAACTGGGAGTAAAACTTAACAACCTGAAAAGAATGACAGAATAAGTATCTAGAAAATCTCAGTGATTTGATATAAATTGAATATATGAAGAAATTTAATAGAAAAATCAAAACTTAAAATTAAATTTTAAAAATATAAACTGAACACCCTTCCACTGAGGGAGATACAGTTGGATAACCAATTCATGTGAAACCATCTAGGAGCTTTAGCATTCTAAGAGCTATGTATGAGGTAATAGTGTGAAGTCTTAGCCAAAAAACATAAAGTGATCTGAGGTTCAACTACTGAAAGCAAAAATACAGCAGGAGGGATTTGATATTCCATTCCATTTTGTTCTGGTTAGGCTATATGTCATAGATCCTGGGTGTTGGTAGGAACTTCAGTGGTCACCAAGTTTATCTCATACATGAGCATAAAGCTTTTTTCCTCAGCTTTCCTGAAAAATGGTCATTGACTGTGCTAGAAGATCTTTGGAGATGGAGGTAGCATATTCCATTTTTATAAAGTTCTATTATTATGTATTTTTTCATTGAGCCAAGCTAAAATATCCCTCGCTGTAATATTTATCCATTACTGCTAGTGATATTCTCTGGAACTAACTCTAATTGAAAGTCTTCCTCCAGGCTGGCATAGCCATGCGTTGGCCATTCACCCAGTTACAAATCAGCCTAATTATACTATTAGATTCAGTTTCTTTCTCAAGAATAGTGTGAGTTTTGCAGATTTCTTACAGAAACATAAGTATGATAAAATTACTATAGTCTTCTTGATATGTCAGTTTAAAAAACCTCTCAGATAGGAAAATAAGCTTTAATAGCTTACTACTCCATTGACTTTTGGGATACTCTGTGTGTGTGTGTGTGTGTGTGTGTGTGTGTGTGTGTGCATGTGCTTAGATACATAAATCTGAATTTATCCTATGAGATTCTTTGGGAGCAATTCTTTTAATATTCAATTAAGATTAATACACAAAAGCAACAGCTGCATATGTAACATTTAATCCCATTGTACTCACCTTTTAGTCTTTCAAAAATCTGAAGCATTTATTTGCAACATTATTATTCTGTGCCTACATGATGATTCATTTTCTGAAATGGCCTCTGAGATATTACATATTTTCATGTTCATACAGTCATTCTAACTGTAACTTACTCTGAAGATTTCGCTCTTCCTGCCTTGTGCTCTCTAAATCTTACAATGGCCTTTGGCCAAAAGCAATAAAATTTGACCTGACCTGAAATGAGAGTCCTTTTTCAATACAATGAGAATCAATTAATTTCATAGAATCATAGAATCATAGAACTTTAGAAGTATAAGAAATCTTAGGGATCAAGGTCTTCCTCTGAGGTCATTTGTCATTGGCATAGTAACTGACAATCCCCAAAAAAGGAATGCCAGAAGCAGGATAGTATAATTCCCAAAATCAAAGGAATATTCAGATGATGTCTTTAAAAAATGACATTTACATTAAGTTGACATGCATTTAATAGAAATTTTATATAATTTAGATTTACTGCATCAATTCCCTGGTTAATATACACAATGAGTCACTTTATTTTGGAGAAATAATTCTGTAAGACCAATTACAAAGGTTGGTGCTTAGTTAACAATGACTCAATTTTACAAATTAGTTCCTGAATACTAATTCATTGAAGTGTAGCCCCTCATAAACTCTGTTAAGTCTACCCAAGAACACAGGATTCTAGATCCAGAGCTATATTCTGACTCCTTGTATCTTGAATCAAATAACAATTAAGTGATGATCTTGATTCATTTGGGAGACTGAAACATTATAAATGTGTGCAACAAGTGATAATTTAAATAATATAAAAAATTTAGATGAACTGGGTGAGTGAAGTAGAAACATGGGGAATTTGCTTAAATATTTGCTTGTGAATATCCAAACCAAGTGATATAATTAGATCCAATATCCTTGAAGAGTCTAACAGCTTCTCTATTCCTGTGCAATACAGATCCTTCCCAACATCTGTATGATAGACACATAATGGTTGTGATCATCCATTTCAGATAATTCTTCGTGAGGTGTCAAATCTTGCTGAAAAGGCATACCCTGGAGAAGTGACTTTTTTTGCTTGCTTTGCACTTTGCTGACTTAGGGATTTACTAGAAGTTGTAATTGGCTCCTCTGATCGACAAAGAAGAGAACATTTTTCAATGTGCTATGGCTCTCCTTTGTGGATTGATAAATGGGGTGAAATATGGTAGAATTCTGAGATAAATGGGTTAACATAAAAACAGTGGAGGCTAATAACATATTAAGTACTTGAACATGAGTAAACAGATCCATTTAGAGGTTCTGATTAACTGATTCACGTTTTGACCTTTGTAAACTTCTTTATATTCTCTGGATCAATCATTTAGCAACACCAATGGATAGATTATATCCAAAAATTAAAGTTAACAAGCAAAATATAATGGAGTATTCTGAATGGTAAGTATAACCAATAGGACCTTGATCCCCAGGAAGAGTACATTTAACTTCCTAAAGGACTTAATGTGCCCAGGGTCTGATAAAATGAATTATGGTATACTGCAAAGTGTGCAGGATTTGGAGAGAGAAGAGGTTTGGGCTCCAATTATGCTTCTGACACTTACTAATCATTTCACTACGGTTCTCTTCTTTGAGCCTCAGTGATCTAAACTATGAAATAGGGACAATATAGCACTTATTTTAGAGGATTATTGTGAAGATCAAACAAGATAATGTATGCAAAGAAGCTTACAAATTTTAAAGTAATATACTGTCAGTTGTTATAAGAAAAAGCCAGTTTAAGTTTATTAAACATTAATAAAATCCAAGGCATTGTACCCAACAATATTTAAATGTAATTCCTGCTTATTAGGCTGCCTATTAAAAATGAATAGACAAGAAGCAAACCAAAGAAATATATGTGCTTATGAATATGCCTGAAGTGAATAAATGCAATTTATTCTAATCATTATATTCTGAATGTGAGGCAGAATGCTACCTGCTCAATGGTGTTTTTAAAAGGTACATCTTGTGAATTTTATAGAAGATTTTTTTAATGATAGGGCTTTATGTCTTTAAAGTGCCTTTCATTTGTGAATATTTGAGTACTGTAAACACTAATTAGCTTTCACCTCCCCCATCCCCCTTTGATGTAAGCAGAGTCTCTAATCCCTATTCTCCCTGTAGGAATCAAAGCCACCCAAATGATTTTCCTCAAGAGATTACTACTTATCAATAAGGCAGTTTAGGGATAAAACTCTCAACTACAAATAGTAACTTGCTTACTTATCTAAGAACATAATTATCTATGTCAGATGAGAAAAAAGATTGGTAGCTTTATTTACAGGCAACAAACAATTCAGTTTGCCTCCTCTGTGCAAGACACTCCTTTAGGTGACATGGGCAGGTAGGTAAAAAAAAAAAAACACATAGTCCTTGCCAGCAAGAAGATTGCAGTTTAATAGGGGGTAGGATGGGGACACAAATAATCACTCTAACACAAGATAAAGGTGATAAGAGCATGGAAGTCATGAAAAGGGACTATGAGAAATAGAGCAAGGGGATGAGAACTGCTAGTATGGCATGTCAGGGAATGTTTCAGAAAAAAAAAAAGGTTGCTGACCTGAACTTGAAGGAAAGTAACATCTCAAGAAGTATAGATATGGAGGATACAAAGAAGGTTCTGAGAAGGGAAAGCAGATATACTGCCTTCAAATGCTTAGGAAAGCGTAAGAACTGTAAGAACTTAATATGTACACCTTTTCAAGCGGAAGATTAGGATTAAGTCAAGACTAGGGAAGAATTTAGCTGGAATATAGTTAGAAGTAGGTTGATAAAGGTTTAACAACTGGATCTCTGAAACACACAATATACTTTATCATTTAATCCATGTTATTCACATTTTCTCCATTGCTTTAAGTCTAGATAATCAATACAACCTAAAATAAAGCCCCAGATTTACAGTATTTGCCCATTTCCTAGGTGTTGAAGCTTATACTGAAATTTAACAATTGATTCTTTCATTTCCCTTAATACAGGAAACAAAAGTAGAGAAATGTAGAATGAAACTGAAAAAGAAAGGTGGAACAAGACATCAGAGTCTTGAATAGAAGTTCTGCTAATGATTTTGTGCTATTAACCAACAAGAAAATTGATAGTTATTGATCTGATCTTCTTCAGCAAAAAAAAAAAAAAAGTTGTTTTAGTTTGGAAGGAGGTGTGTTATGCTCATTCAGATTATTATGCATATACACACAACTGGCCAAAAGTTCCAGATCCCAGGTACTCTTTGGTTCAGAGAGGAAAACTGTCTAAATTCCCATTCTTTGGGTAGAGCACTGGCTTTTTTGCTAGGGTTTTATAGATTGTTGTTGATTGACACAATTAGAAAGCAGCTTGAAAAATCTGGTGAACCTATACCTCCCTTGATCTTCTTATGGTACTTAAGCCACGTGATCTTGGCATAATGGGATCAGTTCTCCCCAGAGTCATACAAACATGGATAACTGCATACAGTGCTTTTATTCTTGGAAGAGAATCAATAAATACACATTGTATAATAACAATAAAACAAAACATAATAAAATATCTATCAGGTGCTGGCATATCTGCAGTCATTCCCAGAAACACAATGGTACACAGAGATTCTATATTGATTCAAACTGAGAAGGTCTAGGAAATGCACCCTTTGGTTATTTTCCCCCAACCATTGTACCCTACACTCTGGCAAACGATTGTCCATTTCTTACTCAGTTGCATCCAGCAGAATAAATCACCAAATAAGCAGACAAAAATGTTGGGCATTGGATCCTGGCTTACCCAGAACTTAGCACCTGGGATCTGCTGAGTCCTAGAAACTCCTAGAAGTTGGTGAGTGAGTGAGTGTGTGTGTGTGTGTGTGTGTGTGTGTGTGTGTGTATGTGTTTGGGTGTATATTTGTGTCTTTATGGTTTAGGTCATCCTGAAATTAGCCAAGAATTTTGACTGACTCTGGCCTCATCTAAAGCATGCTAGATTTCCACCACCACCACCAAGACACCAAGACACCCTTCTCACTGCATCTTTTTATTGCTCCCTCTGACGTTTGCACTAGGCTAGCCTCCTCCTTCTTCAAGTGATCCCTACCCTGGCATATTATTTTCAATCTCTTCCTTTCTACTAGTGCATTTCCTAATGCCTACAAACATGCCTCTCTCCCTGAGCCTGGAAATAAAATAAAATCAATCAATCAAACAAAATCCCTCTGATTTGGCCTTGCCATTCCTTCTAACCATTGCCCTATATCTCTTTCCAGCTTTGTAACTAAAATCCTTGCAAAGGTCTTTTACAACAGGTGACTCCACGTTCACTCCTCTCTGTTAAAAAATTATTTATTTTTGTTACATGTAAAAACAATTGTATTCTGAAGTTTTAGGATTCAGATTTTCTCTCTTGTTCCCTCCCCCCCAACTTCAGGTAGTAAATAGTCTGCTATGCATTATACCAGAGCTTTAATGCAATTCATATCTCCAAATTGCTCATGCCATCTCAATGCCTTTCTAACTTCTTTCAGTCTGGTTTCAAACCTTATCATTCAATAAAATTGTTGTTTCCAAAGTTACTAATGCAATCTCAATTTCCAGATATAACTCTTAATTTGCTTTTCTCAAACCTTATTCTCCTTGACTCTACAGTTTTGCCTCCAGAAGCAAATATGGAACACCGGTCTTCAGAGCTCTTCATAACCTCTGATCTTTCCAGTCTTTGTACGCCATACTCCCCAACATGTATTGTTTGATCCAATGGCACTGCTCTCCTGGTTATTTCATGAATACACTATTCTCTTTGCTACACCAATTTTGACTGATCCCCATCTCTGGAATGTTCTTTCTCCACTCCAACTACTGACTTCCTTGGTTTCCTTTGAGTTCCAACTAAAATCCCACCTTTTACAGGAAGCCCTCCCCAAACTGTCTTAATTCTCCGAACTTCCTTCTGTTTTCCTCTTTATTCCATATATAGATTGTTTTGTATAAGTCTGTTTTTATCTTGTCTCCTCATTAGATTGTAAGCTCCTGAGGACAAGGACTGTCTTTTGCCTCTTTTTGTAACACCCAGTGCTCAGCACAGTGTCTGGCACATAATAGGAGCTTAATGAATGTTTTTTGATTAATTGATTGCATAGACAGAGAGAGATGTACTTTATTGTATAAATTATGAGTTAAGGCTTTTGAAAAGTCTTTCATTTTCAGACCTATGCATTAGAAAAATTACTTTGGAATTAAGGTGAAGAATTATAAAGGAGGAGACATATTAGAGAGCAGGGATCAGATTGGAGGTTATTAGGAAAAAATAGGCAAGTAATAATAAGGGTATCAAAGTGGGGAACTATGGGTATGAAATAATTCATATTAACTCAGCATGTTTCTAAAGGTTGCTTAGTTTTACTGAAATCTTTTTTTTTTCTCCACCATTTTTTGTTACTTATTTAAAAAGATGACTCACTCTAGAAGGAGGAGAGCAAAAAATTTACATAGAAATAAACAAAAGAAATTAATGGGAACCTGAAATAACATTATATTAGAACAAATGGAATAAGAGCTGCATATGATTGCTGTGAAAACATACCAAAAAACTTAGCAATTAACAATGGAGAAGACAAAGGATAAAAAAGAGACAAATATGAAATCAAGATATGGATCCTAGGTGTTTTAAAAGATGTTAGGAACATGTGTTAGGTTTTCTGTCAAATTTATTCAAATCAAAATTTGCATCAATTGAGGCAGCATATATGTTTTTATGGTAAAAGCAGGGACTTCTGTGCTGCTGAATAAGGAAGCAATTATACTCAAATTCATTAATTGCTAAAAGAGATTAAGCCTTAGTTAGCACATTGTGGCACCTTTTGGGTATCTCTTCTCTGAATTTGTTTCAGCATCTACTTAAATAAACCTTAAGTTACATTCTATCTTTTACCTATTATAAACTTGAACCAAAGTTTAGGGAAGGAATGAGGACAATTGTTATGTAGTCTTGCTAACATCAGAGATAAAAAGCATAATAAAAGGTTTACTACTTATATTAAGGCATTGCATATTTCACTGTTTACATGTAATACCTTATGGAAGGAGAATAAGACTTAATCTGATGGTCAACAGAAAGCAGAACTGGGAGTATGAGGTGGTGTGACAATTAAAGTAGTGGTTGGTATAAACTGTGACCGTGGAAATATGGTTTCAAGATATTGTCTTGAGTCAAATCAAATATAAAGTGGTTTCTAGGGAAAAATTCCCAAATATGAAATATACCCAAGTCAGCTGGGTTTTTATGGAGATTTTAATTAATACAAATTAAGGAACTAATGAAAGGGAGAAAGAGAGTAAGAGGAAATAATGAGAAAAGGGGTAGGCAAGTCCAGGCCAGCCTAGGCCAGCCTAGGCCCAAGCCCTAAGAGAGATCAGTTAGTCTTTAATCGACTCACCACAAGATTTGTCCCAAGCAAGATTCTAGTGTTCAGAGAGACCCAGCTACTACAACTAGTCCGAGCTCCAATTCAGCTTTGGCAAACTGAATTTTCAGCCAGCCACCTCCGACCCCTTCTCTCAGAGAAAACTCTCCTTTTAAAGAGAATTTTCTCCTATATCACCTGCCCTAAGTTCTCACATCTACCAATCACAGTAGACATTTTCCAAAGGACAGACCATTCTTAATTCACACCTGAGTAGACTAAACTTTTGAGTAATTCACACCTCTTTGCCCCTTGCAAGTTTGCAAGTTGCTTGACCTTTTAGTGATTAATTTGACCTTCATAGGTACTTAGCACCTTTTTGTATTAGATCTAAAAATAGACTTGGCTTAAGGTTTTTGCTTCACTATAAGTATGAGTTAAGTACTTTTTCATTGTTCAGTAAAGAGTTTACAACTTTATCTTCCCCTAAAGTATGCTTAAGTATGGGTGGAGTAGAGTTCTCACATTCCTGACTAAGTCCCTTCATTGTTTAAAATGGGGAATCCTCTTAACCAAATCTTATGAAGTAGGGTTTGAGAATTTTTAAGATTCACAGTGGAAGATGCAAAGAGGAAATTTAAGCTTGATGTGGGGGAGAAAAATTTCAATAAGAATATAATTGGTTTCCTCAAGGGTTTGCGAATGCTAATAAGATTATTATTAATAATAATAGCAGAGGTTGAATGGCACTTTGTCAGTTTTAATGTTTTTTTTGTTGTTGTTGTTTGTTTGGGGGGGGGGGGTTTGCAGATGAAGTTAACCTAGATGGCTGTTGATGCCACTGAAATTATGGGATTCTTTGAAAATTACTCAAAACAGAGTTGTACAAAGTAATATCAGAATGACAAAAGTGAGGACAAATAGAATCTCTTAAGAAACTCCAAGAAATATATTCTCAATAAATATTTTCAATCATATATATAATTTTTACCACTGATTCAATGGACATCTGATTTCACTGTTTTATATGCTCTTTCTTACCTTAGAGGATGGTTTTGTGAATTGTAGTGATGAACAAAATCAGCAGGAAACTAACTCTTTACTGAGTCTACTTGAATAAAACTGGATCTCTTTTTAAATAAAGCCTGTCTGGCTTTATAATACCTCTTTGGAATTGTATACAATTGTTATGACCTTAAGGATTCATGGATAATTTCCATTCAAGGAAGAGGCCTTAAGTAGAAAGCATACCTGTTTTAAGAAAGATATAGTAAACATTCCATGTATCACTTCAATGATATAAAAGAAATTAACCTGAAGTTCTTTACAAATATTTTGAAATTTGAATATATTATTACAGAATGTTCTTTGCCAAATATGAATCCTAATTCCAAATTAATAACACTTTATTGTATTTTGTTTTCTCTGTAGTAGCTGATGTAGAAAACAAGACATTACAAAAAAATTGTACTGGTAACTTTGTTATACTTCTTTCCTATCTCTATTAAGGTATTTTTCTTCCATTTCATTTCATAGGTTAATGTTGGGTCATAATATAGAGCTACATTTGGAGTAATTTTTTAAATAAAAAAATTATTTTAAGTTATAGCAAGAAAATAGTCTTTGTCTCTCTTCTATGTATAAATCTCCTTTAGTAGTCGTTAATTAAATTGAAATACCTCCTGTATTCTCTTCAAGATGTAATTGTAGTTCCTGAGAGGTTAGGAAAAATAAAACAAACACCACAACAAAAAGTCAGGTGATAGAAATGATATATTTCATGCCATTCTTTATATGGTTTTTCTTTCTTTTCTATTCTCCAAATGTGACCAAGTTTACTGAACTGTAACAAAATCCTTGTCTTCTCATTACCATTTGTTGTGTGAGGAAACTCCCTTGAACTGTTTTCCTAGAATTATGCTGACAGCCCTACTATGAAGAGAGCACCCTTTATTCTTTTTCCTCCTCCAGAATTCTAAAAGAAAATCTCTCTTTATTTTCTGAAATAGAACCACTCCCCACCCCATTACATCATTCACTCAGCCAGAACAATTCCCTTACACCAAATGGTGTAAAACCTAAATGTTATCTCAATACCCATGTACTTCCACTTTGGCAGTTTTCAGCCATCTTTACTTGTCACTAGAATAAAGAGAAATGGATTATTCTTGGCTCTACTGGTATGAAAGATTTGGGCAGGATCCTTACTAAAAAGAGCATATACTATCTGGATTTGTCTATTATTCTTAAACCTCTGGGGGCACCCAAGGTTTTACTCAAATAACTTATTTGATCCTATTGAACTCCTACATATATTTCAACAATGATAGCCAAATACAAGTAGGTCTGTGTATAAACCCATTTTATCTTACCCCATTATAGGGGTATCTCTTGGAAAATGCCAATCTATATATCAGAGGGTGTTGACTACCTGATGAACCCTATCCCCTAATTCTACCTCATTTATAGGTACTAGTGCTTCTCTCTGTAAGTGTTGTCTAAGTGTTAATCCTAGCCACCAACTCACTGGGAAATGGTCTTCTTCTCTTCCCTGCTACATTCTAGTGGACTTTAATTATAAGATCATATCATAATGGAATTGGCCACACAAGCATGATTAGAATGTAGGCAATTTTTATGTATAACAATAAAGAAAAATGCATAAAATATACCTATGCCTTGTTGTATGATATTTCCAATTATAAGCAATTGAAACAAAATTTCTAGGGAAACTGCAAGTCCAGTAGTTCCAAGAATATAGTTCTGGTGATTCCAGTAGGCAGAAATATTAGCCACTCTCAGAGCCCTTAATTTCTAGGTGTTCTATATTACCCTCTAATTGCCAATGCTGCTTCTTCATCCATGGCTCTTTTCACTAGTCGGGGCATTGAGTGCATCTAACAAAGTATAAAACTGGTTTAGTTTTCCTAATACTATTCCCTAGCCAGGGAAAAGCACAAATAATTACTGTAGTATCATTAGTATATGCTCTCTTCTCTCTGTCATTGGTTTTTCTTTCAAGATTCCCATTCCTGAATATAAATAACTCCATCATTAATACTTCATTCAATCTGTTTATTCCCTCCATAACAGATGCTTTCTAGATTACTGGTCCTCCTATTCTTCCCACTGCTTTTTCCTGCACACATTACTCACATCAAGTGTTGAGAACCGGTGAAAAATCAAGGATTTGGGGTATGACACATGATATGCCCATTAGATAAAAAGTACTATTTTCAAATATATAGATTTTTTTACAAATAGACTCTAGTAGATAAAATGTGGCATGGTATAGAGTCTAAAATGTTGGCCCCACAAAATTGGGAAACTAATACACTGCTGGTGGAGTTGTGAATTGGTCCAACCATTCTGGAGGGCAATTTGGAACTGTGTACAAAAGGCTTTAAAAGAATGCCTGCCCTTTCATGCAGCCATACAACTGTTTGGTTTGTACACCAAAGAAATAGTAATAAAAAAGACTGCAAAATATTTATAGCTGCTCTCTTTGTGGTGGCAAAAATTTGGAAAATGAGGGGTGTCCCTCCATTGGGGAATGGCTGAACAAATGGGGGTATCTGATGGTGATGGAATACTATTGTGCTCAAAGGAATGGTGAACTGGAGGAATTCCATGTGAACTGGGTCAACCTCTAGGAATTGATGCAGAGTGAAAAGAGCAGAACCAGGAGAACATTGCACACAGACACTGATACACTGTGGCACAATTGAATGTAATGGATTTCTCTACGAGCAGCAATGCTAGTAGAGAACTCAGGACAATCCAGAGGAACTTTTGAGAAAGAAGCTATCCTCATCAAGAGAAAGAATATGATTGATCATGTATTTGATAGGGATATAATTATGGTTTTAATGTTAAAAGATCACTCTACTGCAAATATGAAAAATATGTAAATAGGTTTTGAACAATGATACATGTATAACCCAGTGGAATTGCTTGTCAGCTCTAAGAAGGGGGAAGAAACAGGGAGGAAGGGAATCATGAATTATGTAACCATGGGAAAATATTCTAAAGGAAAAAAAAAGAAGCAAAAACTACAAAACAGAAGAGTTCTCAATAAAAATATTGGTAATTAAAAAATGTTGGCCTACAGAGTCAAGAAGAACTGGTTTTACATGATACTTGTCACACTAGCTTTGTTATAATTAGATGTCTCATTAAAAATCTCTATAATTTACCCACTAAGGTATAGATGGCAAGTATCTGCAGATGTTAGAAGGAATTATCACACTGAGGTCTTAGCTGTGACAGATTGTTCAACTGTTGGAATAATCACTAACAAATATACTCATGTATAGGTGTAATATATTTTTGAACTATACATTCATGTTTTGGAATTTAATTAGGAATCAGCTTTGCAATTAGGCATGTTAATCACCAGTGTTTCTTCAAATCTTTAACATGAACTGAGATGTGCTTCTTATTCCCTATGATTTTATTTCAGTAAAATATGGTGCACTATGATACTCTCCTGTCTTTCCAATGGATGGCCCATTATCTCTGTGAAAATATAAAATGAATCTTTTGTTCTATCTTAATCAGGTCATTTACTTGTTTGCAAGTTGTCACCTTGGATTTCTTCTTCAATTACTTTGTTTATATAAAGTCAGATAATTATAATGGATATGTAACCCGTCAAAACTACCTTGCCTGGCCATCAGAATGGCAATATTTAATGTCTCTTGACAAAAGTCATATCCTGCTTACTGTGAACTTTGATTTTTTAAATGTCTCATTAGATTCTTAATAAAATCAAACTGAAAAGCAAAAAATCTAAAGAAAATACTTAATTTTCTAAGCCACTATTGCACTTTCCTTTCCAATAACCTGATCTTGTGAATTTATAAAAAAAAAAAAGCCAACAAGTTTTTATCAAATACCTATTATGTACAAAGTCCAGTGATGTGTACCAGGAGAAATTAAGGGTTAACTATTACAGAGTTCCTATCCCTACAGAGCTTACAATCAAGTAGGGGCTTGTGGTATACTCACAAACAAAATGAATACAAAATAATATCTGAGATTTGAGGTCAAAAAGGACCCTACAGATCACTTAAACTCATTTCTTATAATTTGCAAATGGTAAAATTGACAAAAAGCTTGAATGGGTTAAACAAACAAGATGTAGACTTAGGTCCAGGGATCTTTCCACTACAACATTCTGCTTCCTAGTGATATCTAATCAAATTTCTGTGAAGAGGAAAGAATCCTTTACTGACTGGAACATGACAGTTATTTTTTTTTTTTCCTGGAGCAAATGGTGTTTCAACTAGAATTCAAAAAATGGGCAAAGGGAAAGGAATGTCTTCCAGGCTCAGAGACTTAAGAAAAGTGATGGAAACATTTCATGTAAACTTATGTAAATTCCAAAAGGTTGAGAAGTTCAATCTGGCTAAATGGTGAACATTATGGTTTTTGTTCTGCACATGGTGAAATTGAGTCACTCACCATCTGAGATACATATGAACAATTCCTTGAATAAAAGCATGATAAATACATCAAGATGAAAGCATACATAAGGTAACCAAAAGCAGTCCACAAGAAGGCAAAAGCAGGAACAAAACTTCAGCAATGAGATAAAAGAAGTAAAAAAAAAGATAGTTTGCTAGGATTTGAGTCTTTTCATCAAAGTCATCAAGGATTCTTTATATTCTCTTTACCCAAAGGACCCAAAGTTGAATCCTATATCATTCTTCCACTGGATATAACTCAACCTGCCCCAAATATACCCCATAGAATCTTAGCTTACTATTACGCGCTATGGTGTCACAGGATTATGGGATTAAATCAAATCCCCCTTTTCCCACTAATACCTTGGCCTGCAACCTTAAGGTAACTAGAAGTTAATAACAGGAAAAGACTAAAATGATAAATTGGCAATAGATTGGGGAAGGCTTAAAATGCCAGGCTAAGGAGTTCATGCTTTGTTTATAGGATAATAAGTGGAATATTTCTCACAATTGCCAAGTTTGATAGATGGGGTAAATATTACATGTAGAATAGAAAGTGTTACAGGTAAGGAAATGGGGGATCATTAACATTAAGTGACTTGCTCAGCAAATAGAATTTTGGAGCCAATGAGAGGTTTCAGGGAGATGAATGATATAATATACATGTTTATCAGAATTCTTAGAAATGAATATATTCTTTAAAATTGTATTACCATGCTGCTCACTTGTGAGAGAATTAAAATATGCACATGGTAAAAACTCTTTAGTAGAATTTTCCAAAGATATTTTTTCTTTCGATTTGTTTCATTCATTCAAAAGTTTTATCAATTACTTGAATGAGATTATAGTCTATAAATATACAAATTTAAAAATGTCAGGGATGTCAAAAGGTTAGATAATATATCTTTAAATTAATTATGATTTTTTAAAGATTATGAGGTTATTGAGTGGTTCCAAAACAGTGGGTTGAGTCATGACCATGCTAGGGATCTCTGGAGTTATTACATAGAATCCCACGGCAAATACTGTCATATCAATCTTTAGTTCCAACAAAATATGAAATTTTGTATTATAATGTAGAAACAAATGTACCTTGAAAGGAGTGGATGAATATTTAAAAAGTATGTTCATCATCTATCAAGTATATATAAGTATTTTGTGATGAGGAAGATATAAATGAGAGTTACTAAACTTGTAGTAACTTTTCCCCAGACATTGTTCTTCTTCTTGTTGTTAATGGATATTGAAATTAAAAATTTTATCGTTGGGAAACTATATGATTATCTTTTCTTTAAAAGGATGGACATCACTTAGAGCAAATTAACAATATATGAAATGCAACAGATTCCTTTGCAACCATTAATAAAGATGAATTTCTATAAACAATATGATATTGTTAGTTTATTTCATAATTTATATTTCCCTTCTGTTTTATTCCATTATTTATATATATATATACACATCAACACATGTATATTTCAATGCACATGTTTCTGTGTATATGAAAATGTATTCATATGTGTATATATACATAAATATATGTAATTTGTCCTCCTGGTTTTGCTTTCTCTTATCTTCCTACTTTTAATTTTCCTACTTTATATAAGTATTAAGGAAATCACAGTACCTCATTTTATTAATGTACCATAATTTATTTTTTAGAAAATCACTAACTAAAGCTTTTAAGTTGGTTCTTATTCTTTCTACCAGTGAATGTGTATAAATATGTTTTATTTTCCTTTATTATGACACTCTTACATATTTGCATTGATAGACTCTTTAATACAAAGTGGCATTAATTCTAAAACTTATATAACCTTTTCAATTTGGTTTTTGAATCCACAACTTGCAAATAATTGCTAAATAGAGTGGACTTTTGTTATCCCTTAGCCTTCCTACCCTTTACACAACAATTAACTTCATTGACTACCTCCTCTCCTGAAAAACTGATATTCCTACATGTAAGAAATTTCAGTGGCCCTTTATTGACTATAGGATAAAACATAGATTTCTTTGTTTAGCATTTTATATTCTTCACAACAAAATTTCTATCTCTTCTTCAGACTAATTTTACATTATTTCTTCTCACACATTCTATCCTCTGTCTACACTAGAGCACTTCATATTCCCCATATGCAATATTACTTTTCATTACAAAATAGTTTTGCATAGCCCATTCTCCAAAACTGGAATATTTTCAATTCCCTTTTCTATCTCTTGGGCCTCCCAGGTCTCTTCACATAAGCTTAAGTTCAAGAACCTCCAATAAGATCATATGGTTGTTAATATTCCCTTTTCTCAAATGATTATTTATTTTGTATACATTGTGTATTCTTTTATCTTGGTAAATATTGCTTTTCTTCATGAATATAAAATCACTAAAAATAGGGATAATGTTATGTTTTTTTGTTTATTTGTTTGTTTGTTTTCTCTGAATCCAGAATAGGACATGTGGCATACTGCAAATATTTAATATATGGTTTCTAATTCCAATTGAATTAACTAATAGAACTGCCTTTCTATGTCCAAATATTATGCCAGTAGATAATTCCAAAAGTAATGAAAGAGTGTATTTATTTCATTACAACCTTTGGCTTTGACTTTTATGAGTTTTAGTAATTCTTATCACTACATTGGGAGTGAAAATTATATCCAAAATAACTTCCCTGTTGACTCATTATGTAGTCGAGGTACGCCTTTTAAAGGTTCTATATTAATGAAGTACAGTCTCCTGAGTCTCTTGCCATGATGGAAATACTTCAAATATTTAACAAGCAACAGACTGTGCCAGATTTTTAAGGAAGGTGATAGGGAAATATGGAGAATACCATGTTCAGAATCATGATATTTCTGTACCCCTTCTTTTGGGATTCTACATTCTGAAGTTTCTTCCCATTGCCCTACCTCTATTTTTCTCATGGAGGCATTCCCTACTACTTGACCCTGGTACACTTTATGGTACTTGTGCCCAAGACACAAGTTATTTCTCTGCTTTAAAATTTACAAAGAATTTTAGTTACCTGAACTCATTTGAATATCACAGCTACTCAATAAGTCATCTAAACCATTATCACTCATCTTATGTGATTAAGAAACTAATTTTCAAAGAAGATAGAACATTTCTGTAAGATCATAGAGCTAATAATTATTAAAGACAGGAATTGAATGGGGTCTCTCCTCACTATAAAGTTCTTGCTTCCTCCAGTATACCATAATGCTCTTCTGAACTTAACTTCGGCACTCTAAATGTGAAATATTTTTCCAATTTCTGGTGATTTGACATTATCAGAGGATCTGAATTATATCAACCTTGACATTTTTACAATAAATGAAACCAAAAGGCACATATCTGCTACAGGGAAGGTCCAATAATAGGTTCTTCATTGGGAAACAAATACATGTCATGATGGAATTATTTTTAATGTTATCACAGGCAATAAAAATTGTAATTACTCAGGATAATTAATCATCTTATCTTGTTCATGTGAAGAAATGAAATAGCTGCCAAGAAGATTTTTGCAAGAGGCTTGCTCATCTACTTCTGAGGATTCAGAAATAGAAATATTTTAAGAAGACCTTGAAATCCTCAAACAAAGTAAAAAAAATATTTAATGTATTGATTTTTAGCACCTTTGTCATGAATGTGAGCAGAAGGAGGACAAAAAGTATGTTGGGGAATGATCCAAATGCTAGTATTATTCAGAAGACTTACAACTATATTCCATGATCACTTTCTTTCAGACAGAAGTCAGAAGCACCAGATTTGATGTGGTGAACAACAAACAATATCACACATACATGCACAGACACACACACATACACACACACATACAAAGAAACTGCATCCTTATAGACATGAAACAAGGAGGATAACATATGCCATCTATTTGCTAAGAAAGGTCATATGACTTTAACAATAACACAAGTTGAAAATATAAACTAATTTGTAAAACAATGTCAAAGTGGATTTGGAACATTACAAGTAATATCAACTCATATTTTTTTAAGGGAGAAGATATAAGAGTAAGTTTGCAGAAATTCTGACATGAAACCCAAGTAAACTAGAGCATCACAAAAGCATCCACAAATAAAATTGGTTCGAGAACAACAAATAGAAAATAAAACAGATGTGTTAGAATTTTTATAGCAATCTACTGTCACCATCAATGACAGTTAAACCATTAAACCTCTACCTTTGGACTCTTAGCTGCTCTGTCCAAAAATAACACTATATGAAGAAGCAGAAATGACACTAAGGAAGATGAAATCAGAACATAAGCCTGGGCCATACCTGGTATATTGAAGGGATATGCATGCTGAAATGATGCAATTTTGAAAATATTAAAGTATCATTTTATATAATACTTAACTGAGAGCAAGATCTCAAAAACATACCCCCCAAAATTAATGAAATTGTTACAGACTGTTTAGAGATCTTTGCTAATTCACCATAAACAAAATAACGACATTTATTATAGATATTTAAGTATATTTATACATTTATTTAGGATGGGAATTTCAGAAGAACAATGATAATAGTAACTAAATGGATTTTCTTTACAAATAATGAGATCTGAGCAAGTGAAGTCGTAGTTCTAAATCTGGGCAAGATGTGTATTTCTCTACTGATTGCTTACAACAACATTCTCCAGCTGGTAAATCTTTTAGCAATAAATTACGTAATATTTCCTTTGAAGTCCTCATCAGGGGCAAGGTAAATCACAGAATGTGTGCCCTGCCAATGTAATCCCTGAGGTCAAACATTTGGGAGAACTATTTGTCTACTGACCAGTAAAGTTTCTTGTCTTCCATTCCATCTCCCATTTCACATTAAAAGATTAAAAATGCAAAGTGAGACATACATTTTTGAACATCAACAAATGTAGAACTAGTTTTGCTTAATTATACATATTTGATACTAGTACTTTGGTTTTGTCTTTTTCAATGGGGAACCCAGAAGAGACAATGATATATACATATATATAATCATATACTATATATAAACATCTTTTAAAGAAAAAAAGATTATGGTACCAATGCACCCAGGAGGCACATCTTTATCACAAGGAAAGATAGGAGAGAAAGACAATGGAAAAGATGGAAAGGAAGAAGAGGAATGAATTGAGTGAAATCAATCTTGAATTTAAGGGGATGAGCATGAGATGACATACATGTCTTCTCCTCTATCAATTATTCCTAAAATTCTCTCAAACTTCACTTTCAAAATTTCAGTCTTTGACTTTTTTCACAAATCCAAAGAAAACTGAATTCCCTTCATAACAAACCTTCTCTTTTTCTCAGATCTAGTCATTCTTTTTCCTCCTTCATCTGTCATGAAATCTCCCAAAGAAAACAAAAGTAGGAGTGAGAAGAAAAAAAAAAACAGGAAATAGACTTAATTGTATATGGGAAATGGTGCTGCATTTTTGACTATTGCAATCTGTTTTCTATTACCATATATTCAGTTTTCAAGTGAATAGTCTCTTGGTGATGTTGTATGGTGAATCATGAAACATCAACATTTCTGAAGACTCAAAATTATAGGTGATAGAGAGAGAGAAAAATACATATACTGTGCAGAAATAGATACTCATGAATTGTTGATAGGACTGAATATTGAATAAACATTTTATATTTTAATGACATATTTCTTTTTTCTCTATACTTCAGTTTTTTCCAAGTAACTACCCTGACCTCCATGGCAACCTGACTCATAATAGCAATTATTAAAACAGCAAAGGGGAGGCTTCCGGGTAAACCTGGTGGCAGTCTAGACCCAGGACTCTTCCTCTCCTCAGCAACTACCGATATAAACTACCTCAAAAGACTAAAAAAAAAAAAACAAATTCATACAAACAAAAGGTCTCTACAGTAGGTCACAGCATTGCAGGTATGTGGGATTTGGGCATTTCCACACAATAAGGGGATGAAAAAGCTTCAACCAAAGCATGAGCTGATCCACCCTCCCCCACCCCACCTACTGAGCCTGAGTCAGAGCCAGCACAAGCTAGAAGCAGTGAGTGAGCGAGGGGCACCTCTAGGTCCTTGGCAGCAGACTAAGACCACCAGAGGCCTACTGCTGGACAGCAACTAGACTTGAGACCCCAGCAGGCTGAAGAGCGCAGACCGTGGGCACCGTCAGAGAGATAGCACAGAGAGAGGCAGCAAACAGCAGAAGCTGCAGAGATTCGAGAGCTGGGCTCAGGTAAAACCCTTGCTCCTTAGCTCCATACACAGAGAGCCTGCCCATCTCACTCAGATTTCTGACTGGAAAGGGGAAGAAAAACCACCTTACTGATGGCAAACAGTGCCCAGGAAGAACAACTTCCCAACACCAAGAAAAACAAGAAGAAAAGGTTGACCCGGGATAATTTTTACAGAGGAAAAACCCAGGCTACAGAGGAAATAGAAGAGGAAATACAAATAAAAGCACCAAAACCTTTCAAAAAATGGAAATTGTCCACAAGCTCTTGAAGAATTTAAATTGGAGCTTACCAAAAAATATGGAAGCCTTCTGACAAAAAAAGTGAAAAATAGTTCAAAATGAAAATAACAATTTAAAGGACAAGAACTCCCAATTGGAGAAACAGCAGGAAGCCATGAAAAGCAGGATAGGAAAAGGAAAACTAGTCTTTAAAGACAAGAATTAGACAATTGGAAGACAATGATCTTGCAAAGCAGCAAGAATTAATAAAACAAAGTCAAAAGACTGACAAAATAGAAGAAAACATAAAATATCTCACTGACAAGATGAAGGATCAGGAAAACATATAAGAAAGAAACAATTTGAGAATCATTTGTCTAATTGAAAACCCAGAAACAAGCAGAAACTTTGACATCATACTACAAGAAATTATCCAAGAAAACTGCCATGATGTTCTTGAACAAGGGGGAAAAATAGACATTGAAAGAGTTCATAGAACACTCTCTACACTAAATCCTCAAAAGACAATTTCCAGGAATGTAATTGCCAAATTCAAGAGCTTCCAAGCTAAGGAGAAATTTTTAGAAGAAGCCAAAAGGAGACAATTCAGATATCAAGGAGCACCAATAAGAATTACATAAGACCTGGCTGCTTCTACAGTAAAGGACCTCAAGACTTGGAAAATGATATTTGGAAATACAAGACAATTGAGTCTTCAATCAAGGATCAAATCCATCAAAACTGACTATATACTTCCAGGGGAAAGTATGGACATTCAACAAAATATAAGATTTCCAAGTATTTGTAAAGAAAAGACCAGAACTAAGTGGAAAGTTTGATATCCAAACACAAAGAACAAGAGAAAAATGAAAAGGGAAATAGAGAGGGAAAAGGGGAAAATGTTTTTTTTTATTCAAACTTTCTTCCTTAAGGGATTCAATATGATCAAATTATTTATATTAATATGTGAGGAAATGTTATTTGTTACTCTAAAAATTATATAAGCTATTATAGTAATTAGAAGAATCATCCACAGGAATAGATTGGGATAATAATTGTAATAAGATGATAAGATGAAATGCAAAAAAGGGAGGGGGGAATAGAAGATGGCACCAAGAGAAACTTGAAGGAATAAGATAAATAGCATAATCTATACCACACAAAGAGGTGAATACGAATGGGAGGGGGAAAATACTCTTATAAGAAGGAGAAGAAGAGAGTGCTAATAGATAATACTTAAACCTTACTCTCAGTGTAATCAGTTCTGAGAGGGAGGAGCATCTAGATCCACTGGGATACTGAATTCTATCTTACACTACAGGGAAAGTGAGATGGGAAAACTAAGGAGGGTAGGGAGAAGGGGAGTACAAAAAGGGAGGGAAAGAGAGAGGGAGGGAACTTAACAGACCCTAAAAATAAATGAGAAGGTAACAAAAAGTGAAGGAGCAGAAAGGGAAGCATATTAAGGGTGGGCATTAAGGGGACTGATTAAAAGTAAACTTCAGGTTTAAAAGGATATAGCAAAAGAAGAAAGGACAGAACTAGGAGAATATATCAAAATGCTGGGGAATACACAAGTCACAATCATAACTTTGAACATGAATGGGATGAATTCACTCATAAAATGAAAACAAACATTGTGAGTAGATTAGAAACCAAAGTCCTACTATATGTTGCCTACAAGAAACACACATGAGGGGGATAGACACTCATAGGGTTAGAATTAAAAATTGGAGTACAACCTATAGGGTCTCAACTGGGAGAAAGAATGCAGCAGCTGCTAACATTATATCTGACAAAGCCAAAGTAAAAATAGATCTGACTCAAAGGGATAGGGAAGGTTACTGCATCCTGATGAAAGGAAGTATAGACAATGAGGAAATATCAGTAATCAACATGTATGCACCAAATGGTATAGCATCCAAATATCTAAAGGATAAACTTGTGGAGTTAAAGGAGGAAATAGATAGTAAAACTATACTAGTGGGAGACCTGAACTTACCACTATCAAAATTAGATAAATAAAATTAAAAAAAATAAATAAGAAAAAGGTAAGAGATGTGAATGAAATCTTAGAAAAATTAGAGTTAATAGATATATGGTGAAAAATAAATAGGGAAAAATGAATACACCTTCTTTTCAGCAGCACATGGTACATTCACAAATATTGACCATGTACTAGGACATAAAAACATGGGAAACAAATGCAGAAAAGCATAAATAATAAATGCAACTTTTCAGATCATAATGCAATAAAAATAAGAATCAGTAAGGTTACATGGAGAGGCAAATCAAAAATTAATTGGAAATTAAATTATATGATTCTCCAAAATTGATTAGTTAAAGAACAAATCATAGAAACAATAATTTCATTGAGGAAAATGACAATATATGAGACATCCTTTCAAAATCTATGGGATGCAGCCAAAGCAGTACTCAGGGGGAAATTTATATCCTTGAGTTCATATATGTACAAATTAGGGAGGGCAGATGTAAATAAAATGGACATGCAAATCAAAAAAACTTGAAAGCAAGCAAATTAAAAATCCACAGATGTAAACTAGAGATCCTAAAAATTAAAGGAGAAATTAATAAAATTGAAAGTCAAAGAACTATTGAATTAATAAATGAGACTAGAAGCTAGTATTTTAGAAAAACAAACAATATAGACAAAGTAATGGACAATCTAATTAAAAAAAAAGGAAAGAAGAAAAACAAATTAACAGTATCATAGATGAAAAGAGAGACCTCACCTCCAAAGTAGAGGAAATTAAGGCAATCATTAAAAATTGCTTTGTCCAATTATATTTCAATCTAGGTGATATGGATAAATATTTACAAATTGCCTAGATTAACAGAAGTAGTATTCTTAAATATTCCAAAATAAAAAAATAAAATTGAACCAGCCATCAAAGAATTCCAAAAAAAAAAAAAATCACCAGGACCTGATGGATTCACAACTGAATTCTAACAAAAATTCAAAGAACAACTAATCCCAATACTAGAAAAACTATTTGACATAATAAACAAATAAGGAGTTCTACCAAATTGCTTTTATGATACAAATATGGTACTTATGCCAAGCCAGGCAGATCAAAAACAGAGAAAGAAAACTATAGAGCAATCTCCTTAATGAACATAGGTTCAAAAATCTTAAATAGAATACTAGCAAAAAGACTCCAGCAAGTCATCAAGAAGATTATTCATTATGATCAGTTGTGATTAATACCAAGAAGGCAAGGATGGTTCAATATTAGGAAAACCATCCACATAATTGACCATATCAACAAGCAAACCAACAAAAATCACATGATTATCTCAATAGATTCAGAAAAAGCCTTTGACAAAATACAACACTCATTCCTATTGAAAACAATAGAAAGCATAGGAATAGAAGGATATTTCCTAAAAATAATAAATTGTATATATCAATCCATCAGCTAACACCATCTGCAATGAGGGTAAATTATATAAGCTCCCAATAAGAAGAGGAGTGAAACAAGGATGCCCATTATCACCTCTATTATTTAACATTGTACTAGAAACACTAGCAGTAGCAATTAGAGAAGAAGAAAAAATTGAAGGTATTAAAATTGGCAATGAGGAGACTCAGCTATCACTCTTTGCAGACCATATGATGGTTTACTTAAGGAATCCTAGAGAATCAACCAAAAAGTTACTCGAAATAATCAACAACTTTAGCAAAGTTGCAGGATACAAAATAAACCCGCATAAGTCATCAGCATTTCTATATATCTCCAACCCAACTCAGCAGCAAGAATTAGAAAGCGAAATACCATTTAAAATCACCATAGACAATATAAAATACTTAGGAATCTATCTGCTGAGACAAACACAGGAACTATATGAACACAACTACAAAACACTTTCCACACAGCTAAAACTAGATCTAAACAATTGGAAAAACATTGATTGCTCATGGGTGGGATGAGCTAATATAATAAAAATGACAATCCTACCCAAATTAATTTACTTATTTAGTGCCATACCCACTGAACTACCAAAAAACTTCTTTACTGAATTAGGAAAAAAAAAACATAACTAAGTTCATTTGGAAGAACAAAAGATCAAGGATATCCAGGGAAATCATAAAAAAAAAATGCAAAGGAAGGAGGACTTGCAGTCCCAGATCTCAAACTATACTATAAAGCAGTGGTTATCAAAACAATTTGGTACTGGCTAAGAGACAGAAAGCAGGATCAGTGGAATAGACTTGGCATAAATGATCTCAGCAAGACAGTTTATGACAATCCCAAAGACCCCAGCTTTGGGGGCAAAAATCCATTATTTGATAAAAACTGCTGGGAAAATTGGAAGACAGTGTGGGAGAGATTAGGTTTGGATCAACACCTCACACCATCCACCAAGATAAATTCAGAATGGGTGAATGTCTTGAACATAAAGAAGGAAATTATAAGTAAATTAGGTGAACACAGAATAGTATACATGTCAGACCTTTGGGAAGGGAAAGATTTTAAAACCAAGCAAGACTTAGAAAGAGTCACAAAATGTAAAATAAATTATTTTGACCATCAAATTAAAAAATTTTTGTACAAACAAAACCAATGTAACTAAAATCAGAAGGGTAGCAACAAATTGGGAAACAATCTTCATAAAAACCTCTGACAAAGGTTTAATTACTCAAATTTACAAAGAGCTAAATCAATTGTACAAAAAATCAAGCCATTCTCCAATTGATAAATGGGCAAGGGACATGAACAGGCAGTTCTCAGCCAAAGAAATCAAAACTATTAATAAGCACATGAAAAAGTGTTCTACATCTCATATAATCAGAGAGATACGAATCAAAACAACTCTGAGCTATCACCTCACACCTAGCACATTGGCTAACATAACAGCTATGGAAAGTAATGAATGCTGGAGGGGATGTGGCAAAGTAGGGACACTAATTCATTGCTGGTAGTGTTGTGAATTGATCCAGCCATTCTGGAGGGCAATCTGGAAGTATGCCCAAAGGGCGATAAAAGACTGTCTGCCCTTTGATCCAGCCATAGCACTGCTTGGCTTGTACCCCAAAGAGAAAATAAGGAAAAAGACTTGTACAAGAATATTCATAGCTGCACTCTTTGTGGTGGCCAAAATTTGAAAAATGAGGGGATGCCCTTCAATTGGAGAATGGCTGAACAAATTGTGGTATATACTGGTGATGCAATGCTATTGTGTTCAAAGGAATAATAAAGTGGAGGAATTCCATGGAGACTGGAACAACCTCTAGGAAGTGATGCAGAGTGAAAGGAGCAGAACCAAGAAAACATTGTACACAGAGACTGATACATTGTGGTACAATCAAAGGTAATGGAGTTCTCCATTAGTGGCAATGCAATGTCCCTGAACAATCTGCAGGGATCTAAAAAACACTATCCACAAGCAGAGGATAAACTGTGAGAGTAAAAACACTGATGAAAAGCAACTAATTGACTGCAGGGGTGGAGGGGATATGACTGAGGAGAGACTTTGAATGAACACTCTAATGCAAATACCAACAACATGGAAATGGGTTTGAATCAAGAACACATGTGATACCCAGTGGAATCATGCTAGGCTATGGGAGAGGTGGTGGGAGGGTGGAGAGGGAAGAAAAGAAAATTATCTTTGTTACCAATGAATAATGTTTGGAAATGACCAAATAAAAATTTAAAAAATAATAATAACATTGTACTAGAAACACCAGCAGTAGCAATTAGAGAATAAAAATAAATTGAAGGTATAAAAATTGGCAATGAGAAGACCAAGCTATCACTCTTTGCAGATGATATGATGGTCTACTTAAAGAATCCTAGAGAATCAAATAAAAAGCTAATGGAAATATTCAACAACTTTAGCAAAATTGTAGGATACAAAATAAACCCACATAAGTCATCAGCATTTCTATATATTTCAAACATAACAGAGCAGCAAAAATTAGAAAGAGAAATTCCCTTTAAAATCACCATAGACAACATAAAATACTTAGGAATCTATATGCCAACACAAACACAGGAACTGAAGAACACAACTACAAAACACTTTCCACACAATTAAAATTATATCCAAACAATTGGGAAATCATTGGCTGTTCATCAGTAGGACTAGTTAACATAATAAAAATGAACATCCTACCCAAACTTATTTACTTATTTAGTGCCATGTGAATCAAACAACCAAAAACTTTTTTACTAAATTAGAAAAAAAAAAAAACATAACAAAGTTCATTTGGAAAGACAAAAGATTAAAGATATCCTGAAAAATAATGAAAAAAAATGTGAAGGAAGGAGGCCTTGCAGTCCCAGATCTCAAACTATCCTAAAAATCAGTCATCATCAAAGTAATATGGTACTGGCTAAGAGATAGAAATGAGGATCAGTGGAATAGAGTGACCTCAAAAAGACAGTCTATGATAAGCCCAAAGATCGCAGCTTTTGGAACCAAAATCCACTATTTGATAAAAACTACTGGGAAAATTGGAAGACAGCATGGGAGAGATTAGGTTTAGATCACCATCTCACACTCTACACCAAGATAAACTCAAAATGGGTGAATGACTTGAATATAAAGAAGGAAACTATAAGGAAATTAGGTGAACAAAGAATAGTATATATGTCAGATAATTGTGAAAGGAAATATTTTACAACCAAGCATGACTTAGAAAAAAATCACAAAATGTAAAATAAATAATTTTATTATATCAAATTAAAAAGTTTTGTACAAGCAAAACCAATGCAAACAAAATTAGAAGGGAAGTAACAAATTGGGAAATAATCTTCATAACAAAAACCTCTCACAAAGGTCTAATTACTCAAATTTATAAAGAGTTAAATCAAATGTATAAAAAACCAAGCCATTCTCCAATTGATAAATGGGTAAGGGACATGAATATGCAATTTTCAGTCAAAGAAATCAAAACTATTAATAAGCACATGAAAAAGTATTTTAAATCTCTTATAATCAGAGAAATGCAAATCAAAACAACTCTGAGATATCGCCTCATACCTAGCACATTGGCTAAAATAACAGCAAAAAAAGTAATGAATGCTGGAGGGGATGTGCAAATTTGAGACATAAATGCATTTCTCATGGAGTTGTGAATTCATCCAACCATTCTGGAGGGCAATTTGGAACTATGCCCAAAGGGTACTAAAAGACTGTCTGCCCTTTGATCCAGCCATAGCACTGCTGGGTTTGTGCCCCAAAGAGATAATAAGGAAAAAAAAATGTGTACAAGAGTATTCATAGCTGCACTCTTTGTGCTAGCAAAAAATTGGAAAATGAGGGGATTCCCTTCAATTGGGGAATGGCTGAACAAACTGTGGTATATGTTGGTGATGGAATACTATTGTGCTCAAAGGAATAATAAAGTGGAGGAATTTTATGGAGACTGGAATGACTTCCCAGAATTGATGCAGTGTGAGAGGAGCAGAGCCAGGAAAACATTGTACACATAGACTGATACACTGTGGTACAATCGAAGGTAATGGACTTCTCCATTAGTGGCAATGCAGTGATCCTGAACAACCCAGAGGGATTTACAAGAAAGAACACTATCCACATTCAGAGGAAAACCTGTAGGAGTAGAAACACCGAAGGAAAACAACTGCTTGATTACATGGGTCGAGGGGATATGAATGGGGATGTAGACTCTAAATGGATATCCTAGTGCAAATATCAACAACATGGAAATGGGTTTTTATCAAGACGCATGTATTACCCAGTGGAATTTCACATCAGCTATGGAGAGTGTTATGGCAGGGGAGGGATGGAAACCCTCTGATTCTTGTAACCAAGGAATAATGTTCTAAATTTACTAAATAAAACTTTAAAATATGTAAAAAAAAATAAAATGAAGATGAGCAAGAGCTCAAAAAAAACAGCAAAGGAAAAGAAAAATGAGTGGATATACATACCATGAATGACATGGAACATAATATTCCACATTGCAAATATTTGGAAGTATAGTATATTAGGATGAAAGCAGAGTCACAGAAATCAGACCCAAGCAATAGATTGCTAGGATTCTCTTCCAAAAATGCCCCCCACTCTAATTCTGTTGGTACAAAATTATTCATAGTTTTCAAGAATGTTAGCAAAAAGCATTATTAAATATGGACAATAATTTGGAAATAAATTAGACTATCATTAATATTATGTCACAGTATAAATGATTAATTCAAAACTTCTACAGAGATGTTTTAAAATCCATGAAATGATGTGGAATGTAATCAGAAGAAAGAAAACTTAATAAATAATGTTTATGACTACAGAAGGATAGATAAAAGGAAAAGAGAAGGGCATAGAATAATAAAGTAAAAAAAAAAAGAACTGGAAAGAGTACTGACTCAAGTCAGAGGATCTGAGTTCAAATTCCAATCCTTACTATGTAATCTTGCAATATCACTTAACCTTAAATCTCAAGGTAGAATCAGAGTTCCTCTCTAGCTCTTGTCTTATAATTCAATGATATTAAAAAGGAGAGAGACAGACAGACAGACAGACAGACAGAGAGGGACATGGACGCGGAGAGAAGAGGAAAGGGAGCTGTATTTCAAAGGTGTCTGCAAGTAGATTGCATGGAACAATAGCAAGTTGTTATTAATGTCTTTTTATTTGTTTCTTCTTTGTTAAAGTATAAGGTGCTTAAGAAAGACTTGTTCTATATCAATCTGTTACAATTCTGTAACAATCAAACAATTGTTCTTGTTTAATCATTATGCATATATAAATACAAATATAGATATGTAGTTGCTCTAAGTTGTAATATATTGGCAAAAATTACTACTGGCAGAATTTCTATAAAAGGCAAGATCAGAATGGATATTAGTCCTTTTTTAAAAGAAAGCAAATCAGTTGCATACACAGGGTTTCAGTTAGACAAGTTTTTGCTTTGGTATCCACAAAAATGAAAAGATGTAGAAGAAGTAGCTCAGAGTAACATGATCAGAATCTTTAATAGATCATTTAAGAAATATTTCTTGAAATTTATCAAAAAAGATCATATTAGATGACCAGATGAGAAAGTATGGATTGCTGGGTTCCCAATAACAGGATCGCAGTACAAGTTAGGTCATGGATCTTTTAAACTATTAATGAATCAGCCAATAAAAGTGTTAATAAACACCTATCAAGTGACAATCAATTGTATCAAAATAGCAAATGCATTTGTAATAAAGAAATATTGTTGTGGTGACAAAGCTTAACTGAAGTAAACACTATATTGCAGGCTCTCTTAGAAGCATTAGGGATCATGTTTTGTGGTAGTTGAATCTTTCTTTTTATCACATGTCATACTTGGCTGTCTCTTTCACTTAAATACAAGGGTAGTCAGATTAAATCTAATTTTTCAAGCTAACATAGAACATAATCTGGGGGAAACAAATAATTTGGGCTATAGTTTTCCAAATAACCCAGTTTAATCTTTCTGTCAGAAAGGAGGTTCTTTGAAAACCTGTAGTTTAGTGTAACCTTCTGCACTGTATTGGGTTGAAAGAGGAAAAAAATATATTACTGATATATTATGTCATGTGTTATATAAACATACTTATATGTATATGATATATGTAAACACATACATTTTAATTCTTTACTTGAAAACAATATGATTAGATAATTATCATGTAATATGTTATTGAACATTCACATAAAGAAGGTAATCTATTGGTAGACATTATGATCATTGACTGATCCCTATAAACAAAAAGCTAGTAATTAAGGTACCTAGGTGGCAGCAGAGACAGAATGCTGAGTGTAGAGTGAGGAAGTGTTGTAAGGAAATTAGGAAATATGTTGATTAGGTATTGATAAGATAAGAACTTTAAGGATCTGAAGATATAGCAAGACAGAGTGCTGTGCATGAAATCAGAACCTGGAATTCCAACCATTCTGGATGGTGATTTGGAACTATGCACAAAGGGTGCTAAAAGGCTGTCTGCCCTTTGATTCAGGCATACCACTGCTGGGTTGGTACCCCAAAAGAAATAAGGGAAAAGACCTGTATAAGAATATTCATAGCTGCACTCTTTGTGGTAGCAAAAAATTGGAAAATGAGGGGATGCCCTTAAATTGGGGAATGGCTGAACAAATTGTGGTATATGTTGGTGATGGAATACTATTGTGCTAAATGGAATAATAAAGTGGAGGAATTCCATGGGAATTGGAAAGACCTCCAGGAAGTGATGCAGAGCAAAAGGAGCAGAACCAGGAGAACATTATACACAAAGACTGATACACTGTGGTATAATTGAATGTAATGGACTTCTCTATTGGCAGCAATGCAATGATCCAGGACAATTCTGAGGGACTTATGAGGAAGAATGCTATCCACATCCAGAGGAAGAACTGTGGGAGTAGAAACAAAGAAGAAAAACAACTGCTTGATCACATGGGTCAATGGGGATATGATTGTGGATGTAGATTCTAAAGGATCACTCTAGTGCAAATATCACTAATATGTTACTAGTTCTTGTTACTTGGGGGGTATGGGGTGCTCAGGGAGGAGTAGTATCTCTGGTATGGAGGGCTTGTTGTGCCCTCCTAGGGCAGCTCTCCAGCCTTTGACCCTCACCTGACACCCAGCTCTCACTTGTGCCTTGTAGTAGCTGCTACCATGCGGCAGCGGCCACACCCCGGGCAAAGGCTTCGACAGGCCGGCTAAACCTTGTGAGGGTAGTCATCGGGTCATCGTCGACCCCTGGTGAACTAGGGCTTTGCTCACCCAGCATGTGAAGACTGTTTGGGCAGAACAGGCGGAAGAAACCAACAAGAAGTTTCAACAGCTGAGATGGCGATGCAGCAAAGCACTGTGGAGTGCTTAGGGCCTGTTGGAGCACAAAAGACAACACGGCCATCCAATGCAGCTGAGGAAGTCTCCAGGCGCAAAGACTTTTCTCGCCAATGGACCCAGACTTCCAATGCCGAGAGAGTGGGACTATCTCTGTGCATCGACTTTTCCACTTAAATCTTCATGTCCAAGTGTCTTTGTGCACAAAAATGCACAAAAACAATCATCATCCTCGGTTACCGAGAGACTACAATAATAATAATAATAGGTCTTGATCAATGACAATAATTGTAAAGTACGTACTTAGCATGGTACCTAGCACATAAGATATGGGATGTTCAGAGTGGACTAGCACCTTTGGGTTGAGGGCTGGCTGAGCTCTTTTCAGTTGCTTGTCCACCTTTGGTGTCCACCTTTCACCCAACTCTCAGCTGTGGTCCAAGAAGCTATAGCATGTGCAGTCATCAAATCCCAATAAAATTATCTTGACAAATGGGATCAAACAGGTTGAGGGTAACTGATAGGCCAAAAACCTTTGATGAGATAGGGGAGATGTCTATCCTAAGCTTGTGAATACTTTCTCTATTGGAATGGGAGGATGAGAAAATATTATTCAATTCATCATGAAAGTGGGTAAAGTAGGTGCTGTGGAGTGTGTAGAGTTTAATCAAACATCAAAAATACCAAGATCATTAACTGTATCTCAGACCACCATCACTCATCTTATCTTTTGTCTTACCATTGATCTTGCATGACTCTAGAACAGTGAGGGTGATGATAACGTTGGGGAACTCCGCCTCACTTAAATGCAAATTGATGGAGAAGTTACATCCCATGATGACATTGGTCCTCTTCAAAAACTGAGGAACAACAAAAGTACATAGTAACTGCTATATAAATATTTGATATGATTATTTATATGACTGTTTGGCATGCTGAAAATGAGGTAATTTTCTATTTATTAAAAGATTTTAGTGAAGGGTTGAAGTAGGCATTTTAATTTCCAGGAAAATAATAACCCAACTCTATTAAATCTCAATTAGAAAAAATCAAAATAAATCAAATTAGCATGAAACAATCCAAACAAATGTAATGTACTTTATTATATATATATGCATATATATATTCCTTTAGTAAATCTTTTCTTAGTTTTGATCAAAGAAAATATAAAATTCCCTTATCAAAAATTAGTCAATAAAATTGCTAAGATTTATATAATATTTAAGAGACAGCAATGGTAGTTAGAAAGCTAGCCTTGGAATCATGGAGATTGTAAGAGAGAGAAAATCATATCCAGCAATGCAAAGGAAGAACCCAAGCAGGGGAAGGGCAAGAACATTCAAGATTCCACAAAGGAAGAAGAGAACCTGGGGGGAAGTTGAAACTGCTATATCACTTCTTGTGAGCTCTCCTAGAGTGGAGGGTCTAAAAAGAGTACCTCTAAGACAGAGGATCCCACTGAACATTGACTACCTTCCAGTGAATCCTTAAATCTCTCTGGTTCCAGCTGAAGCCAAAAACAAACAAACAAAAAAAAGTAGACTGGGACTCTATCCCCAAAATTGTCCTGGACTTCAACTCTTAGCCAGATTAATTTATGAGGAAGGACAAACCCAACAACTGACCAAAAGGAGGGTCAGGCAGACAACCCCTCAGGATTTGGGGGGAGGTCAGTTGTTAAGTCATAGGGATTCCTATCTCTGACTTTCCTCACCCAAACCCTCATTCTCACTGCCTTGTGAGTCCCCCAAAATAAAGTGTTATACTTTTAGATCATATCTGCCTGCTTTCTAACATCAAGAAAGGGAATTGAAGATTTGGGAGAATCATACCTTTCCCCCCAAGGAAAAGAGCTAGCTCCAGACCAGGGCTGAGGAGTAATTCAGGTCTCAAAAAGGAAGCATAGAGTTAGGATATAGTGAAAATCCAAAGGCAAGAGAGGCACCTTGTCTCTCAGTAACAGCCAAGATCAAGAAAGGAGGCAGTGGGTCAAATCTCTAAGACGTTCTACTCCAGTCCTTAACTTCCAAATCTCAAATCTGACCTCTGAGGAGGCATATTCTATCCCTCTGGAAGACAATTTGCACTGTCCTCCCCAAGGGGAAAAGAGGGGAGGATCAGTCTCTTTCCTCTCTCCATATGTTTGTGACCTCTTTCAGGTCATATATTACAAGACCTGGAATGAAGTCCTGTTTCTGCAGAATCTTAGTTTATTAAAGTAATTTATCTAATCTCTTTGTGCCATCAACTAACTTACTATAAGCTAACAATACATATTTTTCCTTCTTTAAAGTTTTAATTAGTAAATTTAGAATATTTTTCCATGGTTACAAGAATCATGTTTTTTCTCTCCCCTCACCCCCAACCCCTCCCATAACCTACATGCAATTCCATTGGGTTTTACATGTGTCCTTGATCAAAACTTATATCCATATTATTGATACTTGCATTAGGGTGATAATTTAGAGTCTATCCCCAATCATATCCCCATGAACCATGTAATCAAGCAGTTTTTTTCTTCTGTATTTCTACTCCCACAGTTTTTTCTCTGAATGTGGATAGTGTTCTTTCACATATCATATTGTCTATGATGATTTTAAAGGGACTTTTTTTTTCTAATTCTTGCTGTTCTGTTATGTTTGAAATATATAGAAATGCAGATGACTTATGTGGATTTATTTTGTATCCTACAATTTTGCTAAAGTTGTTGATTATTTCCATTAGCTTTTTGGTTTATTCTCCAGGATTCTTTAAGTAGACTATCATATCATCTGCAAAGAGTGACAGCTTGGTCTCTTCATTGCCAATTTTAATACCTTCAATTTCTTTTTATTCTCTACTTGCTACTGATAGTAGTAATAATAGAGGTGATACTGGGCATCCTTGTTTCACTCCTGATCTTATTGGGAAGGCTTCTAGTTTATCCCCATTGCAGATGATGTTTGCTGATGGTTTCAGATATACAGTGTTTATTATTTTTAAGAAAGGCCCTTCTATTCTTATACTTCCTAGCTTTTTCAATAGGAATGAGTGTTGTATTTTGTCAAAGGCTTTTTCTATCTCTATTGAGATAATCACTTGATTTTTGTTGGTGTGCTTGTTGATATGGTGAATTCTGTGAATGTTTTTGCTAATATTGAGTCATCCTTGCATGCCTGGTATAAACCCCACCTGATCATAATGAATAACCCTCATGATCACTTCCTGGAATCTTTTTGTTATTATTGTATTTAAGATAGATAATATCTATGTTCATTACAGAGATTGGTCTATAGATTTTATTCTCTGTTTATGACCTGCCTGGTTTGGGAATCAGTACCATATTTGTGTCATAAGAGGAATTTGGTGAACTCCTTCTTTGCTTATTATGGCAAATAGTTTGTAATGTATTGGGATTAGTTGTTCTTTGAATGTTTGATAGAATTCAGTTGTGAATCCATCAGGACCTGGGGATTTTTTTCTTCATTAGTTCTTTAATGGCTTGTTTCAATTTCTCTTTCTGATATAGGATTATTTAAGTATTCTATTTCTTCTTCTGTTAATCTAGGCAATTCATATGTTTGTACATATTCATCCATATCACTAAGATTGCCATATTTGTTGACATATAATTGAGGAAAATAGTTTTAATGATTGCTTTAATTTCCTCTTCATTAGAGGTAAGGTTTCCCTTTTAATCTTTGATACAGTTAATGTGGTTTAATTCTTTCCTTTTTTTATTAGATTGACCAGTACTTTGTCTATTTTATTTGTTTTTTTCATAATACCAGCTTCTATTCTTATTTATTAGTTCAATAGTCCTTTCACTTTCAATTTTATTAGTTTCTCCTTTAATTTTTAGAATCTCTAATTTAGTTTACATCTGGGGATTTTTAATTTGTTCACTTTCAAGTTTTTTGATTTGCATGTCCAATTCATTTATGTCTGCCCTTCCTAATTTGTCAATATATGAACTCAAGGATATAAATTTCTCCCTGAGTACTGCTTCGGCTGCATCCCATAGATTTTGAAAGCATATCATATCATTGTCATTTTCTTCAATGAAATTATTGTTCCTATGATTTGTTCTTCAACTGATTTTGGCTCTTCATATACCCTTACAAATTATTATTTTATTGCAGTATGATCTGAAAAGGTTGCACTAATTATTTCTGTTCTTTTGCACTTGTTTGCCATGTTTTTATGCCTTAGTATGTGGTCAATCTTTGTGAATGTACCATGTGCTACTGAAAAGGTGTATTCCTTTCTGTTCCTATTTATTTTTCTCCATGTATCTATTAGCTCTAATGTTTCTAAGATTTCATTTACATCTCTCACCTCTTTCTTATTTATTTTTTGGTTTGATTTATCTAGATTTGATAGAAGAAAGTTCAAGTCTCACACTAGTATAGTTTTACCCTCTATTTCCTCCTTCAACTCCACTAGTTACTCCTTTAAACTTTTGGATGCTTTACAATTTGGTACATACATGTTGATTATTGATATTTGTGAACTTTAGATTACTCCACCCTACTTAGTCTAACAAAATCAGGAATGTCTACATCCATACTTAAGGATTAAGTATTTAGGAAGATGTCCTATGACAGACATGTGCTAGCAAATGACAAATCAGAAACAACTGACAGACTCCTGGGCTGTCCTAAGTATAGCTTAATCTACCATTGGTACATGTAAGACCCAGGAAAATGATGTAAAAACTGAATATATATTTCTGGTCACTTCCTTTCTGAGGCATCTTTGGAGGTAGAGAGGTGGCTGATGGCAGTGTGTTGAGCATTTTGGCATCTTGGCATGGAGGCAGCTATTGTCCAGTTTAGCAGTGACTTTTCCTTGATACTATAAGGGGGAGAAGCTGAGTAGCTAGTTCCGGTGAGGCATCTTAGCTGAGCTCTCTTGGAGTTTAGGCTGATTCCTTTCTCCTTTACCTCCCAAACACTATCCTTTTAAAAATCCTCTAATCTTCTTCAGGGACCTCATGGCAAGGACTTTGAACTCCCACCGGCACAGGCCAGGCAGGAGAAATCCTACACCTTTTCCCGCTCCCTTCTTAATTTCTTTCCTCTATATTAATTTAAATCACCATAAATTTCCAGCAGACTTGGGTATTTTATTAGGCATATTCCCTGGCAACCAAAATAAATTTAGATTCGATCACAACCCTAAAATTGTCCTTACATATTTCCACATTGTCTATACTGCCTTTTATCAGCATGTAATTACCTCCCCTATCACTTTTAATCAGATCTACATTTACTTTGGCTTTTTCAGACATCATGATTGAAACTTCTGCCTTCTTTTTTCTCAGATAAGGCCCAAAAGGTTTTGCTCCAACCTTTTATATTTACCCTGTGTGTGTCTACCTGCCTCATGTGTGTTTCTTGTAGACAACATATGGCACGATTTTGGTTTCTCATCCACTCTTCTCTTTGTTTTCATTTTATGGGTGAGTTCATTCCATTCACATTTAAAGTTATGATTCCCACTTGCGTATTCCCCAACATTTTGATATCCTCTCCTAGTTCTGCCCTTTCTTCTTTCTCTATCCTTTTAAACAAGTGGTTTTCTTTTAATCAGTCCCTCTAATCCCCATTCTTATTTTAATTCCCTTTCCACTCCCTTGTTTTATGTTCCCTTTTAATTTTTAGGGTCTATTAAGTTCCCTTCCCCCTCTTTTTCCCTCACTTTTTGTACTCCCTGCCCCACTTCCCCCACCTTGGTTTTTCCCTTCTCACTTTCCCTGTATGGTAAGATAGAATTCAATACCCCAATGCATCTAGATGCTCTTCCCTCTCAGAATTGATTTCTTATTCCTTCAAATTTCTCTTGGTGTCATCTTATATTAACCCTCCTTTTTTTTCTTTTTTTTTTGCATATCTTCTTAGACCACTTATTGCCTCAATCTCTACCTATGGATGATTCTTCTAATTACTATAATAGTGAATATAATTTTTGAGTTGCAAATAACATTTTCCATATATTAAAATGAAAAAAAATCATCTCATTGAAACCCTTAAGGAAGAAAATTTAAATTAAAAAAATTCCCTTTCCCCTATCTTTCTTATTTATCTTTTCATGTTTATCTTGATTATCTTTTCATGTTTATCTTGATTTTTGTGTTTGGATATTGAACTTTCCACTTAATTCTGGTCTTTTCTTTACAAATACTTGGAAGTTTTCTATTTTGTTGGATGCCCATACTTTCCCCTGGAAGTATGTAGTCAGTTCTGATGAGTAGGTGATCCTTCTTTGAAGACAAGATTCTCTTGCCTTTGTGAATATCATATTCCAAGCCTTGTGGTCCTTTAGTGTGGAAGCTGCCAGATCTTGTGTAATCCTGATTGATTCTCCTTTATATCTGAATTGTCTCTTTTTGGCTTCTTGTAAAAATTTCTCCTTAGCTTGGAAACTCTTGAATTTGGCAATTACATTTCTAGGGGTTTTCTTTGGGGGTTTTAGTGTAGAGGGTGTTCTATGAACTCATTCAATGTCTATTTTGCCCACTTGTTCAAGTACATCAGGGCAATATTTTTGGATAATTTCTTGTAGTACAATGTCAAGATTATTTATGTTTATTTCTGGGTTTTCAGGTAGATAGATGGTTCTCAAATTGTCTCTTTGAGACTAGTTTTCATGGTCTATCATCTTGTAACTGAGATATTTTATGTTTTCATATATTTTGTCAGTCTTTTCACTTTGATTTATTAATTCTTGCTGTTTAGGAGATCATTGGTTTCCAATTGCCTAATTCTGGTCTTTAACAACTGGTTTTCCATTATAATCTTTTGATTTTCTTTTTCGGTTTGGTCTATCCTGCTTTTCATGGCTTCCAGCTATTTAATTTTGTTCTCCAATGGGAAGTTACTTTCCTTTTAACTGCTATTTTCTTTTTTGAACTATTTCCCTCTTTTCTTGTCAAAATTCTTCCATCTTTTTCATAAACTCTGATTTAAATTCTTCAAAAGCTTGTGGCTAATTTTCATTTTTTTAAGGTTTGTTTCCATTTATTTCTTTATCCTCTTCTGCTATTTCCTCTGTAGTCTTGGTTTTTCCTCCATAAAAATTATCTAGTGTCAATGCCTTCTTCTTATTTGTGTTGGGAATTTGCTTTTCCTGTGCATTGCTTGCCATCATTATACTGGTTTTTCCTTTCCTTTCCTGTCAGAAGTCTGAGTGAGGAGGACAGGATCTCTGTGTATGGAGCTAAGGAGTGTGGTTTTTGCCTGAGGCTGCCTCTTGAGTCTCTGCATGTTCTATTGTTTGCTGGCCTTCTCTGCGCTATCTCCATGCCTGAGGTCTATGCTCTTCAGACTGTTGGGGTCTCAGGTCTAGCTGTTGTCAGGGTTAGTTCTCTGGTGGTCTTAGTCAGATGCCAAGGACCTAGAGGTTCCCCTCACTCACTCACTGATTCTAGAGCACTGGCTCTGACTCTAGGGCACTGGCACCATTGGTGGGGTGAAGGAGGGTTGATCAGCTTGAGTTTTGGTGGAAGCTTTTTCACCCCCTTTTAGTGTGGGGATGCCCAAATCCTATGTACCTTCAATGTTGAGCCCTACTGTGAAGTCACTTCGTTCATATGAATTTGTTTTTTTTTTTTTGGCCTTTTGAGGTAGGTCGTGAGGAGGAGAAGAGTCCTTGGTCTACACTGCCACCATGTTTACTTGGAAGAATACATAATTTTCTGATCTACATTAGAGCATAGAATTTTCCCTACTTGGAATTCTTGACAATGATATAATTTTAGGTTAATATTGAATATCTATAGTCATTTAAAAAGTATGTAATTATATTATTTGTCAGTATAAAAAATGTATAATATAGCATTAGGAAGGACCTCACTTTGAATATATGACTTAAACTCAGAAAGTTAGTCATATGTCCAATGTCACATGTAGCAAGAGATAAATGTTATATTAATTTTATTAATGAGGAAACTGAGACCTGTGGGTTTTAAGTGGCCTATCTAGGACATTATGTTTATGGAATGAAAGAACTGGGTCTTGACATCAAGTCTTTTAATTATCAATCCCAGTTAGTGCTCTTCTACTGTGCTATACTAGATGAAAATTCTAATCAAACTAGAAATAGAAGGCAGAGGATATTTACCTTCTTTGAAGCCCATTAATAGGCTTCCTTAAGGACACATTTAATTTTTACAGTAACCAAAATACTCAGCATTCATGGAACGAGGCCTCAATGCCGCTTCTTGGCCATCTCTGCATCATGCCAGCCCCTAAAATTATTTTGGCTCCCCTTTATGTGTTTATTTTCTCCATTAGATAGGAACTTCTTAATGGGGGAGATTTTTTTTTGCTTATATTTAAATTTTTCAATACATTACACAGTACCTATTGAATGCTTATTGAATGTTATCTATCAAAATCTGTTTAACATATATGCCCTACATAAATTGAATTCCTTTTGCAAGTAAACTTGTTTTTCACACAGATTTCAGGAAGCTTTGAGTTCCATGTGTCTCCCACAGGAAAGAATTTGTTAGGAATGAGGACACCAATGATAATGACATGCAGGCACCAGTCCTAGAAAAACAGGGTTTCAAATGCATGGACTAATATGGTTGGCAATAAAAATATAAATGTTTTTACATGGAAAGGAAATGGGGAAAGTTGTTGTGTTTGATGTTACTAAAGAGAGATACTGGCTGGTATTGAATAATATGGTGATTATGGCTAATATTGTTATTAAGAATAATAATGCCATCTGAAATAGAACAGCCATTCCAACCAAGCCATTTGGAAGGACTGTACTCATCCAATTAGTAACTTTAAAGCTCTGTTCACACAAAGAAAACACATGAAATGCATGAATAAGACTGTTAATTATGATATATTTCTGTTTCTTAGAGACTTAAATGGGAATGAGGACAACAGGAAAAACATTAAATTCAAAATTAAGGTAATTAAGAGTTACAAAAGATTCCTTGCTTCCCCACTTTTTGAGTCACATTCCCCTAGTGTACAACTTTCTCCTTGAAAACAAGTTTGATACTTTTGGGAAGCCATGTTAACTCTTTCTAATCACTAGGGTGCTGATCGAGGGTATCCATGCAGCAGTTTACTAAGTACTCTCTAGTGCCATCTTCAACATAGCATAATGTGAATTGCAGTGTGGAATTAAACTGAACCATGGTGTAATTCAGGTGATTAACAGACATTTATCGAGTGCATAGTGTGTTCAAAGCAAAGTATTTGGTGCTTTGTGGAATAAGGAAACAAATACCATTGTTCCTGCTTAAAATGTAATCATGTACACATATGATTACAATTATATTACAGAATGTGATGACTGCCATAAGAAAATTAGGCAGTATTAGAAAACATTAGTAAGAAAGAGGTTCAACTTCTTCTCTCCCGCTTGCACCCCCAACTAAAAGGGCTAAGGAAAGACTTGATACATGGCGTGGTATTTTATTTAGAATTTGAAATATAGTTAAGATTTCATCATTAGTTAAATGAAGTATATGGGAAACTGAATGCTTATAGATCTGCTTGCAATAATTTGTTTTTGGAATATGACACTAGGAAAAAAAACAACAACAGTATCAACTAGTATTTATATGGCACTTTAAGGTTTGCAAAGCACTTTGTCTACATTGTTTAATTTATCTTTGTAACAACCCTGTGGGATCGCCATTCTTACATATGCCTGTTCTGTAGAAATGAAAGAGGTTCAGAGGTTAAATGATTTAAGTAAGTATATGAGGCAAAATGGGAACCCAAATCATTCCTACTACAAAATGATTGCTCTATGCAAGAAAGGCTGGCTGGGGCCAACTTGTGGAGAGATTGAATGTCACCATCAGTAGTTCAGTTTTTATTATGTGGGCAATAGGGAACCAGCAGAGTTTAGTTAATATTGAACAAGGCCTTCATACCATGTTAAATATATAGCCCATCAAGCTGATGACCCATCTCAAGTTCCCCAGAACAATTATAGTGCCCTAACCTCTTTATGACTGGACAAGGTTAATCTATTACGTGTTGCATCTAGCATCCTAATCTGCTCTATTAGACCCTAGCCAAAGGCTATAAAACAAGCTTAAATGCAAGTCTTTTGACTCAGTGTGCAATGTTTTCCATACTACTACTTCAAAAGGTTATGTCTTTTAATTTAGGAAAAAAATATATATATACTGATATATATATAGGGTATGTGTGTATGTATATAGGGTATGCACATGCATATTTGTTCAGTGATTTCATTCATGTCTGACTTTTGTGACCCCATCTGGAGTTTTCTTGGCAAATATACTAGCATGATTTGCTACTTTTTTCTCCCAATTCATTTCATAATGAGGAAGCTCATTCATAAATATATAATTAGACAAACCTATAATACATGTTTATGGACACCTATGTGTATGTTTACATGTACTCATGTCTGTGTATACATATATATTATAGGTATTTGTATGCATATTGATATTCATGTGTTTGTGCACCTTTAAGCATCTATGCATATATAAACATTTATATTATAAAACTTAAGAAGGAAGTTTTCTTGCTATCTTAGAGATTATATCAGTCAAGGACATTAATTAGTATGATACTCTAGATTTCAACAGTTTACACATCAAAAGGTTCAGTGTGAGGATAAGTGAGGAAAAGTATCACCCTTTGGTTTAAATTTCCAAAAATCTTTTACTAAATCCAAGCTTCTGTGAGACGTGTAAACTCAGGATCATATTGTCTCTTCCCCCCAAAAATGGGTAATAAGAATTAATGATATTTACATAATACCTTGAGATATGGCACACATAGTGATTAATGGGCTAGCCTTGGAATCAGAGAGACTGGTTATATATGCATATACCTATATGCCATGTGTTCACCCAATGTTAGGGATCTGTGTTTGTGGAACACTCCAGTTCTATTTAACCATTTAGTAGTTAGATTAGCTTTTCCAAAGAAATATTTAGCTCATAAGTATAATAAGCTTGAAGAGACTCATGACAAAAAAAAAACACAAAAAAACTATCAACCATCACAGAAGTAATTGATAGAGTCTGAATGTAGATTGAAGGATACCATTTTTCATTTGATCTCCTTCATACTTTTTTTTCTTGTATAAGTGATATGTGTCTTCTTTCACAACATGATAAACATGGAATGTGTATTGCATGATAACACATTTGTACCTATATCATATTATCTGCCATCTTGGATAGAGGGGAAGAGAGGAAGTAAGGGAAGGAGAAAAATGCATTGCAAAATGTCAGGAAACAATTATTAAATTTTTTATCAACATGTAATCTGGAAAAATATTTAAAAAAATAAAAAATGAAAGATTAAGAAAAAAATGCATACCAAGAATAAACACAGAAGTATCCCTCCAACCATGAATCCCTTCTGTGTCCCCTTGGTCTCTGGGATGAGGAAGAAGATAAGATTCATAGCTCAGCCCCATTCCTATATAGCATCCATCTCACCAAACTCCAAGGTTACCATGGATCAAATTCTTGGGAATGAACTCCACTCTGTGAACCTAGAACTGAAAAGGCATTGATTGCTGTTGTTCAGTCACTTTTCAGTTGTGTATGACTCTTTGTGACCCCCATTCTGAAATGGGACTCCACTCCATGAAACTAGAACTGAAAAGGCGAATTAAAGAAGTCCAAAATTCCAAGCCATGTCTTAGGGTCGGAGGACATGATGGGAAAGGGAAGGTGGTTCTTTCCTCATCCCATTTAGTGCATCATGCCTCTGCAGGTGCTCACCAAAACCTTCACTCATAGATGATACTAAAAAGAGTGAGTTTAACTATCCTTATCTGGTAGTTTTAAAGGCAGCAAGTTGTGACTACCTAGAGAGTGGGAAGAGGCTGTTTTCTCTTATGTGATAGAACAATGCAAGATATCTTTGAAAAGCAGGTCTTTGGTGTTTCCTACATGAATACTTCTGTCTTACGTGATCCGAGCATGTGTCACAAACCCATTATTAAAGTATTAAGGCGTGGAATCAGAATGGATCACTACAAATAAAGTTGTGCTATTATGCTTTCACACCTACCCTGCTCACTCCAATTCCATCCAGGCTACTATCAAAAATGGAGAACATGGTTGAGTCTCCAGAGGAGCTTGTAATGAGACTACCTGCATTCCTCAGCAGAATTCCTCTCATCTACTCATGGAGTCTCTGATATACTTATTTCTCAATCATTAGCAAATTGCTTACAGAAAGAAATGGCAAACCGCTCCAGGATCTTTGCCAAGAAAATGCCAAGTAGGATTATGAAGTGTCAGACATGACTAAAAAGACTGAACGATAACAGCAATACCAAATTGCTACTCACTCTTTACTTTTCCACTCTCTCATAGTCACAGAATACCAAAGAAAATATTTCCCTCCACTCAGATGCTTGTTGTCTCATCCCTGTTTTGCTTCCCTGTTATACTTCATCTTCCCTTTTTCCTTCCATTGAAATATCCTCACCTCTTTTCACTGTGTCATCTCTTCCACTGTGTTCACAGTAATTTGTATCCTATCAAAACAAATGTCCTTTCATTTTAGACCTTTTCCCCTCACATGCTTTCTGTCTTTTGCCTCTCACCAATTCTTGGCTCCTCATGGATGACACACTGCATCTCAGGATTCCCTTCCCAGGACTGCTTGTAACTTCTCTCACAACCTTGACTCTGATCCCAGTAATCACATAAGAAAACTCATTAGTCCCCAATGCCATTTCCAGACTCTTTTACTAACACTACTCAGCAACCTTTTCTCCCTACAGGATCGTATAGTTACATTTACCATCCAATCCATATTCTGGCAATTAGTACCTATATATCCAGAACATTCTCCCTTTTTTCTCAAGAAATCTCATGCTTGGCTCCTAGTTTCTCCCTGTATACCACATCCTGATCACATTCTAGAGGACTTCATATTCATTTATTGCCTCTCAAATGCCCTAACCTCCCAGTTTTTCTACACTTTTCACACCATGACTTAACTCTTCTGTTTTACTTCAGTTGTGCTGGGGGATGATACAATTTTGTGCATGCCATAGCTTTCAGTTTTCTGCTTCTATTATAAAAGTCTATGAAACCCTGCCACATTTTTGAATCTCTTGTCATTTCATTTCTCCTTATGCATTATATATATACATATATATATATATATATATTCTCATTGTATCATGCAATATGCCCACTCTGTATACTGTAATTTTGTATCTCTTACTTCCTTGTTCTATCAACTGTCACATATTACTAGTCCCCAACCTGAATCACTTCCACTTTCAGCTTGTTCTTCTCTTCCTCATGTGTTGCTAAACAGAATTCAAAAAAAATAACACAACAATGTTTTGTTTCATTTTGTTTTTCTTTAGTAAAGTTTTAATTGATAACCTCAGCTGAGAGGGTGGGAAAGAGTGCTTATTTGTTGTTATTTTTTTTGGGGGGGGGGTGAGGGGAGTAATTGTGAAAAGAAGAAAAGGTTTGGAACAGCTGTTGTGGAGAGAGAAATAGAGAATCAATTTGGGAGAAGTAATTGAATTGTTTTACTTCAGTGAAGGCCCATTTGAGTTTGGGTTACATTAAGTTGTGCTTTATTGAAAAAATAGAGGCCATTCACTGCACACTTTTTTCTCTTCTTCTTCATCTCACAATCTTTTAAGATTAACCTCCACTATTTTATCCATTACTTTAGTCTCTGATATATAATTATCCCTTCTTTTCACCAATAATAACTTCTCTATATATGTCATTGTTTTCATTCCCTTCATCCTCCAAAAGACTGTTCCCACTGTCATTCCTTCTCTATCTAATCTGTCACTTCTCACAATTTATGATTCTGTTTGCTTGCAAACAAAATACTCATTAGGTCTCAATATACCTGTCAATTTTGTCCTATATTTCTTTCCCCTTCCTTAGTCAAACTCCTCAAAAAAGTTACCTATATTTGAAGTCTAATTCCTTTTTTCTTCTCTCTGGTAGAAGTTCTATAATCTTGTTTCCAACTTCAAAACTCAACTGAGATTTCTTTCTTCAAAATTACCAATGATTTTTGGATTATCACATTTAATTACCTCTTCTCAACTCTCATACTTTTTTATCTTAATTGTTGGCTACTCTGCCCTCATAGATACTGTTCTCTGGTTTTTACTGCAACGATCTCTCTTGTTTCTCCTCCTACCTGCTTGACTGCTCTTTTTTAGTCTCCTTTGCTCATTCATCATTCATGTAACAGCTACTATTTGTCAATGTATACCAACATTCTAAGTTAAGCCTTCTTCTCTTTTTTCTCATTCTCATTCTCTCACTTGATAACCTAATCAGCTCCCATGGGTTCAATTACTATTTCAATACATATTATTACTACATCTCTACATCCTGCATTGATGTATCAAACCCAATTCTCTCCAAAGTATCACTATTGCATCAAGAACAGCCCATTGGTTTACAGGGACTGGATGCTCAGAAGGTATCTTAAACTCAACATTTCCAACATAAAATTCATCACCCACAGTACTTAGGAGAGTCTTTATGAAGGGGATTTAAGATATTAAGATGACATTTACAGAAAAGGGAAGATTTGCATGGGTAGTAAACTTAGTAAATAATTACTTTTTAAGGTTATTTTTGTGCCTTACCCAACAATTATATATATATATATATATATATATATATATATATATATATATATATATATATATATATATATATATATATATATATATATATATATATATATATATATATATATATATATATATATATATATATAAGTAGTCTCTCGGTAACCGAGGATGACGATTGTATTTGTGCGCTTTCATCTATGGTGTATAGATGAGTGTGCACAAAGACACTTGTGCGTGAAGGAGATTTAAGTGGAAAAGTCGATGCACAGAGACAGTCCCACTCTCTCGGTGTTGAAGCCTGGGTCCAGTGGCACGAAAAGTCAGTACACCTGGAGACTTCTTCCTCAGCTGCATTGGATGGCCGTGTTGTCTTTTGTGCTCCAACATGCCCTAAGCACTCCACAGTGCCTTGCTGTATCGCCATCTCAGCTGTTGAACCTTTTTATTGGTTTCTTCCATCTGTTCGGCCAAAGCAGTCTTCACATGCTGGGTGAGCAAAGCCTTAGTTCACCAGGGGTCGACAACCCGATGGCTACTCTCACAAGGTTTAGCCGGCCTGTCGAAGCCATTGCCCAGGGTGTGGCCGCTGCTGCATGCTAGCATCTACTGGGAGCCACAAGTGAGAGCTGGGTGTCAGGTGGGGGTCAGAAGCTGGAGAGCTGCCCTAAGAGGGCACAACAAGCCCTCCATACCAGAGATACTACCCCTCCCTGAACACCCCATACACCCCTATTTAAAGCAATGAACAAACTGATGGATCCTGGTTACATGTATAAATGGTGTAGTTTTTTTTTTTTAATCTTTTGGTATAATCATGTTGATATAGTGTAAAGCTGTGATGGTGAACCTATGGCATGGATGCCAAAGATGGCACACAGAGATCTCTCTGAGCATGTGCACACCACTGGCTTGGCCAGCTGGGGGCTTGGCTCTTCCCCTGAACACAGGGGTTAGGGCATTCAAACTTTTCTCCAGGCATATCCCTGCTTTGGCCAGCTGGAAACCCAGCCCCACCTCTGAACATGGGATGCAGGGTGGTGTGAGGTTGCACCATCCTTTCGGTAAAGCAATAGCCAGCCAAGGGCCATTGGTAGTCTGGTTCCCCTCCAATCCCATCACACCAACACAGGGGTGGATGGGGCACTGCTCACAGTCTGAGGGGATGGATGGGTCATGGCATGGAGTCCCTAAAAAGTTCTAAAAGGTTCACCATCAGTGGTCTAAAGTATGAAGTATTGAACTTTGTGTACTACTACATACCTTTGTGAACTATAAAAGAATACATAAATCCAATCTATTTCTGGAGATGACTGTATAGTATAACAGAGAGAGAATATGAATTTTATTTCTTCTAATCTAGAAGAAAATCAATATTAAGCCTCAGTTTTCCTCCTACAAAATAAAGATAAGTTTGTACTACTTCCCTCACAAGATTTTTAGAAGGAAAGCAAGTTTGCAAACCTTAAAATGCTAAAGCACTTTAAACAGAGGAATGCCAATTGTTTTTTCCATATATAGGTTTCATTATTATTAAATTAAGAAGAAATCTCAAGGGGTGATTGAATAGACTTAGATTACCCTTAGATACCTAGACAGCCTTTATATTTAGACATTTGGAAGCAATGAAAAAGTATTTCTTGAATGTACAGTATGATTGCAGAAAATGGGAATGAAGAGTCACATATCTTATGAACTCAGGGAGGCATATTTGAGAGTGCAGATTTGACTTGAAGTAGATATAGAAAAATAACAAAGATGAGGGACAATGACATTACACCATGAAAAATAAGGACTTGGGATTCTTAAATGATAAAGTTAGATCACAGGAATTCAGCAAGATTTGTCTCCCAAATTAGATACCTTGGCATCTATTCTATCTAGCCATAATTGACTACACTGGTGTAGTTTGTACTCACATAAATCATTGCTGCCTATAATAAAAGAATTTTAGTTGTATTAAAGAAGACCAGCCTAAAAGATTTTAGCTGTCATAAGGACAGGGGAGTGATCAAGGTAAGAAATTTATCTTAAGAAAATTAAAAAAAATATTTATTAGCCTTGATTAAAGTAAAAAAAATGAGGAGGTGGTAGGAATAAAGGCAAAAATTTAAACTCCATGAGTTTAAATTCTACTGAACTATAAAAATATAATGGACAGAGTAACTTTGGAATCAGATAAACTGAGTCTGACTAGATTCATATCCTACCTTTGACACTTGTCACCTATATGACCTTGGACATATTATTTAACCTTTTGGGGCTTCAGATTCCTCATTCCTAAAGTGAGACATTGGGCATTCGCCACCACTGCTATAGGTGTTGGGGAAGCTGCATCAGTTTTTATTATTATTATTAATTATTATTATTATTAATCAAGATGCATGATAACATCTATGCCTTTCAAATATTATTTATACTGTTATATAGAGCAGGTTTGTCTCACTCAAATGGAAAAGAGGCCACCTAACCATAAATAAGGATCCCTGCTAGCAACATATGAATTTAGAAAAAATAAATAAATAAATAAATATATATATATATATATATATATATATATATATATATATATATATATATATATTATCTGTATGGTGTTGTATTTTTACTTAATTTGTTAAACATTCTAAATTACCTTTTTATCACCTTTATTTTCTGTTTTAGTAACAACCCTAAAACTAAAGAGCAAGGATTAAGCAAATGGGGTTAAGTGATTTGTTCAGGGTCACACAGCTAAAAAGTATCTAATGGCAAATTTGAACTCAGGTCCTCCCAAACCTAGGCTCAGTGCCTCTCCACTGAGTCACCTGTATGGCCCTTCACCCACTGCCCCCATTACATTTAACCTGCTTTTGGATTCACTCTAGAGTATTGTAGGAAGCATGTGGAAGCTATTTGATGAGTCTCTAATAGAGGATGATTTGGAGTGGGGAGAAACTGGAACTGATTAGAATAAATAGAAGTCTAACAAAAATAGAAAGTAGAGGGATGATGAGGCTCTTAAACAGGATAGTGGCCATATGCATGGAAGGGACAGGGCAAAGGAGAGGCCATGTGTGTAGACTTGATATAACACAGAAATTAATTGACTATGACTTGGGCTGAGAAAGAGAAGTGAGTCAGAAATGATACAGATCCCCTACTGAATCTTGCATCTTTATCAGAGAGAAGTCTGGAGGCAAGGCAGATTTGGGAGGATACAGTGTGTTCTGTTCAAATCATGTTGAATTTGAGATGCTCATGAAATATGGAGTTGGGAGTGGAGGATGTGGGTCTAAGTGTTTAGGAGAGAGGCTCAGAGTAGATATGCACATTTCAGCATAACCCAAGATATTGAAAGAAAAGAAGACCCACAAAATAGGCAGGAAAGAAGTAATATTGCAACTAAGGAGAATGAAGAATAGGTTGTAGGAAAATTATAAAAAGATAGGTGTCACAGGGAAGAGAAAACATCCAGGAGGATTGTTATATTAGTCTCCAAATTGGTCTACCTTCCTCAAATTTTTCCCCATAGCAGATTTTCCTCGATGTAGTCATCAAAATGGCTGTCTTCTAGCTTCCTTGGTTTCTTTTAAGTCTTAGCTAAAGTTTCACTTTATAGAAGAACTTGTTCCCAGTCCTCTTTAATCTTGGAGATTAAATCCAACTTATTCCTTCTGTATCTTATTTAAAAGGGTCACTAGGTGGTACAATGGATGGAAAGCTGGGCCTAGAGTCAAAAAGAACTGAGTTCAAATCCAACCTCTTATACTAGCTATGTGACCCTCAGCAATCATTTCACTCTGTTTTCCTAAGTTTCTTCATCTGTAAAAAGATCTAGAGAAGGAAATGGCTAAACCCTCTAGTGTCTTTATCGAGACAACTCCAAATGGGATCAAGAAGAGTCAGGCATCTTGTTTGTATGTAAGTGAATGATTATTAGATCAGTCCTCCATTAGATTTAGAACTCCTTGAGAATAAGGACTACTTTTTGTTTCTTTGTTTTCCTTTTTTTTTGTATCTCCACTTTAAAATTGATTTTTGACTTGAATCAACTTGGCAAAGTGAATTTTCTAAGCCTGATCATTGCTTTCCCTTATATAAATATTAATGATTTGCTGTTACCTCCAGGATCAGATGTAAACTTCTCTTTGGCTTGTATACTTTACATTATAGACTAATCCAACATTTCTAGTATTATTAGATATTTCTTACTCCCATATATTTGGTGTTCTAGCCAAGGTGACCTTCTTGCATAAAATTCTGTCCCCAATTTTCAAGCCTTTGTACTGACTAATAAGTAAGCCTGAAAGACATTCCTTCATCTTCACTACTTGTAATTTTGATTTCCTTCTAAACTCAGTTCAAGCATTATTCATGGGGCTTTCTTGGTCTCTTCAACTGCTGATTCCTTCCCTTCACTCTCAAAAGCTGCTTTATATGTATTATATATATGTATATATATATATATATGTATATATATATATATATATATATATATATATATATGTGTGTGTGTGTGTGTGTGTGTGTGTGTGTGTGTGTGTGTGTGTGTGTGTGTATTCTAGGTGCATAATGTGGATATTTGGGTGCTCATGCATTAACTCTATTAAAATGGAAGCTCCTTGAGGGAAAGGACTGTTTGGATTTTGTCTATTCATCATCAGTTCAGTCCTTCACAATTCATGATTACTAAATAGTTACTAATTGATTAATATCATTGTCATTGATCTATAAATGGCCTGAGAGCATTAATAATCCAACTCTGTTTTACAGTTGAAGAAAACAAAATTGAGAGAAGTTAAATAACTTCCCCAAGGTTATGGCATGGGTGATATTTGAATCCAGATTACCTGATGACAGCTAGTGTTTTGCTAATGTACTGCACTACCTCTTTGATTGACTGATCAATGGTTTCAAAATATGCAGAAGGAAGGTCAAGGAGTATGAGAGTTGAAAAAAGTCACAGCATGAAAGTGACTAACTATGAAGACTAGAAGGCTCAGTCAGTAAGTGTCTTGTGACTTAATAGCTATTTCTCTATGCTATCCATGGAGTATCCCACTCCAAATTAAGTTTGAGGTATTTGGTGATACTTTTCAAGTAGAGGAAATTTAAAAAAAAAAAACAAAATCTCTGGGGAAATTGAGGTCATGTATTCCCAAACCTATAATCCTAGAATGTGCAAGTTAAGCTTATGGCCCTTTGAACACTCTTCACCTGTAAGGTATTGTTGGCACATGTTAAAACAGGAAAAAATAAATAGATAAACCCCAAAGCAAATAAAATCAATCTCAAACTCTCTTCAAAGCACACTTGGATTTGGGAGTAATCCCAGTCTCTTTGCAACAGGAGCAATAAAAGTGTAATTGATTTGAAAATAGGCTAATGTTTTCTACTAATGTATGATCCTGAGAAGTCAATGAGACCTGAAAATGTGGATCTAAGAACTAGGCCTCTCAAGTGAACTAGTGACTCTATAGGGGCAGACATAAACCTTGTACTTTTTTTTAACTTTCTTTTTAAAAATTAATTTTTTTTCATTTACATGGAGAAACACTTTTAAACAATGGTTTTCTGATAACATAGGATTCATATTTTTCTTCCCCTAAAAGCAATAAATAATCTACTATACATTGTAGCAGTGTTGTCATGGAATAGATATTTCCATATTGCTCATGTTGTGACAGAAGTCACATACCACATATACATACATTAAAAAAAAGAAAAAAAAACTTCATGAATTAAATAAAGTGTTAGATGGCATATTTTGACTTACCATCAGACTTCAATATTTACTTCTTTGGGTGTGGATAACATTTTTTCATATGTCTCTTGGATATCTTGAGAACTTGCTTTGCTGATGATAGTTTGTTGCTTCATGGATAATTATTATATTTCTGTTACAATATGCATTGTTTTCCTGGTTCTGCTCACTTCATTTTGCATCATTGCATATGTGTCTTTCCAGGTTTTTCTGAAACCATTCTGTTCATCATGTTTTATGGTACAAGGGCATTCAATTACAATCATATACCACCATTTGTTCATCCATTTCCAAAGTGATAAACAACCCCTAAGATTCTAAATCTTTCCTCCTACAAAAAGAGCTGCTACAAATATTTTGGTACAGATAAGTTCTTTTTGCTTTACCTGCAGTCTTTTCAAGATACAGATACAAGAGTGATACTGATGGGTCAAAGGATGTACATAGTATTATGGCCTTTTGGGAGTGGTTTCATATTGCTCTTCAGGATGATTGTGTCAGTTCACAGTTCCACCAACAGTATATTAGGGTGCCAATATTCCCACATTCCCTCTAATTTTTAGTATTTTCCTTTATGGTGGTGTTATCTAATCTGAAAGAGGTAAATTGTTATCTAAGAGATGCTTTCATTTTCATTCCTCTAATCAATAGTGATATGGAGGATTTTTTCATCTGACTTGAATCTTTGAGTTTACTGAACACTAAGTGTGTTAAGGATATTAATTAATGAGTGTTGGTAACTTAACCTAATCCATTGATCCATTGCCCTTATTGCTTAGCCAACACCAAATTGTTCTGATCAATGGTTTTAGATAAATATCATTCATCATTTTAAGTAAAGCTCCATTTATTCCAATGTTTTCTAATGTTTTCATAAGGAATGGGTATTGTATTTTATCAAAAGGTTTTTTTTGTCCTCCAAATCTACTGGACATCAACTGATAAAAAGAAGGAAGGAGTCGCAATCATGATATCAGAAAAAGCCAAAGTAAAAGTAAATCTAGTTAAAAGAGGTAGGGAAGGTAATTACATCCTGATAAAAGGCAGTATAGACAATGAGGAAACATCAATACTCAACATGTATGCACCAAATGGCATAGCATCCAAATTTCTAAAGGAGAAACTAGTGCAGCTCAAGGATGCAATAGATAGAAAAACTATACTAGTGGGGGACCTGAACTTTTCTCTATCAGAACTAGATAAATCAAACCAAAAAATAAATAAGAAAGATGTAAGAGAAGTGAATGAAATCTTAGAAAAATTAGAGTTAGTAGATAGGTGGAGAAAAGTAAATAGGGACAAAAAGGAATACACCTTCTTTTCAGCAGTACATGGTACATTCACAAAGACTGACCATGACCAGGGAATAAAAACATTGCAAACAAGTGCAAAAGAGCCAAAATAATGAAAGCAACCTTCTCAGATCACAATGCAATGCAAATAATTATTAGTAAGGGTACATTAATTGGAAATTAAACAATATGATTCTCCAGAATCAGTTAGTTAAAGAACAAATCATAGAAACAATTAATAATTTCATTGAAGAAAATGACAATGATGAGACATCCTTTCAAAATCTATTGGATGCAGCCAAAGCAGTACTCAGTTCAAATATTAACAAATTAGAGAGCACAGAGGTCAATAATTTGGGCATGCAAATTAAAAAACTAGAAAGTGAATAATTAAAAATCCTCAGATGAAGACTAAATTAGAGATCCTAAAAACCAAAGAAAAAATTAATAAAATTGAAAGTCAAAGAACTATTGATTTAATTATTAAGACTAGAAGCTGGTACTTTGAAAAAACAAATAAAATAGACAAAGTACTGGTCAATCTAATTTAAAAAAGGAAAGAAGAAAGCCAAATTGACAGTATCCAAGATGAAAAGGGAGACCTCACCTCTAATGAAGAGGAAATTAAGGCAATTAATAAAAATTATTATGCCCAATTATATGGCAATAAATAGGCAATCTAGGAGATATGTATGAATATTTACAAAAAAAATATAAATTGCCTAGACTAACAGAGGAAGAAATATAATACCTAAACAATACCATATCAGAAAAATAAATTGAACAAGCCTTCAAAGAACTCCCTAAGAAAAAATCCCCAGGTCTAGATGGATTCACAAAAGAATTCTATCAATCATTCAAAAAACAACTAATCCTAATATTATACAAACTATTTGACAGAATAAGCAAATAAAGAGTTCTACCAAATTCCTTTTATGACACAAATATGGTTCTGATTCCAAAGCCATGCAGGTCAAAAACTGAGAAAGAAAACTATAGACCAATCTCCCTAATGAATATAAATGCAAAAATCTTAAATACAATACTATCAAAAAGACTCCAGCAAGTGATCATGAGGGTTATTCACTATAATGAGATAGGATTCATACCAGGAATTCAAAGATGGTTCAATATTAGGAAAACCATCCACATAACTGATCATATTAACAAGCAAACCAACAAAAATCACATGATTATCTCATTAGATGCAGAAAAAGCCTTTGACAAATACAACACCCATTCCTATTGAAAACACTAGAAAGTATAGAAATAGAAGGGTCTTTCCAAAAATAATAAAGTGTCTATCTAAAACCATCAGCAAACATCATCTACAATGGGGATAAACTAGAAGCTTCCCCAATAAGATCAGAAGTGAAACAAGAATGCCAATTATTACCTCTATCATTTAACATTGTACAATAAACACTAGCAGTAGCAATTAGAGAAGAAAAAGAAATTGAAGGTATTAAAAATAGGCAATGAGGAGACCAAACTATCACTCTTTGCAGATGATATAATGGTCTACTTAAAGAATCCTACAGAATCAACCAAAAAAGCTAGTCAAAAGAATCAACAACTTTAGCAAAGTTGCAGGATACAAAATAAACCCACATAAGTTATCAGTATTTCTATATATCTCCAACACATCTCAGCAGCAAAAATTAGAAAGATAAATTCCATTTAAAATCACTCTAGACAATATAAAATACTTCAGATCTGCCCGAAACAGAGGAACAATATGAACACAACTACAAAGCATGTTCCACAAAATTAAAACTAGATCTAAAAAATTGGGAAAACATTGATTGTTCATGCGTTGAATAAGCAAACATAATAAAAATGACAATCCTACCCAAATTAATTTACTTATTTAGTGCCCTACCCATTAAACTACCAAAAACATTTTTACTGAATTAGAAAAAAGCTTAACAAAGTTCATTTGGAAGAAGAAAAGATCAAGAATACTCAGGGAAATCATGAAAAAAATGTGAAGGAAGGAGGCCTTGCAGTCCCAGATCTAATAAAGCAGCGGTCATCAAAACAATTTGCACTGGCTAAGAGATAAAAAGGAGGATCAATGGAATAGACTTGGGGTAAATGACCTCAGCAAGACAGTATATGATAAGCCCAAAGATCCCAGCTTTTGGGACAAAAATCCACTATTTGATAAAAACTGCTGGGAAAATAGGAAGATAGTGTGGGAGAGATTAGGTTTGGATCAACATCTCACACCCTACATCAAGATTAATTCAGAATGGGTGAATGACTTGAACATAAAGAAGGAAACTATAAGTAAAATATGTGAACACAGAATAGTATACTTGTCAGATCTTTGGGAAGGGAAAGACTTTAAAACCAAGCAAGAGCTAGAAAAAAAAAAACACAAAATGTAAAATCAATAATTTTGATTACATCCAATTAAAAAGGTTTTGTACAAACAAAACCAATAAAACCAAAATTAGAAGGGAATTAACAAATTGGGAAACAATCTTCATAACAAAAATCTCTGACAAAGGTCTAATTACTCATATTTATAAAGAGCTAAACCAATTGTACAAACAATCAAGCCATTCCCCAATTGATAAATGGGCAAGGGACATGAATAGTCAATTTTCAGTTAAAGAAATCAAAACTATTAATAAGCACATGAAAAAGTGTTCTAAATCTCTTATAATCAGAGAGATACAAATCAAAACAACTCTGAGGTATCACCTCACACCTAGCAGATTTGCTAACATGACAGCAAAGGAAAGTAATGAATGCTGGAGGGGATGTGGCAACGTAGGGACACTAATTCATTGCTGGTGGAGTTGTGAATTGATCTCACCATTCTGGAGGGCAATCTGAAACTATGCCCAAAGGGCGATAAAAGACTGTCTGCCCTTTGATCCAGCTATAGCACTGCTGGGTTTGTACCCCAAAGAGATAATAAGGAAAAAGACATATACAAGAATATTCGAGCTGCACTCTTTGTGGTGGTGAAAAATTGGGTAATGAGGGGATGCCCTTCAATTGGAGAATGGCTGAACAAATTGTGTTATATGTTGCTGATGGAATACTATTGTGCTAAAAGGAATAATAAAGTGGAGGAATTCCATGGAGACTGGAACAACCTCCAGTAAGTGATGCAGAGCAAAATGAGCAGAACCAGGAAATCATTATACACAGAGACTGATACACTGTGGTACAATCAAATATAATGGACTTCTCCATTAGTGTCAATGCAGAGATCCTGAACAACTTGGAGGAATCTACGAGAAACACCACTATCTGCATTCAGATGAAACACTGTTAAGTAAAAACACTGAAGAAAAACAATTGCTTGAATACATGTGTGGAGGGGATATGGCTGGCAATGTAGACTCCAAATGATCACCCTAGTGCAAACACCAACAACATGGAAATAGGTTTTGATCAAGGACACATGTAATACCCAATGAAATTGCACATCATCTATGGAGAGGATGGGGTTGGGGGAGGGAGGGAAATAACATGATTCTTGTAACCAAGGAATAATGTCATAAATTGGCTAAATAATTTAATTTAAATTAAAAAATAAAAGAATAAAAATATATTTTCTGTATCTATTGAGATAATCAAATAATTTCTGTTTTTACTAATTGATTTGATCAATTATGTTGATGGTTTTCCTAATACTGAACCATTCCTGCATTCCTGGCATAATATCTATATGATCATTATGTATGAGTGTTTTGATATAATGCTGTAATCTCCTTAATATTATTTTATTTACATTTTTGTGCCATTGTTCTTTAGGGTGATTGGTCTATATTTTTTTCCATGTTTTAGGTCTTCATAGTTTAGATATCAATACCATATTTCCATCATTAAAAATTTTAGTATTCTTTCTCCTATTTTTCAAACAATTTATGTAGTATTGGGGTTTATTTATTATTTGAATGATGGATAGAATTCATGTGTGAAGCCATCTGTCCCTGGGGCCTTTCTCTTATGACATTTTTAATAGTTCATTCAATTTCTTTTTTTTTTTTTGATGGAATTGTTTATGTATTCTATTTCCTCTTTTGCTAATCTCAGCAGTTTTTTAAATAAGTATTCATTCATTCATTCATTCATTTGTTAATTTATTTTTAATCCTTTATCTTACATTTTAGGATTAAAACTGGGTATTGGTTCCACAGCAGAAGAGTGGTAAGGGCTAGGAAATGGGTGTTAAGTGAATTGCCCAGGGTCATACAGCTAGGAACTGTATATATCCAGATTTGAGCCCAGGACTTCCCATCTCTGGGACCAGCTCTCAATCCACTGAGCCACCTAGCTGCTCCTAATCTCAGAAGTTTTATAATTTTAAATATTTATCTATTTCACTTAGATTTTCAGATTTATTGCCATATAGTTTGGCAAAATAACTTCTAATAACTGCTTTAATTTCTTCTTCATTGGTTGTGATTTCTTTTTCATTTTTGATGGTGGTAATTCTTAATCAAGTTAACCAATGGTTTATCTATTTTATTTTTCATGAAACCTGCTTCTTGTCTAATTAATTAATTCAAAGGTTTTCTTATTCTCAATTTTATGAATCTCTCCCTTGATTTTCAGGATTTCCGATTTGGTATTGAATTGAGGATTTTTAATGTAAGGGATGGTCATGATGATTTCTAAGGCCTCTACCAAGTCAACAATCTATTAGCCTATGATATGACATGTTGAAATGAACCTGTTGAAATCCAAGTGAGGTAGAAGGTTTGGTAAAACAGGTAACAAATATAATTTTAAGATATACTCAAATGCCATGAAGAAAAATGTATAATCAATTTCATATGTTTATATAAATAGCATTTATATTATTCATTATTATAATATAATAATTATTACAATAACAATAATGACAAAGCCTCCAATATTTTATGGATTTTAGTATCCTTCTGTATAAAAACAGGACACATTATCCAATTATATGATAAATGACAATTACAGTTTTCTAATGGAGCAGACACAGAAAAGTAGAATACTGGATGATTCTTTTTAGGAATGTAGCATTGGCTAACAGAAAGAACATTTTATATGAGGAATCAGAAGACCTGAGGGAATCAGCATCTGTTCACTAATTGACACAGGGGTCAAGTCACTTTATTACTACTACCTTAGTTTCCCTATCAGTAACAAAATGATGGAACAAGTTGCCCCAGTGTCCAAATAGGATTTTTCGAAGGATAAACAGCAGTCTTTGAATTCCTCTGAGGAAAAATGTTCTCTAAATCTCGTGTGTGGTTCTCTTCTTATTAAGCATAGCCATGAGTAATTGAAATAATAAAATTCAGAGCAGGCCACCTGTAATTTGAAAACCTGTCTCCAATTGGGAATTGAACCCTCAGTGCCTTTGTAAAATGGGGAGTGAAGTTAAACACGGGACAGTCCTGGGTAGGTGAATAGCTCTATTGATTTCTGGTCTGTAAGTAAAAGAAAACTCAGTAGCAGCAGTCATGAAATTTCCAGTGTGGCAGTCACAGTGCAAGTGATTAAGAGCCCTGTCTTTCACCTTAAGCATTGCAATTCAACCCTGTGAGGTTTAACACCTCACCTCAAGACTCAGTCAAGTCTCAAGTGACTGTGAATTGACATCACAAACACACCTCCAAATTTAACAAAGAAGGCAGAGAGGACAAATAGAGGAAAGAAATGCCTTCATGCCTAGAGAAACTTTTCAGCTGAGATTAAAGACCAAAGCAAACACTTGAGGGAATATATATATATATATATATATATATATATATATATATATATATATATATATATATATAAACACACAAGAATAAACTAACCCACAAACACTTCTGTAACTAGAAATCAGGCCTGCCACAGAAGGGCCCAAGAGTGTCCAGATAAAACACTATCATCCTTTACCTTAATGAACTCTGTACTGACAAGTCTTTTATGACAAATTTTGTGCTTCAGCAGTAACTTCAAAACTGTATGAGATTTGGAGCACCATTTAAAGTGGTATCTGTTCATGTCACGCCTCTGTGACAAGTTCTCTCAGTCCTCATCTGGGTCACTAAATGGAGATCCCATGATAGGGAAAACTGACATCCCATTCATCTTGCTTTACATGAGTGCTTCTTCTGTCAGGAGAACCACATAACAATGTTAGTTTTATATACTCTCAAGAAATGTAGCTTTGGTTTGGCCACTACTGGCCAAAATGGAGTAGCTCCTCTGTGAGAAACACAAGGAATGTGGACACACAAGAGATTTAGACAATACCCTTTTTCTCTTCCTCCTCAGTCTGTCCTCAAAACAACCGCCAAAAATAATTAAAATAAATTTAAAATCTCCCAAGCTTTTGTGCACTTTTTTTAAAGAGAAAGATTAATTACCCTTCCAGTCTTGAAACAAGGGAAAAACCCAGCATATAAAACAGAAATTATTCAAGAATGGACTGGAAAGACAAGCTTTTTGTGTAGTTAATTAAATTTTATTAACATTTTACTTCATTTACTTCCTCTCAGGAAAGAAATCAACTTTTTGCCAGCTGTTTAAACGAAATGGATTTTCCAGAGTTCCAGTTTTACTTTTTTGTCTTTTATTTTATTTTGGTTTATTTTTAAAGCAGAATTTATTTTTGTTTTACTTGTGATGCCTAGCAGGCATACAAATTTGACCTTCTAATTTATGATTTGGGGGTAAAAGATATGAAAGCATCTCCCCCTTAAGAAAAAAAAAATATTTCTCTCCAGTTCTCTGTAATGCTCTCTCCTGGTTCTTAATAAACATTATGTTGCTCTAAGTAATGTCTAAATGATGTGCAAGTCAAATTAAAGGTGGCATTTGTCATCTATACAAGTAAAGCGACTCATGCACATAATTGAAAAAAGCACGCCATCATCACAACGTCTTTTATTCCCGCTTCATCATTATGGTGCAAGAGGAAAGAAGTGTGAAAATACTTACATCCTTATGAAGCCTGAAACTAATAAACACAGTATAACCCAGGTCTGCTCAACTGGAAATGCTTATTAAAGATGAGCTTAGAAAGGATTGTAAAGTTACTGGCCTCAAAGACCAATAAAAGGAACATTAATTGAAAAGGAGAGAAGAATGGCAAGCTCTACTTTACCATTTGAAAATAAGTACTGTATACAAAGGGCTAGGTTTTAAATTTCCAAGGCTTTGAAACACTTCCTCAGAGATGTATCTTCTCAGCCCCCTCTGTGAGATTTACTTCACATGCAATGTGATATAATTCTTTCTGACCTCTTTGTCCACAATGCTTCTGGTATCTGAACAGGAAACTTCTTGGATTCTATCCCCTTGATATGAAAGAACTTGCTATACTTAGCCTCCACTGAAATAAACTATTGGAAACAATTCTCTATTGCCCAATATTTAATATACCAAAGAGAGACCCCACCCTTCACCTGGCCCTCCGAACACTGCAAAATTCAATTTCATAACATGGCTTTCTGATACCTGTTTAGTTTAGATTAAATGTAGGTTAAAGTGTAATCTTTCTGTAATCTGATCACAGGCCCACACAAATAGTATGGCTAGAGGCTGGACATGAAATAGAAAACATCAAATTGTTCTTAACTTGTTCATATCTAGCCTGGATAGTCAAGATTCCCCAGTGGCTTCTAATGTCCATCTTGCATCTCTGGAAGGATGCTGCATCTCCTAGTGAACTCCCTATGAACTCCACTAGAGCGATGCTCATTTGTCCTTTCCTGTTTCTTGTTTGTCAGGGTAATGGTGAAATAACAGCATCATGTAAACAAAGCAAGACCAAAAAAGAAAAAGCTGCATAACTGCTACTGTTTGTGGCATTAAATATTTACCATGGATGTTTTAAAGTCAGATACCTAATGTGCTCAAACAATTCCATTATTTTCTATGGTTTTTCCTTAAACTACAAAGATTTCATTTCCTAATTATTTTAGGATTGTGAGAGCTTTTTTTTTTTATGAGATGTACTCCTTTCTTTGAAAGAAAATTTAAATTATTAAAGAATTTTCATCTTCCAATCTCCTTATTTTTTGTTCCTACATCTTCAGATCTAACCTCTTTGCCTAAAACTCTCCTCTCTTTGAGACATCTTGTAGTTTTGTTAGTTTCAATGTCTCTGCATTACCCAAAAGCACTTTGGGTCAGGTCTAGTTGGTCTTAGAGAAATTATATGAAGCCAAAATACATTTAGTTTAATTTTCAGTGCAATGTCCATAAGGCATTGTAAGTAGTGGGACTCAGAATAGTATACTGGTCTTGTCCTATGAACAAATTTCTCTTTTTTGCAACCCTGCATAAAAAGCTGCCTTGAGGAGAGGATTTGCTAAGTTCATTCAAACTGAGGTATGAATGACTTAAAGTGTTACTCTTCTTAGTGTATTTACATTGTAGTACTGGATGAAGCCTTCAATTAAAGAACTTAATATACAGTAGTGGAATTTTAGACTGATATTTTAGAAGAAATTGTTGTAGTTAACAATATTCCCAAAACCATACTAAAAGTGTTTGATAGAATGATCTCCTTTCCTAAGGTTGCCTTTTCTTACATTCTTTTGATCTCATTTTGGAAAGCAATTAATTTCTCAAAAAGGAATAGACTTTGGTCACGATTACAAAAAAGGAGATAATCCAAATGCCACAAGTACAGAAAAGCAGTCTTTTTCTATACTTCTCAAAGAAGTAGATAACAAGGTCTATGTGGCTCTAGTTCTATTAGAGTGTGATTTATTTATTTTGCATCTGTATAAGTGGTGTTTCATATTCCAGGAGATTGTGATTGATTATCTAGATATTAAAGAACGTGTACTACCATGTTGGTGAACCTATGGCACACAGGCAAAAGGAGGCTGCTTTTCTCCCTCTTTCTACCATGCCTGAGGACATTTTTCAGTTCACCTGCCCTTCAGCCTAGGAGCCCAGTGGGAGTACTTCCTCCCTTTCCCCAGCCCTCATCTGGAGTAAGGGGGTAGCTCACATGCAGAATGAGGGTTGAAGTTTGGGCACTTGGTCTCTAAATGTTTTGCTATCACTGGTGTATTATGTCAGAAAAATATATAGTAGGAGTCATGAATGCCAATCTCAGCCTGCCACAACCTAACTGTGTAAACTTGGGAAAAACATTTAACCTCTCTGAGACTATTTCCTAATTTATACTGTGTAAAACATAAATCTTTTATTATTTAGTTTGTAAGATTATTGAGATGACCAGACATAACACAAGTAAATGCAGGGGTCCTCAAACTTTATACACAGGGGTCCAGTTTACTGTCCCTCAGACTGTTGGAGGGCTGGACTATAAAAAAAAACCCTATAAAAATCTGTATACCACTGTCTGGAATAGCAGAGGCAGCAGCTATGGCTCTGATGGACCTGTTACACCTTGCACAGCCCCATCACTGCCACCACTATACTGGGTAGCAGTATACACAGTGCAGAATACCCTCCCCCAGATCGCCACTCACCACGCTGACATCTTCCATTTTGCAGCCACATAATCCTTTGCACGGTGCCTTGTTCTCATTCAGTTACTCTCAGAACAAGGTGCTACACAAAGAATTATGTCACCGAAAGTAGTATTATATGTGAGAGATGCTGTGCCACATATTGTGCTCCTCTCATTAACCACCAATTAAAGAGGTGCCCTTTCTGGAAGTATGGTGGGGGCCAGATAAATGGCTTTAGGGGGCCTCATGTGGCTCAGGAACCTTACTTTGGCACCCCCTGTGCATATGCATTATCAAAATGTAAAATATTGTTGTAAATTCCTTGAAAGGAGGTACCAAATTATTTTTGTTTTTTTTTTTGTCTCTTAGCTCCTAAGCTTTGCACATAATAGACACTAATATATGATTGATCAATATTAATTGAATTACTATACTTTATCTCCAGCATACTTAAAAATTATTTTCCTTCCTATTGTTTCTGTTTCTTGTAACTTTTATGATGCTGATTATACAATATAAAAACTGCCCAGCCTTACTATTTCTTTTCTCTCCTAATACAGAAACTTTAGCTATTTTTCTGCTCATTAGCACTTTATTAGATAGTAAAGGAGGAGTCAGATGAAATGTAGTCATTAGTTATTAGTTAACTGCTTACATAAAAGGGTTTGGTGTGGAAGAAAGTCAAGGCTAGTAAAAGAAATGTATGTTGGCAGTTATCCATTTATCCATATCCTTGTCTCCCATTAGTATCAATAACAGAGATTTGGCTTTTCTCAACTAGGGAATTTAAATGTTTATCATTGTTTATCTTTATGTTCTTCACCTAGGTTTCATTTAATTAGTAAAAAAATAGCATGAATAATTTTATAAAGGACACTTGCTCATTTTTGTTTCCTTGTTTCTGAAAAGTAGGTATTATTCTACTAAAGACTCCCTACCAACACACTGAACCTTGCATTTTCAGAATCAGTTTTTATACTTTTAGTGAGAGAGAAAGGAAGCTTTTCAGAGGCTGGCAACACATAAGACTCACATATGTTTCCATAGCTATTGTCATGATTCCCTTTATTTTCTCCAAAATGGCAGCAGACAAGCTGTGAACGGAACAGATTCTCAGAATGTGGGAACCTGCCCAGTGGCCCCATTGTCCTTTCTGTCATGCTATAAATGCAGCAAAAAAAAAAAGACAGAGCAGGCAGTTGGCTGCAGATCTGACTGCCAAAAATAATAAATAAAAATGTTTAAGCATATGTCTTTTTCAAATGGGAGAGTATTGATGGGACATGAAAATGACTATATTAATTTGACAAAATAGTTATCATTAGGGAAAAAGAGAGGTTGAATCTTAGGCTGCAAAATCACCTTATCACTTGATCTTAGCTTCTAGGAGTCTAAGAATATATATGAGGTGAAAATCTAGCCATTAATTCTTAATTCTCAGCATGTTCAATCTTTAGTTCAGGTTTCATTCTCTCTTCTGAAGATCAAGACTGCTTAACTTCTTTCAATGAATTTTGAGAAAGTAGTGGATCCCCCTTAGCTGTTATTTTACAAAAGCAATCCCTACATTTTCTTCTCCAGTCTCCCATGTACTAATACTCTGATATGATGATTCCCTTATGTAAAGTCCATAAGGTAGAGATTTTTGACTTAAGTGGCTATGAACTTTTGAAAAAAATTATAAAACAGATTCAACATAAATTTTTGTAATCCTGTGCATTTTTCTGAGGAGCCCATAGGCTTCATCAAAATGTCAAAGTGGGTAGGAGACACAAGTACATGCATGTATGTGTGTGCACATGTACATACACACACGTACCCTGTTAATAACTCCTACTATAAGAAGTTCAGAGACCAGAAATAATTATTAGAGTGATGTGACCCCTTGATTCCAATGGCCCCAAATATTCAATAAATTTTCATCATTCTCTCATTCTTAGTTTCCTTGGTTCAAGGGATGCACCTAATCAAAATAGACATAGAATATGGATATAAATTTCTGTTCTCTATACCAGCATTTAATTCTAAGCTTAATTTAGGTGAGAACGTACATAATCACAAATTTTAAACTTCATATTAACTCAGGGATTAAGGAATAAAATCTAGGGGTCTAGATGTTTATTAGGAAAAAACAGACTATTATATTTACAAGGCAACTGGAGTGTCAATTAGTCTAAACACTCAGTCCATTCAAGACCTCATGCTAAGGTGTTTTCAAGGAATAATCATCTGATCATTAACTGAAAATGACTGGTATGGTTCAATGGAAAAGGAGATGAAAGAATGAATCACATATTAAAAACTAACTATGAATAAAGCACTTTTCATATCTGCTGCAGATACCATAGAAAAGTGGGCTAGTCCCTGCTCTAAGGGACTTCACATTCTAATGGAAAAGATAAGACATATAGGTTCAATTCCATGTTTATGGAAAGGTTCAATGGTCCTTTGGATGCAGCACTAAAATAGGTGGTAATGCCTCTTCTTTAAAATGTCTTTTTCACTAAATTAAATCTCTTTCTCAAGTTGAAACAAAATGAAAAATGACTCTGGGATGGAAGCATAGTTATTCTCAAGGTTCATTCAGGATCATATGCTTTCTCTATCACTATCGGGGTCTGATGGAAGATGGTGGGAAAGATGGTGCTGATGTTTTGACATGCCCAGATGTGCCACTTCCCATTTCTCCCTGCTACTTCAAGAGGCTGCCCTGCATTCCCTACAGTGTGGTGTTTGTTTTTCAGTTGGTGGGAATGGTTGCCCCTTTGTCAGTAGGATGTTTATCCCTGGAAAATGATTGTGAAGGCTAAGTTGGAAGCAAGATTGATGGTCTGGATGCATTTAGGGTCAAAGGCCATGAGCTTAAAGCTTAGTTCTGATACTTCTTACCTATGTGACATGTGGCAAATCTCTTTCTGGGTTTCTGGGTTTCATATGCCTCAGATAAAAACAATGGTTTTGAACTAGTTAGCTTCTTAGATTGCTTTTACCTCTAAATCTATGATCCCATGACTTCACTGGGCATCCATTTGGGATTGTTTAAATTGTTAGGAAATTATTATATTAAGCCAAAATATACTTCCATATAATTTCCATTTAGGGCCAGCAGCTAGGTTGTCACAGGGACTGGAAAGAGCTGAGTTCAATTCCAGGCTTAGATACTAGCTATATGATCCGGAGCAAATTATTTAACCCTTATTTATCTCAGTTCCTTATTTGGAAAATGGGGGCACACTAGAGAAGAAAATGGCAAACCACTCCAGAATCTTTGCTAAGAAAACTCCATGTACTATGCCCATGGTTCACATAGAATCAGACATGCATGAACAACTGAACCACACCAACAACAAAATTGCCATCCAACCTTACTTACTTTATATAGAATCACAGAATTTCAGAGTTATAAGGGTTCTCAGGGGATTTTCTCGACCAAATGCAATACCAGCATCACCGATCCCCAATAAAATATACTCTACATGCCCCCATTTAGCCTTTGTTTAAATTCCTCCAATGAAGGAAAGCCCACTGGCATATCTGAACTATCAATTTGGAGGGAGCTCAGAGACCATCAAGAGTATCTAATTTTACAACTGAGGAAACTGAGTCTCAAGGATATTAAGTGGGTTATCCAAAGTTATATAAAAGTAATAATTATCAGAAGCAGAATTTGAAAGTAGATCCTCAGATTCTAATCATTAACAACCATTAAAAAGTTCAAGTATAATATAAGTTATATTTTTGGATTGTCCCAATTGATAAAAAAAATTTCCTGATAATGAATCTAAAGTTTCTTTTTTTCAGTTTCTACTCAGTGTTTCTAGATCTGTAGCTAGGTGGTGAAGAGGACAAAGCTCTGACTCTCAGATGAAGAAGAACTGTATTCAGATGTAGCCTCAGATACTTACTGGCTCATGACCCTGGGCAAGTCATTTAATCTCTATCTGCCTTAGGTTCCTTAATTGTAAAATGTGTATAATATAATCTACATAACAGGATTTTTATGAGGATCAAATAAGATGTCTCTAAAGTACTTAGCACAGACCTGACACATAGTAGGCACTTAATAAATGCTTCACCCACCCTTTTCCCTTCAATCTTGCTTCCATAAGATAGTTCTTCAAAACCTGAAATCGGTTATTGTGTCCTCCCCAATATCCTCCTTGTTAAACAACCCATCTTATTACAGACTAGCTTTGTCACTTGTGTTACCTTGGACAATTTTTTTTTCCATTTTCTAGGCTTCATGGACTCAATTACATCTACTATTCCTTCCAGATCTCAATTTGTAATCCTTTGATTGCTAACATTCCCTGATATACTAGCTTATTTATACAATTTTAAAAAAGAATAAATTGATTTCATGTAGCATAACAAAAAGTTTTTAATATCATGTGGGCTCTTTGTAATCACCACTTCTTTTTCTTTCTTTTCAATCTGCAACAAATAAATTTAGTCTAGCTCCAATAGTAAGAAGCCTTTAAATATCTGAATAGAGTTAACAAGTCTCTTCTTGTCTTTTCCAGGCTATCCTATATTATTTCAACCTTTCTCACATAGGTTCTTCATCATTCTAGTCCATGAATTTTGCTTTTCTTCTAGAATTAACCCACTTCTGATATTGTTTGCCCAATTTAGAATACAAAAGGATTATTATTTGTTCTACCATTTAGATACTATAATTCGTGGAGTTGAACATTACATTTTCAACTTTTTCAGTAACTTATCAGACTTCAGATTTTTATGAATGTGGTTTATCAACCCCCCCCATTTTCTTTTAACTTTATATATATTGAATCCATCCTTCATTTCTTCAACTGATTAATATTTTTTTAAATCTTTACCTTCCATCTTAAAATTAATACTGTGTATGGGTTCCAAAGCAGAGGAACTGTAAGAGCTAAGCAGTGTGAATTGTTAAGACTAAAATTTAGGCCAAACTGTGGCAGGTAAAAATTAGTTTTACTCTAGAAGTATTATATTTTTAGAGGTTTATTTAAGATTAAGAATTTAAGAAAATACAAGTAAGAAAGCATGTGCCTAGGTGGGCCAAGAGGCCCATTCAATATCACCTACATCATGAGATACCTGTCTGCTTGGAAGCGGAAGTAGGAAAGAGAAAGAGTGGTGGGCAGAGACTCTTTAAATAATAATTTGTTCTCGGCCCAGGTGAGAATTCAGGGGAAGTTACAAAGCCTCTCGGGAACTAGAGCAAGGACTTCTGGGGATCGAAGTCCAGGGTTCAAGGCTCCATTTTTACAGAATTAAGTGACTTGCCCAGAGACACACAGCTAGGAAGTGTTGGAGTCCATATCTGAACCCTGGACCTCCTGTCTCTAGATATGCTTCTCAATCTACTGAGTCACTTAGCTGCTCCCTCAAATATTATTTTTGCTACATACTAGTTACTACAACTAGTCAGAAGACCTTAGTTCAAGTCCCACTTTAATGTTTGCTATTTATTTGCCCTCATGTAAATCCCTTAACCCTCTGGCCATCTATATTCTATTTTTTCAAAATGAGATTAGATATACTCTCCAAGGTATATTCCAGTTATAAATATATGACCCAATAATCCCTAACATTTGCCAAGTATTGATTGAACTATATCTTGAACTTTTTAAGATGTAAGGTCTTAACATTTTTTAACCCTGGCCATAAGGCATCTGCAAAGCTGAACTCAACATAATTACTACTGTTTTATTCTAGAGAACATCTTAATGAAGCACAAAGGAATAGTAGACGAAACGATAAACATAAGACTCTATGGAAATAATGCTGACATCATTGAGAAGAAGGTTGGGTAGTTGTTTCCTTAAAATTTTCCAAAACCACAAAGAAAAAGAATTCTGTATAATAGAGTAGTTAAAGCTGAAATAAAAATGAGAAGATAAAGAGTTTACAAAAGTATTAAAATATAATTTGAGAATTAAAACACTCAGAGCTCCAACTAAACCTTCAATTTGCCCCAAATCAATCTGTAACTCAGACATACTGAGTTACAACAGTTATAAGAGAACCTTGTACTTCAGGGACCAGTTACCTCCTCCTTACATAGTGGTGACTCCCTCTAAATATCCTTTCTCCACAAAAGTAAGCAGGTAGATATTCTTTCCATTTAAAAGAAGGAAAGAGAGAGGACTACTAGGAAAAGGGCTGGTAGAGAAGGTAGAATGAAAGATGAAAGAAAAATGTTACCCAAAGTAAGCTATAGATGAATAGGGCTTTTCCATCTGAGGGGGAAAGGTCTGGCAACCCTCCTGGGATTAGGTGCCTCCAGAGCCTTCCAAAATTAATTTCTTTAATGAGGACCAGGGCCAGATCTGCAAAGTCCAAAATATGAGCACTTTCAGATTCATGAATTGTGTATCAATGAAATGGGAAGAGGTCAAAGAATAAAGAAATAAGGATCAGAGACAAATAATTAGGATACAATGGAAAGAATGACAAATTCAAAGACCAAGGAAAGAAGCTTATGTAGTATCAAAACAAAACAACTTTTCACGGATGAAAATAAACCAAAACTCTTAAAATGTTATAAGTATTTTTTAATCTAGAAGATAATTATCTACAATTGCAGAAAAGAATGAAATATAATAGTTTTTAAAGTGAAGGAGCTCAATCTGAAAATTAGAATAATGCAACCCAGAAAAAAAAGCTTAATCATTATTTTTTTTAAAAGATGGACATTCAAAAAAAGTGAGAAAGTTAAATCATTTCTACAAATTAAGAAAAATGATTATTACCACCACCAAAACCAAACTAGAAATAAGGAAAATATTTTAAGTGCAGCACTGCTACATTTCTGTCCCCAACAACAGAATTATAGGAAAGGTAAATAAGTATAATTATCAAGAAAATATTTATAACTTAGACATGTAAATCACCTAAAATTAGAAGGTATCAATAAAATTAATTTAAAAAGAAAACATCAGAGAACATAAAAGTAAATTAATTGAAACAATTAACAGCTTTAACAAAAGTAGAACACAAGAGAAAATATCACAAAAATGAACATTTCTGAATAGCAATACAAAATTCTATGGGAAATAATAGAAAGGGAAACTTTATTTTTAAAATCTTAAAATTTTATTATTAAAATTAAAATTTTAAATTTTAAAATTAAAAAAAACATAAAATAGCTTGAAATAAATTAACCAACTGATATTCAATAAATATAAATACCATCGCACAACAATTTGAGAGATGCCTATGACTAATGATTGGTGGATATTTATAAATAATGATTATAATATCTAAATTCGTTCACATAGTTTTATACAAATCAATTCATAAGAGACTATCATAAAGAGAAACAAAAACCAAATACATTTGAAGCAACAAAATGTCTAGAAACTCAAAGGAAATTTTATTTTAAACTAATAATGGAGGGAGAAAAGCATTTATACAAGGTAGGTGCTGTTATTATCCACAACATTTATCACCATTAAAGGGAACTAAGTCATTCAGATGTTAAGTGACTTACCCTTGGATACACAGCTAAGTGTATGAGTGTGCATTTGAATCCATTTCCTTCTGCAGCTCATTTTGTATTTGAGGAAACAATATTAAGTGACTTTTACAATGTCAACAACTAGGACTATCTGAGGCAAAATTTGAACTCAGGTCTTCCTGACTTTACACCTACCATTTATCCATTGCACCATTTAGTTACCCAAATATTTATTAAGTGCTTACTGTGCACACTGTGCAAAACACTGGGGATACAAAAAGAGAGGTAAAAGACAATTTCTGCTTTCAAGGAATTTACAATCTGATGAGGTAAACAATATGATAAATATATACTGAATGAGCTTTATAGAGAATAAATAGGAGATGATTAACAGAGGGAAGCTGCTAGAATTAAGAAGTGTTGGGAATTCTTTATAGTAAAAGAAAGGATTTTTGGTGAGTTAAAGAAGTTAAGGACATCAGTAGACTGAGAAGAAGAGAGCCTTCCAAGAACGGAGGGCAAACAGACACAATGCTCACAAGTAAGATACAGAGTGCAGTGATGGAGGTAATGGCCAGGAGGTCAGTGATATTGGATCCAAGAGTACCTGCCAGAGTATGGAGACTGGAAAGGTAGAAATGTCAGAGTAAGCATTATGCATTAAAATTGGAGTCAAGAGGGAGCCCTTAGAGTTTATTGAGTTAGGGAATGCAGTAGGGATGATACGATCAAAGCAAGCTCCAGCAAACATCTACTCATACATCTCCAAAGAAACTTTTTTAAGCTCTGTCCTGAACAAAAAAGAAAGTCTGTCCTGCTGTCCTGCTAGAAGAAACACAAATCTAAAGCTCTAGAGTGTCTTGGACCCTCTCATATTTTGCAGGGTGTATGGAGGGTTCAGGGATGACTGATGTGAAGGCTTACCAAGCCCTCTTCAGGACTGTTTATCCACCTTTGATGTCCACCTGCCCACCAACTTTCACCTGTGGCTCCAACAAGCTGTAGCATGCACAGTGGCCATACCCCAATAAAACTGTGCAGATGGGCTAAACCAGTGACAGTAACCAACAGGCTTCCATTCAAGTGACTTAGGGCAATATCAACCCCAAAATTGTGAAGATTTCCTTCTGTTTCCCTCCAAGGCATGGGGGGATAAGAACAACCAAAGACAACTGAAGCAGCCACTGTGGAATGCTTAGAGTCCATCAGACACTGAAGAAGCAAAGGTCATCCACTGCATCCTGTACCATCTAATCATCCTGACTTGTCTTGCTAATGTATTTGGATGATTCTGAAAAAGAAAATGAGGCTGATCACAGAACAATTCTGTCTCACATAAATTCCATTCACATATAAATTAAGAAATCATCCAATGCTATCATTAGTCCTCTTAAAAAATGAAGAATGAACAAGAACTTTGCCAGAAAGACTATTACATAAATATTGAGAAATAAATATGACATAATAACAAAATGCAGCCAATTAAAAAATGTTACGCAAAATATACACTCCAGAGACTGAGTGATTTACCAAGGATCACACAAGAATTAAGTAGCTAGTGTGGAATTTGAATCAAAGTTTTCTGATTACCTTTCTATCTCTCTTAACATAGTTTCTTACTGCCTTGTATCTCTCCCAAGTCCCAACACTGTTTTGTATATAGAAAGCATTTAATAAGTTCTTGTTTAATGAATGAAGGACAAAGAGATAGTATTTACTGCATAAATACTATATGAAAGGCATTGTAGTAAAGATTTTCACCCTGATATAAGGACAATGTGCACGGTGGGAGGTAAATATGAAAGAGGATTCTAAGTATAAAATTAAAAGGAAAAAATTATTTATTAAGTATTAGGTACTACTATTATCCCCAATTAAAAAAAATCCCAATTTACAAAAAATTAAATCAGATAAAGGTTAAATGACTTGCTCAGGGGTAACCCAGCTAGTAGCCCAATGAGTTCCCTCTTACTGACGCCATGACCAATCATTTATCCACTTCACCACCTATCTATCTTTCATGGCAAGGCACTTGGGATACCTTTATCCCAATCTGCTCCATTTTATAGATAAAGCCTCTAAGTGACTTGGACAATATTAATAATATATTGAGTATCAAGGGTGGGGTTTCAACTTTATTTTTATAACAAGATAATGCTATGGAATGATATGATTAAGTGAATGTGTGTGCAGTGTGGATAAAGCTTTTCTAAGAATTGAGAGGATGATGAAAGCTCTTTCAGTTCAAGTTGAGGAAGTGAGATGAATTGAAGCGTGAAAGGTAAATACTTTGATAGGGGAAAAACCCACTATGGGTTAGAGGAATAGCTGTTATCTATTAAAGAAATGCATTCAATTAATGAATAGATGATTGTCAATGATAGGTGAGCCATTATTCTGGAAAGTGTTTTTCCCCCTCTTTGGAAGAGCTAAATGTAAAATACAGTGGGATACAGTTTTGCTTTTACACACCAAATGATACATATGGGGAAAATGAGAAAAAAAATAAAATCCTGAAATAATGTCTCAGCTGTCCCCTGAAAAACAAAATGGATACTGCTCCATAGCATGAATAATTTATTATAGAATCCTAAACCTCATATTGGATTTATACCTTCATATCCTAAATGTCAAAAGTGGATAAAGGCTGAAATAAAATAAGACCTTCAAGGGGGAGGGGTAAATCCCTCATATTACGAGCAACCATTCCACCAGAAATTGGCTTCTTGTATTCCTTTTTAAAGTTGTCAGTTACTTTGCAAATTACAGGTCTTCATTGGACAATGATGACCTATCATTGCTTAACAAGAAAAGGGCTGCTTGGGCTACCTAACTGGGGTAGGCGCTGTCCCTCTCAAATAGAATGCTATAGTTGGGAAATTAGTACAGTTTCTGAACAAAGTAACAAGATGAGACATGCTTTAAAAATACATATCAATTAATTAGAGTAAGAAATGGAGTTTGCTATCTTGAGGTCTCATAAAAATCATCTTCTTAGCAGTGATATAATTTTTGTGTCTTGGGAATATCACCTCACAGATTGTAAATTTCATAAGGGCAAAAAATATCTTATCAAAACTTTGTTTTTCCATGGTTAATAAATGCCTGTTGAACTACATCTTTTAAATTGATATGATCTTATATGAGCCATAATATTAGAAAAATACTGAAAAAGCCACTTAGTAACCAAAAGATATTACCTTAATACTACAAGAAATTGCTAGAGGACAACTGCTTAATATATACATATATATATATATATATATATATATATATGTTCTTAAATAGCAAATAAAATACATTGAAATTTTTTGGAGTAGAAGATCTTTTTAGAAACCCTACTGGTCAAAACAGCAGCTAACCAGAGGCAAGATGATAAAGATAGTAATCCATTTGCAAACTCCCAACACTCCCCTCTGAACAACTTTAAAACAACATCTCAGATCAAATTCTGGAGCAGCCAAGCTAACAAAATCAGGGTGAGACGATTTTCCTGCCAAAGACAACTTAAGAGGTCAGCAAGAGATCTGTGACACTGGGCTCACCTAGAGCATTTGAGGTGGTTGTGATAGTGGCAGCAGCAGAGCCCAGTAAAGGTAAGGGTCAGACAACTGGTCAGAAATTACAGAGGAAGCTTTATTGGCACTGAGTGTTGGGTCTGGCCCTGCTTAGGAACTCTGTTGCCCATATATAGTCCTGTGTTGCCATTCCAGGAAGAATTGGAGCACTTGGGTAACTTATGGTCTGTCCCAAGGGAGCAGGAGCCCTGTTCCCAGGTCCAAGGCAGAGAGAGCATCATTACTTCTTTTAGCTGCAGGAGAGCAAGGGTCTGGGGCAGTCCCAGAGCCAACATGAGTGTTGTTTGTGCCTGCAGGGGAGGAGGGACTCTCCCTGGGTAAAGACCAGAGCACAGACTAGGAAAGCAGTGACAACACCTTTCCTTGGATTACACTTTGGAAGCACCAAAAACTCGCAAACCCCCAGAACTAGCTCTGAAAACAGTATCATGAAAAATTTGAAACTTGGGACAGTGGCTCCATATCCCAAGGTTAGCAGAACCCAATGTTAACAACATAAAGCTTAAAATAAAGAAGTAGCCTGAGAAAACGAGAACAACAATAATTTTTCTAAAGACCATAAAAAGCTACTATAATGGCAGAGAAGACCAAGGCACAAACTCAGAGGAAGAAGACAACAATGTGAAAACAGCTTCAACCCAAGAAAAAATGTGTGGCCCAAGCAACAAACTCCTTAAAAATCAGAATGAGTCAAATAGAAGCCAAAGTGTAACATGTGACAACAAGAAATATTAAAACCAAGTCAAAAGACTGATTTTTTTTTTACAAAGTAAGGTATCTCATAGCAAAAATAACTGAACTGAAAAACATGTTGAAGAAAAAAATAAGGATCTTTGGACTACCTGAAATCCATGACTGAAAAAAGACCTTTGATGTCATAAGAAATCTTAAAAGAGCTTCTTCTCTTCAGCAACACTATTCATTGCATTTCTAGGAAAAGGATAGTGGGAGAACATAACACCACAAAGAAATACTTTTTATAATAACTTACATTTATAAAATGCTTTCAAATTTGCTAAGCACTTTACAGATGTTATATCAGGTACTTGGCTAAGCCTAAATGGGTATGTCTTGGGGCAAGAATATGATTTTGATATTTTATTCTATTTGTGCTACTGCAACAAATGAAGTTTTGACACACACACTACTATATATTAAAAGTCTCTATATCTGGCCTCCAGGTGAAGGAAAAGACCTGATTAAGAAACTATTCCTGCAACATTTATTTTTGTCTCTCAACAGACCATTTCTAAATTTCTTCATAGCTCCTTTTTCTCATGAGTAAAAGCTGCTACCAGAGGAAAACACTTTTTTTGTGAGAGCATTCTAGCCAATGACAATTCATCCCAATCCTCTCTAGGTACAGCCCTCCTTTTTCTAAACAATATTCTTCCATATTGCTCAGTCAATGAATTGTAAGCTAGAAACAAAAAGTAATGTCTTTAAAGAGAGATGGTAGTTCATCCTCCTTACCTTTTCAGTAAGTGGTCTCCTGACCCTTTACAGTCCAGGGAGATGCTGAAAAAAGGCCAAGTATGTCCTACCTCTTGTATATAAAGGACGTTGTGTCCTCTTTCACAGCTGGACCTTAGGAACCTCCTGATAGTTCTCATCACCAGATATTTTAAAAAGAGGAAATGGACTTAGAGAGCTCAATCCCTCCTTATTACTTCATCACAGGGAGACGTGTCTTCCTTCATACAAGGAAGAAGCCAATGCAAGCTTTCTCCAGCCACTAGAAAGCTGGTTACCCCAAATTTATGTAATAATTTATCAAGGACAAAGAAGGCCTTTGCTTTCAAAAGCCTCAGAGAGAGTTCTTGTTTACAGATAAATAAAAGGCTGGTCTCCACTCTGTCTTTAGCACAGGGCCAATGTCCAGACTCGGGGTATCACAACTTATTTCTCTTTCTTTCCCTTCCTTTATATTTAAGGAGTTGTGATAGAGGAAGGATCCAGAGACTTTGAGGGACAGAGCCTGGAGAACATGGCGAGGTTTGCATCCACAGCGGGGTTGGTGAAGGAGGTGTGGGATCTTGAGGGAAGAGGAGATTCCAGGGGGAGATAGTTGATCTCTCTTGCTTGAGAAGCCAAGGGTGATGGGCTGATCAGAGATTTCTCTCCTGAGCCATACAAAATCCCTCACTGATCCTAATCACCATTTTCCCTTCCCTAAAGACACCAAGAGTTGTGGCAAACCCTGAGAAGAAGAAGGATAGCATCAGAAGATCTCACGCAGCTCCTGTGACACCCTGAGTCTGGACATTGGCTCTGCTGTGCTAAGATCAGGGGTCACCAAACCCTGAGCCTCTTAGAGACCAGGCTAACAAGTCTGGGTCTCTCCACTTTGGGGGAAGGGAGAAAGATATTTTTAGACAGACAGGGACTCCCTTACCCTCTTTTCTATAAAATCCAACCTGCAGACATCTTGTTTATCTTACCCTTACCCATCATTTGTTAGAATAAAGTGACAGTTGTTATCATAATATTGACTTCCTTATCATATTGAAGGGGGGGAGAAAACAAATTTCTCTCTCTTTCCCCCAGGGAAAATTTTCACCCATTAATCAGTTATTAGAGGGGAGTAAAGGCAGTGTTAGTGGAGAGACATATTTGAGGAAGACTAAAGGGGGAATCCATCTCACTCTCCTTCTACTTTCTGGGATCATCTACTCTTTCTTCTCCATTATACCTAAACCAGCCCTCTAATACAGTTTATAAGAATAGGGTTTGTTTTCCATTTTGTCTTTATTACCTAAATATCTAGGACAATGTCATATATTTTGTCCTTAATTTTTTTATTGGATAAAATTGAAAGTATCACTTGGAATGGGTTGTTTCCCTTAAATAAAATAACTATTTTCTCTGTCTTGTCCTACATGCTTTTAATTTGTCATTATAATCATTTCTCACTTTCAAATATTTTATTCTGTTTTGCAAATCTACCAAAACGTAGTTTACTTGACTTAGAAAATATAAATGTTTCCTTTTAAATTTTAAATAACTATAAGTTTTCCTTAAAAGAAGATTTCAAATTATGCCACTGGGGAATGATCTATTTCAGTTTCAAGCAATTGCCAAAATAGGGGATTATTAATAATAATGACACAATAAATAAAACTATGATTTAACTTGATCATTATTGAAATGCCTTGATTTATGAGCAGGAAAGACTTCAGCTCCCTTTAGCGGTGTTAGGTGATGAGCTGTCTTCTTTAATTTAATAATTTTATTGTTCACCATCTATTAATAATTTTCCTTAAGGTATTTCAGAAATTTCAAATTGGGGAATGAATATGACATTTTAGGAGGGCGTACTATGATCATGATTTTATTAAAGAAGTCCACTGTGTTTGCTCCTGAATGTATAACTATTAATTGATATATCTAATAGATAACTTTGGAAAAGAGACTAATCCATTTGGAAAAAAAGAGACCTTTTCATGGATGTCACTGTAGAATTCTGCCATTGACATTTAGATTCACACCAATCCCTTGGGGACATTGCTATCATATGATATTTTGAAAATAAATTTTCATGTTTTGGCAGGTGACATGTCACATGAAACACATTTTCACTACCACTTCTAATAACCTGGGACAAATATTACAGCTTATTTGGGATGGGAATATTATTTAATTAAACCAAAAGTAGATTTTGCTTCCACTGCAAACAATTATAAAAATTATTTATGATTCTAATATTTTTGGTGTTTCAAAACCTGGATTCATATCCAGTATATCTGAATTCTATGAACTATTAAATTAGACTTTCAAAAAGAGAGAAATATATTCATGAACTCTGAATGAAGGCAAATCCTAAAACAGAGTCCATGAAAGGTATATGGAAGAACTAATGGACATGAGGACAGCAGAGTACTGTAGATAGAAAGGTCAGTCCTGAAATGGGCCATGAAACAGTTGAGAATCTGATTTTTTATAGGATTAAAGCCAATTGAAATGAATAAATATGGGAATGAGGTTTGCGAGTGATATTATCAAATAATACTTTAATGATGCTATATTGTGATCATTAAGATAACTAAATTATACCGGGGGGGGGGGGGAGGAGGGGATATATTGGGCACTTCTTCCTAGCCATATGATCACAAAATTTGGAGCTGGAAGAGTTTAGAGATTATCTAATACAATTCCCTCATTTTATACATGGAAAAACTGAGTCCTAGTAAGATTAGATGTCTTTCCTAAAGTTTATAAACATAGTAAATAGCAGAGATATTCAGGTCTTTGGATTTTCTCATACATTAAGGTAGCTATGCTACTATTATTTCTTTCATTATATTGAAAGTTTTATTCTGCTTTTTTACTACAATTTATCTGATGCTTAGTGTTGTAATATATGAAATAATAACAATAAAATAATTTAAACTATAACCTGACATTTCATTCATTGTGTACCTCACATTTGTTTTCTGGAGAGGTTTGGTATGCAAACAGAAAAGGATATTACTCAAATGTCAATCCAAAATCAATTTTAAAATACTCACTATGAACTATGCAGAGCTAATTGTAATTTTTTATATTGAGGTAGAAAAATTACTCAAGAAACATTTCAAAATGGAACATTTTTATTAGCAAAATGTGTCTGATTCTTTTAACTAGATGGATAGAGTATATCAAAATGATATGAATGTTGTCCCAACAAAGATGCATTCAGAAAAATCTGTGAAATAATAAACCTAATATAAACTACCTCAATATAGATTGTGAAATGTCATGGAGGATGTTGCACGGTAACATGCATATTTAGGGTGGATACACTAAAATCCACTTGTTCATATATCTAATGTAAGCTTTCATTTCCAGATATATAGAAAATTAGGAAAAGGAAGATGAACTTGATCAAAAACTAAATCCAATAAAGATGCAGTTAGGGCTAAGAAAAGAACAGAATAATGTGAAAAATCAGGCAGAGATAATAACTAACTTAACTGGTGATTGTGCTTTGAAGATAAGGAGCAGACTAGCCTGAAGAATTTCTTTAGACAAAAGGCCTTTACAATTTGAAAGCTATGTCCAAAGCAGGAGTACAATCAATTGAAGAGGGGACTGATTCAACACATTCAGGAAGAGAAGAGAATTAGGACCTTTTTATATCTATATATCACCATTTACCCTTCAAAATCTAGAGAGTAGGTGCCCTAGCTAATTTTTTTCTTTCAACTTAACTTTTGAGAAAGAATCAGTTCCCTCTTCAATTGATTCTACATCTGCTGCCATGGTTAAACTGATCCAAAACCTGATTTTTTTTTTTTATCATTTTGATGGGTTCAGGAAGAGAACATATGTGACAAGCGTTTTAGTAAAATGTCTTTGTGAAATTGCCACCTAGTGACAAAGAAAAATTGAAAGAAAAAACCCTCTAATTAGAATAACTTCTTAGTTCCCCACTGATTTTTGAGCTTTTCAGATATCACATGAACTAATGGTTTCAGGAAAGCAGATCCAGAGATACCTTGTTAATTGTAAAATGAATGGACCATAGCAATCCAATCCATTCATTTTGCCTACTCTAATGTGAATAATAACAGAGTCTAATGGAAAGAAGTGATTAATTAGGGCACAATGATTGGCATAGATCGTGAAGTTGGCCAAAGTCAAAGAACTAACTAGGTTGTAGTTTGGTTCACCTACTACTTAAAAATATGGTCCAAATGTATTTTACTTTCTTTCTTCTTCCTAACTTAAGATTTTGAATTAAAGAATCAAAAGATATTAATCTGAGAAAGTTGAAATTCATTGGAAAAATGTAACATTTCCTAACATTATCCAAAAACATTCTCCTAATTTGTGTCAGTCATATATACAAAATAAAAAGGAAAATTAAAGAAATTTTGTGAGAAAAAAAGTTTAAAATTTTTTTGTTCAAAATACCCATAAATATCTTCTTTTCAGCTGATTTCCTATATTTTCTAATTCACTTTTTATGCAAGAAAATAGTTGTTTCTTAACCCTCACAAACTTAATAATCCTGTAACACTGAGTTTCTATTTTACAAGCCTACCTCCTACTATGTCTAATGGCTGTCCAGTTATCAGGATTTCTACTTCCTTATTGAATAGTGAAGTATAAGCCAAACTTATGGTCTGCTGGTATCTTTTCCAAACAATGTATTGATTTCACTGATCTATTGAGTCCTTTTTGAGTGACTTTCTCATTCATTCATTGTTGAACCACATTGATCCACACTGATTCACATTACCTCCACATCTGTTATGACTATTATTTTGGAAAGGAATTCCTTTCAGTTTCATTCTTTAACCATACTGGACTAAACTTCACTCAACAGATCAGATGCTACATTCTATTAGAAGTAGCATTTAATTAGAATTTGTAACCCTATGGATTTTGAAGAAATTTTCTAGCTCAATACAAATGAATTGTATATGAAAATTATATGAATTTTTAGTTGAAAATTTAATTCTTCAAAGGTTTCCTAAAGATTCAGATACATAATCACTAATGCAAGTAGGAAAGAAATAGATCGTCACATTGCAAATTAGGAGCTTCTCTAAGGTTAGGTTTTTGATATCAGACGACATTCAAGAGAGGTGTGAAGAGGATGGAATAAAAAGGGCAGAAAGCATGAAGAAAAACAGAGACTGAGATGAGAGACCAAGAAAGAGAATTAGAAACACACACACACACACACACACACACACACACACACATATATCAAAAGTCAGAATAACTTGTGAGCCAAATATAGCTGGGAACAAGTGATGAGCCTAAAAAAAAGGTAACAGTGGAGGTCCTGCATTAGTCTTTCCTTTGTTTCACTTCAAAAAAATCCAGTAAAGGCAAGTTAAGTATAATTAATTACCTTTTCTCTTTCCTCAGGCTAGAATTTTTATAGGATGCTTTTTACCTCCTCTTGAGAGGTGGAGGTAAAATAACATCTTCTGCACTTCAAGGTCTATGACAATTTTTTTAAAATAGTTATCTTTAAAATAGCACAAAAGCTACCCAGTCTCACTAACCAAATACCACTACTGCCCCTTTTAAAGCGACTAGTTGTATTTCTGGAGGTTGCATTTTACATCCCTCTTTCCAAAAATCTACAAGGTAATATGCATTACCCTATTAAACTCTGGTCAAGGAGTCATTCCTGCTTAACTACAGGCACTGTCTAATGTTAAGTGATACCTTAACAATGGGGAACCATTGCCTTGGTTATTTTACCTCTTTAAGTTGCAGTTTCCTTCACTGTAAATGGAAATTATTTGACTCAACTTCCTCTAAGATCCATTTGAACTCTTGAATTCTATTATTTCTTTAAGTATATTTTTAATATAGTTGCTATTGTTTTTAAGTCAGCTGTATCTCTATCCCAGAAACATTTGGTGATGTACTCTACTATTTGGACCCAAGTAATTTTTCCCCAACATGTCTCTGCATGGTAGCAAACCAACAAAATAGCAGTCAGGCAGATGGTTATGTGGGTAGCTGAAGGAATTAGTAGCCTTGCTGCTGTGCTAGCCCCAGGAGTTCTGATATCAGTTTAATTCCCCAGGCTTCTTCTTAGCACACATTTTATTTTCCTATCTGTAGGTGCTGGTCTTTCAAACTTGTAGTGTCTGCGAAGATAGAGGCAATAAGGTACCCTGACCTTTAATAAACTCTGTGAGAGTCTAGGAAAAGTTAACAGGGCTGCCAATATTCTAAGACAGGTAGGAAAAAAAGACACTTAGGAATCACAAGAAACTGAGCTAGGTCAATAGACAATATAACTGAAAGATAAGGTGCAGATAGTACTTACATTCCCCATTAACCAAAATTGTGAGTCCTTCAGTATATGAAGGACTTCAGTAGACTAATTGCTGAAATAGATTGATTATCTAAATGAGAAAAAACTAATAATTTATTTGAAAATCAATTTGATTAATCTAGATTACAGTAACCTGACAATGAGCAGATACCTATATGATAGGGTTTAGGTATCCATGACTCACAAGAAATGGAATTGAAAGTTGTCATTTGAAATCTTTAATTGTCTAAGATCTAAGGTGTATATCTTCCATTTATTCATATCACACTCTTTTTATGCCCTTCATCCTGAGTAACTCTGCTCCATATCCTTCTTCAAATTCTTATGAGGATACCACTCCATGTCCTAGAGCAGTGATAGTCAACCTTTCAAGCTTGATGTGTCAAAATTTGACAAAAAACCTAGCATAACTCAGGTGGTATGTCACTTCGAAAAAAAACAGAATTTTGTGATATTTATAGTTTAAATAACAGCAATGTATAATTATAATATGTAACCATATTCAATAAACCAAAAACTAATTATTTAACTTACCTGCTTAGTGACTTCTTTTTTCATGTCAGTTGGTTTCTTTTGTTGGTCTTGATATTATTTAACTTGTGTGAGGTGATGTGAACTAAGATAAGTGAGGGGGAGGAGTTCTTTAACTAACCTGACTATTAGTGACTTTTTTGTTGCTGAATTTCATTGGCTAAATCTTCAATTGAAGGTTGGTTTTTTGTACACTTCAAGCCCAAGCAAGTGCTACTAACTTCATCTGTCAATATAAGGTCTCAAACAAGTACATAGAGGGAAAAATTGTGAGTAAAGCCATTGCTATATTTTTCAGGGTGCTAAAAGTGTCTGGTAATTGGTTCCAGTAGCCAACATATGGAGCAGCCTTCCCCCTCCTCCCTGCCCAGCCTGCTGGCCATGGCTGGAGGTGCATGGCTTCCCAGGCAACTCCTGGGTCCCAAGGCAAGCTGGGCCTGTATATGGCCACGGGTCCATTGAAAATGGCTAAGTGTGTCAGTGTCACAGGTTTGCCATCACAGTCTGAGAGACTTCCACTGGTTCTCTTGATATTGGTTGGTTACTAATAAAATGCAGAAATTCTTCCTGATTATCCCTTACTTTCTAGATATAGCCAATCTGTCTTCTTTTCTTGTCATATGTTTCTGAAAACATTCTTTAGGCTATTTCATTGTATAAGTCTGGTTTGATAATGTTACAAGTTACTCATGCCCACCATGCTTCTCTATATTACTAGTCAGGTGACTTAATTTAAGTTGTAATGAGGCTGAAGATTCATAACACAATGCCCTAGAATATGCTATGAAGAATGTTTAAATCTTAATTTTTTAATTGAAACTGATTTTATTGTCATAACAAAACTCTCTCTGACAGTGTAGATTAGTATTTGATCTGCAACTTATAGCCCTAGAGGCTTGATCTGATCAAAGTATTCCTCATTCTATAATCAAAATCTGTTACATTCCAAATATCATCTATTGGATGGAGTACTAATAAAATTACATAACATAAAATAACAGCATACTAGAATTTTATATTTGATAGTCACCTATCCTTGATAGGGTCACAGTTTTAGATATTGAATAAAATGATAAAGCACCAATGACAAATGTTGAAGAAGATATAGGAACATGAGAACATTAATATACTATTAGTGGAACTGTGAACTGATCCAACCATTTTGGAGAGTAATATGGAACTATACCCAAAGATTTATAAAACTGTGTATAACTTTAGATCCAGCACACTCACTAAAAGATTTATAACAGTTTTTGTGATGATGGAAATTGGGGGGATGCCCCTCAATTGAGTAATGGCTAAACAAGTTGTGGCATATGATTGTGGTAGAATAATCCTACACTGTATGAAATGATAAGTAGGTTATTTTTTAAAGCAACATGGGAAAACTTATATGGAATTGTGAAGAATGAAATGAGCTTAACCAAGAGAACAGTATATACATTATAGTTTAAAGAATAATGTCTACCTCCAAAGAACTAATAATTAGAAATAAGCAAAATATAGTTTTATATATACATATATCTTTTTGTCAAATGATGCTTTCTTTAGTGCAAGGAGGAGGGGGAGAGAGGAAGATAGCTGAGAATTTTTAAGTAACAAAATAACAAATAAATACATTTTTTGAAAAAAGACAAAGAAGGGAACTCAGAGATCATCTAGTCTACTCTTCACTATTTTTCTGATGAGAAAATAGAAACATAGAGAGAAGGAGAGATTTGCCCAAAGACAAATGGCTATTAAGTGGCAGAACTAGGATTTGAATTTGGTAATTTTATTCCAAAGTCAGAACTCTTTCTACTTCATCATGATACTTAAAGATCAATTATTCTAGGAGATTATTTTGTGACCCATTAGTAGGCTTCAGATTTGTACCTATTAATCTTTTGGCCAAGACATTTCTACTAGTATGTACAAATAATTCATATTATAATATTGTATATAGTTCAGATATGGATCTTAGGATAACAGATTTCATGGAAGAAACATTGCCTAAGCTCATACTCTTCATATGTAGAAGAGGCAGAATTCAAATCCAAGGCTTCTGACTTCAAATTCAGTGTTCTTTGTTCAGCACCATACCAAAGTTTTCAAAAATATAATAAAACAAATATTAATAAAATGCCTCATATATGCATCATATACTAGTATGACTAAAAGAAAACCAGAAAGGCTTAGAGATAAAAAAAAATCGGAGAGGTACACTGACTTTCCTCAGGCTTCATGAGTTATATAAATAGAAACATTAATAGAATCAATTAATTAACAAGCATTCACTAACTAGAGTATCCCAGGTGCAAATCATAAGGAACTATCTTTGTTTCTTGTTTTCCTCATTTCTTTCAAACACTACATCCCTTTGATTTGCACAATTGAGCTAATTTCTCTTCAAAGAATAAAACTTTTTAATGTGATCCATTGTAATTTTTAACTACTCTGACATTTAATACATTTTCTTCTTTTAGAATTTAGAAGGAAGACTTCTTTATAACAGCCATTCAAAAAATGACCTCATCATCCAACTGGAACTGCCCTCTCCAAAGTTATCAGAGATCTATTAGTTGCCAAATATAATAACCTTTTTCTTATCCTGATATTGCTTGATCTTTCTGCAGCATTTGATACTCTTCATGATCATCTTCTCAAAACTTTCTCTTCTCTAGTTGTCTGTGCCACTGCTCTCTTAGTTCTCCCCCCATATTTCTGCTCCTTCTCAGTCTACTTTGGTTCTTCAGGTAATTTAATATAAACACACACATATACCTCTACACATTTATTTGTATACATCAATGACTATATAAACTAGCATGCAGGTCAGAGGTATTCTGATCAACCCACTTATCATTCAGCAGGGAAGAGAACTAAGGACTAGGGAGTTTAAATGACTTAACAAGGTCAAATGGCTACTAAGCCTTGGAGAGAAGATTCAAAGCAAATCCTTTGACTTCAGAGTTAGTATTCTTTTGCTACTCTACCAAATATGCTTTAGGTAAGTTACATTTCATTCAAATGATATAGTCTCTGCTTTCAAATAGCTGACAATCAAATAAGGAAATGGACAGTGATGTTAAGAGGCAGAATCAACAAGTATAATAGAAGGCAAAATATGATAGGAAAATAAGCTATCTTGACAGATCACTTTAAGAAAATTTGAATTGGGATAGTTCATTTTTAGCTCCTGAATATTCATTGCAGGAGGTATACCTTGCCTGAATCTTAAAGGGAGCTGAAGTATTCTACTAGGCAGTAATGAAGAAGGAATGAGTTCCTATCCAGAGAGATGTATTGAAGAAAGATACACAATGAGGAGTATATAGGACAATATCAAGGAATAGTCAATAATCTTAGTTGGGATATAATATAGAAAATGTAAAAAAAAATAAAACCTTGTAAAGGTTGATAGAGCCTAGCTATGGAATAATAAGAGACTAAAGATGTCACGATGCTCCTCAAAGAAGGAAAAAGCAGGTATGAACAATGGCTAGGGTTGAAGCGGAATTGAAGCATGTACAGAGAGAGAAAATGAATAAGACAACTCATGAAGCATAGAGTACTATGGCAACTGTGAAACTGGTAGGTATACATTGGGCATCGAATACTGGTCTTAGATGGATCGGGTGCTGGTATAGTAGGAAATGATGACCTGGCTCTCACTGGGTTTATCTCCTCCACAAAATTTTACCAATTCTAGGATCAATTATTCAAAAATCAGCAAGGAAGATTTGGATCAGAAAAGTGGCATAGTAAGATATCTGCATTAAAAAAATAAAAAAGATAAGTTTTAATCAGTGAAAAAAAATCAGAGTGGGGATACTAAAAACTAGGAAACTGTTAATTCAATAGAATAGGTGAAAATGGCAAGCAACAGGCCTAATGAGGTATTGTATATGGACTACCAGTTTTAATAAAATAAGTGTTACTCTTTCATTACTAAGCAGGTAGGTGTCTTTCATCAGGGAAAGATCATTCACCTTGCTTGAATCGGGAAATTTGAGTGTGAACTCAAACTGAGATACTTACTAGCTACGAGATTATGGACTAGTCATTTAACTTGAGTCACCTTAAATTATCTTATCCAATGAGTATAATAATTACAATACGTACTTTGAATGATTGGGAAGTTCAAGTGGAATAACATAGGTAAAGCACTCTGAAAACTTTAAAGCGCTAAATAAATATGAGCCCTAATTATTATTGAACAATTATAGCACCTTGAATTTTTTTTCAGATCTTATTTCCTATTCCTTTAATGACTGTAAATGTTCTTCTCTGGAGACTTTCTTTTAATGGCTTCTATGTCAGTTACAAACCTTAATTCCTCCTCTCGGAAGCACATCAAATTCCCTAATAAAGCTTTTAAACAGATTACAATACAGTTCTAAAAATGCTGAAGTCATCAACCATCATTTTGTTATTATCATAACCTTTGAGCTTATTGTTATTCTGCATATATATACCACCTTTATCTCCCAAAGTGCTTTTTAATCTCCAAATGCCGACCATCTTTTAGCTAATGTGTGGGTTCTGTAATTGGTAACGTAAAAATGTGAGAATAATTCATTCAGGAACTGTCTGTTCTCCTTGCTACTTAAATAACTGCTTTGCAGGATAGGCAAGATTCTCTCCCAATGGAACAATGAGGCAACCCCATAGGATGAAAATCTGGCTTGCTGTCAGACTGTATGCTCTGAGATGCGTTCACCTTTGTGCCCCTTCTCAGCAGCTGATCCCCCACTGAGATCCCTCCTTCCCCCAGCAGCTACAGCTGTTTCTGCTTCACTTCAGTTGGTTTCCCAAGGCTTGAAATGATAGAGTAAAATACAGGGTGTTCCAAAAGTCATAAACTATCAAGGCTTAAAACCGCACTAAGACTTCTGGGACACCAAAGATCTTGTGATTTTCTAAAAAGTATTTTAAATTTTATTTATTTTTTAAAGTATTTTTCCATGGTTCCATGATTCATGTTCTCTCCTTCCCTTCTTCCCTCCCTCCTCCCGGGGATGACAGGCAGTTCCACTGGGTTATACATGTATTATCAGATGAGTGATGTTTAACAACCCTTAGTGATGATTAACCAAAATATAAATCTTAAAATAACATAAATAACATAAATGTAAAATTGAGCATCAAAGATATAAACTATTAAGTATACTATAAAAACTATAAAGTAGCAAGCCTTTCTCTATGCAGCTACATTTAATTATTTTTATATGAAACCTGTTTTATTGCTGATGGCCTCCGGATAAATCCTTTTTGAGTCACTATGATCATTTAGAATTCATACAAAAGAATGACTATCTATTAATCTGGAAGGCCTTATCAGCGCCTGTGGTTTAGCATATGTGCTTATTTGTTCATATCCTTTTCTACTTACTGTAATTCCATGTCTGTAACGTGTCCATTAAAAATAAATGAAATAAGGTCATAGGACAGGTTAAGAGAAAGCACTGGATTAGGAATCCACAGAAATCACTAACTAGTTTTGTAACCTTGGCTAATTTGGTTGCCTTCTCTAACCAGTGGATTTTTTTTTCTGTAAAATAATAGGATTAGGTGTTTTGTGTTTTTAAAAAGCCTTACATCATGACAGAATTAATACTGTATTGATTCCAAGTCAGAAGAGTGATAAGGGCCAGGTTATGTGACTTGCCCAGGTTCTCACAGGTAAAAGGTGTCAGAGGTTAAATTTGAACATAAGACCTCCCATCTCTACACCTGGCTGCCCCCTAAGTGATCTTCCAACCTCTACTTTTATACCTGATATGCATAACTGAATGTGTCTCTATTCTTTAGTTCCTTCACCCCAGTCCCCTGTCATCTCATCTTATTTTCTACTCTTGGAAGGTTTTACTTAGACAAAGCAGAAAAACTCTCTTTAATGTAGGATAGCTAATAAGGCTTTTTACAGACAAATTCGCCTCTAAAATCAAGTGACAAGTCATCCAATAAAATGTACCTGAGGACATAATGTGCGTACTATAGTTTTATCCTATGAATAATCATTGACTCAATCGGATATTCTCCAACCTGTTGGCATTTTGTGGCCAATATCATTCCATTAACTTTTTAAATGTCCTGTTGTCACAATTTGGAAGGTAAGAAGGTTTATTTAGAAGGTCCAAAAGGTAGCAACAGACTCTTCTCAAAGTGCTAATAAGGAAATTACCCTCTTTCCCACCTTGAGGCTATTTAGCTCTTATAAAGCATACAGAATCATAGCCTCTGGGCCAGTGTTTTGTTAAAGCTGGACCCTTTCCTTTCATGTTGACAATTGTGTGTGTGTGTGTGTGTGTGTGTGTGTGTGTGTGTGTGTAGAATGTGCCTGTGTGTGTGTGTGTGTGTGTGTGTAGAATGTGCCTGTGTGTGTGTGTGTGTGTGTGTGTGTGTGTGTGTGTGTGTACAGAAAAGGAAGTCACAAAATAGGGCTTATGTATTTCAAAGTAGTTCAGTTTGAGACATAGAATGTTCTGGAATATTTTTAACTAATATTGGTTCATGTTTCTATGTTTTAGCAAGTACCACGGTACCCTGAAAGATAAGAGGGAGTATGTGCCAGACACAGCAAGAAATTCTCAGCTCTTTGGCCACCAGATTCCTTCACTCTGATGGAGAAATCCCAGAAATCTGAACCCAAAGACCTTAGGACTTACAGTGCCCCCTAAATCAGAAGATCTACTTCAACCCCCATAATCATGATTTAAGGAAGAAATAATTGGAGAAAAGGTCGCAACCCTCTTCATCAGTACCAGTCACAAATGTTAACGGGAGCCACTGATGGTCAGATAAACACCAAAGTCTGAGGAGTGGCAAAAATTCCCCTCTGGACCACAGGTCTTGCTTTCAAACCAGGTTTTTTGGCAAACTTCTGGGGAAGCAGGTACCATTTAGAAGAGACCAGTCATCCCTAAACAAGTACCACATCACAGAGCAGGCAGGTTCTTGTAGTAGAAGCAGCAAGATACCATGAGGGAGAGCTAGGAGGTAGCATGTGCCAAGCAAGTCAAACCACCATCACCATCTTTTTTTAAATAATATTTTCTTTTTCCCTAATTAAATATAAAAACAAATTTTAACATTCTTTTTTTTTTAATTTTGGATTCCAAATTCTCTCCCTCTCTCCCAATTTCCATACCCACTTCCTAAGACAGTAGGTAGTCTAAAATAAATTTTACATATGTCATCATGTAAAAGACTTTTCCATATTAGTCACTTTGCACCACTGTCATCTTGACCACCATCTCCCCTCAGACCCTGTAAAGAAAACATAGAATATTAAAGCTAAGAGTCTTAGGAATAGCAATAATTCCAGACCAGTGCCCACAGTCATCTTCCTGTAAAGTAACTTCTCTGCCTATACTGCCTTGAAACTGCTTCTGTAGGTGCTATGGCCACATCTGTTGAAGACTTAGAAAAATAAAATTACTGAGTTTTAGACCAGTTTTAGACACCTTCAATAACTCAGGATTCAAAAATGATATGGGATTATCAGTGGAAATGACTTTAGAGAAGAGGCACTAAAATCTACTTTGCTTCCATACCCTAAAGACCTTATAGCTGAAACTTCTACATGTATTGTCTCACCCGTTAGAATATGAGCTCCCTGAGAGCAAAGAATGTCTTACTTTTCAAGTTGTATCCCCAGAGCATAGTACAATACTGTGCATATACTGAATGCTAAACATACTTTATTCATCAATCCATTCGTTTCTTAATTAATTTTTAGAGAATTCTTGTGTCAGACAATGTTGTGAGCTGCCTGAGTATGGAGAACACTACAGGATCAGGAGAATATAGCATTGTTTCATTCACAAGGTCATCTAAATCTGCATTCTTGCAAGCACTTCCTAAGACCTTCTTTCCTATTATGTCTAGGAGACTACAGTGAGGAGATGTTTTTTTTTCTTTCAGCTGAAATATATTACATGATATACTATTGAGAATGGTCCAAGCATGCTTAATAAAAGAGTTGTTAACTCTGAGGTATCACCTCACACCTAGCAGATTGGCTAACATGACAACAATAGAAAGTAATGAATGCTGGAGGGGATGTGGCAAAGTTGGGACATTAATGCATTGCTGGTGTAATTGTGAATTGATCCAAGCATTCTGGAGGGCAATCTGGAAGTATGCCCAAAGGGCGATAAAAGACTGTCTGCCCTTTGATCCAGCCATAGCACTGCTGGGTCTGTACCCCAAAGAGATAATAAGGAAAAACACCTGTATAAGAATATTCATAGCTGCACTCTTTGTGGTGGCCAAAAATTGGAAAACGAGGGGATGCCCTTCAACTGGGGAATGGCTGAATAAATTGTGGTATATGTTGGTGATGGAATACTATTGTGCTAAAAGGAATAATAAAGTGGAGGAATTCCATGGAGACTGGAACAACCTCCAGGAAGTGATGTAGAGTGAGAGGAGCAGAACCAGGAGAACATAGTACACAGAGACTGATACGCTGTGGTATAATCAAATGTAATGGAGGATTTGTGACAGAGGTTGGCACTAGAGAAAAAGTGCCAGGCTGAAGAGTATGCAAAATTGATTACCTCAACGGGGAAGGGGCCCCAGAAGTGAAAATCCGGAGGAGTAGACTCTGGCTGGGGGCTCTCTTGGTCTCAAGAAGCTGAAGTGAGTGGTTGGGAAAAAGACTTTCTCCTGAGGGTTACCCACCTTTCCTTCTGGTCTTTCCCCCTGTCAACATGGAATTTAGGAATCCCAAATTTGTGGCCTAGTGGGATCTGATGAACACCAATTTTAGATTTAGCTTGTAGATTGGAGACCCCAAAAGCTTGTCCTTGTTCCCTGTTCCCATGAGGAATCTACCCTGAAGGGAAATGATAATCCTGGTTGGGTGAGATCAAGCATATGCTAAGGATATTCTTTGTTTTAGGTAGCGTCCCCTCTTATATTAGAACCTTTCTCAGGAATGTCAGACCTGGGCATGAACCATCCTTTAGTATCCATTGTAAGTAGCCCCTTCTCTTGTACCCTAGCTTCTAACTATGATTCTTTTCCAAAGCTTGATTGTATCCTGTCAGTGTAGTTTGAACACTCCCATTTTCCTTGTAGCCATAGTAATGTCAATCATCTTTCCCTGCCCCCTGGATTTCCCAAAGGGTATATAGGTTCCCCAAGTTCTTTTGTTCCCCGGAGTCCATCCTGAGTCAGTGGTACTCCCAGGGGCTAGTGACCAGGGCGTCCTGACTCTGTGCAGTCATGGGAAGCAGCTCTGTTGTCGTATTAGTAGCGCTAACCCCTTTTCCCTTGATTAAAGAGTGATTTTTGACTATTTAATAGTTCTGTGTTTTTTCTAGTTGACACCCCCAACACTTCCCAATTGAAGGGACTTTCTGAAGAGAACAGGAGCAGACTTTACCTCAGCTCCTGTTGCTCAGGGGTGAGTCAACCTGACTTTCTCTCAGGGGGCTCAGGTTGCCAAGGCCTGAGTTCCCCGCAAACTCTAGGAGTGAGGGGAAAGGGTTTAGATAGAGACAGGGAATCCTTTTCCCACATTCCTTTTCCCATTCTTCCCTGTCTGTTATTCCTTTTGTATTACCTGATTGAGTTAATATTAAAAGTTATCTGTTCCCCAAGCTGAGTGTGAGTGAATGGATTAAGGGGAGACCCTTTGTACTCGAGTAGTGGAGGGGGGACAAGAAGGATGAGAGTGAATCTGGGAGAGAGGTTTTAGCTAAGGAGGGAAGACAGAAGGGGGAAAATCTTCAAACCCCCTCTCCTCTCTCTGAGTCAACTCGTTACATCTGCTGTCTCCCTTGAAGCCTGCTTTGAGAAGGAGGTTCTCCTCTCTTTCCCCCTCTCTATTCCAAAAGTTGAAGCTTCCCCTCCGGGTACAAAACTTCCCTCTTTTATCTTTTTTTTTAAACACTTCTCTACTAGCAGCAATGCAATGATCCAGGACAATTCTGAGGGACTTATGAGAAAGAACACTATCTACATTCATAGAAAGAAATGTGGGACTAAAAAAACAGAAGAAAAACAACTCCTTGATGTATTGAAAGGGATATGATTACTCTAAGCAATCACCCTAATGCAAATAGTAATAATATGGAAATAGGTTTTGTTCAATGACATATGTAAAACCCAATGGAATTGCACATTGGCTATGGAGACTATGGAAGGAGGAGAGGAGGGAAAGAACATGAATCATGTGACCATGAAAAAATATTCTAAATTAATAAAAAAAATTTCAATTAAAAAATAAAATAAAATTGATATCAATTTGCTTATTGTGTTAGAGAGGGGAAAAGAGATGTAGGGAGGAGGGAGATGAATCAGAATTCAATTTTTTTTAAAACTAAGTGTCAAATTGTTTTTACCTTTAATGGATGAGGGAGAGGGAGAATAAAATAATATTAAAAAAAACACAGAAAGGCCAAAAAAAACAAGTAAAATTAAAAAAAAATATATAACTAAAACAAAAAAAAAACTAAAATAAAATAACTAAAAGACTTGTAAAAGGAACATATAGAATGCTTTCACATCTTCCCCCAAGGAAGGAATGTATGTCTTTTTTCTACCCTTACTTTCCATCTTAGTAATAACTCTAAGATAGAAGGGTAAGAGCTAAGCAAAGAGGGTTAATTGATTTGCCTAGGGTCACACATCTAGGAAGAGTATAAGTACAGATTTCAATCTAGGTTCTCCCAACTCTAGGCCAAGAATTTTATTACTGTTGCATGTAGCTGCTTTTATAATTTCTTTTTTTCTTAAATTCTATAGGTAGCCATAAAATTAGCACCACTGATTTTAGCATCAAAAGCCTATTTGAATAAATTTGAAATATTCAAGGACAGTTTGCATTATATTCTTTATTAATAATAAAATAGATAGAATTTTACAAATTCTATCTATCTCATTTGATCCTCAAAACAACCTTGTGAGGTAAGTGCTATTTTACAGGTGAGGAAAATTAGGTTAAGAATGATTAACATAAATTCTCTATGGTCATACTGCTAATATCTGAGATAATATTCAAATTCAGTTTTTTTCTGACTCCAAATACATTGCTTTGTATAACTGACTTTTACAGGAATAGAAATAAAAAATTTATGTGTGTTTAAGGGGAGAGGGGAAAGTGGAGAGTGAGGATATCATTACTTCCTAGAATAAAGTTCTTCATAGCACAGTACTTCTGTAGATTCCAAGCCTAAATTCCTACCAGAAATTACAACCAGAGAGAGAAAAAAGCCAGGGGTAATTTTATGAAGTTCATCCACTGGCTACTATAGCCTTTAACAACTTCTTATTTGTACTTGTTACTTATTTTTGAAGGAGCATAACTTAGAACGTTATCATTATCGATCACAAAAACCTCTTCTTTCAGAAGTAAAAGGGAAAATCTGGCTTAGAAGTCCAAGTGAACATGTGTGTCAAAACAGGTATGAAAGAGAAAAGTGGAATATTTTATAAGATGTGTGCTGCTGTGTTTGCTGGAGGAAGCAGTGTCTGACAGCTGGTTGACAATCATTAATGATCAGCATTAAAAGTCCTAGCACATTAACAAAGGTTAGCTAGCAGTCAGGGGAAGGAAAAAATAGATACAGCCTTCTGAGCAACCTTTCCAGGTGCTCCTGAAGAACTTACACCATTTGACCAGGAAGCCTATGAGATATTCTCAAGGCTAACTATATGCACCAAGGAAATAGTACTATGCCCTGCAGGACAGCTTTAATGATTTTCTTTTCTTTTCTTTTCTTTTCTTTTCTTTTCTTTTCTTTTCTTTTCTTTTCCTTTCTTTTCTTTTCTTTTCTTTTCTTTTCTATTCTATTCTTTTCTTTTTTTTCTTTTTTTCTTTTCTTTTCTTTTCTTTTCTTTTCTTTTCTTTTCTTTTCTTTTCTTTTCTTTTCTTTTCTTTTCTTTTCTTTTCTGAATGAAGTGGTTGTTATTCATCCTTCCTTTTGGTCCAAAGAGGACCAAAAACATCATTGCATTGGGGAGAGAATGCAGTGTGTTCCACTATGGTGGCTCAGTCCATTATGAACTTAGAAGGCTCTACCAATTTGGGCAAAAAGAGTACATTTAAATATCTGGGATGGAGGTATCTCTAGATTTTTGAATCTCTCATTTCTTCTTTGATTCCAAATTGCTCATGGAAACACAGCATCACTTTTGATGAGGGCACACTATACCAGATGTTCCTATGCCAGCATCTCCCATATCTCCCATTTGATACTAACATTCTTCAAAGAAAACTTGGCAGTGTCCTGTTACTTCTTCTGACCTCTCTAAGTGCTTCTTTTGCTCCACTTCTCTGTAAAATTGTCTTTTACATAAAAATGCATTTGGAGTTCAGCATACATGGCTAGCCCATTGGAGATGTGCTTTCTACAGTAGAGTCTGAGTGCTTGGAAGTTCAATCTGAGAGAGGACTTCAGTGTCCCATATTTTATCTTGCCAGATAAACTTCAGAATTTTCCTACAATTTAAATGGAAGCATTTCCATTTTCTGGCATGGCAGTAGTAGATTATCCAGGCTTCACAGTCATACAACAATGAAGTCAGCACAATGGCTTTGTAGACCTTCCGTTTGGTAGGCAGCCTAATACCTCTTCTCTCTTTTGTTTTCTTTTGGAGCCTACCAAATGTTGAACTATCTCTTTCATGCATGAATCAACCTTATAATTTCTGCAGACTGCTAAGGAAGTGAACTTATCCACAGTATTCAAAATTTCTCATGTAGGGACAGGGATAGGTTGTAGCGATTCTATTGGTAGAGAAAACATTCAGGGCAGGAAATTCTCACACTGGGCAGTTTGGTTCTTTCTCTGAAAGTCATGGTCTTAGAGCACTGAGATGCTCCAGGTTACATAGTCAGGGAATTGATGAACTTCTGGATCCATAATTTGACATAAGATCTCTATTTTCTATACTATGCTGCCTCAGTCAACAAATTTGTCCTTTAAATTCAATGTAATCTTATTGCCAAAAGTGGAGAAGGAATCCATTAAATTAAAAAAAAAAAACAGATTAGGTGAGTACACTTTTCAATAATCATTTTCTGATGTTTTGCAATTCATGTTCACTCCCTCCAACACTTACTCTTTTACCAAGAAAAGGGTAATATGATATAGTTTACACATGTATTATTATACAATTTATAGTCTATAGTCTATAGTAGTAGTCTCTCAGTAACCGAGAATGACGATTGTCTTTGTGCGTTTTCATCTATGGTATATAGATGAGTGTGCACAAAGACACTTGTGCGTGAAGGAGATTTAAATTGAAAAGTCGATGCACAGAGACAGTCCCACTCTCTCGGTGTTGGAAGCCTGGGTCCAGTGGCATGAAAAGTCGTTATACCTGGAGACTTCCTCAGCTGCATTGGATGGCCGTGTTGTCCTTTGTGCTCCAACACACCCTGAGTATTCCACAGTGCTTTGCTGCATCGCTCTCTCAGCCATTGAACCTTCTTATTGGTTTCTTCCCCCCCTCGGCCGAAGCAGTCTTCACATGCTGGGTGAGCAAAGCCCTGGTTCACCAGGGGTCCACGATGACCCGATGGCTACCCTCAAAAGGTTTAGCCGGCCTGTTGAAGCCGTTGCCCGGGGTGTGGCCGCTGCCACATGCTAGCAGCTACTGGGAGCCACAAGTGAGAGCTGGGTGTCAGGTGAGGGTCAGAGGCTGGAGAGCTGCCCTAGGAGGGCACGACAAGCCCCCCATACCAGAGATACTACCCCTCCCTGAGTACCCCATACACCTATATATATATATATATATATGTATATATATATATATATATAGGTCTACATATCGCAAATATCTACCCCCATTTTATTTACAGCAGATATGTTCTTTAAGTGCTGCAAACATTCCCTTGTTCACTTAAAAGAACTATTTATATTCTTCCTCACTCTTACATGATACTGATACTGTTTACCTCCAGGTATGAACAACTGAGTACTAAGTTCTCTTTAAAGCTCTGAAATGAATCCACCACAGGAATGTATCTTCAGCTAACAGGTTTATAATTATTGATTTACTGGGCAGATTCTGTATATTATGCATATTTCTCTGTTAATCATGTAAAAGAAGAAACATGATTTACACTAGAAAGTCATGGAGGAAATAAAGCGAAGAATTGCATGCTTCAATTGGCATTCAGACTTTGTCAGTTTGTTCTGTAACATTTCATCATGAATCCCTTGGAGTTGTCTTGGAAAATAATTCATTTCTACTCTTGGATTATTGAAGGGTCTGAAGGATTATTTACTGTGCAATTTATCTGAGTCTATGGATTCAATAAATGGAAAGACTACTGATGAGAAGCCTCATCTAATTCAATGATCACAAACTATTTTAATCCAATAATAATAGTTAACTAGCATGAATGTAACACTTAAAAGTTTACAAAATAGTTTTGTTATATTGTCTTATTTCTTTCTCACAGCCACCCTGTGAGGTGAGTGCAAATATAATTTGTAATTTATAAATGAGGAAAATAACTTGATCAAAGTCAAATAACAAATGAATGTTTGAAAGAGAATTTGACCTAAGATCTTGTTCCCAAGCCAGTACAATGAGAAGCCTAGAACTATCTCTGACAATCTGGAAATTCTATGTGTATTTTCACCTATTTATTCAATAAAAGGCAAAGGCTTTATAACAGAGGGGGAAAAAAGACTGCAAGTTCTCTAAATTGTGCCAGGAAGAAAGTTTGGAATACAACTGACTCACTCTTCCCAGACAACAGCTATTGAAACCTTTTAAGATAAAACATAATGGCAAGCTAAACCATTCAATAAATAGATGTCTTTTCTAAAGAAAGAGTCAGAAAGGGATTTAATAAGTCTGTGAATACACATGGACTTTCAGGGAAATTTCTGGTTCAATAAAAAAAGTAATTCTATGAGAAATATCTCCATAAATTGGGGGTGTAATTCATAACAATAACCTGAAAGGTGCAGAAACAGAAAACATTCCTGCCGGGAAGATGGAATTGAATTACAAATCAATACTTATTCTAGGTACACTTGGACATATTTTGACAGGAAGCTACTCAATCTCTAAGAGAGAAAGAAAGGAAAGCTGAGCTTGTCCAAAGAAGAGGAACAGAATTTCTTCCTCTGAGAAAAAAGAACAGTATAGCAACAATATAGCCTGCCTGTAATGTTCTCAATACTTTGAGCTCACGCTCTTCTTTCACAATTCTCTATAACCTGATTTTTAGTTCTTTCATATGAGTTTAAGGTAAATTTCACAACTATATTTCAATTCGTATGCTAGATTTGAAGGTCTTGGGGATGGTAACCACATTTATAATCTGACAACAAGAGGCAATTGTCTTTTTACTCCAATTACATATCCCTTTCCTGAACTTTATTGCTTTTGCTAAGGCTGATTGGGAGAAACATAATTAGTATTCTTATAGTATAGCTATACCATTCCATGTCTTACCCATACCATTCCAAATCTTCCTTCCCTCCTTCATTCTTTCCTCTCTTCCTTCCTTCCTTTCTTCTTTCCTTCTACCTAGATAATGCTATATGTGTCAGATATCTTTATTTCAGCAAAACATTTGAAGATTTTCCCATGTTATTATTGTAACAATACAAAGGAAAGAAAAGGAAGTTTGTATGAATCAAATGGATTTACAACTACTTAAATAGTCACAACCAAGGGTAGTGAATAACACTGGGAAGAAGGTAACTTGTAGCACAGCAAAGATTGCTTGATCCTCTTCAATTCATGGTTTCCGTAGATTTTAAATTAAGACTGAGAAAGCATACTTATCAAATTTCTAGGTGACATAAAGTTCAGAGTAATAGTTAATTATGAAGTTACAAAATCAAGCTTCAAACAACTCTGTTAATCTAAAATTGCATACCGAATTTACAGGGACAAAATCTCTTTTTTAGACTTTGTTTTTAAATCAGTCACTTAAGTACAATTTAAGGAGACTTAACTGAAATTCATTGGAAGAAGAATTTTCCCAACGATACCAGCATTTTAATTCATTATAAGTCTGAGAGGAACAAAGAAATCTAACCTGCATTAATACAAATATAAGATCCAGATTATAAGATACAATAGTACTCTTCTATCAAATAATGTTTCGATTTCACTGGCAGCACAAGTTGTCCTCAAAAGTCTTATTTAAATTTTAAGTAATACAAGGGTTTTTTTGTGTACCAAAAGTCTTACTGCAGTTTTAAGCTTTAATAGCTTAAAAATTGCACTATTATTCTTGGGACACCTTTAAGTTTGTTCAGGTCTAAGAGCAATACTTTTACAGAGATGCTGACAAAGTATAAAATATTCACAAGAAAACAATGGCCCCTGAAAGAGCTAGATCTTTGCAACATGAGGTAAAGAATAGAGATCTCTATTTAATTTACAGGGAAAATAATTTGACATGTTTGAAGATATAGGATAAATTATTATGTGTTGGTTTAGAGACCAAAACTAAGAACGATGGATAGAATTCTATAGACACAGATTACAGGTTGATTTATCTAAAAATTTAGTAGCAACAAGAGATAACCAGTAATAACAAAGGCTAGCCAATGAGACAGTGGTTCATTTTTAAAAGAGGTTCAGCCAAATTTTAAATTTCATAATTCATTTCTATGCATAAAAATAAACTGTATTTTCTAAAAAGTAGAACTAATATTATATTTATAATTCTTAATGTTTCTAAGAAGTTTTGAACAATGTTTATTTAAGAGAAAAATCTATATTTATTTTAATGTATAAACATTCACAGACAAGAAAATCCAACTCTAATCAACAACTGAGATTTCAAAGAAAATCTACTACATTAACACTAATCTTTTCTCATTTCCCTCCTTGTAATTCACCCCATTTATGACAATCAGGAGCCAATTCTGATCAAAAACAAATTTTGTACCCCACTTCCCAATCGTCATATGGCTGATTTTTTGATGGGTACTTTAGTTACCATTATTCTATTATTCTTTTAATTATAACTTGAAAGCTTGCTTTCACCTACTCCTTATGACACATTGATAGATTTGGAATAAGAGGACAATGATCCCATTTCTATCTCTACTAGTTCTGACCCATATTACTTAAATTACTTTTATTAGATAGACCTGTTACCTCATCTGTGAAACAGAGTTCAAGCAGATGATTTCTAAGTTTCCTCTCAGTCTAAATAGTTCAAATCAAGTTAATTTAATTTATATATTTCAAACAACTATTCTTAATATTGGTTGATTATTGAAATGTTGGTGAGATAGTGATCGTATAGTGTTCTGAATTAGTAAAAAAGGTATAATTTAGGTGTTATCATGTCACTGAGTGGTATCTTATATTGTTTGTTTTGGCACAGTGAATATAGTACCAGACTTAGGAAAGCCCAAGTTAAAATTCTACCTCTTCATGACTCAGAGATCATCATAACTTATGTCAGTCTCAGTTTACTCATCTATAAAATGAGGATTATAAAGCCACTATCTTCCAGGGTTGCTGTGATAATCAAATGAGTCAACATAAGTCAAATGCTTTGAAAAACTCAATTTGCAGTATAAAGGTGACTATTCTATCTATTATCTCTTCTCATTTTTACCCAGAACCTAGAGTAAAATTGAATAACCCTAATGTGGTACAGAAGGTAGCATAAATATATTGTATATGAATATATGTACACATACATTATATATGTACATATATGTACATTATATGTACAATATACACAAAGGTGTGTAAATATGTATGTGCATGTATACACAAATGTGTTTATATGTTTAAATATGTGTGTATATACATACAGAATAAAAAGCAGAATCAATGATACTGCTATAAGTCTTAGATTCTGATTTTCAGTTATCAGTTCTTTTCATCATAAGTATATTTATTAATATTAATATTTATTTAACAAACCTTTATTGAAATGCCATTTTGAACAAAATACTGCTCTAAGTGCCAGTGGATAGTAGAAAAGTAATTAAGGAATGGTCATTCCCTTATGTAGCTGAGTAATCAATTTTTTTTCTAAAGCATTTCAGGTCACTGGTTATTGATTTATGAAACTAGGATCTTTTGTTGATCATGGTTATACTTTGTCTGGTTCAAGTCTATTGTTAGTTATTAGAGTTACAATTTTACATGTAGGTTGGGTTCAGACCTGACTACCACTCACTATCTCTAACAACTCACTTTTCCTCCAAGGGCTTCATCTTAATTCAGGACTAGAGTGTGGTAGAGATGGAATGGAGCTAAAAGGTGGAGAGGGGGAATAGACTTTTCTCCCCTATCTTTCCCTAGTAACCACCACCCCCACAGGCTGTCTTCAGATTCACAGACTATAATTACTTGAGAGACTGGGTTGAAGCAAAATCCAGAATTGAACTGCTTCTTCTTCCTTGGGGAGGAAATACAGTTCTCCTCCCCAAAGCTTCAGGTCCCTCTCCTTAAATATTATGAGCAGGCACTTGACCTATAGAAACAGCTATTTATTCTTGAAGAACACACAAAAGATAGGTTAAGTGATATTGTAGAATAAGGTAATGGGAAAGTGGGAAATAGGAAGTCCCTAAGACTAACAGTTGAATCCCTTTGCCCCAAATCCTGCAGGGTCAGGCTTTCCCTGCCTGATCCTCTGGGGTCAGTTGTGAGAGTTGTCCTGACTTCTAACTGTCCTCGTTATTAAATAAGGAAGTCTTCCTGGGATGGATAGCTTTATATCAAAGTCCTATTCACTCCTGTTGTCTTCTACTGGCTGCAGGGGGTCTGGATTCACAGAAGGGTGATCAACTCTCAGAGGTTTCTCAGACCAACCTCTCTGGAGGGCTCCCCCAAAGAGAAGTGAATTAACTGCTTGGATCTTCTCACTTCCTCTCTTCCTTCTCTGGAATTCACTGTCCTTCCTGCCCTTTATCAACTGGAGCTGGTCTTCCAGCATGATGAATCTACTTTCTTCTCATACACCTTCTAAAAGATAAGAACCTAGGATTGGATAGCCTCTGTATGCTGGTCAAGCTCCAAAGTTTAATGACCCTGTTTCCTTGTTTTCTCATTTGCCAGTTGTCTGAAATTTGTAGCACATGCCACATCACAGTGCCTGGTTTTTAATATAGGAATGGCATAGTAAATGTCCCAAATATACATGGAAAAAAAACATTTATAGCAAGTCACATCTAGGAAAAGACAAGGAAACTAAAATTAAAATAATGAGAGGATCTACTTATAATTATAATCATTGATTTAGCCTCTGTTGACTATTGGACTATAGAATAAGCAGGTAGATTAGCCATATGTTGATGGACAAGAATGTTTCTCAGGAAAATTACAGAATTGCTGATTCTCCCAGGTGGAAAATGCTTCATGTGTTAAAATTCAAGGATATCTAATGTTTCAGCTAATGCATAACCCTCGGTGAAATTCACCTAGATAATGCTTTAGTTTCTGTGCACTGTCAAAAGAAGTGGTCTCCAATTCATGTGTTCTGACCAGGACTGCTTTTAGCAGGTGATTAACCCTTCCAAACTAGAGAGCATCTCCAAAGGTTCTCTCAAAAGGTTCTTCTTGGGGAACAGGACATCAAATATAATGGCTGACATTATTTACTAGCTACTATTGCAGCTATTTGTTAGGGACATAATGGTTTCTCATTTTATCATTGCTCTAACTGGCTATCATTAGCATACAGATTTATAGTGCTTTATGCACAATAGAGGGGGAAAGAGCAAGTGAGTAAAACTAATTTGCTTATAAAATGGCAACTGGAAAAAATGCATATCAAAAGAATGACACTTCCTTGAACCCATCCTTTTTGAAGTTCCATTTTTAAGGGCCTTTAAAGACAGACCTAAGTGTTCCAGTAAAATTACCAGAGTGGTAAATGCTCCATTACATGAGCTTTCTGCAATACTGTACTCAGGTAACCTCAGAATTATCATAATATCACAATAATAATCATCTGTTGCTCTTAAATACTTTCAGCTTTTCTTCCTAAGAGTCTATAATACTGGCACTCTCAGACCACAATTCTGGACTTGCCTCAATAAAAAAAAAAAAAATCTTTGAAACAGAGACAATGCAGTTCATAGAAAATGATAATGGTTTTATGATCGCTGCAAGGGATTAAAAATCAGGATGTTTGATGTATTAAACCAGTTCTTTGGGGGAGGTTATATGTAACACTTATCTATACTTTATCCCCAAAATCTTTTTAGTATATTAGGATAATTACTTATTTTACCTTCTCAAATATGATATAGATAGATAGATAGATAGATAGATAGATATAGATATAGATATAGATATGCCTGCATGTATATGTATATATTTTTAATACTTTATTCTGGTAGGGCACAAAATTTACTCTAAAGTACCTTCCTTTACTCTCTTGTTTACATCTCTCTTTAAAAGAAACCCCTAACACTAGAAAGCAAAGGAATAGAAGGGTCTTTCCTAAAAATAATAAACAGCATATAACTAAAACCATCAGCAAACATCATCCGCAATGGGGATGAAGCCTTCAAAATTAGATGAGGAGTGAAACAAGGATGCCCATTATCACCTCTATTATTTAACATAGTACTAGAAACACTAACAGTAGCAATTAGAGGAGAAAAAGAAATTGAAGATATTAAAATAGGCAACGAGGAGACCAAGCTATCACTCTTTGCAGATGATATGATGGTCTACTTAAAGAGTCCTAGAGAGTCAAACAAAAAGCTAGTCAAAACATTCAACAATTTTAGCAAAGTTGCAGGATACAAAATAAACCCATATAAGTCATCAGCATTTCTATATATTTCCAACACAGCTCAGCAGCAAGAATTAGAAAGAGAAATTCCATTTAAAATCACCCTATACAATATAAAATACTTAGGAATCTGTCTGCTGAGACAAAAACAGGAACTATATGAACACAACTACAAAACACTCTCCACACAATTAAAACTAGGTCTGAGTAATTGGAAAAACAATAACTGCTCATGGGTAGGATGAGCAAACATAATAAAAATGACAATCCTACCCAAATTAATTTATGGATTTAGTGCCATACCCACTGAACTAACAAAAAACTGTTTTACTGTACTAGAAAAAATGTAACAAAGTTCATTTGGAAGAATGAAAGATCAAGGATATCAAGGAAAATACTGAAAAAAAATGTGAAAGAAGGTGGCTTTGCAGTCCCATATCTCAAACTATACTGTAAAGCAGTGGTCATCAAAACAATATGGTACTGCCTAAGAGACAGAAAGGAGGATCAGTGGAATAGGCTTGGGGTAAGTGACCTCAGTAAGACAGTCTATGATAAACCCAAAGATCCCAGCTTTGGGGACCAAATCCACTATTTTATAAAAACTGCTGGGAAAATTGGAAGACAGTCTCATATCCTACACCAAGATAAACTCAGAATGGGTGAATGACTTGGAGAAGGAAACTATAAGTAAATTAGGTGAACACAGAACAGTATACATGTCAAATCTTTGGGAAAGGAAAAAAAATTAAAACGAAGCAACAGTTAGAAAAAATCACAAAATGTAAAATAATTTTGATTACATCAAATTAAAAAGGTTTTGTACAATCAAAACCAAAAACAAACAACCAAAATTAGAAGAGAAGCAACAAATTGGGAAACAATCTTCATTACAAAAACCTCTGACAAAGGTCTAATTACTCAAATTTATAAAGAGCTAAATCGATTGTCAAAAAAATCAAGCCATTCTCCAATTGATAAATGGGCAAGGAACATGAATGGGCAATTTTCAGTTAAAGAAATCAAAACTATTAATAAGCACATGAAAAAGTGTTCTAAATCTCTTATTATCAGAGAGATGCAAATCAAAACAATTCTGAGGTATCACCTCACACTTAGCAGATTGGCTAACATGACAGCAAAGGAAAGTAATGAATGCTGGAGGGGATGTGGCAAAGTCAGGACATTAATGTATTGATGGTGGAGTTGTGAATTGATCCAACCATTCTGGAGGGCAATCTGGAAGTATGCCCAAAGGGCGATAAAAGACTGTCTGCCCTTTGATCCAGCCATAGCACTGCTGCTTTGGTACCCCAAAGAGATAATAAGGAAAAAGACTTGTATAAGAATATTCATAGCTGTGCTCTTTTTGGTGGCCAAAAACTGGAAAACGAGGGGATGCCCATCAATTGGGGAATGGCTGAGCAAATTGTGGTATATGTTGGTGATGGAATACTATTGTGCAAAAAGGAATAATAAAGTGGAGGAATTCCATGTGCACTGGAACAACCTCCAGAAACTAGAGTGAAAGGAGCAGAACCAGGAGAACAATGTACACAGAGACTGATATACTGTGGTACAATTGAATGTAATGGACTTCTCCATTAGTGGCAATTCCGTGATCCTGAACAAGCCAGAGGGATTTACAAGAAAGAACACTATCCACATTCAGAGGGAAAAGTGTGGGAGTAGAAACACAGAAGATAAACAACTGCTTGAATACATGGGTCAAGGGAGTATGACTTGGGATGTAGACTCTAAAGGAACATCCTTGTGCAAACATCAGCAGCATGGAAATAGGTTTTGATCACAGACACATGTAATACCCAGTGGAATTGGGAGCCGACTATGGGAAGGGTGAGGGGAAGGGAGGAAGGGAAAGAATATGATTCTGGTAACCAAGGGATAATGTTCTAAATTGACAAAATAAAATATAAAATAAAAATAAAAGAATCACCTTTAACTTTTTTCTTAGTGTTGATTCTAAGACAAAGGAGCAGCAAGGACTAGGCAATCAAGGTTAAGTGACTAGTCCAGAGTGACACAGTTAGGAAGTGTCTGAGGCCAGATTAGAACCTTTGGACTACCATGCACTCTATCACAATGTACAATGTAGATGCCCTCTACTTATGTCTTTCTCATTTACAAAAAGCCATGTAGGATAATGAATGGAGATCTGGTCTTCTAGTCTGGAAGTCTTTATATCTCTGTGTAAAAAAATACTGACTCAGATGGTGGCCAAATCCCTTAGCCTCTCATTTCCCCAGCAACTATCTTAGATTTCAGAGGAATTCCTCATCTGTATTAATAAAGGGAGTTCTCTATGCCAATGAAATCATAGGTATGAATCAACAACCAATAAAAGACCCACTTCCAACTTCTCTGGCTGCTAGAAAATTTACATGAAGCACATCTTTCTTTACTTATGTCTACTACCCTTTGTGTTAACATTACTTACCCATAAAACCCCTGCAGGCTGTTTGGACAGAAGGAAAAACTGTTTTTGTTTGTTTGTTTGTTTTCCCTATGGGCACATACCTAATGTGTCTGAATAATCCAGAACTAGTTTTATGAAGAACAAGAGAAGCTTAGGGAGGCTTTGTGATAGGGAATGGAAATGCTCTGAATGTAAAATATATTAATTAGTTGGAACTATGGGTATAATGTAATTCCTCTGCAATTAGCTAGACCCTGTAGAAGTCACAAAAAAATCCAAAACAAAATAAAACAAATATTGAGAATAACGCAGTTGCTGCCCTCAAAAAGATTGTAGTATCAGATGACATTTATAAATGCAGCTACAGGTTCAGTGGATGGAACATCAGACTTAGAAAGGAGACTCATCTTCATGAGTTCAAATCTGTCATCAGACATGTTCTACTAGCTGTATGACCCTGGACAAGTCACGCAAACCTATTTGCCTCAATACCTCATCTACAAAATGAGCAGGAGAAGGAAATAACAAACCTCTCCAGTATCTTTGCCAAGAAAACCCCAAATAAGGTTTCTGAAATTGACAGAGGAACAAAAACTTGCCCAAAATCATTGTGTCATTTGATCATGGCAACAAATATGTACAATATTAACATTTGTATTCCAAAGATAAGGATCCAGGCTGAGAGATATCGAGTGACTTGACTAGAATATACTCTTACTATAAATATGATTTTACTAACTACATCAACAACAGAGCCATTAAAATCTGCTGCCTTTTGAGATGCCTACCTTATAAATGGAACGGAAGATAATTGGAAACAACTCATGAGCGCGCACACACACACACACATATACATCTTTAAGTAATAAAAGACAGAGAATTTGGTATTTGCGCATTGTAAAAGGCCTTTTAGAGAAGCTAGAAATGTGCCTTTAAGACAGAACAAAATTTGGATAGGCAGAGAGGACACTCACAGAGTAGGGACAGCATAAGCAAAGTTATAGGGGCAATAAGGTTATGTACATAAACAAAGGATCATTTAATTGGGAGAGATCTTGGAAACCATTTGATCAACAGCCTTACTTTAGAGAAGACAAAATTGAGGCCTATGTAGGCTAAATGACTTTCCCATGGCCACAAAGATATTGAGTTTTTAAAGTAGGATTTAATCTATCACTCAAGAATCTTGAGTGAAGAGGACAGGGGGTAGCTTGGTAGTTCTGGGTCTAGCCAGCATAAGGTGAAGACTATAATCAGAAGTAACAGGCCAGGAAAGAAGTATGAATCACTTTAGATCTTCAAAAAGATATTGACTGATCATTGTGATATGGTAGTGCAGAATCTTGTCTCATATTCAGCTAGACTAAAAAGACTTCAGAGGGACATTTAATCTCTGAGGTCCTTTGGGTCTATAAGAACACACTTATATGTGTCCACTGAATTATTCAGCATAAGGGGGGAAAGTAATAGATTTTCATGATTTATAATGAATCTGCCACTTAATTTAATAATGTGCTTGTCAACTAATTTAATGTATCTAAACTCTCCCATATACTATTTATGGAAATAAGAACTGGACCTATGATTTCATTGGTATAGGGAACTTCTGGGTGAGGACACTATCTCCAGTAATTGAGGCTTATACATTCACTGAAATTCATAGTGCCTAAAGAACTAAAAGTTTATGATTTGCTAGTTAGTCTGTGTCAGAACCAAGGTGAACATAGGTCTTCTGGTACTGAAATCCAACTTTCTCTCTGCTTTGCCATACTGTCTTCCCTATTAAATGCATAATTATTAAATATATGATATAATATAATATCCTATTATGATATACTATGTCTAACACTGATGATTAATGTAATATTTCATGATAGCAATCTCAATTACATATTTTATTATTATTTAAAAATATTTCCTTCATAGCAATTTTGTGAGGTACATAGGTAGAAGCTATTAACTTCATTTTGTAGATAATAAGAATAGCCAGTATCATCATTGTACACCCTGTAAAGTCAGTGCTATAATTAGTTTTTACAGATGAGGAAATTACAATTAAAAGGTTAAGTGACTTGTCCAGGGTCACACCACTATCAAGTATCTGAAGGAAAATTAAAAACTCTGCCTAGCCCTTTATCCATTTTGCAATTTAGATAAGGCAATCGAGGTTTAGAAAAAATAATGATGTATAGACAATGTGAAAGTTGAATCTTGAACATAAATTTCTCATTCAAAGTCATATGCCATAAAGTCAGGGTATAAGTATATGTAATATATGTGCTGATTTGAATGAACTAAAGTGCTGTGATCTCCTTTGAAAAGAAAATAGATAAAAGACAGTGATTATCCAAAGAGCAACAAGGGAAATGAAATGATTTAATTTATAGTTATCTTAATAGTAATCTCAAAACAACCCATCTTATACTTTTTTGGAGGAAGGAGAGTACCCAAGTTTCTATAGTGGTAAGAGGTAAGGCCAAGGGGTGATCCAAATGTCTACTTCTCCAATTCCAAAGCCCTTACTGAATGCTGGGATGATCAGTCCTACTCTTCTATTAAGATTGAATATTATTCAAGTTCTAAATATGAAGATCAGAAATCAATTCACATTTTATTTGGCATCCTGATCTGAAGGCAAAACTCCTTTGAAATAAATTACCTGTCTATTTAATTAGTGTAATGGAAAAACTCAAAAATAAGTCCAATAATTTGTATTTGACTATTTAAAAAGAAAAAACTAAGAATGCTGCAAATGATATTAATATTTTAGTAATACATGAAATAGATATTAGATATTTAGCTAAGTAGCTATCAGCTGTCACTTCCACTTTTTTGTCTGTTCATCTTAATAATTATTTATTTTAATTCAATTCTTAAGTACTTTATTATCTATATTAATTTCCCATATGAGTGTTTAATTAATTTAAAAATTAAGTGTTGACAAGTATTACTAATTAATTAAAATGTTGAAAATATTATCCAGATCAGGCAGACATGAGGGTGACCCTGGAATTCTAGAAGGCTATGATAGAGAAATCTCTACCTGATGGAGAAAACAGGAATGGAATAAAACCAAAGGTCCATCTCAAGGGTCACTTGTTCATGTAATATAAGAGAGAAGGAGGTAGTAAGGGAATTTTAGGAGATATAAAATGGCTTAGAATACCTTATGGGCCACCTACTATAGGTGTCAAGTCCTGGAAGGAAAAATAAAATGCTGGTCAACTCGTCTCTAACAACACCACTGAGAATGCTTGGTCACTGTGTTGTAACTACTCCTATGAATATAAGAAAAAGATGGGGAAGGGAAAGATCTTGAAACTGACTCTTAGAACCATAAACATTTTCCTTAAAATTATTATAAATGTATACATATATACATATATATATATAACTATTCCCCATTTGTCATTCATACACTTTGTTGTCAGTTCTTTGCTTTAACAAAAAATGTACCTATAATATTATGATATATCTACAAATGGTTCTCACCCCTCTCTTTTTGTTCTCTTTAGTGGAATGCATAGTTTAATGATATGGTTTTGGCACATTTCCAAATAGCTTTCCAGACCTCCAATAATGGTGCATTATGCTTATCATTCTACTGCCTTTGTAACAATTGTCATATACACTTCTTTTTAGTCATTGTTAATCTGATGAGTGTAAGGTGAAACCCAAAACCTGGTTTATTTCATATTATTCTTACTGTTAGGTATTTGGATTTTTTTCTTGTATGCATTATTAATGAGCATTTCTACTTATTTTTAAACTTTTACCTTCCATCTTAGAACCAATACTGTGTATTGGCTTTAAGGCAGAAGAGTGGTAAGAGCTAGGCAATGGGGGTTAAGTGACTTGCCCAGGGTCACACAGCTAGGAAGTGTCTAAGGTCACATTTGAACCCAGGACCTCCCATCTCTGGGCCTTACTCTCAATCCACTGAGCCACGCAGCAATAGTCATTAGAACTTTTAAATAATAATTTATTTGTTCTGCTTTATCTCTTTCTGGTTCAAGTATCAGGACCATGTTTGTCTCATAGATTAGTTTAATAATATGTCTTCTTCCTCTACTTTTATTTGAAAATCCTTCAAGGCAAAAAGATATAATAGAAGAAATTAAACTGCATGGGCCAACACTATATTAATAAAAAGGGGCTTCAGTTTTGTTTGACACACTTTGTAAGAGAGGGAAAAAGGGGAATCTCTTTTACTGAGGGGGAATCTGTTCTTATCATTCTGTAGGCTACGTGCACTAGAAGGAAAGAGGCATGATGGTGGAGCAGGAACCTCTGGCAGCTTTTGGTACAATTCAAAAGTTTGCAGCAGCTTCTCCCTAGACACAGTTGTCTTGAGATTCTCCCCAGAAGTCTATGTCCAGCCAACTGAAATAAGTCCCTAACTGATACCTCATCATGGATCAGCATTGTCTCAGACTCCTTCCTGTCCCCTTAAATTCATAAATTACATCACTTACAGGGAACCCTGAGGAAATCTGTATCCCCTCTTGGGCAATAGTAAAGCTACATCAACGAGACATATGATTGAAAAAAGTATTAGTTGGCCATAGAGTAAGAGAAAGAGCTTTGTAATGGACAATTTGTATCCTTTTTTTTTTTTTTTAAATGCTCAATAAATATTTATAATTGCATAGTCATTTGTTTAATTAGAAAAATGATGGCATCTTATTTAGTAGGTATGACAGTACAGGTAGCAAAATGTAGAGATCCTTGTTATATAAACATTCTGTGAGATATAAAATTGCTTTTTTTTTTTTTAATATATTTTATTTGATCATTTCCAAGCATTATTCGTTAAAGACATAGATCATTTTCTTTTCCTCCCCCCCACCCCCCATAGCCGACGCGTAAGTCCACTGGGCATTAGATGTTTTCTTGATTTGAACCCATTACTTTGTTGATAGTATTTGCATTAGAGTGTTCATTTAAAGTCTATCCTCTGTCATGTCCCCTCAACCTCTGTATTCAGGCAGTTGCTTTTTCTCGGTGTTTCCACTCCCATGGTTTATCCTTTGCTTATGAATGGTGTTTTTTTTTTCTCCTGGATCCCTGAAAGTTGTTCAGGGACATTACACCGCCCCTAATGGAGAAGTCCATTACGTTCGATTATACCACAGTGTATTAGTCTCTGTGTACAATGTTCTCCTGGTTCTGCTCCTCTCGCTCTGCATCACTTCCTGGAGGTTGTTCCAGTCTCCATGGAACTTCTCCACTTTATTATTCCTTTGAGCACAATAGTATTCCATCACCAACATATACCACAGTTTGTTCAGCCATTCCCCAATTGATGGGCATCCCCTCGTTTTCCAGTTTTGGGCCACCACAAAGAGCGCAGCTATGAATATTTTTGTACAAGTCTTTGTGTCCATTATCTCTTTGGGGTACAGACCCAGCAGTGCTATGGCTGGGTCAAAGGGTAGATATTCTTTTGTCGCCCTTTGGGCATAGTTCCAAATTGCCCTCCAGAATGGTTGGATCAGTTCACAACTCCACCAGCAATGAATTAATGTCCCTACTTTGCCACATCCCCTCCAGCATTCATTACTTTCCTCTGCTGTTATGTTAGCCAATCTATTCAATTTCAAGTGATCTAGGCAAAGGATTCTGGGTTAATGGATGGATGTACCTTATAGACAACCAAAAATCATTGCCGGGTTACTTCTTATATCACAAGAGGGAGGAAGTACATTGATGAAATCACAAACCATGCAAGTATCAATTTTTTTCTTATGAGACAATTATGACAGAGAAGACTGTTACGACTCAAACCTTTCTTTTTTCTTTCACTCATACCACTAATGACATATCACTTCATTATCCTTTAGTTGTCATTTGTAGAACATTTGTCCTTCCTACACAGTGGAGTTTTGAAGATCTAGTGGAATTATTTGTATGAGATCCCTTTTACAAAGAATAAAGAATGAAACAAACATTCATTTATATGAACATATTGTTATTACTTCATGATGCCTGAACTACTTCACTACGTTACTCAGTTGGCTAGGGAACAGTTTCATTCCATATACACTATTTATTGACTACCAGCTCTGGGTTCAGACTGCTTCGAAATGCTTAAAGCAATGCCAAAGAAATGTCAGACATAATCCCTGTACTACAGGGGTTTAAAATCTAGTTCCAAGGATAAGATATAGTCATATAAAGTATATAAGTGACAGAAAAGTTACTATATCATTATGAGAGCATATGAGTGATACATAAAATAATCCTTGAACTTCAGAAATGAACACTGGAAATGAGAGCTCAATGGGTCAGGGAAAGACTATTGAGGCTGGACCTCATATGTTTCCAGTGATCTTCACATGAAGGAAATATTTTCCCCATAGTCATAGGCTATACACTAGATATGTCAAGTCAAATATTTAGAAAAAGCCTGCCTTTGCTCAAAAAGAGAGATCAGACAAGGGAGCCTAGATGGACCAACTATTGTGAAAAATAACTCAAAGTCCATGTCCTGTTGACATCAGATATGAGGAATGGAGTTCTGCCTCAAAAATTACCTGTGGATACATATAGTTTAATAGTTTATAATTGTCCTTGGCAGAATGCAAATATATATGTGCATATATAGTCACTCGTTATCAAAGAATCACAAAGCACCAGAGTTGGAAGAAACCTCATTGGCCATCTTGCCTAATTTTTTACCTGGCCAAGAAACTTTACCAAAACCACTAAAGAAACAGTTATCTTCTTACTTGAATACCTCTAATAAGAGAAAGTTTACTACCATAAGAATCAGCTCTAATTCATAGGAAACCTTCTCTTATATTATTCCATATTTTTTCTTTTAGAAATGTGCTTCTTTCTTCTTATTCTGTCCTCTTAGATCAAAGAGTCCACAAGTTCTTATATGTGGCAGACTTCAGATATTTTAAGACTTATCATATGCTTCCTTCCCTATTCTCCTGTCTTTTCTCCATTTCCTTAAATCTATCTTTGGGTGACATTTTCTCTAGTGTTCTTACCAACCTGCTTGTCCTTTTAACATACTCTGGATTATCAATTCCCTTTCTAAAAGCCCCCCTAAAGAACTGTACATAATATACCTTTAGATATGGTTTGACCAGGGCAAAACACAAAAGGGACTATATGTATAAGGCAATTCTTATTATCATGGTATTGTTACTTTTAGTTAATTATATTTAGTGGACTGATTTACCTTTTTCTGGGAACTGTGTTATATTGCTTACTCATACTGAACAAAGAGTCCACTAAAAGTCTTACATCGTATTAATACAAAATTTTTTTGATACCTCTCCCTATCAAGTACTCCTCAATTTAATTATTTGAAAATAAGTGTATGGATAGCTAAGTCGCTCAATGGATAAAGCAGGAGCATTGGAGATGAGAGGTCCTGGATTTAAATATGGCCTCAGTCACTTCCTAGCTATGGCACTTTGGGCAAGCAATTAAACTCCAGTTGCCTAGTCCTTACTGCTCTTCGGTCTTGGAACTAGTATTTAGTATTAATTCTAAGAAAGAAGATAAGGGTTTAAAAAAAGAAAGTGTAAAATGTTAGATTGATCTTTGTTTGATTTAATGTTATTAAATTTGTTCTAATCTAGTCAGTTAAAGTTTTGACTTGGTTTTTCTGCTGTGCAACTAAGCCTTCCATGATTTACCAGACCTGGAGCCAAAAGGGCAACTTTCAGATTCTATATTTGACACTTTCTAGCTAAGTGACCTTAAATAAATCACTCTCTCTTTTGGCCTCACATCCTTTATATGTAAAAAAATAAATATGAATTTGGACTAGATAATCACTCTGGTCCCTTCCAATTCAAAATTTATGATTTTTTCATCCTACTTTAGAGGACTTCTTGAGAAATATACCTTGTAATACTTTGTAGGCTATGTACCAATGATTTATTATTATATTTAATAGTTAAATTTCTAATTTTGTCAATGGAAATATTCTATAAAGAGACTTCAAATCATACTCAACGACTTTTGGAAATTTAAATAAGGTTGTCCCACCTCTTATAACCTAGGGACAGGAGAGCTAGTGACTGAACTGAAATCTGAATGAAATCTACTAGAGTAAATTGGATCACCCTCCCTTTCATGATCAAACATATTCACAGAAATAGAATGGAAATTGAGTTTTAAATTTTATATGAGAGGGAACTATATATGGTACAAGTGTATTAAAATGATAGAAACAGTCATGAAAGAAACAGATAAGAAAATAGAATGAAAGGAAGGAGGCCCAATTACATAGGAGCCAAAGTCCACCATTACGAAATGTAGTATAGTTTACTAGAATGTCCTGAAGTTAATTATATTTTAGAGCAGAATAAAGTTGTTTGGTATGGATAAAAAGAGAATTCTTTTAGGACATCCATTATTTTCCTTAGTAATGGAACTTTTTTTTTTCTCATAGAAAAGGTAAGTGGAAAATATCTTCCTAACAGCTGAACAGTGAGCATGTAACTGGGAGGTGTCACACGTGTGATTTCCACACACTAAAACAAATGCCACTATGTCCTGTTCTAAACATGTATTTTCCTGGCTTTCAAAAACAAACACACAGCAAAACTATGATGGAAATTTTACATTGTATACTCAATAGACTAACTATTGTTGATTAGATTTGATTATGTCTAATACTTTTAGGAGTAAAAATGAAAAGATCCATCTCTATAGGCAAGGCCATGCTATGGACCCTTCCTTCACCATTCCTATCTCAAAACACTGATCAGTGATGAAAAGAAAAGGTGTATGGTAACTACTCTAAGTCTAGCCTGGGGGTATAAGCATATACCTGGCTGAATTATCAAACCAATGCTAAATATATGACAAAGCTTCATGCTCTTCACTTTCAATGAAGCAGAAGCAAAAGATAAGCAATAATAATAACTAGCATCAGTATAACACTTTTTGATAGATAAAGCATTTTAAATGTTCTCTTTTAATCTTCATAATACTATGGTGTATTTACTATTATTTTACAGATGGGCAACTGAAGGACAGAGGGCATGTGTGACTTGCCCAGAACCACATAAGTCATAAGATTCTAAGTTTTCTTAACTCCAAGTCCAACACTCAATTTATTGTATCACCTAACAATATTATTTAACCCAGAGTAGAATGGCTTCCTCCAGGAGACTGCTTTCAACAATTCAACTTCATTAGATCTTTTTCTAGAAAAAACTAGATGACCATTTCTTTGGTCAAAGTTTTCTTTTCCTTTCCTTTTCTTTTTCTCCCCCCAAGTAAAATATAAATCAGATGGCTTCTATGGTTTCTTCAATCTCTATGATTCTGTGATTTTACTACAAGAGTGACAGTAAAATATCTAGTATACATTTGATGTACTATAGAGTTCAAGAGAACCATGACATAGTTACTGCTCCAAAGAAGGTAGAACAAAAAGTGCTCTGGCTTTGTAATTAAAAGAGTTGAGTATGATATTATCTTGTGTCCTTGGGGAAGTCTTCTAATTTCTATCACTCATTTTTTAATTTATAAAAATTAAACTGATTTTAGAGTTATTATATAGTTCAAAAGAAAATATATTTATAACATTTTAACTATAAAGTGTCATATAAATGTAATTGATAACAATTCTTAATAAAATCATTATAATATAGTTGAAGAGATAATAATATACACATGAAACAAGACATAAGAGAATATATGAGGAGATTTTGTGTATATATAAACCTTTCTACATGTGTATATACACATAATAATATATTAATACATTTAAGCATTGTGGAAAGGAAACAAGACTGACAGTTGGTGGGGGAAGGGGCAACTGGGAGTATACAGCATGGAGTAAAGAACTGATACTTAGAAAATCGAAAACAGGTCTATAAATGGAATGTGGCAAGTATATAAACTATATGTAAGTATGTAAACTATATATACGTATATAAAGCATATACACATAATGTGGTACAACAATGATTGCATTAAACAGCATATAGTCTTGGCTTGTATAAATGCAAAACTTTTTATAAGAGTAGAAATTTTGGCTAAGGATTGGAATGAGTGGGTGGATATGGATAATATTTGGAGAGAGAAATTCTGGATAAGGTGGAGAAAGGAGTGAAGTGACATACATTATCATGGAGTTTCCTGGCTGTTTAGAACTGAAAGAAGAAAGAGATGTTGGTTTAGATTTTATGCCAAAATACATATAATAAAAATGAGATAAGATGTGGTTTCTAGAAAGCCTGTATAAACAAAGTTACTTTACCTTCTAGGTAGCTATTTGATCAGAGAGATTACATATGCAAGACAGTGAGTGATCTGCTTAAACTCCAAACTTCTGGAGTGTTGAGTATACAATTGAGAGTAAAGTATACAACAGGACACATAGAATAAATATCCATAACATAAAGCACAGGTAACATTTCCATGGAGACCTCAGCTTGATGTCATTATAATCCATAACTAGTGTGAACTCAATAGAATTACAAAAAAAAAAATTCTTATTAAATTCCAGGTTTTTCTTGTTTGGGGTGTTTAAACCATGGGTCAAAAAGAGTCCTGACTCTTGCTAGTTTTATTGCCTAAAATCATTTTAGGTTGTAATAGGAAGAATGCAAAAAGTGGATCTTCTTTTTTTTTGTCCTCTTGACACATTTATTTTCCAAAATTTTCCTGCAGTCTTTTTTAAGAATTTCAAAATGAGGGGGCAGCTGGGTGGCTCAGTGGATTGAGAGCCAGACCTAGAGACGGGAGGTACTGGGTTCAAATCTGACCTTAGACACTTCCCAGCTGTATGACCCTGAGCAAGTTACTTGACTCCCATTCCTAGCCCTTACCACTCTTCTGCCTTGGAGCCAATACACAGTATTGACTCCAAGATGGAAGGTAAGGGTTTTTAAAAAAAAGATTTCAAAATGCATACTGATATAATACTAAATATGCATCTTCTTTATATGCAGTTGTTTGTATGTTGTCGTCACCATTAAACTGTGAGCTTCTGGAGAGCAGTGGCTATTTCTTAACTTTCTTTGTATGCCCCAAAGGCTGTCTGGTACATAATAGGGACAATAAAAAAGCTATATCATTATTATCATTTTACTTTTTCTAATTCATACTCAATGTTAAAAAAATGTTTGTAGATTTATTTCGAGGGAAAATTACCTTCAGGAGTAAGTATGAAAATGGTATCTAATTTTAAAGCATATATAAATTTAGAGAAGTTATATTATATAGCAGACAGAGAAGCAGTTCCAGTGCTTAACAGATTAAGTAATTTAACCTTGCAGCATCCCAGGCAATTTTTAAGTCTACAATTTAGACATGAATGCCAATCTTAATAGGTACAGACAATTTCCACACCTGGATTTGCATATGTTGGGGAAATCATGGGTCTATACATCACAAATATCTACCCCCATTTTATTTACAGCAGATAAGTTCTTTAAGTGCTGCAAACATTCCCTTTTCACTTAAAAGAACTATTTATATTCTTCCTCACTCTTACATGATACTGATACTGTTTACCTCCAGGTATGAACAACTGAGTACTAAGTTCTCTTTAAAGCTCTGAAATGAATCCACCACAGGAATGTATCTTCAGCTAACAGGTTTATAATTATTGATTTACTGGGCAGATTCTGTATATTATGCTAATACCAATATGATAAAATTGGACATTTTTATGGCACCATTATGTACTTTTAAATATTTGCTTTCCCAATGTGTTATATAAATCAGAAAGCCTAGCTTGAGATCCTCTTTACTGTATACATCATTAACCCCTTTCATTGCTCTAGGACATAAAAAATATATTTAGGAAAGGAGGCTCATTCTGCCTTATTTTTAATCTGTCTTCTAGGAAGAAGAATCAATGGTTTTAAATATACAGACAAAATACATTAGGACAAAAATAGTTAAACACTAAATGACAATAATTTTTTAAAATTATCATAAAGTAAATGTCATTTCATTAAGCTCTGATTTTAACAATATATGTATTATTTTGTTTAGTGTGCAGTAAAGGAGGCAATTGGATTGAAATAGAATATTCAAAGGAATGGGATTATTTATAACACTTTCTGGAAACAATTTAAGGTAATGTTTCTCTTTTTTGTGTTCAAATCTACCTATTTTAGACTCTCCCTTTGCCTACCACTTACTCTTCATTCACTGAACTTATCAGCCATTGAGAACATCAGAGATGGTATTCTCATTCAATGGTTGCTTAAACAAATGAACAGTAGCAAAACACTCTTCCAAATTCACTAAAAATCCATGTTTCTTCCATTCTGTGGATATATGAGTATGCATGTATGTATAAGTCAATAAATGTGTGTATGTATATGTATTTTATATATGTATACATACATATGTAGCCTCTATAGACATGGTAATATGTGTATATATGTACATATATTAATATAAATTCTAACATTTTAGGGTTTTTCTGGGGTATTTTTGGAGGGGTGAGACCCTGTGATTTTATTGCTTTATAGAATACTTAAAGAAACCTCCCACTATCAGTACATATTGGCCATTGCTGTGTAATTTATGGTCTTAGAGTTCTGCCTGGAGCACTGAGAAGTAAAGTGATTTTCTAAGTGTCATTTAGTCTGTTCCAAAGACAAGACTTGATTCCATATATTTTTGAAATAGAAGCTATCCATTATAGCATGTTGCCTTTACAGTTTTTCTTAGGATTATATTTAGTATTGTGAAGACTGGATTTGGCTCTCCTCTGATTGTAACAATGAAGGTACTTGGCTCTTCCTTGATTGTGAAGATTAAATTGTAATCCCTTGTCTAGTTTTAGATTTTAATCCCCCAAAATGCAAACATAATACTTAAAGTTGAGTGGGAAGATCTGCTCATGTTAGATCTAATCACCAAAGGTGTAAATATCCCACTTAATCTGTGACCCATGTGTGTGATAGTGGGTAAGGAATCAGAATCAATTAACTGTCTTCTGGGCAGTCCTAGAGCAGAGCATCAGCTGTGATTGGTAGACGTGGAATTAGGGGAAGTGATGCAAGAAAAAGGTCCTTAAAAGAAAGAGACAAGAGCCTGAACAGGGTTCTTCTGGGAGTTTGAAAGAGGCATGCTTGTAAGAAGTGTCCTGTAAGAAGCAGTTCTACTGGAGTTGAGGCTGATATAGAATCTGCTGATTGAGCTGACACATGGTGAGTGTAAAGGCTGACTTCCTTTCCTTGTCCTTTCTCGAGACGTCAGCCTCCAGAAAAGGCCCATTGTCTTGAGACTCCTTTCCCCTGGCTGGAGCCTTAGAATCACTACCTGGCTCAGAAGAAACCAGAGCTCGCTCAAGCTCTCTCTCTCTCTCTCTCTCTCTCTCTCTCTCTCTCTCTCTCTCTCCCTTTTTTTCTCTTTCTCTCTTCCTTAATATTTTCCCTCTATTGTAAAATAAACTACCATAAATTCCATTCTGACTTTAGTAATTCAATTTTGGGATTTAATAATTAAATCCTTGGCGATCAATTAAATATATTCAGTTCAACCATAAATTTAACAGTATATAATATTCTTGCTTTTATGTAATATGGGAAGTGTGATTTTGAGACTTGAACAAATTGATAATCTCAGGATTATGCATAAATGTCAGGTCACTAAGTTGAAAGTCTATTTTAATTTATCAAACCTAAAGGGACAATGTTATATGTTATTCCAAATGTCCCACTTTTCAACCAAGAAATCCTGCCTCATATAACCTGGCCAGGCTCTCTAAGTTGAGCTTCAATTTCCTTGTGGCTCTCTGTGAAAGATATATATTTACAATTTTTCATATACACATTAAATAATTATCTATTTTAAGAAAGTATTTTCTTTTTCAATTAATTCATTCAACAAATAGTTGTTAAATGCCTGCTCTATACTAGGTGCTAGATACTAGACACAGTCTTAAAAATGATTTCACTCTACTGGAGGAGAGCATGTGGATATAGAGAGAAAGAGAATGAGAGAAGAGAGAGACAGAGACAGAAGAAACAGAGGTAAAGACAGAGAGACAGAAAAGACAGAGACAAACAGTGAAAGAGAGAGACAGAGAGACAAAGAAAAGGAAGGAGGAGAGATATACAGGGATATTAACACACACAAAGACATAAACATAATATTCTCTAATTTCACCTCACGATTCCAAGAAAGACATCTTCTTCTACTGATCAACATTGCCTATATATATTATTTTTTTATGTTTCTAGGTGCAATATGCTTTAGTTAACTATTTCTAAATTCATTGTCAACTGACACATATCTAAGTGGCCAGTCACTCAATCTTCCTTGAATGCAATTTCTTCATATGCAATATGAGGAGTTTGTATAATGTCATATCTGAATTCTCTTCCACTTCTTGTTCTATGATTCTCTTGTAAAATCAGGAAAACCTGTGAAATATCAGTCCTTGAAGAACATGCAAGCATTTTATTTTTTTTTAATTTCTCTTCTATTACTATGTACTTGATAAGCTTTAACAAACATGAGTACTCCCACAAAGAATTAATGTTTAAATATATAATTTTCCCATAGGAGTAATAAACATTTTGCCTTTGTCACACACTTTGTAATTGGGCTTTTATGTAATTTTCTTATGTTTCCTCTCTTTTTTGTACATTGAAATTTCCATTCAGTTTTGATATTTTCTTCAAGAATATTTTAAAGTATTTTATTTCACTAAATAACTATTTCTTTTCTTATATGATGATACTCATGTTTTCTTAGTAAATTATTCTTATTAATAAACCCAACTTCTTTGATCTTCAAAATATTGCATTCCATGCTCAACATTCTTTTAATATAGAAGCTGCTAATTCCTGTTTTATCCATCTTGTATCTCCAAAGTATTTAAATTGTTTCTTTTTCATTGCTTACAATATTTTCTTAAACTGTGATTTTAAAAACTTAGCTATTAAATTTGTGGGACCTTTTATGTTGGGATCTCTTGCAGATGATGGTGGATGATGTTTTGCAAGTTATATTATATCTTATTGTTCCAAAACTTCAGGACATTTTTCTTTTAAAACTTCACATAATATAGAATTTAAACTCTTTTTTTAAAAAAATCATAACTTTCAGATAGTCCAAGAAGTATTACATTGCGTCTTTTCAATCGGTTTGCCAGGATAATTGCTTCTGTAATGTTTCCTACCTTCTTCCATTTTTTTCATTTTTATTTAGCTTTATTGTATCTTTTTTGTCATAAGATTTTAGCTTCCTCTTGCCCAATTCTAATTTTTGATGACTTATTCTTTTCAGTGAGTTTTTAGATTTCTTTTTCCAGTTGGTTGATCTTTCTTTTAATTTTCTATTTTTTTTCTAATTTTCCCTCAACCTTTCTCATTTAGCTTTTAAAGTATTTTAATGCTCTTCTAATAACTTTTTGGGCTTATTTCCACTTTATAATTTTCTTTTAAAATTTAGTAAGATACTTTAATATCAGGGTTTTTTTGTTTTGTTTTTTATGAAATTGAACTCTATTTCCAAAGAATCTATTTTACAGTGTGTACTTTCTCCTTTTACTTTTCAATTTTAGTAGCCTATTTCTTAATTGTCAATATTATGCAAGTGTCAGGTTCTTCTCCCTGTGTGAAGAGATAATATTTAGGGTTTGTTTTTTATTTCCTGAGCTCTCGGGGTGGCGGTGGGGGGAGTGAACACTTGGATCTTCTTTTAATTTCTACATTGCAGACACTATCACTTTCATCACTTTACACTCTGGTTTTTCCAGAGGATGCAAGTATCTTCTTAACCTTCTCTCCTGGAGCTACAATCATCTTTTTGTTTATCAACTCTTTCTCAACTCCTTTATTTGTTTCTCCCTACTAATTAGAGGACTCTAGAGTAAATCAATAAAATCTTCCTCTATAGAGCTAAGAACGTTGAATTTTTTTTTCCATTTTTTCAACCTTTACTTGGTTTCTACACAAAAGGAATATCATACCCATAACAGACACTCCTTATAGCCCTCCTCCCCTGACTCAGTCAATTATCAGTTTCCTTTTGTGTGTTATTTTTCCCATAAGCAACTTGATATATGGGGCTATGTTTCTTTTTCTAATTAGTATCTTCAGCATTTAGTACCTGACAAATACTTTAATGAATATTTATTGTTTTGAATTATTTTTTTTTAATTTTTGCCAATCTACTGTGTAGAACTTTAGAAATGAATGTCATCCATGTTGATTCGGGATAAGGATTATGTGATAATCACAAACATAATAGACTTTAGAAAGTGAAGGATAGATGATTCAGGAAAGGCTGAACTACAAGTGAATGTGTATACAACACATACAAATGGATTCTTTCTGTGTCTTCCTAAATGTCTTTCACACTTTAAGAATTGATGTAAACTGACAGGTAGGAGAGGGAAGTTGGCTATTTTGTCTCACTTTCCATTGCCATATTTCCATCAGTATGTGATAAATGGGTTTCTTGTGGGTTTATTATTTCCTGGTATTAGGTGAAGGAGTATACAGAGTTACAAGTACACAGATAATGGTTGAAACTGGAAGATCCTTCAGAGTTCCAATCTGAAACAAGAGAAAGTAGCAGGGTCCTCAGGAATTAATAGCATCAATAGCTCAAACTGTTGAGGAGCCAGTGAAGCAACTAAGATTGCTCCAGACCAACAAAATATTACTATATTAGATAAAGCATTCTAGTCCTAAAAAGAACCACTCTGTTTGAACAAAGCAGCAAATCATCTCTTAACAGCACATCCTAAAGCAAATTTGGTGAAGGCTTCCTTAAAAGGAGAAAAGGATTTTCAGAATGAAGAATCTCTGTTACCTCTTGCTTCATTGCATTTTCTATACATGTGCATCAATAGCATAGTATTTTTAAGGGTAAATATTCTCTCTCTCTCTCTCTCTCTCTCTCTCTCTCTCTCTCTCTCTCTATCTATCTATCTATCTATCTATCTATCTATCTCTCCCCTGCATATACAGGACAGAGTGTTTCCTTGGTTAAGCAGAACTATTTTGTAATAACTATTCTTGAGGTATATACACAACAAATATAGTTTTTGTAAAAGCTCTGGCATGTATCAGTGTTGTAAAGAGGATGAAATAATAGGAATATCAAAAATTGTGAATAGTTCAAAGGAGGAATCTTGTAAGCTTCAATAATTTATATGGGTTTCCTTTCATCACATAACTTGATAATGACTTAGAATTATTTCATTTCATAAATGATGGTTCTAAACAATCCTAGTAGCAAATGTATGATTATCCCTCAAAAAAATGCTTACTATATTAACCATTTTACTTCTGTTATTCTTTTTTGGCTATAACCTATACTTTTTGTCAGTTGAAATTTAAATGTTTACTGAAGATCCATATAACCTAGGTTGAAAAATTATTTTACAATTTTTAAAGTTTCATCTGTTGTTTATCAATATTGTCTTTCCTTTATTACATCTTCTAACTCCTAAAACATACCTTTTAATAACATAATAAATCTTCTTCACTTCACATTTTGGCTATAATTTTTTTTTAATTTAAAAGGATTATATATTATTTTCTCTACAATTCTCATACAAAATTATTTTATATTATAAATAGCTAAGCTATTTCCATTTATTCATTCACATAACCAATATTCTGTTAGGCATTATGAGGAATACCAAGAAATGTAAGAACTAATCTATGAATTCAGAATCTAATTAGAGATATGGAAGCAAAACACACATAAAAATTCATGCAACACTGTAAAATAGCCCTTATCATCTTGTAGATAAATTAATTTGCCTTCCAAACTTGTAAACCACATAAGATTAGGATAAAATATTTTAGTTGAAAATTTAAATATCTCTTTCTAGGATCAACTTTACTATGAAAGCTTAAAGAAGCATACATTTCTTTCAAACTTTTTGACATATTTTTCAAAGACTCAATAGATGCCATTATTTTTATGATGTCTCAATTTAAGTAAATAAATAAATAATCAGTAAATTGATCATAAAAAGACAAAATAAAAATAGCTTCATAGAATTCTAGGAACTTTAGTTGCTAGGTCCAACCACTTTAGATAAATTTTAATCCCTTCCACCTCATCACTGAAAATCACTGAAAATAGGCTCACAATTTCTGATTGCACAACTCTGGTAACAGAAAATTCACATTAATGAGACATCCCATCCATTTTTGATAACTATTATTCATAAGAAATAATTTCTTTGTATTTAACCAAAAGCTGCCTGCCCTAAATGTATCCCAACATTAGATTCTAAATGCCTTTAAAACAGATGCATTCTTTTTTTTTAATTCCAAGACCTTAATACAGTGATTGCCACATAATAGCAATAGAATCAACATAAAAATTCAGCTTATATAGAGCTTTAAGGATGCAAAGTTTTCATGTGATGGTTCTTTGATGCAGCTGAGCATTTTTAAACATATTCTCCAGTGAGGCAATTCAACTTTCAAAAAGTTAAATGATTTCTTCAAATGATAAAATTCAAATATCTTAGCCAAGTTCTTCTGTTACTATATCCAGCACTATTAATCTAATATTCAATAAAGATTTGCCAATTGTCAGGAAAATGAAAATGACTGAACTCCGTTCTCCTTCATCATCACAAATGAACAACAAATGTATCAAGTAAACTAAAAGGATATTAGCAACAACAAGAAGGAAATGGAAAGAAATTGAAAGAGAATAGTTTTGCAAAAAAAAGAGAGATAATGACTGAAAAAATCCACAAGCAAAATTTAAGAAGTTATGATTTGATGAATAACTACTTTGATCCCAAAATGTCCAGAAGGCAAAGGAAAAAAAAGAGATGACGAGAACAGAACCTCCAACCATAAAAAAGGATCTTTCTTAAGACTCTTCATGTAAAAATTAATATTTTTAAAATGTTTTCTACTGTATAATTGAAAATTTGTTACCCTACAAAAGAACTACATTTCCCAAGAGCCCACTGACTTCCTTTCATTACATACCTCCTGTAGACAGAGGATATTAGCAAGTGGGTGGTCCTTTTGGGCTTTTTCTTGGGCTTGCAGCCAGCATGGTAGTGGTGGCAAGCTAAGCAAGGGAATTTTAAATGGGCTAATCAGCCATTGGCATGTGGTCTTTATTTTGTATCTTCTTTATTACTTGATTTCTAATGATCATTTAATAAATCTCCTTAAAATATAACATTATAATTATTGAGGTTTAATTTTAATTTTTACCATTTGAGGCAATCAGAAGGGATGAGAAAAACTCTCATTTTTTTTTAAAGATACTCTAGATAAAATTTTTAGGCCATGCTTCTCTTGCCACAGCTTTTCGCCCTCTCCTCTCCTGAACTCAGAGAGGACTCCAAACTCACCTGAGCTGCTATCCTGATCCTGCCAGTTTGTGTACTTATTTATTTTTTCTTTCCCTACTTTTTGCCTGGTTGATCTCCTTACTGGCTGGGCTATTTTTAACAGAGATACTCTTGGTGAAGAAGAGATAAGCTGCTTCTCTCACCCATCTGCTTGAGCCCAAATTCCTCAGTTCCTCACTGCTGCCTCTGGCATTGCTGCTCCTGATTCTGCTTGCTAAATCCCAGTGGCCAGCTTCTCTTCCTGATACTTGCTTGTTCCTACTCCTGAATCTTCCTCTTGATCTCCGGCCCCAACCTCAAATACTATTGTGTTCCTACTGGGCTACTGGTAGCTGCTGCTGAGAATCTAGGAGTACTTGGATCTGCTCTCCAGGAAGCTGGTAAAAACTGGGGTATATTTTCCTTAAGCAATGATTAGCCTCCTAACTCCCTCTCCATGTGGCTGGGGAAACTAGCATTTTTTCCTCAGGGGAGAAGGTGTATTTTCATAAAATCCAAGATTTAAATTTTGTTCGAGATAGATCTTCAGAGAAGAAGCTTGCTAACTGACTGAACCCAGAGAATGAACTGTTTGCAGAAAGATATCTAAACCCTTTCACTACAGGAAGATCCAGAATGAACCTTGGGATGCAGTTGATTGAACATTTTTTTGAATGTACACTCTTATAACAAAGGGGACTGCCCCCTAATTGGCTTTTGTCAATGCATCCAACAAAACATTGGTTTGCTGTCTTTCTCTCTCCTCTATTTCCTCTAATCTACAACTATTGTAGTTTTCCTCTTAGTGGGTAAAATTTTGTATACACTTGCAGTTAGAATTTTTGGGGTGCAGGATGCTTATGTTTAATGATCAATTGGGGAGACTAGTCCCCCAATCATCATCAGGGGGGATTGTGAGTTTTGGAATCTCCATCTTGCTTGGTATAGCACCCAAAAAATTGTATACACCCACGCTGCAGGGGCAAATACTAGTCAATGACAAATCAGAGATGACTAACTGACCACCTGGGCTGTCCTAAGCCAAGCTTGAGCTACCATTGGTACTTGTGAGGCAGAGGAAGTGACGTAGAAAGCAGGCTCTGGAATTCGCTCACTTCCTGTGGACAGAGCTGGGCGGCAGTTTGTGCTAGAAGCTTGAGCAGGGAGGAGGCCCTCAGACAGCTTCCTTCAGATTGGTCACCTCAGTCAAGGACTGATTCTCCTTACTACCTTGGCCTTCCAGGCCTAACCTCCCTCTGGCTCGGCCAAAAGGTTGAGTTAACCTCTTTCCCTTTCCTCTTCTCTCCTTCTCTCCCTCTCCTTTTTCTTACTCCCATTGTGATTAAACCACCATAAACTCCATTCTGACTTCAATGTTTCATTTAGGGAATTACAAAGTTGAATTCCCTGGCGACCATGAATTAATATATATCAGTCTTTTAAAGTTATTTCAATATCACAAAGGGAAGAAGGAAGTTACTCTTCCAAACAGGAAGTGAATTATAAGCAAGGCTCATTCTATGAAAGAGCAATCCATTACCTATTTCAAACAGCTTCTTGCTTTAGGATTTTTTTTTTTTTATGAGTGCACTAATCCTTTCACTTATCTTGCATAAGATTCAGGGGAAAAAACTCATCTTCCTACAATCCTTTGCCATTTGGGCCTGCTCAGTCTCTAAGATTCATCCAATTTGGGATTCCTCCTCACCATGTTCAGCAAGGAATTCTCCCTCACTATGGAAGAGCCAAAAAATCTGACAAAAGGAATCTGGATGGATAGAAAGGAACTTAAAGAGACTTGAGGTGAAAATTTTAAGCCTTTTCAGACCACATTGTTTTATATAGTCTGTAGTTTTCTGTATTTTTTGTATTTTGCTGATTATCTGCTTTAAGATTTAATTTTGTTCATTTATTAATGTATTCAATCCTATTCTGTTACACTGAATCAGTTTAATCTACTGTTTTAACTATATATATATATATATATATGTTCTGTTACTTTTTCCCAGTAACTACTTAACAAAATATTCTAAAATATTGTAAACGTCCATAACCACCCTTTTCTTCCATTTTGGCTTTGTTAAATTGTCACATTGGTGATTATAGACTCTGTTAACCTGGTTAACAACCTTTGGAGAATTTAATGAGCTAAATATCTCAAATTGTTTTTAAGGGGTCTTTAGACATGGATTTTACATTTTTTTTTTCAACAACTCTGATGGATCATTTTGCCTGCCTCTGAGTTATTTGTAAAAGAGGTAAAGGGTCCATTTTAGAACCTGAAGTGAAGTACAATTATAATCCCCACCTCCTGCATTTGTAAAAATGTGAACAGATGGGACACAACAGTCTCATACAAAAGGAGCTGGGAAGTCGATCCCAGGGCATGGTACCTCTGGATAATTCCCAAGATGAAGCATATCTCATTTGTTACTCTTCAGTTTAATTTACTTCCACCAGAACAATCTAGATTTCTTAGTAATGTTCTAGACCCAAATAAGTTTTACTTAGTTTAAAAATATCTCAACCAAGTTTGAAAGTTTTACTAAACCTGAAAAACCTGTGACAAGTATCCATTAGCTTTAAATGTCATACAGCAGACTCATGTAAAATATACTAGTGGTTTTGTTTTCTATTGTCATTAAATGGGTTATTATAACTTTGGGGATTTTGATACTTCTTGAATGTGCATTACCTGTTGTACTATTATTAAAAACTGTTACTTTCTAAACAGTGGATCATGGCCAAGTTTGAAAAGGAAATGGATCTCATTTGGGCGGGGGGAACCTTTGTATTCTACCTTTCCTTAGCTGACACAATAATTGTGAACTATATATTTTTGATTGTTAAAACTATTATTATTTTTGCTTGCATGTACAATATACTATTTCAGTTTTATTTTTTCTCTCCTTTTTGTATTTGAAGCATATGTCACCAATATTGAGATTTTCTTTATCTTTTTTGATTTTGCAGTGATATAAGTTAAAATATAGATTTGCTTTAATATTAATACATACCCAAAAAGCTTTTGACAATAAAAATGATGTCATTGATTGTTTAAAAAATTATGGAAATTTGCTAAATGATTCTGTCTGATTCCAGGAGAAGGGAATACCAAAAGAGCCATTGCACAGTGCCAAAGAAGTAAAAAGCTACTTGCATAGTGCCAATAGAGCACAAAGTCAAAGAGACCAAACCAATCCCATGTGAATTGATGACATTCTGCTCAAAGAATGCAAGGCCTTAATCATGTGTGAGATTCGAGGTTGTAGCTGTTTAACATGTGTTAAATGCATATCTTCCCTATTATAGCACACACTCTATATAAAATACATGACATTGATTATTGTGGCTCCATCCTATCTACTATTTGCTCCAATAATCTAGTCCCTTTTCTTTTTTATAGTTTGGAAACTACCTGTAGTCTTGGCTGAAAATGGGTAAGTGAAATATTACTGCACTTTGTCCTATAGACTTGTGGGAAATCACTTTAATTGGGCCCTGATTCAAGAACCTATTATAGGGTTATTTTCCTATACGTAAAATTTTTATACATAAGACTTTTATAGTCTATATTTCATCCTGAAGTTATTTTTTTCTCTTTTATCTTGATTTTTTTTTGATGTTTTTGATTTCTCTTGTCAATTGATTCATATAACTCATAACTCAGCCATGTATCCCTAAGTGATCCCTGTGTTTTTCAACACCCTCTTCAGGGTGAGGGAATGCATTATCATTCTAAAATACAAAGTTTAAATTCTTTTGAGAGTAATTTTAGGTTAAGAAGCATGTTACGTCTCTGAATCCAGAAATTGAACTGTTTGGAGAAGGCACCATGAACATGCCTCCACAGACCACATACTGCACAAGAAGATCCAGAGTGAACTTTGGGATGTGGTGATTTGAACTGTGTGGGGTTGAATGCATTTGTTTTGTATGTATACTCTCATGCTGAAGGGGATTGCCCCCAACTGGCTTTTCATCAATGTGCCTAGCAATCATGTGTTTTTTCTTTTTTCTTTTATCCCCAAATTATTATAATTTCAAAGTTGGTTATGTTTACAAGATCCATTGGACATACCAGTTTTCCATGGATCTCAGGGTGAATGTAAAATTGAAAAAAGTACTACATTTCCCAGGAGCCCACTGACTTCCTGCCATTATGTACTTCCTGTAAACAGAGGATATTAGCGAGTAGGTAGTCCTCTGGGGTTTTTTCTTGGACTTGCAACCAGCATGGTGGTGGTGCTAAACTAAGCATGGCTTTTTTTTCTTTATTTTGTCAATTTAGAACATTATTCCTTGGTTATAAGAATCATATTCTTTCCCAAACATATCCCCATTGACTCATGTAATCAATCAGTTGTTTTTCTTCTGTGTTTCTATTCCCACAGTTTTTCCTCTGAATGTGGATAGTGTTCTTTCTCATAGATCCCTCAGAGTTGTTCAGGATCACTGCATTGCCACTAATGGAGCAGTCCATTATATTCGATTGTACCACAGTATATCAGTCCCTGTGGCTAATGTTCTCCTGGTTCTGCTCCTTTAGCTCTGCATCAATTCCTGGAGGTCATTCTAGTTCCCATGGAATTCCTCCACTTTATTATTCCTTTGAGGACAATAGTATTCCATCAACATATACCACAATTTGTTCAGCCATTCTCCAATTGAAGGGCATCCCCTCATTTTCCAATTTTTTGCCACCACAAAGAGTGCAGCTATGAATATTCTTGTACATATCTTTTTTCCTTATTCTCTCTTTGGGGTACAAACCCAGCAGTGCTATGTCTAGATCAAAGGGCAGACAGTCTTTTATCACCCTTTGGCCATAGTTCCCAATTGCCCGCCAGAATGGCTGGATCAATTCACAACTCCACCAGCAATGCATTAATGTTCTGACTTTGCCACATCCCCTCCAGCATTCATTACTTTCCTTTGCTGTCATGTTAACCAATCAGCTAGGTGTGAGATGTTACCTTGAGGTTGTTTTGATTTGCATCTCTCTGATTATAAGAGATTTAGAACACTTTTTCATATTAAGCATGGGGATTTTAAATGGGCTAATCAGCCATGAGCATGTGGTCTTTATTTTGTGATCTTCTTTATTATTTGATTTCAAAATAATATTTTATTATTTGATATTTAATTTTAATTTTTATACTATGGAGATGGAATTAAAATTAACAACTGGAAGAACAACAGAAGTAACAAAAACTCTATAGTTTGGAACAATTGATGGAAAATCTTAGTAAAACAGTGGGTTCTCTGACAAAGCTCCAGATGAAAGATAGAACTGCAGATGAGGTAAAAACAAATATTTAAACAAGGTTAAAAAAAAATCTTCAGCGTTACACAGGAATATGTACTTCCAATATATATGCTAAGAAAAGTCCAACTATTCTTCCCACCATATCAGGGTTATACTCTATCCCCTATTTCATCTTTATTTCTGGGCTCATACTTTGTACAGTTTCTATCTAGCATTGATTATGTTAAATTTTTATTCAAATGAAGTATGGTAATCAGAGGAGTCTTTGTATCAGCTATTGCTGGGTTGAATCTCCAAAGTCATATATGAAGGTCAGTCCTCACCCCTTGTGGGCATTGATGCTAATCTAGCTGCAAAATAATGATGCACAGATGATGGAATGCTAGAATGCCCTAAAGCTTGTTCTCTTAACCTTTTGAGCTTCACAAGGTCAGACTTATATCCTTTTACCTAAAATGAAAAACAAACAGAGATATAGGATCAAGTCCTGTTTAAAAGAATCACATGTTGGCCTCAGAATATTACAATACATTACAGTTTATACCATAATATGTCACCAGGTGTTGTCAGCAAAGTCAAATGAGTGTGCAGCCGAAAAATGATATTTAGGACATTTTAAATAGAACAAATTGAAAATATTTAATACATTTTCACATGAAGATCACAAAACAAGTGAATAGGGCTCATTGAGAAAACTTGACACTTATGAATCTCCCAGAAAAAAAGTGGAAGACAAAGAGTTTGAATATCAGAATTCAGGAAATCACACCCCTTTCTAATTTCTTAGAATTATAAAAAACAAGATATGGTTGTATAGGTTAACAGAATCCATAAAACTTAGAAAGAAGGAATTACTAATTCCTTAAAAAATAGTCCTAAATCTTTAGAGCTTCAATGAGTCATTTACAAAAAAAAAAAGAACCTCTTAAAATTATTTCTATCAAGATAAGAAACAAAAGGGGAAATGTGAATGTGATGTGCCAAAAAAAAAAAGGAAATTTTAATTCATCAAAAATCTGTCTACTTGGCAAAATTAAGCACTTTTTTCCCTATTGGGGAAAAATACAAGCAAAACATTCTTCTCTTCCATCAGAAAACAATGATAAGAAACTTCCTAAATCAGGAACTTGGACATATACAAACTAAACATGTATACAAACTAACTGGAAAATTCATAAAAGATTTCCAATGAGGAAGAAGTAAATGGTTACTAGGGTGTTTATTTGCTACATGAGTAAAATAGGCGAGGAAATAATGGCTAACATTAAAAAAGAAAACTGTTCATCTGAAAGAGAAGGGGAAAAAAAGCAGATAAATTTAGGAACTGTGTTAGTAAGGAAATACTAAATGAGAGGGAGATGCTGGACTTTGAATCCAGACGACCAGTGATCAAGTGATAACAATTAAAAGAATAAGGCTGTTGTTATAGCCTGGGACAGTTCCATGGCTCTGTGGATAGTGTTGGGAAAAGGTCAGGAAGACCTGAATTCAAATCTGTTCTCAGACACTAGCTGAGTGACCCTGAGCATGGTACTTGATCCATTTGCCTTAATCCTCTGGATGAGGAAAGAACATATCACTTCAATATTTTTGTGAAGAAGCCCCCATGGACAGTATTGGCATGCTATGGCCTATGGCATTGCGGAGTTGGACATGACTGAACCATTCAACAGCAATTCTAATTGTTTAGGAAAGAGCAGGGGAGGTCCTGAACTAAGGTGGTAGTTTCCCACTTTGTATATGCTGAGTTTGAGGTGTCGGGGAGAATTCCAGATGGCAATAGATGTCAGTCTATGGGAAAGTTCTTGAGTTTACATTGGGGAAGTTGAGAAGAGAGGACAACAACTAGAGTGGAAGTAGTCATGAAGAGGAGGGACGATGTGAGGGTTGTTAGAGAGGGAAAAGTGACTCGTTTCCTTTGCTTTTTAAAATCCATTGTTTCCTTTAAAATTCCTCTCAAATATTCCTCTCTATGTCTGCATAGGTATGTGTGTATATGTACAGAGAGAGAGACAGAGACAGAGATCTAGAGGTAGGCATGGCATACAGGAGAGACAAAAGAGCAGTATCAGAAAAGGAATCATAAGAAATTGTCCTGGACCTGAATTTCAAAAGAAATTAAAGATTTTAAAAGGCAAAAGGGATGACCCAATTCTCCCTCTAGAATATTTCTTACATCCTCCTTCCCACTCATACTACCAATACTCTAGTTCACACACACACACACACACACACACACACACACACCCTGTAAATGTTATCCCCCTTGACATAATGTAAGCTACTTAAGGATAGAGATTGTTTCATTTTTATTTTTGTTTAAATCTCTTTAACACACAGCACAGTGCCTCGTAGATAGTAATTGCTCATTAAATTCATGTTAATTGGTTTACTAACATGGCAGTAGATTAAATATTGGAAATATAGGAGACGGAAGAGTCAGTGATGCCCACTTCATTTATACATGTGAATCTTCAAAAAATAAGAATTAAATTAATATCAATTAGGTCAGTAAAAAGCATTAAACTATCAAGGTTAGCCTGTTCTTAGTTCAGCCTTCAAAAAGCAAGACATATTTTCTAGCCTAAAGTCCCCGTATTTTTTTTTTTACGATTCATAGATGAATGTGCAACTGTTAAATATTATTTGTAATTTGAATATTTTTGTCAGGAAATCTTGGTTTGAAAATTTAGTGGTAATTTTAAAATTAAAAAAAAAACCTTTTTAAAAGCTTCATCAGCAAAAAATTAAGTCATATCCCTACTGCTAAAATATTATGATAGTTATATTTTGAACACTAAAAATGATCAATTGAAAATAGATTTTATGAAATTTTTCTTAACTGAAACCTTAAGAGTTATTCTAGTTTGCCTGGACACTTGATTCTTCTGTTATTCAATGTAGATTTTTTCTTGTTTGTTTGTTTGTTTGTTTGTTTTTGCCTCTGCAGAACCTCCAACAAGCTATCGTACTACAAAATATTTTCTCAGTTAACTCTAAGAAGACCAAGCTATCATAAATCAAATAAATTGTTTAGCTCCATGAGTTGCCTAGCAAAGAGTTTCAAAACCCATACTTGGTTCCCTAAACCTGGAAAGACAGCAGCATTGGTCAGCAAGAAAACAGACCAATACAGAATAGATATTTTTTCAGAGACTGTTAGCTCAGATGCTAAAGAAATAATGTCCTTCCAAGTTTTAAAAATGCTTGATTTAAATGTCGTGTTCACTGGCCTCTGTGCGATGTGTCTCCAAATCCCAAGTGCCTTATCAGAGGATTCTGGGGACTTCGATGAATCTGTCTGAATATGCTACACAGAGTGATCTTCAGAAATGAAAAATGCTGAAATATTTCCCTTTTTGGGGAAAAAGGATGTTTCATCCCCATTGACACATAGGTTTGCCACATGCTATTCTCTCCAGGGAAGATGACAGAGTCTTGAAATAATGTTAATGTACTTCTCTCTTAAGAGTCTTTAATAGAAAAATAGGATACATTTTTTTAAATGATATTTCCTGACTTTAGGAAGTTTCTAGTAATAATAAAAGTATATTCTTTTAAAAATGCATTTCTCCTCCATGATATTTGATCAATGGGTCTTACCTTTTATTATTGAATTTTCACATTTGACATCATTTTCTCTTACCCAACTAATCTCATATAAATCATACTCTCTACTTCCTTTAACAGTTCTTTAATTAATATGTTAGGTGAAAACAAATATAACATCAATCCTTAAAATAACAGATTAGACACCTTCATTTCACACATTGGTATTTATCATTTAATGTTGCTTCACAAGTCCATGTGTGAGCCATTTCAAATTAAGTTTTCAAGGAAAAAAAAACAATGATAACAAAGGACACCAACTTTTGGATAAGCTATGCCAAATAATTTAATGGAATCAAAATTTATCACTTTAATTTACTAATCTGATTATTTCTGGGGGGCAAAGCAATTACTTCTTAAAAAGGTCCTAATTTCTAAGAAGATATTCAGCACTTGAGAGCAATTCTGGGATAAATTTAAGGAACACATGAAGTAATATCAGCAGAAAAGACTCAGACAAATTTCTCTAATGGTTCCTTTAGTACCAAAATACAGAACAGGAATAACTTCTTTAAGAAATCAGTTCTCATCTTTGATCAGTGTTGCATTCTCATGCTTTGACATAAGAATATGACAAAGAGGGTGCTATCAATTCTTGATTATACAAGATGATAGGAAAGATTTAGAATACAGTGTATCACCCAAAATCAGGGATAAGTACAAATGCAAATTATATTACAAAATATGCAAATTATGAAGCATATGTTGAGCTTTTTCTTTGTCACTCTGAATAATCAAGAGTTAGCTACATCTCTTCTTAAGCAGAAAAGGACCTGTGAGTTATGTGCATTGTTTTCTACTGTGCACACTAATTATAACTGTGTGTGTAGGATTTAGAGGTCATGACTAGTAGTCTTACTCTGGCTCTTTCCTCATTTTATTCCTTTTTGTCACCTGTGTCATGCTTCAGGTCCCCTTTACCTTTCTGTTAATCATATTTTCTTCCTTGCTTATACACATATTCCTGCAGCCATTCTATTATAATCAAGGAATTTAAAATGCTCTAACTAATGTGGATCATTTCAATATGACAATTCTTAGAGAAATTCTTTTGACATTACCAGCTGTACTACATTTCACACTTTGAAATATGATTCATATCCCTCTAGTCCATCATTGATGCCATCTGTAAAGCTGTGAGGATGGGGATAGGGATTAGGTGTTGGGCTGTCTGATGCTGGAAACTGACAAATGTTAAGTGTGGAAGTCCCTTAAATTGATTCCAGTTAACCCCTAAATGATCATACACTTTTGACAGCACAAAGTGTATATATCACCACAATGGAATACAAGTATTCCAATGACATAAAGACAAAACATGGTTCCATCCAAAGATTTAGTCTCAGATATGATATGTACACTTCACATTGGGTAAAGGTGTCTTCAAGACTTGCTCTAACAAAATATATGAGAGAAGAAGCCTATCAGGAAAAAAATGACATTTTTTAAACAAAGTATTTTGTAATTATTAGTAAAGTCAATGAATTTATGTGACTACATATGTAATACTCTATATAATTATATATTTATGTACATGTATTTGAGTAAGTGCATGAAAAGGCCACGTATTTCTTTGTCTTTTTCACTTAACTTAATTTGTCCACCAAAGAAAAACAACTGTTGGGCTGTAGTAGTAGTCTCTTGGTGACTGAGAATGACTATTGTCTTTGTGCAGTTTCATCTACGGTGTACCCTCATGTGGCTTTGGAGTCCAATGGCTGAGGCGCACAGTTTGTGGCACATGGGGCATGGGACCCACCTGTTGCTGATGCCTTTTTTATCTTTTATGAGAGTGTCACCATAAGAGGATAGCAAGGGAGTGGTGGTGGGTTTTAATGGCCCATAGACAGTCTTGAGGGCACTGAAAAATTGTTTGTAGTTTTTCGTATTAGCAAAGTGCTGGATTTCTTCTGCCTTTTTTCCCCACCATCTATTGGGCTGTACTCAAAATCTTTTCAGCTCTGGTAGGGCCTATGCTACTCTATAACTGTCTCCAGCAATCCAGGTCATGTGATACTATAATAATGGTACCACAGAGAAGATAATTAAAGAAACATGAAGTAAAACAACTGGGAATTAAGTTTTTACTCATCAAATTGATAAAAATGATTATTTTTCAAATGAAACTGGACAATTTTACTTGTGTTGTAGTAGAACTTGATCATGAAGCCAGAAAACTTGGGTCAAATGCTGACAATGTTATTGACAAGCTACTTTGTAAAAACATGAACAAGAAACTTAACTTTTATGAATATCTGTTTATCTGTTTGTGTGTGTGTCTAGAGTTTGTCTCTAGACACTCTAGACAAATGGGAGAGCATTTGACTACATGTAAGCTTTAGATTTGCCATTTTCATAGAAAAGATAGATGTCGATTTGACAGTGGTGCAACAGGCTTCTCTGTTAGATAAAGATTTAAAGCTATTGGTGCATGTAAAGGATTCTTTTTCTGTCTCTCACACTGATGAGCTTTTATGAAGCCTCCAAACTCTTTTAACTCTACTGCCTTTTCTCATTTAATTATTTCCTATTTACCCTTTCATCTTGCATATAGTTCTCTGATAGAATCAGGATGCATTCGTATACATATATTTGTTTGGATGTAGTCTCTCTCAGTATATGGTATTTTTGAGGATAGCGCATATATTTTGTCCCTTTTTGTTTAATCCCTAGTGCTTAGTATAGTTCCAGGAACATTGTAGCTACTTAGTAAATGTTTATTTATTGATCAATTGATTGCTACTATAAAGTTCAATGAGCAAGACTGAGAACAGTATTTCTGATGGAAATATATGATTATAAGAAATATGATATCATTGCTATTTTAAAAGTGAACAATGAGAAACAAATCTATTTGTAAGTTATTTGAGTGTAAGGGAACTATAGAGATAGTAGTGCTTTAAAATTATACAATGCTTTCTATTCAAGCATCTCAGAGTTCTTTACAATTAATCTGCAAGTACTTACGACAATCTAACAAGACAATTGGGAAAATTAAGTACTGAAAGCTTAAGTGACTCCACATTTGCTACATGAAGTATCAAGAATGTGATTCTTTTCAAATGGGTGTCACAGTGGCCTGGTAGTGTTTTTTTCTTTGTTGATTATTTAATTTCTTTAGTCCACTGCAATTCATTTCAGCTGGTTTTGGTTTCTCTGTAAGTACTTTTGACAACAATAAAGGAAATTAAAATGATTAAAGTGAAAACATTCTCTTCATAGGCTTGTAATTCAAATCTGTCTGACTCCATTTGATTTTTATATTTGTTCATTGTGCAGAAATATGCTTAGGCTTAAATGGATTAGCCATGCCCTAAATTCCATGCTTATATTGACAATTGGCTGTGGCTTATACTTTAATTTCTACTGTGCTTCTCAAAACTTTTTAAGAATACCATGTGAGGTGAAAATTTATCCTATATAGATTTTAAGATTTGTACATGCCTACTGGTAGAAACTTACACGTCTGAAGAGTTCAATTTCTATATGAAAACACAACCAAATATGGAATTTTTCTGATCGATGTAATTTGTTTTCACAGTTCACATCAAGTTTAACTTCTAAAAGCAAAGACCCAATGATATGAAAAGACAATAGACTTCTTCTGTTTCATGGATCTCTAAATAATGAGTCAGAAATCCTCTTCCATGCCTGTCATCAAAATCTTACCTGAATCAATGCTAAATTACTTTGATTCTCTTTGGTTCTTATATCAGTTCCACCTTTTCTGCTGGAGCCCTATTTTAATGATCTCATCTTTCTTAACCCTCTCCTTTATCTTTAGAGTTCTCTTTTTCTAAAGAACTTCAAAAGAGTTCAAAGAACTTTTTTTTTTAATTCAAAAATATAAAAAACCAGTATGGGAAGACCAATTATAGAAATTCTGTATTATTATTCATAAAAATCATATTTCTTTGACTAATATATGAGATGCACTGTCCACTGGTAATACAAAAAAGGAAAACTTACTTCTGGTTTATTTGCTAAAGTAGATAGATAGATAGATAGATAGATAGATAGATAGATAGATAGACAGATGGATTGATGGAGTGATAGGTACACATAAATAATGAGACAAGTTTCAAAAGAATTCAGTATAAAAAATTATTTGTGAACAACTTGGATTAGAGCTCTGTTGATGATGTTCTAAATTAAAATCTCCATATATTCTGGCATATTTTCATATTAGTCTTTAGCCCATCAGCAAAATCATAATAAAATGTATGAGTGTACCCCATGTGTCCATGTTTGTATGGACATCTATGTGTGCATATACACACTTCCACACACAGGCACTCTCACAATGCATTAAGCATGCACAATGCACTAATTAGATGCGTGTGCATGTGTTTATACATACACATATGTACATGTATATATTAATGTGTACACATATGAATACAGGCAGGTATATGCACACATATACTTACACACATATGCACACACATACTTACATAACTAAACAAAAGAAGAGTTGTTGACATTTTAAATATTTTTACAAGATTATCAGAATGGTTCCTAAATAATGAATATGACATATAGTCACCTTTTCTTACCCTTTCATTTGTGATAACAGCAACAAAAAAGTGTAATATAATGGATGACAATTATTTCTGTTAGGCCACAAGGAGAATTCTGTTCACTAACCATGCCCTTTGGTTCACCAATGCTCATTTCTCTTTAAATATGTGATCATCTTGCCCACAAAACACTGGGCTCTATTTTTACTGCTGATCAACGGAAGCTTTTTAATTTTTGTTATGATCACTTACATATCTTGCTTTGCATTCTCTCTTCATTTTATTGTCTATGTTCCTCTTTTCCATTCCCACATCTTTGCTCTTTCAGAATTCTTCTTGTATCTCAATTTTCCAGTTTGCTATATACTTTTATAAGAGAAGAATTTGCAAAAAAGAGAAATATGCAAAAGAAGGACATCTAATCCAGTGAAGCAAGAAGCAGCCCAAGTGGGGGAGGGACAGAAAGGAAGAGATCCAGGATTCCAGGGTGAGAACAGAGGCTGAGTAGAACTCAAAAATGCCACTTCAACTCTCACTCCTTTAGCTGAGAGCCTGACAATAGGATCTCAGAGGTTGTAGGTCTTTCTCTGGACACTAACTGCTTCCTAGTGATCCCTGGAAGTCTTTTGCTCATCTCAAACATTGTAGATTGGACTTTGAAAGAAGCCATCTATTGAGAAAATCCTCTACAAGGATTTTCTCCACTTCTCTATCACCAATTTGTCCTGAACTCCAGCAATTTAATCAGACTAGTTCAAGAGTAGGGACAACCAGCAGCTGACCAGAAGAGGGGGTCAAGGCTGAGGACCTGGACCCCCAAGATTTGGATTGGGGTAAGTCTGCCAGTCTCTAGGGACTCCTGCTACCCACCTTCCATACTCAACTTTCAATTTCCCTTCCCTGTGTGGTTCTCTCCTAAAGTGTTATTAGTTAGATCAAATCTGCCTACTTTCTGACACCAAAGAAGGGGACTAAAGATTTGTAGAGAACCATACCTCTCCCCAAAGAGGAGGATTAGCTCAAGACCAGGGATGAGGAGTGAACTTAGATCTTAGGAAAAGTGGTAGTTGGGGTACTGAGAAGATCCAGTGGCAGGAAAATCTATCCTGCCTCTCAACAATAACTAAGATCAAGAAGGGAGGCAGTAGGTCATTTCCCTAAAGCCCTCTCCTCTAGTCCTTAACCTCTACCTCCCAACCCCATTCTCTGAGGAAACATATTCTGTCCCCCAAGTAGACAAACTCAGGTTGTCTATGGCGAGGGGAAGAGAGAGGAAGATCAACCTCTTCTCCCCTCTCATTCTCTCAACCTTTTATCTCCTCCCCAATTCACCAATGTGGGTGGGTGTAATTTCTCTTACTGACCTATATTACAGTTTGTAGAATTAAATTTGTAAATCTAACCATAAAATTGTGTTCTATCTTCACTCTCTTTAATAATTTCCTCTATTTTCCCAAGACAATTTTCTTAGTGAAGGAGCAATAAAAACTGGAAGAAAATAAGGAGAGGGAAGAGTGATGCTCTGTATATAAGAAAAAAGTCACCATTGCTCTCAAAGTCTCATGTTGTATAACTCAGGTTATGCATGAATTACATGATGTGGAAGAAGAGTTTTATGATTAAAAAGAGGGAGAAGATGTAACAACAAGTATTCACTTCAGTCAAAACTGTGAACAAGGAAAGTAGATTTTCAGCTTTTCAAGTCTCAACCTGCTTTCCCTCTCTTTCCTGTTTCTGCTACCCTTTCAGATGTTCTTTTGAATCCCTCCATCAATACTTCTGCTCAGGAAAGGAACAGATATCAGGCATATATACCTATGTGTGAACTTAAGTTGCTTGGCTAGTTCTTGAATGAAATATATTCATTTTAAGTCATGGCTAATTTTAGATTGAGACTTGGTTTCCTATTAAAGATGATTTGATACATATGAAGGCAGTTTTAAGAGTTTTCTTTATTTCACACTTGAGATGAAAGCAGTGAGTAGATTCCTGTCACCTTCAGAATAGTACCATATTAATGTTAAGTGGATTACTGATTGACAAGCTGGGGGTAGGGAGTGATGCAAAAATGCAAATATTAGGCCAGGAAAGGGAGGTTTTAGATATTTCAAAGGTTCTTTTTCATAATAAAAGACAACAGAAACATTTCTGGATATGATCAGAATTATCTTTATCATGTATAAAGCCTAAGTCCAAAAAATCACTTAGTAAATTTTAATTACATTTCAATTTTTTAATTAACAGAAATCTATTTTCTCCTCTTCCCACCTGCTACCTTATTAGAAAAAAAGGGGGGGGGTGAAACTAACAAATGAAGAGTCAAGTAAATCAGATCTTTTCATAGGCTTCATTTAAAACAGAATGTTAAGGTATATGTGAGTTATAAAATTCTCAGGGGGGCTATAGGATATCTCTCATAAAGGAGAGGTACTCTAAGAAAGATTAGGTAGATTCATGAAGAGAGAAAAAGCTAAGATGAATTTTAAAGCAAAATTCCAGGAGAAATAATAAGAAATTAGAATGTATAAGGTGGAATTTAACCAGTGGCAACACTAAGGGAATAATCTATTAGAAAATTCATGTTGATGAAAAACACAACAGACAATAGATATATGTAGAAAGGAAACCGGAAGGCAGTGATGAGGAAATTCACTTCAATTAATTTGAGTAAGGAATGTAATGTCCTTATCCAAGAGAAAAGCTAATGAGATTTTTCTGGCCAAATCTAGGATTAAACTGGACAAGCTGATAAGGCACATGACTTCCAGGACAGAGATTTTATCCTGAAGTATAACCTGCATATACAGAAGATCTAGAAATAAAAAAGACTAGTTTTGCCCAGGAGCCAAGGAAACTGAAGAATAAGTTGAGTTTTGAGCCATGTGTAGAAGTTGGACTATGGACTGAAAAGCCCTAACTCCAAAGCTAGGGACAAAAAAATAACACAAATAGAAAAGAATTAGGAAAAGCTAGAATGACCTGACAAGCTTTATGTCAGAATAGTACTAAATGACCAATAGGATGTTATAATTACAAATGGCATCAGATGATGATCTGTAGCACTGTATCACCCTATTACATCATAAAAACAACATTGCTTTTATATAGTTGATTTCACTTCTGCTAAATAAAGTAGATGTGAGAGGAATAAGAATTTTATTGACAGAGAAATTAAAATGTGGAGAGGGATAGAAATAACATGAGCCAAAAAGCTTTTTTAAAAGGAAAATCTTATCTTTATCAATAGACAAGAGAAGAGAAGTTCATCCGGGGGAATCTTTTTGGGAGGAGCTCCAAGGGTATGGTATTCTTCATTTCAAACTTAATTTGCTTATGTATAAATCAGAATCTCTTAAGAAACCATTTTGACCCATGATTACTTTTTATTTTAAACCATGTTTCCTAGAACCCACTCTATTCTATCATAAATAATAATAATAACAATAACAATATGTTACATAGCAATTGAAGGTTTGCAAATTGCTTTGCATATGTATCGGGTTTGATTCTTACAAACACTCTGAAAAGTGGATGCTGTTATTATCTCTATTTTTCAGGTAAAAAAAACTGAAGAAAAAAACAAAGGTTAATGGGCTTGCCAGCATTATTATACAACTAATAAACATCTAAGGGGAAATTTGAACTAAGGTCTTCCTGAGTCCAGCACTCTATTCACTCTCCCATAAATAAAATGAGAAGTTTCTTGCTGATCCAAACATATTTCTGAAGTATCTACTCTGTGAAACATAGTCATTTTCCTCAAGGATTTAGGGAGATGTGTATCTATATGTAATAGAAGTGGAGAGGAAGGCATTCTGAGGCAAATTAGAAACTCAAACACAGTAAGACAGAAGCTTTGGATAGCTGGAGTTTTGAACCTTTCATGCTGCTAAAATTGGTTTAATTTGCTCAGTTGAAGGAGGTGTCCCCAAGAAGGAATTGACTCCAATTTTGCCTATTTCTTTACTTAATCTTTGATATGTGAACCCCTTCTACAACTGCAATTCACATTTTGCAGCCTCACACTCCTGCTTCAGTCTTGATTTTTTTCACTTGATTTGATTTTTATTCTAGACTTTCTTTAAAGTTTCTCTTATTCTTCTTCCCAATACCTACATACTAATATTTACAATGACCGGGTCTCAGAAGACTTGGATTCAAACACTGACACTTCTATTTATTAGCTTTGTGATCTTAGGCAGATCATTTCATTCATGGGATCAGGGGTTCTTTATTTGTAAAGTAGAAGTCATAATATTGCTCTGCCGGGGGTTGTTACAAAAATTCAATGATAAGGTATCATATAAACCTAAGGCCTTGGGACAGGCAGGGTTATCTGGGGTTTAGACAGTTTTCTTTGAGTCTACAATTTTTATGGGACCAAGAGAGAACAGTTACATATTGTCTGGGATATGACTCTGGGAAGGTTAACGAGGGCAGAAGAATCCATAGTTCACAAATGCAAGTCATGCACTAAAGAATTCAATTATGGAGGGAGCAAAGGGATTAGAATGTCAGGTAAGTGGGGAGGTCAAGAGAGTAAGTCTGGGACACAAGCCAGGAGACAGAAATCCAGTAGGCAGGCCAAGTACAAAGCCAATCAAGCTGGGCAGGAGTAATTAGGAATGACGAATCAACAGTTACTACAATCAAGGAAGCAGGCTAATTTAAGTGTGGCACAGAGAGACTTTAGTTCCCTCCTACATCCAGACAGAACTATTTCTGCCCCTGGGAAGCTTATGTTGGGAGGTGGACCATACATAGCACTGGTAAGTCCATACCAGGCAATTTTAGGAGTTGAGAGCACTAACAATTAGCAAAAATCAAAAAGGCTTCCCTAAGATGATGGCATCAAAGCTGAACCTTTAGAAAGAGAAGTATTCATGAAACAGATGAGGACAGAGTTCATTTCATGAGCAATGGACAATAATCAGACAAAGAGAGAGGTATCATTGCACTGAATTGGATTTTTTAAAAAAATTATAGAATGTAGAATGTGTGAAAGGCAATAAAATAGAATGCTTTAAAAAAATGAGGGCAGAATGATCTAAATACCAGGCTGATCTTGTGGTGGCAAAAAATGGAAAATGAATGTTTGTCCATCAATTGGGGAATCACTGAACAAATTGTGGTATATAATAGTGAAGGAATTCTACTGTGCTGTAAGGAATGATGATCTGGAGGATTTCTATATGAAATGGGAGAACTTCAATGAACTGATGCAGAGTGAAATGAGCAGAACCAAGAGAACACTGTACTCAGAAAGTGAAACACTGTGGAACAATCCAATGCAATGTACTTTGCTACCAGTAGCAATGCAACAAGCCAGGACACTCTTGAAGGACTTATGTGAAAGCATGCTAACCACACTGAGAAAAAGAAATATGGCAATAGAAATGCAAAAGAAAAAAATATGACATCACTTATCACATGTATATATGGGTATGTGATTTGGGGGTTAGGCTTTAAAAGATCACTCTATAGCAAAAATGAATAATACGGAAATAGGTATCAAGTGATTGCATTGTACAATCCGTTGAAATTGCTTGTTGGCTCTGGGAGGCAGGAGGAAAGAGAAGAAGGAAAGAAAATAAATCATGTAAACATGGAAAAATATTTTAAAATATAAATAAAAAACTAAATACCAGGCTGAGTGGTTTTATTTTATTTTAGCCAGTGGTAGTTTTTGAGCAGGCACTGAGATGTCCAGACCTGTGCCTTAGGAAGATGATTATCATAACGTAATTTTAGATGTTTGAGAGAGGGATGAGAATCAAAACAAGAGACTATTTAGGAGGTTATTAAAATAGATTAGATGAGAAGACCTGAAATAGATCAATGATATAGAGAAAAAAGAATAAGGAAAGAGTTGTTGTAGAAGTAGAAGTGACAAGATTTGCCAATTGGTTGCATTTAGAGACTGAGGAAAATTCAAGGATGGCTATAAGACTGTGAACCAAGATTACAAATATGGTGGTGCCCTCTTTCAGAATAGGAAGCTTTGGAGAAGAGATTAATTTAGAGAGGAAAAAGCTAGTTTTTATTTTAGATATTTTGAGATATCTATACGACAGGAATGGGTAAGTAGCAAGTGGATTGATAATGTGAGACTTCCAATAAGGAGACACTAAAACTAGCCCTAGCTAGCTGCCTAGAATTTTGACTCTGGGGTGATAATTGAAGTCATGAAGATCTTCAAGGATGAAAATTTTGAGAGAGCCAAGAACAAATTTTATGACTGAGCTTTGAGGGGTTATCAATGCACAGGGAAAAGAAAACAGATGATTATCTAAAAGAAGCATACTGAAAGGAAATAGTCTCACATCCGGAGGAGAATCTGAAGACAGTAGTATGGAAGGCAAAGGAAAAGAGAATAGTACCCAAGGAAAAGAAAGGGTGAGCAATGTCAAATTTTTACAAGGATGAAAAAATATCAGATAAGGAATGAGAAAGGGCCACTGGTTTTAGCATTCAAGAGATATTAGAATTCCTGGAAAGGATAGTTTCTATTGAGTAACTGAGGAGAGAAGACATTCATTCATGTTTACTCTCATTCATTAAAAGCATTTATTATGCTAGATTTTATGATCAGTGAATGAGTTGGTGATGAGGAACTAGTTTGGTTGTGAAAGAGAGAGGATATAGGAAATAGCCTAAGGGGATGGCATGTTCAAGGAGAGTTCTCTTATCCTATACTCTCCCCATGCCCCCACCCCTTTTTTTGGGAGAAGATAGGCATGTTTATAGATAGTGAGAATGAGCTCTAAGTTCAAGTTTCCGTTAAGTCTCAGTTCAAATGTCTCTTCCTAACTTGAGGTTTTTCTTCATGCTAACAGTTGTTTATGCCCTACTATATGCCCACAAAAAGTTAGAAGATAATTCATACATGATTCAGTCCAATAATCTCATTTTATGGATAAGGATCTGGAGGCCTAGCAAAGGAAATCAAATAATTTAATCAAGATTACATAGTGCTGTAGAAGCCAAATAAAGATTAGAGTCATCCTTGAAGTTTCTTGATCCCCTATCATGTTCATCTTAAATTAAATAAAAATATAAAGCAAAATTCAGTTATCTGAAAATTCACTTTTAAGATTTAACTACTGTTATTATTGTTATTATTATTAGGCATTAATAAGGTCAAATTATACAGAGGCTTGCCCTTCACTTGTGATGTTCTTTGAATTGTTCCTGAGAAGAAAAATTAAGGTTTTCCTATATCCTGTTATTTACCAATTAATTAAATTTGAATGGCATTGTCACAACCTCTAAAACAACTGTAGTGTTGGAGAGGAAGATTATTATCAAACTAAATGTTTGTCTATTTTTAAAAATACATAAATCTTTGATACATTTTTATGTGTGTGCCTGTGTATAAAGTATGATACTTGGCTTTTGAGCTCTTGTCCAACATTCTGAAAGGACACTGGATATAAACCACATGTAGGAATGTAAAGAAAATATCGTCCTGACTAAGCAATATTATAGTCTTTCTTTAGAATTAAATGCCAACAAACATCTTGAAAAATCAATTGTAAATGGAGAATCATCTAAAGGAAATCTTTGTAGTGTTCCCATTGATTTCAGAAGTGACTCAGTATCTTAAATCTAGGGCAGCATCCATAGTAGGGTGCTATAGTACTCACTGTTGGGCGAGATAATAAAAATTCAAGCATGCCTGTAAGAGAGAAACAAAATAATGGATTTCTAATGCACATTGAGTTGATAATAAATGTCTACTTACACTTCAGCAAAGCTTTCATTGTAACTAACATACTTAGCTTATACAAAACTACTGTAAAATGTGACTATTTGGATGACATTATTTCTATGTTCTCTTCAACTTTCAATACATAGTTTTGTGGTTTTACACTTAAAATTATCTTTCAAGAACTTATTAGGTCTACATTCTGTCAGCAGTGCTAGTCATCTGCTTTAGCTCTGTATCCCTGGAAATCTGATAGGCAGGTCAACCTTATTTTGAGTCAAGTAAATGATAAAAGTATCAAAGAGAACAGAGCAAAAAACAGACTCCTGGAGTGTTTTATCAGTGATTCATCCTCTACCCACAACCCCACCATTAGTAACTACTCAAAGGGCACAGTATTCAGTCAATAAACTAGTTATCAATACACCCAAGTGTATTATAACCTAGACCATAGGTGGCAAACATATAGCCCATGGGCCAAATGTGGCCCCCCAAATTCCCAAATGTGGCCTAAACCAGGATGAAATGTAATTTGAAAAGAAGGAAATACTGTAAAATATACATAGGTTAGTAAATAAACATGTAATCTTTGAAGTCAACATGGGGTCAGAAGAATCCTTTTGTTAACCTCATTTATATTTGAATTTGATACCACTGATTTAAATCATTATTTCAATTTTGTCTATAAGGATAATATTAGAGACATTGTAAAAATATTTTTTCATAATTCCTGACACAATAGAATAATGATAATGGTGCTGATTATATTATATATTTACATAATGTTTTAATGTTCACAATATGCTTTTTTGTAACCACTTTGTGAAACAGGTTATACAAGTACTATTCCCATATTATAGATGAAGTACCTGAGGCTTAAAGATAGATTATAATGATGATTGATTCAAATGAGAATAAATTTAATAGAAATATATCCTACATTTTATGTGAAAAAATGAACCTTATGAATTTATGATAGAAGAAGCAGTGGTGAAGAACTATTCTCTTTTCTGGCTCCCACCTTTGGAACGTATATATTAACAAAGCCAGATCTATCAATGTTTGTTTGTTTTTTTTTCCTTTTCACAAAACTCTGGTTAAATCCTTTGTCTCCATTCCTGATGAGAATAATATCAGTGAATGTGTGGTGGTAGCAGGAAAGGAAGGAATGAAAGTGCCCACAAGTCCACCATTGTCCCATATATAAAATGATTCTCTGATTCCTTTTAACTGAAGGCAGAGGAGAGAGAAGGAAAAAGTTCATTAGTGATAATACCTTCCCATAAATATCCTATCTGAAACAGTAGACCACTCTCTCTCTCTCTCTCTCTCTCTCTCTCTCTCTCTCTCTCTCTCTCTCTCTCTCTCTCTCTCTCTCTCTCTCTCTCTCTCTCTATCTCTTTCTCTCAATTTCTTTCTCTCTTTCCCCTTTAACCGCTTAATTTCTTCCTCTATAACTTTCCCTCTTTTTTCACTCACAAATTCACTAATTCATTATGTAGGGTCTGGCTATTGTCTCTGCTCCGTCTTTAGTTCTGAATACTAGGGATATGATATGATATCTGGCAAGAAAGGAATTATGGGTACATTCCTCTTTACATCCAAATATGGGCTTCTCATAATGATTTGATTTATAGCCTTCCTCTCCAGTTTGTTTCGAACTTAAATTGCTAATCTATATTCTTTTTCAATCACATTTTTATATTTCATCTTCCTTTATTAATGGATATTTAAAATGGAATAATGTAATTTATTCACCTTCCAATGTCTTTACATTCCTTTAAGTCTTCCTCCCCATCAACCTCCCCATTTATACTTTATTCTATATTGTGCAGTGGGCTGCAATTATTTAATTGTGTGTTTCATTTTTGGAAAAAAGAATGTCTGAAAGACACCATAAAAAATAAGCTTGCATTATATTTAAATGGTAAGCTTGGCATCTTCTCCTAGTCTATTCACAGTAGTTAACAGGTGTGAATTGCTTTTTCACTAGCATAAATTTCCTGCTGTGCAGCCCTTTGTTCACTTCCTGCTGCTTCCCTATTCTATTATGACTACAAAAATACCTGATTTTACCTTAATGTAATTTTAAATGTTTTACTGCTTTGAACAATGTTTATTTCTAAGGCCTTGCCTCCTAAAGAAGTAAATACAACGAAACAAGCAAATATCTGGCACCCATTGACTTCACATAAACTATGGACTTAGAAATTCTGTGGTGTGGTATATTGCATTTTATTTCAACTCTTCTATTAATGTTGCTGACCTACCTAAATTGGGTTCAATCTTTTTTTCTAGGAAATTATTCATGGAATTTTTTTCTTATGGGATTCTATATAGAGGTCCTGCATAAAACCTTTTATTTAAAGTCCATAATTCAAAGCTTTCTCAGAAACAGCTTAATTTGTTTTTGTTTTACATATTTTACATACATACATATATATGTATGTATATATATATATATATATATATATATATTGTTTGCTATTACCCTTCTGCCAAATCTCCCAAAGGATATAAATCCTTGAGGGATAGTTCATTATTTGTCCTTAGTACAATCACTAAATATAACTTCTGTCTTACAACCATTCATCATTAAATGCTTCTTGAATGATTGAATGATAAATATTTTAATAATTATATATAAAACAAATACTTGAATGATAATTATTATTGATAGTAAATTCTAGATTTCATTTGTTTTCTTCCTCTCTCTTTCCCATGATGATCTCCTCCATTTTGAACATTTTAGTTATTATTTCCATACAGATATTTCCACGTTGGGACCTTTCTCCAGAGCTAGAGACTTAAGTTGCCTACTGAGCATCTTCTTGTGTTTATACAACTAATTGAACCTAACAGACAGCATCTCTCCCTGCCTTTGAGTGTCTTTGTTAGTTGTATCACCACTGATATGATTATATTTACTTATAACCTGAGATTCGCCTTCAACTCCTCCATTTTTTCCCAGACACTACAAAATATCTCTTTATTTTCTCATAACCAAGCCCCTCATCCTTTTCAGGTTTTCAAATTTTCATATTTACATAATTCTTATAGCTTTGAATCAGTATGGATTTCCCTCTTCAATTTCTCCCTACTTCAAATCCATCCTATAGATTTGATTAATCTTGGGAATTTACAGGTTTAATATTATCACCCAACTGCCTCTAAAATTGTAAGAACTCTCTATTACCTTACAAATTCAGATTTCTTAGCCTGGAATCCAAATCCCTGCTAGCACCTCTCTTTCCATCTTTATGCCACAGCATTCCCCCTTATGTATTTTATATTCTAGCTAGCTTTGATTTAATGTTATTTTATACACCCCAAATTTTCCCAACTGCATTTCTTTGTTCCAATGGATTATTATGTTTGCTTGTTACTGTCCATATGCCCTTTGTAAAGTTACTTAAGCTCTCAAGGCCTTAGTTTCCTCCTTTGCAAAAGGAGAGCAGTCAAATCAAATTCTATGAAAGCCTCCTCCTGCCAACTTCCAGGGAAGAAGCTATGGAATATTAGAAAAAGCACAGATTTCAGGAAGAAAATCCTTGGATTTAATATAATTATTTATGAAACAATTTGAAAAACAACCCCATCTTTCTGTTCCTGTTTCCTTTTCCATAAAATTAGGATAACAACCCTTATATTACCTATTGGACAATATTGTTGATAATACCAAATAAAAAATTAATTATTTCTGGCAGATATTGTATGTCTACTACTTGACATTCTTTTCTACCTAGTCTTGAAAGTCTATTCAAATTTAATTAATCAGAACATTTATTAAGCACATACTAGGGAGCCAGGCACTGTACTTGATGATGGAGATATAAAACAGTGATATAAATATAGATATAAATTAATTAATTATAAATTATGAATATATATTTATGTATTATAAATATAAATTTATATAGATATAAAACTTTACAGGGAAACCTCATTCAAGCTACACATAGAGAATTATAGTTTCTGAACCAGCTGTGAGTCAGAGAAGAGACCAGGAGAAGAGACAAGGAAAGTAGAAAATTTTGATGCTGGAAGGAATCTTAGAAATCATTTATTCTAACTATATGCTTAACATGTACCTGAGTCATTACAGATTGTTCCCTGAAGGAATATTTCATCCTTGAAGATAAAAACAATAAAGCCAGTGAGATGTTAACCATTCTTCAGAAAACGTTTTTCAAACAGAACAAAGACTATCATCCTACTCTTTGCACCAAACTACATCCATACCAGAAATACTATGCTTTGATTCTCTATTTGCTTTACCTTGAAAAGGAAAAAAACAATATTTAACAGATTTGTAAAACATCTGGAAGAGTATAATTTGGATATTGTGAACAAGGGGATGACCAAGAGCAAAGAGAAAGTTGAAGTCTGAAGAAATGCTGAGAAAAGGAGCAAATGGAACTTTCACCAGACCTTGGGCGGATGGGATGGAATGCCATCCAGGCTCAAAAACAATTGGAGCCAAAGACTCAAAGTTCTTCTCATCTGGGACTTTGTGTGGAGCTGGTTGGAAGAAATATCAAGCTCAAAATCCCTTTGCTTGAACTTAATGAAGATCTCAATGCCCAACCAAAGCCAACCTTTGGGACTCTTTTTCCCTTAGGGGAACCTAGAGCATATTCCCTGAAGAGATTTCCTTCATCAAGTCCTCAAGAGTTATTTAGGAAAGAAAATATTAGGGATTTCCCCTTCCCTCTGCCATTCCCCTTCCTTTCATTCCCTCATTCTTTCAACAACCCTATACCAGAGTAAATTAGATACTTTTGAGTTATACCAGAAATTGATTCAGAATCTATGTAGTAGGAGGGAAATTTCAATCCATCAGTTAAGAAGGAAGCTGTGGGGAATATACTTACCCTTAAATCTGGACTGACTGACTCCATTAGTAACTGCTCAACTCAGTGAAAGAAAGAGGAAGTGTCACATAGAATTCAGTCCCCAAAGAGTTGTTCAGTTGTTCCTTCCCTTTCTAAGCCCCCCTCGCTATTACAATGTGTAACAAATTCCATGCCATACAAGATGTCCAAATAGAATCTACATGATTATTATGGTTTGGTGATAGGGAGGAGATAAATATTTCTGGTGGTGATTAGAGTAAGCCACTTTGGAGGTCTCCTTTTACTCAGGAATTCCATGGTTTTATGATTCTAAAATAATGATGGACTGGAAGAGCAAAGAGGTGCAAAAATCACCAGATATTATTACTAAGGAGAAAAAGTAACCAAGAAAATATCTCCAGGTACACATATTTCCTTCTATACCTATATGAAAAAATTATGGAAATGTGTGCATCAAGGAAATCCTTTATGGGATTATTTTTAGGAAACATAAAGGCTTTTGTAAATCATCTTGCATAGTACAACATTACTTTTAACCAATCGAGAAATGTAAAGAATAAAAAAACCTCATGGCATTTATTGTTAGCTAATTATTTAAAGAATTTGATTCTATAGAACAAAATGCCACCTTAAAGACTACCTACTAACAGGGTGACTCTAATGCTTCAATCAGAATTTTTGGTAAGAATAATCACATCAGTATGGTCACATATGTAATCAAGTATTTGAGCAAATATAGGGAAAATACACAAGATAATCTTACATTACTGATAGAGAACCATAGAAAAAATGATGCTTAGGATTTGCCTTTAATGCATGCTAGCTCTGTGATCATGGTAAATATATCTCATCTCTTAATACCCTAGTCGATTTTCTAAGAGTTAAAGTTACAGATAAGTTGCCTTCTGTGGTAACAATTCCCTACAGCTATAAAAACAAAACCTGGACAAAAGAGAGAAATGGTAGAAACAATTTCATGTAGTCTTTTATCTAGCACAGCATCTTATATATGAAAGATTTGTTATAGATCATGTGAATTAATGAATCAATGAACATAGGTTAATGTGGCTTAAGCTTCTTTATTGATATTAGGCTTTGAAAAAGAAGCAGGATTATATAGGTAATATGGAAAGCAGGTATTTGTTCAATGAATTCTTCTGTCCAGGGATTTATTCATAGATTGAGACTATTCCATCTAAAAACAAGGAAATCTTCTGAGCAGGTCTTTTCTGTATAAAGAAAAAAGAATGAGAAGTCTGACACTGAATAAATCCTATCTCACAAGTAAAATTCTCTAATAAAACTAAGAAGGCCAGAAATGTACCTTAAAAATAACAACTTGCCTCATATTATAGGAAATAGTAATTGTGTTTAGGCACATAAATCATTTTTGTTTGTTTGTTCTATAAAAGTAGCTTCTCATTAATTGAGAAGCAACCTGGCATGGTGGATCAAGCAGTTGGCTAGAGTCAAGCAAATCCATTGCACACCCTTTTTAACTATGTGACACTGTCAAGACATTTAAACTCTATGATCCTTGGTTTCTCCATTTGAAAATTAACAACATTGATTTCAATATTGTTTTGACAGTCAAATGATTTAATGCATGTATGTATGCAAAGAGCTTTGAAAACAAGCAGTAGATAAATGTGAACTATTTGTCTTTTTCCTTTTTCTTCCTTGTTTCCTGCCTTCCTTTCTTCCTTCCTTCCTTTTCCTTCATTCCTTCCTTCTACTCACTCTCCTCTTCTTCCCTTCTTTATTATTATTATTTTTATTTATTATATTATTATAAGTTCTTAATTAAGACTCTACAACTCCAGTTAGAAACTGAGGAATGAGCTTGCAAGGTGATTGCAACTTCAATTCTGGACACAGGAAATCACTTTTCATACTTCTTTAATCTCCATATTTTTCCTTTTTTTCCTCTATACAAATTCTACTCAAAAATTAGTCCCACCTCAGTTTGTATTTACCATAATTATAATAGCATAATTGGCATGCATTATCATTTTTCTGTATGTGCTCTGTCCAAGCTTCAGCTAAGGAGTTCCTGTGTTGCCCTGGAAACAGACCTTTGGCTTGCACAACTGTATATCTTCTAGCCATTGTATATTGATTTCTCTTGATTCAGAATTCTTATGGCTTCTTTGGGTCAAGTTGTAGAGCTATTGCCATTCTACACTGGTGTAGGAAGTTTCTTACATATATGTTAAAAAATAGATCTGGAGCTTCCATATTATCAGATGATATAATATTTGTAAATCATTTAGCACAGTATCTTCTACATAATAGCTACTATATAAATGTTTATTCTCTTCTCTTTTCTTCTTCTTCCTCCAAAAATCCTAGAAAGAATAAGCTGAATATGATATTTTAAAATAAATCTGCAGAATTTATTCCAGAGGCTGCAGGAGGATTGTCTTCTGTCCATCTTGACAGTCAGAACAAGCCTTTATCAGGTCACTCTCACCAATTTATAACCAATTTAAACTACTATTTGGGTAAACCAACCAAGCATTTATTAAACACTCAGTATATAATTGGTAAGCTAAGCACTGGGGATACAAAACAAATTACCATTATCCTCACTGAACTAATGGGGAGGCAACTGGCATGACTTTCTCTCTCTCTCATATATACATCATATATGTACATATACACACAGACATACAAACATAATCTCATGAAATGTGTTACTGAATCTTGGTGGAAATTAGAGAAACTAAGGAGCAGAGTTAAAGAGTGGAGAATACCTAATGAGGGAGACAGCTGCCAAAGAGGGAGACATGTGATGACATTTATTTGAGTAACTCAAAGTTACCCAGGATTAGTGGAATGTAGGGAGTATGAGGGAAAGTAAAGTATAAAAAGAATTGAAATGTAGGAAGAAATTGAATTAACAAGGACTTTAAATGCCAAAAAAGGAGTTTACATTTGATCCTGGAGGTTAACAGCAAATCCTTGGAGTTCGTTGAGCAAATGATCTGACCTAGGCATTAGAAACATCACCTTGGCAAGAAGTGAAGATAAATTAAAGTAAGGAGTGACTTCAGGAAGAGAAGTCAATTAGAAAATGACCATAAAGATCTAGACTAGCAATGGCACAGTAGGTAGCGCATGAGTCCACAAGCTGAAGGTCCTGAGTTTCATCCTGGAAAGGAAGGTGTGATATACTGGGAAAGGCTTCTGGAGACAAAAGAGCTACTTGACTTCGGATGGGGTCTACCTCCCACCTGAAGTGGATGTCTATTGTCCGGGGAAGTGGGACCTTCCCTCAGGGGGAAAATTCTCCTGTGACAAGGTCAAAAACTGGGGTTTCTACCCTCAAACTAAATAAACTGGGGATCTCTAGATTTCCATGTTGATATAAGTCAGGAGATGATTTTTAAGGATTGATATATAGATTTGAGATCAGAAGAAAAGGTGATGTCCCATAGATATCCTTTTAGAGATATTTACATTCATTAAAGTGATAAGATAAATAGCAAAGGGTAGAGAGGAACTGTAGGACAGATAGGAGGAAGAACAAGGAATAGTTTATCATAAAAATACCATCAGAAAGAGGTGATTAAAGATATCAAAATACCACAACAATCAAAAAAGCATCTTGATGGTGAAAGGATAATCAGCTATGGTAATTAATGGATCTTTCATAACTGGAGAGTTTTAGTTAAATGAAGAGATAGGAAAATTGCAAAATATTTAAAATGTGGGAGGAGAGAAAGTAGAGGCACACTGTAGTTCTCTCTCATATCTATTCTTCAATCCCTATGAGTTTAGTTATAATAGGAAGGGAAAATATATAATAATAGGTATCAAGGATCACAGGACCAAATAAGGCTACTTTTAAGAAGATTTTCTCAATAAAGCTCTCCCTAACTGGAGGTGTTCTATTGATCTGCATTTGTGTCATCTCTTTTGATATCCAACTTCTATGTTTTCACATTTCAACTCTTTTTTTAAAATGTTCTTTAATAAAATCTTAATAACAAAATAAATGCTCACATTTATATAACTGAAACTATTTCTTTGTGTTCACTTATATTCTGGTTCTATTATTTTTGTCTGTTTTATATTATAAGCTTCCAGCATACAGAAACTATGCTTAGGCAATTTTCTCTCACAAAGGTCAATATAACATTCAAGAGAAGTGAGGTATTATATAAATATGGTTTTAATCCAGTAACATTGATGAATTTGGCATATATCTCACTATACTTTTTCTTATGAGGCAACTCTTCACATTACTTTCTTCCAATATGCTGATCAGTGCTTATAGCTAATTAAGGATAATGCAAAATATTCAGTATCACACCTGGGCCTTAGTTCTGGAACATGATAATTTTGCTGCTAATTTTTATAATTCCATTTTATTCCATTTATAATACACTTCTGAGTTTTCAATATCTCTGCCATATTTTGTTAAATTATATAATCTCATATATTATGATATATAATATAATAAATCATATGATATATAATAATATGAACTGAAGAGCTCACTTAGCTAACTGCAATCAATCAAAGAAATTATGTAATAGAAGGAGTGTATTCACTGTTTGCAATTCAAGTCTTCAGACAGCTGGGTAAGGTTAAGTTACTGACCATAAACCCTTTGTTTAGCACCTCCTGTGTCCTAGGCAGTGTGCTAAATTCTGGCATTAAAAAATAAAAAAATAAATAAGTTATTCCATACCCTCAAGAAGATTGTGATTTAATTGGAGGAAGACAACAAACAAAAATGAAGCTGAAAACAGGGCAAAAGAAGATATCTAGAGGGCGGACATGATTGCAGTGTCTGGACGGGAATGGTCAGGGAGAAAAAGAAGCACTGTCTCAATTGAAAAAGCCTCAAATTGAAGTTTTTGAGCTCTACAACTTCATCTTCTTTGATCACAGGTGGGGCCTCAAGACAGGAGGATGAGTTGACCTATGAGTTCCATAGTTAAAGAGATCTTCCAAAGATGATGAGTTTTCTGGGCAATGAGGGTCAAGTCCAGAGGAGTGTAAGCAACTGAAAATGATTAGAGAAGTAGTAAGCTGTTAAAAAGAAGAGAATTCTGTGTATGCACATAGGAATAAATAGGAATAAATCAGTCTTCACCCTTTATACAAACTCTCATCTGTGCATGAGAACAGAGGTAAGCTGAACTGAGTGAAATGACAATTAAATGATAATATATTTACTACTCCTCATTGGATGAATATTTCTATTTCTTTTCAACCTCATAATACTGTAGTTATCCAACTATTTTACTGGTAGTTTATTAATAAATATGGTTGTTTTAATAGGATTCTATTTTATGAAACACATAGAATTAAGTTCCATTGAAGATAATCCAATACTTGAATGAAATTAAAACAAAACCTTGTATGTTGCTCCTCTCATGGACCTTCTCTACAGAGCTGACCATAAGTACAGACACCAGATGCAGAAATAGTGATGAATGATGATAACGGTGATGTGAATGATTATAATGATAATGACAATGTAAGTTCTACTTTGCTTTTGTTTTAAAAGGCAAAGAAACGAAATATTCTATGAAATTCAAATATAAATACAGGATTGGCATTCAAGTTAGGTCCACAGAGGTGCTTTTCTCACTATTTCCATGGAGGCAGTGCTTTGTATCACCTCTTATATCACAGTTTTCAACCACAAGCTATTGGCTTTTGTCATCAATGCTATTTTGCATCCATTTCATCTTTTTCTCTCAGTGAGATTTCCTTTGCATGCCCAAACACACAATTCTCAGCAAGCTATCAGAAATCTCTGAATAAACATCTGGGTGAGCTTTGGCAGACTGGATGGCTGAGAACAGATTTCAAATATTGGCAGAGGGAATCCCTTTCTCAGAACATAAATAAAGTTGTAACGAACCAAGAGCACAAGAGAAAAGACCATTTTACAGAATAACTGCACCAATGAAACAGCCTCCGACAGGGAAGCAGGCACAGGTTGACTATGTGACTTCCTGTGGGAGTCCTGTTCTTCTAATAGTCCTGCTGTTTCTGTTCCTTCAAATACACTAAAATCTGTTGTTCACAGCATTGGCATGAGGGGCTGATTCTCTTGTGAGATAATCAATCAATCAATCAATCAATCAAGTATTTACTGAGTGCTCATTCTGTACCCTGGACTTCCCCAGTCCTATGGAGAACACAAATGGCAGGACCTAGATTCAAATGCCTAATAGACTATTTGGGTAAAGATGACTAACATAAATGAACAATTAATGAATAGTATGACTATAATTGAATCCTAAAATTGGATGATGAGGACGTCATAGGTGAAGGATATTTTTTTAATCAGTTTCTATTACCAAAAAGAAAGATTATTTTTAGCATGCCCTGTTTCTCTCTCTCTAGAGTCTTATGATCAATTCCAGTGGAGAAAATGAAAAGAAAAACTCATTCAGATTCATCTTACAAAGGCACTCCAAACTGGAGAATATTTAATTCAAACTAAAAAAGAGAAGAAATTTTGTCTCAACTTAATTTATAATTTAGGGAATGTGCATATAACACATATTTTAAACAAAGAATTCTGAACCTAATAAAATGTTTGGAACTTCCACAGTTAAAATTTTTAAATTATATTGGCCAGAAAGACTGGGGAAAAAAACATTTCAAAAATATTTTGAACTACTGAGATATTATTTGGATTAATGGCAATTCTAAGGGTTGCTAAATGAATTTTAATCTGACTGTAGCTCTTAACTGACAATAATGATTATACATACATATATGTGTGTGTGTAAATTAAATGTTCTGACTATTGTCCTGGTCCTTAAGAGGGTCATGTTTAGCAATAGTATAACTTTGACAGAGCTGCTTATATAGCACTTCTAAGTAAGTTAAACTAAATCTCTGGACAAATATTATGCAAGCCAGTCATCAGTTCTTGGTTAACTACATAACTTATGAAATGGAGTATATAATACATGTAAATTGGTATGCTCTGTTCATAGAGAAAATGTGATTTTATAATTATCATAAAGTAAAAATGATTTGATCTCAACAAATCGGAATCTGTGAGAGAAATAGAGAAATCAGTAGATAACAATGCGTAGAGGATCCTATTAAGAGCCTGGGGGACTAGCCAGTTAACTCAACTTACAATTGCAAAATTTTTAAAGAGATCTTACAAAATTTTTAAAAGAGATCTTACAAAAAGTTATCAGAATTGTTTCAAACTAATAGTTTCTCACTAAACCTGAATTGAAATCCTGTTTTAGTAGCTAGTTCTTTGCCACCACAAGGAGATCTCTCTTGACAGATAAGCAATGCACTGAATTTGTAGAGTGCTTTTTTAAGACATAGAAAATGTGGAGATTTGTTTTTTGGAAATATTCATATTTGTTACAAATATGTCCCTCACTGACAGTGGGAATTGGTGATGGAGTCCTGGGAAAGAAAGAGAAAAAAATGCTTCTTAATGGAAAAAAAATATAAAATATATGATTAGTGTTTTTAAAAAATAAATTTAATAATACCATTCCAAAAATTTAGCTACATAACTTAGGAGATGACTCAAGATACATACTATACATATCACTTATAAAAATCTTCCATAAATCTTAATCTGAGCAGCCTGGACCTTTATAAGCCAAATCCTGCTTTTCATCACCATTTGGTTTCCACGCTCGATTCCAGTGCAATAGAGAATCAGAACAATTTTTTTTTTACTCTAATCCATCATTTTTGTCCAGACACCAAAGAACCATTATGATTGATAATACAGAATTGCATTGATAAGTTAGATAGATGAATGGAGCAGAATAACAAAGAGTTCTTTTACTCATTTATAGCTCAGACTTAAGACTTACTTTTAAGTTTTCAGTATGATGTTAAAAGTTATTACTATAATAACTATACTCACACATACATTTCCAAATCTAAGGACCACACCACATTTTTCCAGCTTCCCAATGAAAGGTCTTTGAGGATAAGGCCTGTCTTTGTTTTATATTTATCACCAGTGCCTAACAGAATTCTTGTTCAATAAACATAGATGCCAAATAAATGCTTAGTACTTGATTCTTTTGTATAATCCCAGCAATTTTCACCAAATTCCAAGTTTGATGGATTCAGATAATTTTAAGCTAAGAAAAGAGCACAGGATATGAAAAGAATTTTTAAAAAACACACACAGCCAGCTGTCCTAGTAAGTCCAAAAACTTCTAGAGTTATAACAGAAGTGGTAGGAGTGACATACCAGGCAATCAAATTCTGGGATGGCCCCTAAAAAAAATTAAAAGTCTCATCAAATAAGAGACAGTTTAAATAAAGAAAAATGGGTCTAAGTAAATACCCCAAGGTTACATCATGCATCATCAAAGCATGTTTTTTAAAACAATTCAGTTTGCTTGAGTTATAAAATAGTAACTACAATACCATGAACCAAAAGAAAATCAAAGGAGTTAAAGGTTAAGAAAAAAAGGACTCTTTGGAAGCCCAATGGGTAGACTACAGGATCTGAAAAAAGAAAAATCACTGTTTAAATCTTGCTCAGACATTTAATATTTGTTTACCTTGAGCAACTCATTTACTGTCTCCATGTCACCATCTATAAAATGGAGACAAGACTAGCACTGACTTTCAAAGATTATTAAGATAAAAATTACATCTATGAAGAGTTTTGCAAATCTTAAAGCATTAATTAATGCTAGTTAGTAATACTAATATTATTTGTAATAGTGGTATAGGATTAGGTAGTTGTGACAATAACTTTTATGGATAAGGGTCTGGTCTATGCACATGTATGAAAGGATATATATAATAGAGAATGATTTTTTTTAAACCCTTACCTTCCATCTTAGAATCAATACAGGTTATTGATTCCAAGGCAGAAGACTGGTGAGAGTTAGGCAATGGTTAAGAGAGTTAAGTGATTTGTCCAGGGTCACACAACTAGGGAGTGTCTGAGTTCAAATTTGAATCCAAGACCTCCCATCTCTGGGCCTGACTCTGAATACACTGAGCCACCCAGCTACCCTCTGATTTTTTAAAAATATCTAACTTTCTGCTTTGCTAAGGTAGTTTGATCACATTCTAAAGGAAATATCAAATAAGTAATTGCAATATAAGCATAGAATTTCAATAAAAAACACTTACCATTGTGATGTTTATAATGAAGTTAATAACTGATATGCAAATTCATATAGTAAATGGTACTTCATTGACAATTCCTATTTTGCTCCTACTGCTGACCATGAACTTTTTTGATAGTTTAAAACTAACACATTCATGAGACTACAAATGAGAAAGCAGATTTTAGTAGCTAAGAGACATTCTTCTTAATTAGCAATGAATGACCTTGAAAAACCATGAAAATCATCCTTGTTAAATATTTTTTCCTCCAGAAACAAGAAACATATTTACCATAATTCAACAGTTTCAGAATGGTATAGATTTAACTATGATCACTCTTGTATTGTAACAATATTTACCTAACACTTATCAAAATGGAACTTTGAAAATCATAACAGTTTTTCCTTTACTTTTTATATAAAAAACATTAAAATTCCATTTTAAGTCACTGTTTATTTTGTCATGGGATAAAAATGCAATTGATTCCACATGAATAGATAACAGAGAAATAAGAATCATAGTCACATGGTCACAAAATGATAGATTTAGAACCAGATTATGGAGTTCATAGATCTTAGGTGTTGAACTGACATTCATCTTCAAAACCATTGATGCCAGTCCCTTCATTTTACAAATGAGGAAACTGAGGTTTATAGACATTAAATGACTTCTCTGAAATCCAACAAACAAAGAGTTACAGGGCTAGATATCAGACCAGGTTCCCATGATTTTAAATGTAATGTTCTTCCTAATGCATCCAATAAGAGTAAATAGGTTATTTTTATTTTTGGTTTTTACATGCTCTAATGTTCAAGTATTTAATATTAAGGGGATATTTGAAGGAGTATCAAAGGTCTACCTGTTGTAAAAATAATCTTTAAAATGCTTCAGATCCCTTGAAAAGGAACACTTCCCGCAAGTATAGGTTACTTGCTACTGACCATGAAATAAAGTCAAACATTTCTACCTGTATTCCAAGACAGTCCCCATCAGTTAGTAACATCCATTTCTCTAGAGTTGTCCAAGGAGACTTGGGAATAGTCCTTGCTCTTTTATATGACACATTCTTCCTCTTCTGGGCTTTGCTCAGGCTTACTTTAAAAAAAATGTTCTCTTTACTTTTGTTCTGGCCTTAAATTTCTTCCTCTGATTTAAAATCTAATGAAATTATCAACTGCTCTTGTGAACTTGTCCTTGATTCTTCCAGACTTGGTATCAACCTTTGGTTTCCCACATTACACAGATCTTTGATTTTTGGCTCTTGAATCCACGTATCATGTTACATTCAGTATTATAGTTATTAGTGTTTGTGTCTTGTTATTAAACCATACTCAAAGACTCCTAAGGTCAGGGGATTATGTCTTATTTAATATTTGTATTTCCTCAAGTGCATAAGTGCATTAGGACTTGTGGAAATAGGGTGAAGGGATAGAATAAAGGCTTAGTTAGTCCTCTGAATATAAATAAAGGGAATGTATATAGTAATCTCTCGGTGATCGAGAATGACAATTGTCTTTGTGCAGTTTCATCTACGGTTTACCCTCATGTGACTTTGGAGTCCAAAGACTGAGGTGCAGAGTTTGTGGCACATGGGGCCTGGGACGCCAGTTGTTATGGGAGGTGCGATTGTGGCCTGGTGTTGGCGTTCACGCACAGCGGCAAGACAGCGATGTTGTTCATCTTCAACGGTGGTGGCTGCATGGTTACTGTCGGTTGGCCGGCTGCTTCTGTCAGAGGCAGCGAGTTCTAGTTGCTTTGGTATAATGCCAGCCCACTTCAAGTTGGACTTTAGCTGATCCTTGAATCTTTTCTTGGGTCGGCCTTGTTTCCCGAGTCCAGCTGACAGTTCACCATAGAATACCAGTCTTGGTATTCGCTGTGGGTCCATGCAGATGACGTATCCAGACCATCAAGGCTGGGTTTGGAGGACCATGACTTCGATGCTGGTGGAGTTGGCTCTGTCGAGGACTTCCTGGTTGGTGATTCGGTCCTGCCATTGGATCCTCATGATTGACAGGAGGGAGCGTTGGTGGAATTGCTCCAGCTGTTTCATGTGCCTCCGGTACAGTGTCCAGGTCTCACAACCGTACAGGAGCGAGCTGAGGACCTCTGCATTATACACTTTGAGCTTCGTCGCAGTGCTTACACTGCTGTGTTGGAGGACTTTGCAGCGCAGCCGCCCAAGTGCCAGGCTGGCCTTTTGGATCCTGGCATTAATCTCGTGGTCTAGGGACCCATCGTTGGTGATGGTGCTGCCCAGGTACTGAAAGTGTTGACTTTAGAGAGCTGCGTGCCGTGGATTGTAATGCACAGCTGGTTAGTTGTCCTCCCTGGTGCAGGTTGGAACAGCACCTGTTTTGCTGAGGCTGATAGTCAGGCCAAACAGCTTTGTTGTGGTGGAGAACCTGTCCACAATGGTTTGGAGATGATTTTCTTGATGGGCCATGAGAGCACAGTCATCTGCAAAGAGAGCTTCCAGGATGAGTCTCTCTATTGTCTTTGTTTTTGCAGTCAGGCGGCGAAGGTCAAATAGTGAGCCATCCAGTCAGTATTTGATGTAGACGCCCAGGTCTAGATCCATCACAGCATGTTGTAATACCTGGGTGAAAAATAGGTTGAATAGTACTGGAGCGAGGACACAGCCTTGTTTCATGCCATTGGAGATGTTGAAGCTATCGGAAGTCTCTCCACCAGATAGGACTTCCCCTGTCATGTCGACATGAAAGAGCTGGATCAGTTTGACAAATTTTGCTGGGTAACCGAGCTTGCTGAGGATCACCCACAATGCATTCCTGTTCACTGTGTCGAACGCCTTTGTCAGGTCTATGAAGACAATGTAGAGACTCAGGTTCTGCTCAAGGCATTTTTCCTGCATTTGCCTCACCATGAAGACCATGTCGATGGTACTGTGATCTGGTCGGAAGCCACATTGTGATTCAGGCAGGTTCTGCTCTGAAACAGATAACAGGAGTCTGATGAGTATAAGATGGGCGAGGATCTTTCCAGCAGTGGAGAGTAGTGAGATGCCTCTGTAGTTGTCACAGGCTGCTCGTGAGCCTTTGTTCTTGTATAGGGCTACGATGGAGGCATCTCTGAGTTCTGGGGGCATGTCTTCCTCTTCCCAGATTCTGGTCAGCACTATGTGGAATGCCTGGAGCACCTTTCCCTTTAAGGCCTTGTACAGCTCGGTTGGGATCCCGTCTTTACAGGGTGCCATGCCTGCACTCATTTGTTTAATGGCTTTTTGGACTTCCTCTATTGAAGGAGGGACATCAAGTTGTTCAATGGAGCGGTTTTGGGGGATCTGGTCAAGGGCGCTTTGGTCGACTGAAGAGGGTCGGTTGAGAAGCTGACTGAAGTGTTCTTTCTACCTGTTGCTGATGCCTTTTTTATCTTTTATGAGAGTGTCGCCAGAGGATAGCAAGGGAGTGGTGGTAGGTTTTGATGGCCCATAGACAGTCTTGAGGGCACTGAAAAATTGTTTGTAGTTTTTCATATCAGCAAACCGCTGGATTTCTTCTGCCTTTTTTTCCCACCATCTGTCTTGCATCTTCCTGATCTCATGCTGCGCCGTGGCTTGGAGAGACTTGAATCTGTCCTTTTTAGGAGCAGAGTTTGGGTTATTTTGCCACTCCATAAAGGCTTTGTTCTTCTTGTTCAATAGGTCTTCAATAGCAGTGTTGTTCTCCTTGAACCAGTCCTGGTGGTTACGTTGTTTTGGGCCTAGGACTGCCTTTGATGTTTCCTTCACTGCGTCTCTGAACTGGTTCCATTTCTCGGTTGAGCTTCCAGTGGGTGGCCCCTTGGCAGACAGCTTGTTGTCCAGGCAGGACTGGAATGTTTGCAAATAAGATGGATCTCTAAGATGACTCACGTTGTACAATGCGTGAACTGTCTGGGCACGTTTTGGATGGTGAGGCGCAATACGCATTTGAAGAGTCGCTCTAACAAATCAGTGGTCTGCCCAGCATTCAACTCCTCTCATGGCTCTGGTGATCTTTACATCCTGGATATCTCGCCATCATACAATGATGTAGTCAATGAGATGCCACTGTTTTGATCGTGGGTGCATCCATGTTGTTTTATATTTGTTCGCCATTCTGAACACAGTGTTCGTGATGGTGAGTTCAAACTCTGAGCATTTGCTGAGTAGCAGTAGGCCGTTGTTGTTCATTTTGCCCACGCCGTGTTTGCCGAGCACTCCTTTCCATCTTTCATGGTCCTGACCAACACGGGCGTTGAAGTCTCCCAGTAGTATCAGCTTGTCATTTGTGGGCACTGAGTGCGGGACGGCACTCAGGTCAGAGTAGAACTGCTCGATGGTCTCCTCTGTGCTGGTCAGTGTTGGGGCATATGCGCTGATGATTGTGGCATACCGGTCTTTGCTGAGAGGCAAACGGATCTTCATGAGCCTCTCGCTGATGTCCACAGGCAAGTCTGACAGCTGTTTGAGCAAACTGGTCTTGATGGCCAGGCCAACACCGTGGATTCTGTCTTCCTTTGAGGCTCTACCTTCCCAGAAGAAGGTGTATCCAGTGGTGGGTTTGCTGAGTGATCCCTCTTCTGGTAAGCATGTTTCCCTTAAGGCTGCGATGTCGATGTTATATCGTGCCAGTTCTTTACTGATTAGAGCTGTTCTTCTCTCAGGTCTTGGGGTATTCTCTCTATCAAGTAATGGCCTGATGTTCCATGATCCTAGTAGGAGTTTCTTTGTATTTTTTCTTTGATTTTGACCACTTAAAGGGGATGACCCTCCAGCCACGTTGTGCTGACCGGGTGTTTGTAGGGCAGGCAATGTTTGGGACACCTTTTCTAGTCCCCTCCCTTGATTAGGGTGAGCAGTGCTGTCCTAGAGAGGGCTGCTCAGTTACCCAGAATGTTGCCAAACATCCCTGCTGCCCTACAGGGCCGAGCGACCACTGGTCCGTGGGCCGCCTACGTGCAGGATCGTGACTACAACTGCCAGTGGTCACCTCCACCTGTGCGTCGTCACTCCCCCATCGCTGCAGGTCTTGAAGAGGGTGGACGGGGTTAGGATAGATGAGTGTGCACAAAGATACTTGTGTGTGAAGGAGATTTAAGTGGAATAGTCAATGAACAGAGACAGTCCCACTCTCTCAGCATTGTCAGCCTGGGTCCAGTGGCACGAAAAATTGTTACGTCTGGAGACTTCCTCAGCTGCATTGGATGGCTGTGTTGTCCTTTGTGCTCCAACACGCCCTGAGCACTCCATGGTGCTTTGCTGCATCGCCATCTCAGCTGTCCAACCTTCTTATTGGTTTCTTCCATCTGTTCGGCCGAAGCAGTCTTCACATGCTGGGTGAGCAAAGCCCTGGTTCACCATGGGTCGACGACCCAATGGCTACCCTCACAAGGGAATGACCTTATTGTCCTTATTGCACTTATTAACAGTCAAGGTATTTTGGAAGATCACCTGGAGATTATTATAGAAGCAGGTGGGTTTTGATGTGATAGATTAATGGGAAAATAAGAAGGGAAGAAAGTCACTCTTTGATAACTTTAAGGAATCTGGGATTTAAACTTATACACAATGGCAATTTGTGATTCCTGATTCCCCTTCTACTGTAATGGCTGACCTTGAACAATATTCTCAGAGTCCTAGTCTGCAAAATATGTCCAATAATGGAAACTTGCCTCACAGAGTTGAGATAAAAAGCAGCTTCTATAAATTGGCTGCAAGAGTATTTTGTCAATTGCAAATGCCATGCAAATGACAAATAGTAGTTCACTTTCAATATGTAAAATATTTCATTTATCTTTGCAAAGAGAGTCTCAAAATATCATGAGAAGGGGGTTTACGCATGTATTTGATCAGACTATTTATTTTCAGACCCAGGTAATCTAAATCCTCTTTATGTTAAATGCTGCTTCAGCTAAAAATATGTAACATATTACTCCTCTTCGGGAATAGAGAACACAAATACCACCTGCTTTCTGTATATTTTCCTATAAAAATGATTTATTAAACGTGGAATATCGTCTCTTTTTCATTACTATACATTTAGTCTGTAAAGCAATGCTCGAAAGGGAAAAGCAACCATATGACAACCAGCAATTTGCAACAACAACAAAAAAATAGTTTGCTTCAGTGAGCAATGGCATTAACAGAGATAGTCTTAAAGTCCAATAATAAGCACATGGGTCAAACAATAGAGAAATCCTTCCCAAGTACACATAACATGACATTTATATCCACTAAACTGAGATTATGTATGTAAGTAATCCAGTCCTAGGACTATTACCTTGCTGAAATGAGATGACAAAGGGGAAGACAAGACCTACTGGATGCACATATGTTGAATGAGAGAGATTTTATGGTATAATAAAAGGAAAAAATTACCAACAACTTGATAGGATTCCTAATTATGGCACATTTTAACTGATAACCATCTATTGCAGGACTGAGTTGTTGATAATTTTCTTCTTTAATAGCAATAAATAATCACACGTGTATGTTTGTTATATGCAAATATATGCACAATCATATACATATAGCAGTTCAAGAATGTGAATCTCAAATGTAGTACATTGTTAAACATAAACAAGGACTAGAGTTTTAATGCTTATTTTCATAAGGCTTAAGGATTGATAGTTTGGTGGATCATTGACTTTATTGATGTGGGTTCTCTTACTTCCCTATGCAGATAAGAGCCCCTCCTAGCCTTCTCAGCTTGGAAGATTCTTTTTAAGACTTTTAAATACATTTTATTTGTATCTATATCACATAATGGAAGCATTTCCTATTGTTTTTGTTCATTTGTTTATTTGTTGTTTTTTCTTAGTGTTTCAGAGGTACAACTATACAACTAAGGGCATTCTTCTGTTTTGTTTTGCTTTGTTTTTTCTCATCTTCTAAGACTGACCAACCACTTTTTTGATCATACAATTCTAGACAATTTTTTTCTTGTAGGTCCTCTAGTGCAACTGCCATTGGTATTATGATATGATTTCCTTGTGTTCGCCGTACACATATGTATTCTACTTTGAATTACTAGTTATATTAGTTTTTCAGAGCTTATATCCCTGTTGCCCAAGAACACTACCAGGAGAATGAATATCAGTGTGAAAGAGATGAGCCTTTGCAGATGAACAGTTTATGGTCAGTGCTCCTTATATGGTATTATGGGATGTCCCAAACTGGATCCAGCTCAGGCTACCACTTCTATTGATTTCCAGCTATTTGAACAGAATTATTATGTTTGTGTTCATAAGAACTACAACTCTCACTTCACTGGCACAGATAACTCCTAGCATGTTAATTCCCTCCCCTAATTGAGATAGCAAAAAAAAAAAAATCACTGTTTCTACAGATTCCACAAGGTCCATACAACAACTGTGACTATATTTTTGGTGATAATTATATCACAGGAAAAGGAGTTCTATTTATCCTCTCTCAGGACCTAAATTTGAAGTCAGGATATTGAGAGATTGTAGGAAATGATGAATAGTCATGTTTTTGAAATATGGAGATAAAAATGTTATTTCTTTATTCCATACTCCATTCTGTACAATACCCTACATAGATGATAAAAAATCTAAATTGTCAATCAAACAAATATTTATTAAGAGCCTACAATATTTAAAAGACATGGTTTTAGACCCCGGAAATACATAGATACACACGCACACACACACTGGGAACCTTAAAAATTCTCAGACCCTATTTCATAAGGTTTGGTTAAGACCATTCCCCATTTAAACAATGAAGGAACTTAGATCAGGAATGCAAGACCTCTACTTAGATCAGGAATGTGAGACTTCTACTCCACCCCTACTTAAGCCTGCTTTGGGGGAAGAAAGTCCTTGCTGAACAATGAAAGATACTTAAACCCATACTTATAGTAAGGCAAAAGTTCTTAAGCTGTGCCTATTTTTAGATCTAATACAAAAGGGTGCTAAGTACCTATAAAAGGTCAGGCAACTTGTGAATTTAAAAGGAGCAAAGAGGTGAGAAACTTACTCAGAGGATTTTCAGGCATGAACTTAATCAAAAGTTCAAGCCTTCTTAGGTGTGAATTAAAAATGGTCTGTCCTTTGGAAAACATCTACTGTGATTGGTAGATGTGAGAACTTAGGGAGGTGACATAGGAGAAAATTCCCTTTCTAAGGAGAGGAAAAGCTGAGTCTCAGGACAGTCAGCTGGGAAAGGCTGAATTGGAGGAGGCAGCTGGCCAAAGCTGCCTTGAAGGGTCTCTCTCGGGGCTCCCTCTCAGAGATCTTGTGTTGAGTTGATAAAAGACTGACTGATCCCTCTCTTAGGGTTTTTAGCTTAGGCTGGCTCATGCTGGCCTAGGCTGATATAGCCCTTTTTTCTCATTATTCTCCTTTTTTCTCTCTTTCTCTCTTTCTTTAATTCCTCATTTGTATGAATTAAAATCTCTATAAAACCTAGTTGACGGATATATTTCATAATTGGGAATATTTCCCTGGTGACCACCTTATATTTGATTTAAAACAAGACACTGTTTTGAACCATATTTTCTGTGGTCACAATTTAAGCTCCAACTCTTTTATCTGAAACAATTTAAGTCTTCCACTATTTTAATCATCACAACACACACACACACACACACACACACACACACCCTATACATAACCCTAAATATATACATGAATATATATATGTGTACATACACACACAAATGTTTGTATATGTAAAACAACTGTCAAGGAGCTTACATTGTGTTGAGAGGAAATAACATGGGAAATGAGAACTTATTGCTGATGAAAATATGAAATCAAAGTGAGAAAGGTTGTTGCAAAAAGATATAATAATAATTTCATGAACATGGATCAAGTGGGTGGAAGACAATGACATTGCATTCTTGGTTGGTTTTTGTTCTGACAAATTAATTTGAATGTCAAATTAAATAGTATTATGCCATTCAGTGTGAATAGTAGAGAGCTAAATAAAAGACAGCCTTATCCTGGTGATACTTTAGCTAACATTGTTTCTTAGCCCCTCTGAAGGGGATGATAGCTTCTAGATTTTGGCTACAATTAAATAATCATCAGCTTTTCCATATTACAGAGAGGCTTCTGAATCATTGCACCAGAGCAAATAGGAGTTGAGATGGGTAGCATGCAATATCAATGAGTTGTCAAGCAAGTAACAAGCTTGCTTTGTTCAGCTCAGATCAGCAGTGAAATGCATCTAATAGAGAGCAGAGACACCTAGAGTAAAGTAACAGAGAAATCCTGGGAAGAGGGAAAAGATGGGGAGAAGAAAAATAGAGCTTCTAAGGAAGTGGGAGATGTTACACCCAGTGTAATGATAAAAAAGATGCAATTCTAAGAATGTAAAAGCAGAGGCAAATAAGATTCAGTGATATCATTAAAAGATATGTGGCCCTACAGCCAAAATGAGCATGAGTTGCTATACCATGTCTATTCAGTCACATGCATATACTTTTCCCTATCATACACCTTTCTATAATGTACCCTGGTTTACTCTGCAAATATAGCTCGTGTTTGATCCCTCTATGTGTCTACTCTTTCCGCTGATGGTATATCCATTTATGGGAGATTAATCATTTACAGGGAAGAATATTTTAATACAACTTTTCCTAACATTTCTTTTTATGGGTGCTGGAGAAAGCACTATACTTGTAGTTTTAAGACCTGAGCTCAAATCACTCCTGAAATACTTACTACCTCTATGACCCTGGGCAGGTCGCCTAATCTCCATCTGCAATAGTTACTGGCTCTATATAGCAATAAAATGGGCATATTAATGGCAGCTATCTCCTAAGATTGTCATGAGGATAAAATAAGGTAATATTGTCAGTTTCTTGAAAATCTTAAATCCATTATAAATGTTTGTTATTGTTAACTTGAAAAAAACTGAATTATTTAATATTCAGAAAAATGAAGCCTTTAATTTGGAGAGGGATAGGTCCAATGTCTGGCCAAGTCTAGAGCCCAGCACCAAGAACTTCTCCGGGCCTACACTCTGGGACTTTGGGGACTTATCTCTGGAAGGATCACCAGGTAAGATGATAGCTCCAAAGAGTGACAAAACTTAGGGGTCTTTTATACCCTCTGGAGAACTAGGTACAGCAAGCACACCTAGACAAATTGCAAGCAGGCTGCAAAGAGGTTGCAGCCAGCCTCAGGGGTATTAAGGAGCAGCCAACTGGGGCAATTACAAAGGAGGGGTCAAACCAGGAGCTGGGCTACCTGAGAAGGGTCTTTAAAACAATGGGAGAAGCTTCTAAAACAAATAAAGGCACTCAACATTTTGACTATATCTACTAATCCCACCCACAGTAGGATCCCCAAATGGGGGACTTAACCTTTAATGTCTGTGGTTCAGCCCTAGACAGTTGTGCCTGGTCCTGGGGTTTCTCCAATTGAAATGTCCAGATCTCACGTTGACATTATCATTTCATTAAATGTTGTGTTTTGAACTTATGGTGTCCTCTGGGTGACTAAACTAAAACCCAAACCAAAAAACATACTGATGTGGACTTGCAAGATGCTTTTAATTGGACATGGAGGCACACAGAACAAGACTTTGGGGCAGGTTTCCTCACAGGACTTGACATGAAGAAAGGTTGCTATTTAAGTATATATAAATTAAGTTGCCTAATTAACACAGTTTAATTCAATGCTATAACATTTACTTTTATTTGTTTCATATCCTCACATATGGACTGTAAACTTAAAGCCCTAAAATCTTGGGATTTTAACCCTTACATCTTAGTGGAAGGGCAATTTCAAATTTTAGCATGACAGTTTTGCTCTGAGTACTATTTGTTTACCCCTGAGATTGCAGCAATTTTATCTCAAGCATTTTTATCTCAAGCAATTTCTAGGTAGTTACATTTACTTGCATTCTAGTGAGTAGCAGAACATCTGGATAGCTCTTTTAAGGGCATCCAGAGATCTACAGTTACTTCCAGTGAGAATGAAGACAGTCTTCATTCTTTGTTTCAAAAATACAATTCAAGTCAAGCTTCACTGGCTCTTCTTTCATCTCTACTTAAGGGATATATAATCCTTAATACCACCTTTCCCAATAATCTATATATTTTAGGGAAGTTATTTTCAACAATAGCATTTTATTCATTTTTTACCAAAGCATTTCACCTCAAATACTATAGTAAATACTTTATAAAACAATGTTTTAATTGCATGGCAAGGCAGAGTAGGAGCAAAGCTACATACTGTCACATGAATAATCATTCAAAGAGAGTTCATGAATAAAATAACACTTTAGAAATTGTAGGAATAAAGAAAGAATGTGAGCTTAACAGAATGATGTAGAAGGGCATTCTAGATCAAAGATAGCAAACAAACACTCAGCTCAGTTCCCAAATATAACAGGAACCAGATTTAAAGAAATTGGGGAAAATAAAATAAATAAATAACAATAAAATAAAACAAAGATAACATTGCATTTTGAACATAAGTCAATATTTGACCATCAGAGATCTTTATATAGGATTTACTGGTTCTGTTTATATTTGAGTTTGACACCATTGTTCTAGGTATCTTAAAGCTATAGCAGAAGTCCCAGAAGGAACATTCTCCCTAATTAGTTTAAATTGTAAGTGGTTATCTTTGTTGCATGGACAGATGCCCATGAGATATAAGCAACAAATTATGAAGTTTACTGTTGTAGTAATAAAACAAAATTCATAAGAAACTCAAACTGACACATATTTAATGATCTAAACATTCCAATGCTTTATAATAATTAGGCTTGAGTGGTGAACAGCTCAAATAAATGAATCTAACTATTATTTTTTTTATGTAACCTAACTATTTTTTAAAGTTATTCTGTTTTCACTCCATCAGTTCTTTAATATGGATAATCAACATCAAAAGCTTCAGCTTTCCTCTTAAATTTCTTTCATTACATTTTCATCATTTACACACAGACAGTTTCATAAGCGTTGATCAGCCTGTTAAAAAGCATTTATTAAGGGCTAACTATGGGTCAAGCACAGCAAAACGGCAGGCTTTGTTTTCAAGGAGCTTACATTCTAATAGGGGAAAATGGCACAAAAAGAGAGATGAAAAGGGAGTGGACTGAGGAAAAAGTACCTGGCCCCCAGCATGGAAGAGAAAAATCTGTGAAGATGATCATTCAACAGTTCAGCTAGGAGAGAAATAAATCTGCATTTAGTCTGTGCCATCCCATTAAAGTAGTGCTCTGGGATGAACCAGTCAGTCAGAAAATGATGTCTCAACGGTGGAGGGTGCCCCCCATGTAAGTAGTCCTTATGTGGAGTGAATTGTCAGTGTGAAGAGGTTTCTATGGAATAAAAGAGAAAGTCTGGTGGAGAGAAACCAGAAGTGCATTCTGAGAGTATGAATATAGTGTGGGATATATTTCTAGGCCAAAGTTGCTATTTAAACAGTCATACTCCATCCATATAATTTTCACCCAACATTCATATTTATATTTTTATACCTTGACAAGAAGGTGCATGTTACAGTTGTTCTGTGATCACTGACCCCTACTCTCTGCCTCTTATATGGGTGTTCTGAGTGTTAGAAGACTTTAGGTAACAGAAAGATTGGTATGTAAGGCTGCGGATGTGATTTTCCTAATGCAGAGAGTCAAGAACCAGGTCAGGCATGATCAATGAAAGAAAGTAAAGTGGAAACTGACTTCCAATTCCATAGAACTGACTAGATTGAAGAATTAAAGTGGAAAAGTTAGGTTAGGATTAAAAGAGAAAAGAAAGGAGAATGGAAAAAATCCATCTAAATTAAATGCAAACTAACTTCTGGGTTAAGATGGCCCCAAACTAAAAGCAGGGCTCTTCCTCTCCTCTCTTCTCCTCTCCACCGAAAGAGATACAGTGCCTCAAAAAGAAAAAACCAAAGTCAAATGTGCAAAGGAGTTCTACATTAGGGCTTAGCTTGGAAGGTAGGCACAGTCTGAGCATTTCTATGCTAAAAGGGGGGAAATTAATCCCACCAAGCTCATCACCTATCCCCCACTCTACCTATGGTCCCAGAGTTGAAGCCAACATGGGGCAACTTTTAGGTTCCTGGAGGGTGGTTGGCTAAGATCAACACAGACTTACCCCTAAGAGAAAGAAAACTTAGTACCCCAGAAGGCCGAGGAAACATGGAACTAAAGCCTTATAATTCTGGACTGAGAGGCAGCTCACAACAGATGCCACAGAGACTTAAAAAATAGCCTCAGGACAAAAACTTCTCTGGCACTCAATACAAAGACTTACCTATACTCCACACCCTGACCTCTGTGAAGCAATCTTAGGTTCTCAGGGGCTGGACTTGCCCCTAAGAGCAGTGAGACTTGGGTCCCCAGGAGGTTGAAGAATGTGGAGTTTGGGCAAAAAGACTGTACAGGCAGAGACTTGAAAAATAGCCTCAGCACAAAAACCTCTCTGAGGCTCAACACAAAGATTGCCCACCTTCCTCACTTAGACTTCTGATCAGGAAAGAACACAGCAATGGCCACCAATTCACAAGAACTACAATCCACAACCACTAAAAAAAAAAAAAAACGAGAAGAAAATCTTAACCTTTGATAATTTTTATGGAGAAAAAAAATCCGGACTAAAGAGAAGACAGCAGAAGACAACAAACAAGTAAACACACCCAAACTTTCCAAAAAATGGACATTGGTCATAAGCTATTGAAGAGTTCAAATCTGAGATTCTGAGAAAGATGGAAAAGATTTGGCATGAAAAGTGGAAAATAGTTCAAAAAGAAAATAACAGTTTAAAAGACAGCATCTCCCACTTGGTAAATGAAGCCCAGAAATCAAATGAAAAAATTAGCCCATTAAAGACCAGAAATGACCTGCTGGGAACCATGAAAAGTGGGATAGATCAAACCAAAAAGGGAAATAAAAATATTTTATTTGAAAATCAGTCATTAAAAACTAGAATTTAGCAAGTAGAAGCCAATGATCTCACAAGACAGCAAGAATTAATAAAGCAAAGTCAAAATAATGATAAATTAGAAGGAAACACAAAATATCTCATCTAGAGAGTAGTTGACTTAGAAAACATATCTAGGAGAGACAATTTGAGAATCATAAGCCTGTCTGAAAACCTGGAAATAAACAGAAATCTTGACATCATACTACAAGAAATTATCTAAGAAAACTGCCCTGAAGTTCTTCAACAAGAGGGCAAAATAGATATTTAAATATTCCATAGATCACCATCTACATTAAATCCTCAAAAGACAACCCTCAGGAATGTAATTGTCAAATTCAAAAGCTTCCAAGCTAAGGATAAAATATTACAAGAAGCCAGAAAGGGACAATTCAGATATTAAGGAGCACCAATCAGGATTACACAGGATCTGGCAGCCTCAGAAAGGAAAGAGAATTGGGTCTACAACCAAGAATTACCTACCCAACAAAATTGACTTTATACTTCCCAGAGAAAGTATGGACATTCAAAAAAATAGAAGACTGCCAAATATTTATAAAGAAAAGACCATAACTAAATGGAAATTTTGATATCCAAATACAAAAACCAAGAGAAACATGAAAAGATAAATAAGGAAGAGAGGGGAAATTTTTTTTTATTTTTTTCTGTAAGGGTTTCAATAATGTCAAATCATTAAGATTCCTATATGGGAAAATGTTATTTGTAACTCTCAAAAATTGTATTCACTATTATAGTTTTTCGAAGAATTATTCATAGGTAGGGATTGGGGTAATAGGTGTTTTAAAATGATATACAAAAAAAGGAATGGGGGGTATATAATATGGCACCAAGAGAAACTTGAAGGAAATAGAAAATATGGATAATGTATACTACACAAAGAGGCATATGGGAGGGGTAAGAAAAGAATACTATTATAAGAAGTAGAGGAAGAAATTGCTAATAGGTAATACTCAAACCTAACTGTAAGTGGAATCAATTTCGAGAAGGAAGAACATCTAGATGCATTGGGGTATCAAATTCTATCTTACCCAAGGGGAGGGCATGTAGTTTGGAGTAAAAAAGGGAAAGAAAGGAAGGGGAAGGGAATTTAATACACTCTAAAAAATAAAATGAGAATAAAAAGGGAGGGGGCAGAAAGGGAAGGTGGGGAGGGAAGTAATACTAGGGAGGGAGAGTGTGAGGGGAAGCTTAAAAAGAACCTAAAGAAAAATAAGAGGGGAATAAGAAGGGAGGGGGAAGAGAGGGAAGTAAAATAAGGGAGGGGATGAGGGGGGCTGATTAAAACCAAAACACGGGTATAGAAGGAAATGGTGAATAGAAGAAAGGGTAGGAAAAGGAGTGGAAATCAAAATGTTGGGGAATACAAAGGTGGTAATCATAATTCTGAATGTGAATGGGATTAACTCACCCATATAAAAGAAGCAAATAACAGAGTGAATTAGAAACCAAAATCCTACCATATATTGTCTACAAGAAACACACATGAGGCAGGTAGACACATACAGGGTAAAGATAAAAGGCTAGAGGAAAATTTTTTGGGCATCAACTGAGAAAAAGAAGGCAGGAGATCCAATCATGACATCTGACAAAGCAATAGATCTGATTAAAAGAAACAAGGAAGGTAATTACATCCTGATAAAAGGCAGTATAGACAATGAGGAAATATGATTACTCAACATTTATGCACCAAATGGTATGACATCCAAATTTCTAATGGAGAAATTAATGGAGCTCAAGCTGGTAATAGATGGTAAAACTATACTAATGGGAGACCTGAACCCTCCCCTATCAGATCTAGATAAATTAAACCAAAAATTAAATAAGAAAGAGATAATAGATGTTAATAAAATCTTAGAAAAATTAGAGTTAATCAATATGTGGGGGAAAATAAATAGGGACAAAAATGAATACACCTTCTGTTCAGCAGCACAAAATGCATTCACAAAAATTGACCATACACTAAGGTATAAAAACATGGCAAAAAATGCAAAAGAGCAGAAATAATAAATGCAACCTTTCCAGATCAAAATGCAATAAAAATAACAATGACTAAGAATACATGGAGAGGCAAACCAAAAATAAATGGAAATTAAATAATATGATACTCCAAAATTGGTTAAAGAACAAATCATAGGAATAATTAATATTTTATTAAAGAGAATGACAATGATGAAATATCTTTTCAAAATCTATGGAATGAAACCAAAGCACTTCAGGGGGAAATTTATATCCTTCAGTGTACATATCAACAAATTATAGAGGGCAGAGGTCAATGAATTGGGCATGCAAATTAAACAATTAGAAAGTGAACAAAATAAAAATCCCTAGATGGAAATTAAATTAGAGATCCTAAAAATTAAAGGAGAAATTAATCAAATCAAAGGTAAAATAACTACTGAATTAATAAATAAGACTAGAAGTCTGGTACTTTGAAAGAACAAAAGAGATAAAGTACTGATCAATGTAATAAAAAAAGGAAAGAAGAATACCAAATTAATAGTAACAAAGATGAAGAGAGATCTTACTCTAATGAAGAGGAAATTAAGACTATCATTAAAAACTATTTTGCCCAATTATATGGCAATAAATATTGCAAACTAGGTGATATGGATGAATATTTGCAAAAATATAAATTGCCTAAATTAACAGAAGAAGAAATAGCATGCTTAAATAATCCTATATCAGAACAAGAAATTCAACAAGCCATCAAAGAATGCCCTAAGAAAAATTCCCAGGGCCAGATGGATTCACAAGTGAAATCTATCAAACATTTAAAAAACAATTAATTCCAGTACTACAAAAATTATTTGACAAAATAAGCAAGGAAGGAGTTGTACAAAATTCCTCTTGTGACACAGATATGACAATGACTTCAAAGCCAGGCAAATCGAAAACTGGGAAAGAAAACTACAGATGAATCTCCTTAGATGCAAAAATCTTAAATAAAATATTAGCAAAAAGACTGCAACAGGTCATAAGGAGGGATATTCATTATAATCAGGTAGGATTTATACCAGGAATTAATTATGGTTCAATATTAGGATAGCAAAGGAAGGTAATAAATGTTGGAGGTGATGTGGCAAAATTGGGGCATTAGTTCATGGCTGGTGGAGTTGTGAATTGATCCAAACATTCTGGATGGCAATTTGGAACTAGGACCAAAGGGTGCTAAAAGACTGTAAGACTTTTTATTCAGTCATACCACTGTTGGGTTTATACCCCCAAAGAGATCATAAGGAAAAAGACTTGTGAACAAATATTTATAGTTGTGTTCTTTGTGGTGGCAAAAAAAAAATTGGAAAATGAGGGGATGCCCTTCAATTGGGAAATGGGTGAACAAATTGTGATATCTGCTCTTGATGGAATATTATTGTACTAAAAGGAAAAATGAACTGGAAGAATTCTATGTGAACTGGAATGACCTCCAGGAATGAAGTAGATTGAAAGGAGCAGAACCAGGATAAAATTGTACACAGAGACTGATACATTGTGGTACAATCAAATGTAATGGACTCCTCTACTAGCAGCAATGCAATGATCCAAGACAATGAGGGACTTGTGATAAAGAACACTATCTGCATCCACAGAAAGAACTGTGGGAGTAGAAACACAGAAGAAAAAAAAACTGCTTGATCAAATGGGTTGATGGGGACATGATTGGGGATGTAAAATCTGCATAATCACCATGCAAATATTAATAATATGGAAATAGGTCTTGATCACTGATATATGTAAAACCCATTGGAAGAACTCATTGACTACAGGGGAGGGAAACACCATGAATCATGTAAACATTGCAAAAATCTTCTAAATCAATTAATTAAATATTTTTTTAATTCTTAAAAAAAGTTAAAAATAAGATCATATGACAATTTAAAAACAAACAAAAATAAATTAATTACATGCAAACATTAGATGATAGAATTTAGGATCATAAGGGGTCATTTAAGCCACTTAAAAAAGCACTCTTTTTGATGATGAAATAAAAAACCAGATCACAAAGTCAGTAAGTAAAATAGAAAGAATACGAATCCTGTCTAAATCAACATGCAGATTCTCTTTAGCACTTTTTAATTCTATTATACCTTTAATGCATTTAATATGATTTATGACCAAGTCCCATCAATTCTTTTAATAGTAGAGGAATTTATGTAGGCAAGTAATAGTCTTGCTTTTAATAAATAAATAGAAATTTGCTGAAGGAGAAATGATGAGCTATATAATAAAAGGGAGTGACTATGTCAACATATAATTTCTGAATGGTAATGAAGAGAGAGCTTGGAATAGCCTGAGAGACACACTATACTTCTGGAGACTAAATTTCTCAGTTGAAAGAATGGATAGATGGTGTCTGACGTAAAGGTTACAGAGGATTTTAACACAAAAAGAAAAATGCTCTCAAAAATGAAATTCTGATGACTCAAATGAATAACTCCAGTTAAGAAGAAAAAGGATGCAGTGTCTATAGAAAAGAGTTTAGTTGTAATATAGTTATTAACTAACTTAATTGAAATACATATACAAGAGTGGTGAACAGGGATATGTTATGGAGAGGAGTACCAAAGAATGGAATGAAGTTATAACATTAGTATCAGAAAGACTAAATCCTAGGCTCAAATATCCTATTCCTGATATATACTGATACAAGTGTTTAAAAAGCAAAACAAAACATCTTTACCTCTTTTTAAAAAAGTTATTATGAAGACAAGAAGACAAAAAATGGGTTAGGACCTTACTCTTAGTAGAAAGAACAATGGTAATAACAGCTAACTGTAGGTAGAATTATAATTCCTATTTTGCTTTAACTCACTAATCCTATCCATCCACCCCCAGGAATGGAAATGATTCTCAGAGTAGGAAATATGGATAAAATAATTAATTAGGAACAGACACTTAAGATGAATGGCAAGACAGTAAGAAAGCACATACATATCTGCTCTCAGGTTCAGGGACCAGGAAAATTATTTCTCTGGGTATAGATGAATGTGTATATGTAATTGTTTATCTACTATGAATGATTTCTTAAATGAAATGAATGGGAGAGTTTCTACAGGAATAAAGATAACTAAATATTGTCATATTTCTTTTTTAAAGTAAAGAAGATGATGCCTTGAAATTGTGGGTCCATGACATTGACTTCATTCATGGAGGCATTCTAGATTATATTATTAAAAATGAGTTTTCTTGGAGTTAGTATGTTCCCCTCTTATTAAAGGCATTAAAGAGCAAACTGAGAATAGGAGCAATCAGTTTCATCATTTCCAAGAAAAATATTTGGCACATATTAGGTCCTTAATAAAAGTTTGATGAATTTATTTTTATAATAGCTTCATAATGATAATCTTAGTTCAATTGAAAGCTCTTGGTCAGGTACTCCCTAACTGGTACAAATATTTTTTTTTGCTATAGGCATTACAAAATGATTAAAGAAATTAATTTCAAGACAAATCCTAGCCATAATATTATTTCTGGGGCAAAAAGATGTCAAATCTCTACCACTTCCCACAAAAAAACGTATTGTACTAAGTTCCTATTATCTATTACATGTTGTTATTATTCAGTCATTTTAGTTGACAGGCTCTTTATGACCCTATGAGGGGTTTTCTTGGCAAAAATAGGTTTGCAATTTCCCCCTCCAGATCACAGTATAGATGAGGAAACAGAAGCAAACAGAGTTAAGTGACTTGCCCAGGGTCACACAACTAGTAAGTGTCTGAGACCAGATTTAGATTTGGGTTTTCAATATATTTATATATGTATATGTGTGTGTGTGTGTATATATGTGTGTGTGTGTGTGTGTGTGTGTGTGTATATATATATATTGCATTTTATAATTCTATACATTTATTTATTTTTAAAATTTTTGAGTTCCAGGTACTCTCTTTCCCTTCCCCTCTCCCCCCCTCCCACTCTTCCCCCACTTCTGAGATGGTAAGCAATTCAATATTGACTTTACATGTGTAATAACAGAAAGTACTTTTCTATATTGGTCATTTTCTGGAAGAGAAAGAAGAACAAGAACAAGGATGAGAAAAAAAAAACAACAGTAAAAAGAAAAAGAAGAGGAAAGAAGAACAAGAGAAGGAAGAAGAAGGAAGAAAAGTGAAATATAGTACATTTGCATTTGCATTTAGACTCCATCGGTTTTTTTCCTGAAAGCAGAGAGCATTTTTCACCATGAATTTCTGAGATTTTCATGGATCATTATATTGAAGGGAGTAACTGGTCATTTGAAATTGTTCATCAAAAATATTGCTGTTATTCAATTCTTCTTGTTCTGTTCACTTCAGTTTGCATTATTCCACGTTTTTCCCTAAATCTTCATGCTCATCATTTCTTATAGCACAATAGTATTCCATTACAATCATATGCTACAACTTGTGTACCCATTCCCAAATTGATGAACAATCTCTCGATTTCCAAGTCCTTGCTAACACAAAAAGGACTGCGATACCTATTTTTGCACCAATAGGTCCTTTTCATTTTCACTTTGAACTGAGGTCTTTATGATTCTAGGGTGCTATATCCACAACTGCCTGTGTTTGTTAAAAGGCATAAACCTTTTTTTTACATGATTAGAGATAAAGTTTTAAAATACAATTAAATTAGATAATTAATAATAGCCCAATAGAATTTTAGTCAAAATGGAAGTGATGATGCCCAATTCTTTCCGTTTTAATATTCAGTGGACAAAAATCAAGAGGTCACTGCATGTCTAAATTTCTAGGATGGGATACTAAAAGGGGAAAAATGGGACAGAAAATAGAGGCTCTGTTCCCTAAAGAAAATTTTTGCTACCTTCACAATTTTTCCAAAGGTTATTCCTGTTTATCTTCATACTTTTGCATATAAATCAAAATCATAATCAAAGATGATGCTTCATATACTATAGATATACTCAACTACTGGGAACTTTGCCATAGTCAGGAAATGAATTATTTGGTAGAGAACACTTTGGCTATATTTTCCCCAACGCAGAATGTTCTTCCTTTCCCTATCAAAGGAAAGAGCTGGGTTGGTAATCTTCAGTGAACTAGCAATCGGAGTCCCTCACTACACACAAGAAGTTTCATGAATCAGGGAGGAGGGGTAGGTCATAGCCAGAACTGCAGGTCAATCGTGCATTCTATGTCATAGAATGTTAAGCAGAGGGACCAGGGCAGGATGTGGAAAGGAAACAAGACTGACAGTTTGTGGGGGAAGGGCCCAACTGGGAGTGGCAGTTGGGTCTTGTGACTAGCACTTCCTTCCTTCTGGGTGTGGCAGTTGGGTCTTGTGACTAGCCCTTCCTTCCTGCCATGGTGGGACTTGCTTCCAGGTGTTGGAGGAGGAGGAAGGAGCTGTTCAGCCAGTTTGGAATGCCATGCTCTTTCTTGGTTCAGCCTGAAGATTCAAGTCCAATCTCTTCTGAAAGTTAGACCTGTTCTTGTTTGCTTTCTGTCTACTGCTAAGATTCTAAAAAAGACAAAACTGGACTGATGTAGAGTGGAAGGGAGTGGTAGAACCCTCCGCCAGCCTCTGGGGCCTTGCCTCAGGTCGGAAGCTAAAAAAAAACTCCAATCCCAACTAGTTATTAAACTTTATATTATTTGAATATGCAGTCAGATACGTGGACTATCATTTCTGGTCATAGAGGGAGCTGAACTTCAGTTTCAGTCATTCAAAGACAAACACACCTCATTGGACCCCTGCTGTTTCCTCTCAGCAGGGGGCATCTCCCTCCTTTGCCTCTCCAAGCAATATTCCCTCTCTCCCCTCTCTCCTCCATACCCTAATACAAACCTCCCATTATCCCTCATTTTTCCAATTCCCATTTCCTTTCCCAATAAATATTACAAGGAGGAGATGGTAACCAGATCAGAAGTGTAAATTCATAGCATTGTTTAAATAGAATTTGGGAAGCAGATGAAAAGATGTGGTTTAGGGTTCAGGTATTAGAAGAACAAAGAAGCTCCCAGTTCTGCAGAATCTAAGGAAAATTTGGTTTGGTTTTCTCAAATGACTGGCCTATGCATATCCTTATGTTTACTCATATGAGGCTTCCCAGTTTTCTAGCCTCCTTGGAATAACGTAAGGACTGCAATCAGCTGATTAGCATAATACTGAGGGAAAATAGTTATATTTAAGCAGTTATAAGATGGAGATGGGGGTTCAAAGAATATACTGGTTTTGGGAGAGATAGAAAAGTGATGATCCTGAAAGATTTAGAGGAAAATGTATAAATCTAGACTACAAGGATCCCTTGTATTAACATTGAGGAAGGCAAATCATAAGTGAGAGAGAGTTTAGCTTTAGTTATTCAAAATCACTCTACAAACTTTTTGATTATGAATAGCTATTAATTTTTTAAATTTATATTCTCTAAAGCAATTAAATATTTTTATTATGTAAATCAATTACTCTAATGATGTAATATAGACTACATGTATACATATACCTTATACACTATTCTATATACTATATATACATTATATTTTAAAAGTTTTTAAATAGATGAGAAATATTTTTAAATTGTTAATTTTATTCATTAATGATATGAAATAATTTTAGTCTTCTCTATAATATTTATAAAAATAATTTTAGTAAGAGCAATGTGATTTAATATGATTAATTATTTTGATAGTTTGTAAACCTTAGGAGAAGTACATACCTATAAGTAATAACTATTTGTTAGCAATTCATTATTCAATTAATTTGATCAGGCTGGCTAGCCAATTTTAAAATTTTAAAATTTCATTTTAAGTATTTTTCATTGAAAAATAAGCAATAAAATAATAAGTTATAATGGGCTTTGAACATGAATTTTCAGCAGTAAACATGTATTGTGTACTTCATTCACCAATTATAATTCAGAAACAAGCAAAAATAAATTGTCTCTGCTTTCAATTCAACAGAAAATTAATATAAAGCTATTTCTCTTCCTTCATATGTTTTTTCTTAATAGTTAAATTAATTTAACTTAATTAACTTAATTAAATTAATATTTTATTCATATCTGGTTTGTGTGTGTGTCTGTGTTTATATGTATTTTGAACAGCAAAAAACTACTTTGGCTGGACTAAGGAATTCAAGAAGGGAAGTAATATATACTAAGGCTTGATGGGCAAGGTTGTAAAGGGTTTTAAATGTCAATAGAGGAGTTCACACTTCATCTTATACTCAGGGAATCTGAGAGACAGAGATAGAGACAGAGAGAATATGTAGAAGTAGTGATATACTCAGATATGCTTTAAAAATCACTTGGCGAGGAAAAAATGTCAAGATGGTGGCCTAGAAGGAGCAGAAGTTCAGACCTCTGAATACCCTAACCAATCACAAACTGAATGCTCCTAGGGGACAGAAAATCAGACCTAACAACAAGACAGAGCCGAGGAACCCTCCTGCTAGACTCAACTCAAAAGGTACTCCCCTTGAAAAGCAAGAATTCAAGAACACTCAGTTTTAAGGGGAAGACAGAAGGAAGGTCCCAGGACCCATCTTCCCTCCCACCTAGAGCGCTGAGACTCCAGTGGCAGCAGGTACTTCTGGGTGGGCAAAGGTGCTGGTCTGGAAGGTATACTTTGCAGGCAGGGCTGTGCCAAGTTCAGAGCATCCAACACAGATGGCAGGGAAGGAGCTAGAGAGGGAGCATAAACCTGGCAGCCTGGCCAGAACTGTGGAGATCCTCCATATCTGCTCTAGACTTCCAGGAGGTTTTGGACTCATAGCACACCCAGCCCAACTAAGCTAAACTTAATCCCATCAAAATTCTCCAGAACTCAGGAAAGCCCAGGTTCCACACCCATCCTTATTGACTGCTGGACTTTAATCCAATCAAAAGCCTCCAGAGGACATAGAAGCTCAAACCCCCAACAACCCTTCCCCAGAGACTACACCAAAAGATCGTCTGTTAAAGCTCCAAGAGGGGAGACTGACAGCAGCTCCCAAAACCAAAAAAATGAGAGGAGAACAAGCACAAACAAATATGGGGAGTAAAGAATGGGTGAATATTAGCAAATAACAGAAAAAGAAAAAAAGAAACTAGAATAGACAGCTTCTATCCAGCAAACGGAACAGACGGGGAGAAATCAGCAAACGATGAATCAGAAATCCCAGTGAATTGGATGCAGGTTGTGGAAGAACTCAAAACACAATTAAGAGAGGCTGAGGACAATTGGGAAAAGAACATAAAAATTAAGATAAGTCATCTGGAAACAGAGGCACTTGAACTAAAATGAGAAAATAGTGTTTTGAAAGCCAAAATCAACCAGCTGGAAAAATGAGGCAAAGTTGATGAAAGACGAGGTAAAGAGGATGAAAGATGACCTTCAAAGAAAATCAGAGCAGAAGGAAAAGGATGACCAAAAAGCCACGGATGAAATCTAGTCTTTAAGAACCAGAATACAACAACTGGAATTAAGTGACCTCACCAGGCAGCAGGAGACTATAAAACAAAACATAAAGAATGAAAAAATTAAGGAAAATATGAAGCATCTCATTCACAAAAAAGATGATTTAGAAAACCGTTAGACAAGAGACAATTTAAGAATCATTGGTCTACCAGAAGACCATAACAAAAGAAAAAGTCTGGACATAATAATAATACTACAGGAAATTATTCAGGGAAACTTCCCCGATATCCTACTGCAAGAGGGAAAAGTGGAGATTGAAAGAATCCACAGACCATCTCCTGTATATTTTAATCCCCAACTGACAACACCCAGGAATGTTATAGCCAAATTCAAAAACTATCAGACCAAAGAAAAGATATTACAAGCTGCCAAGAAGAAGTCATTCAGATACCATGAAACAACAGTGAGGATAACACAGGATCTAGCTGCATCCACACTGAAGGACCAAAAGGCATGGAATATGATATTCCAGAAAGTGAGGGAACTAGGCCTACAACCAAGAATCAACTACCCTGCAAAACTGACTATATTCTTATAGGGGAAAATATGGTCATTCAACAAAATAGAAGAATTCAAAGAACTCGTAAAGAAAAGACCAGACCTGAACAGAAAATTTGATGTCCAAGCACAGAACACAAGAGAATCATCAAAAGGTAATTAAAAAAGAGGGGGAAAAGAAAAACAAAATAAAACAACAAAAAAAAATTAAGAGACTCAATAAGTTAAAATGATATGTATCCCTATTAGAAAAGAAGTCATTGGTAACTCTTAAAAACTGTTTCAATCACCTGGGCAGGTAGAAGAATTACACTTAGAGGGAACAGTGACAAAACTATATAGGATGAAAGGACAAGGCAAAAATAGGTATATAGGTATATGTATGCATAATAGGGAGGGGTAGTATCTCTGATATGGAGGGCTTGTTGTGCCCTCTTAGGGTAGCTCTCCAGCATCTGACCCTCACCTGACACCCAGCTCTCACTTGTGGCTCCCAGTAGCTGCTAGCATGCGGCAGCGGCCATACCCCGGGCAACAGCTTTGACAGGCTGGCTAAACCTTATGAGGGTAGCCATTGGTTCATAGACCCCTGGTGAACCAGGGCCTTGCACACCCAGCATTTGAAGACTGCTTCGGCTGAAGAGATGGAAGAAACCAATAAGAAGGTTCAACAGCTGAGATGGCAATGCAGCAAAGCACTGTACTGTGGAGTGCTTAAGGCGTGTTTGGAGCACAAAAGACAATACGGCCATCCAATGCATATGAGGAAGTCTCCAGGTGTAATGACTTTTCATGCCACTGGACCCAGGCTTCCAACACCGAGAGAGTGGGGCTGTCTCTGTGCATTGACTTTTCCACTTAAATCTCCTTCACGCACGAGTTTCTTTGTGCACACCACAACACTCATCTATCATAGCTGAAAATGCACAAAGACAATCGTCATCCTTGGTTACCGAGAGACTACTACTATACTAAATACATATACGTGTGTGTGTGTGTGTGTGTGTATATAACTAGAGCTAAAAAAAAGAGGTTAATACTAAAAGAAATGGGAAAAGAAACAAATGGGGGGTAAATTTATATGTCACAAAGAAGCTCATGGTGGGAGGGGGGAGAAGATCAATACATTGGAATGGTAAAGAGGTTGGAGATAGGAAATACTCAACTCTTACATGCTTTGAAACTGACCCAAAGAGGGAAGAACAATCCAATCCATTGGAGTAGAGGATAGATTTCTACCCTATAGGGGAGTAGAAGGATAACAAATGGCCTGGTGGGGAGGGAAGCAGTACAAGGGAGGGAGACGGTGGGGGGGGGGATGTTAGAAAGATTACAGGCAAAATAAGGGGGGGAATAAGAAGGGAATGGGGTAGAAAGAGAAGTAAAACAAGGGTGGGAACTAGGGGGACTGATTATAAACAAAGTTTGGTGTATAAGGAAATAGTGAAAGAAGAAAAGGCAGGACCAGGAGTAGAAATCAAAATGCAGGGAAATACACAGCTAGTAATCATAACTCTGAATGTGAATGAAATTAACTCACCCATAAAACACAAGAAAATAGCAGAGTGGATTAGAATCCATAACCCTACCATATGCTGTTTACAAGAAACACACATGAGGAAGATAGATTCACATAGGGTGAAAGTAAGAGGATGGAACCATCAACTGGGCATCAACTGATAAAAAGAAGGCAGCAGTCACAATCATGATATCTGAAAAATCCAAAGTAAAAATAAATCTAGTTAAAAGAGATAGGGAAGGTAATTACATCCTGATAAAAGGCAGTATAGACAATGAGGAAATATCTGTACTCAACATGTATGCACCAAATGGCATAGCATCAAAATTTCTAAAGGAGAAAATAGAGGAGCTCAAGGATGAAATAGATAGAAAAACTTTACTAGAGGGAGACCTGACCCTTTCTCTATCCGAACTAGATAAATCAAACCAAAAAATAAATAAGAAAGAGGTAAGAGAAGTGAATGAAAGCTTAGAAAAATTAGAGTTAGTAGACATGTGGAGAAAAATAAATAGGGACAAAAAGGAATATGCCTTCTTTGGAGCAGCACATGTACATTCACAAAAATTGACCATGTATTAGGGCATAAAAGCATTGCAAACAATTGCAAAAGACAGAAATAATGAATGTAACATTCTCAGATCATAATGCAATGAAAATAATAATTAATAAGGGTACATGGAGAGGTAAATCGAAAATTAATTGGAAATTAAATAATACAATTCTCCAAAACTGGTTAGTTAAAGAACAAATCTTAGAAACAATTAATAACTTCATTGAAGAAAATGACAATGATGAGACATCTTTTCAAAACCTATGGGATGCAGCCAAAGCAGTACTCAGGGGCAAATTTATATCCTTGAGTTCATTATTAACAAATTAAGATATTATATATATAAGATAAAATATTAACAAATTAAGAAGGGTAGAGGTCAATTAATTGGGCATGAAAATTAAAAAACTTGGAAGCTAACAAATTAAAAATCCTCAATCCTAAAAATCAAAGGAGAATGTAATAAAATTGAAAGTCAAAGAACTATTGATTTAATAAATAAGACTAGAAGCTAGTAGTTTGAAAAAACAAATAAAATAGACAAAGTACTAGTCAGTCTAATTAAAAAAAGGAAAGAAAAAAACAAATTGACAGTATCCAAGATGAAAAGGGAGACCTCACCTCTAATGAAGAGGAAATTAAGGCAATCATTAAAAACTGCTATGCCCAATTATATGGCAGCAAATATGGCAATCTAGGTGATATGGATGAATACTTACAAAAATATAAATTGCCTAGACTAACAGAAGAAGAAATAAATTACCTAAACAACCCCATATCAGAAAAAGAAATTGAATAAGGCTTCAAAGAACTCCCTAAGAAAAAATCCCCAGGTCCAGATGGATTCACAAATGAATTCTATCAAAAATTCAAAGAACAACTTATCCCAATATTATACAAACTATTTGACAGAATAAGCCAAGGAGTTCTACCAAATTCCTTTTATGACACAAACATGGTACTGATTCCAAAGCCAGGCAGGTCAAAAACAGAGAAAGAAAACTGTAGACCAATCTCCCTAATGAATATAGATTAAAAAGTCTTAAATAGGATACTAGCAAAAAGACTCCAGCAAGTCATCACAAGGGTTATTCACTATGACCAGGTAGGATTCATACCAGGAATGCAAGGATGGTTCAACATTAGGAAAACTATTTGCATAATTGACGGTATTAACAAGTAAACTGACAAAAATCACATGATTATCTCAATAGATGCAGAAAAAGCCTTTGATAAAATACAACACCCATTCCTATTGAAAACACTAGAAAGTATAGGAATAGAAGGGCCTTTCCTAAAAATAATAAACAGTATATATCTGAAACCATCAGCAAACATCATCTGCAATGGGGATAAACTCAAAGCCTTCCCAGTAAGATGAGGAGTGAAACAAGGATGCCCATTATCACCCCTATTATTTAACATTGTAGTAGAGAAAAGAAATTGAAGGTATTAACACTGGCAATGAAGAGACCAAGCTATCACTCTTTGTGGAAGATATGATGGTCTACTTAAAGAATCCTAGAGAATCAACCAAAAAGCTAATCAAAATAATCAACAACATTAGCAAAGTTGCAGGATACAAAATAAAACTCCATAAGTCATCAGCATTTCTATATATCTCCCATCCATCTGAGCAGCAAGAATTAGAAAAAAAATCCATTTGAATTCCCCCTAGACAATATAAAATACTTGGGAATCTATCTCCCGAGACAAACACAGGAACTATATGAACACAACTACAAAACACTCTCCACACAGTTAAAACTAGATCTAAACAATTGGAAAAACATTGATTGTTCATGGGTGGGATGAGCTAACATAATAAAAATGACAATCCTACACAAATTAATTTACTTATTTAGTGCCATACCCATTGAAGTACTAAAAAACTACTTTACGGAATTAGAAAAAAACATAACAAAGTTCATTTGGAAGAACAAAAGATCAAGGATATACAGGGAAATAATGAAACAATATGCAAAGGAAGGTGGCCTTGCAGTCCCAGATCTCAAACTATACTATAAATCAATGGTTATCAAAACAATTTGTTATTGGCTAAGAGACAGAAAGGAGGATCAGTGGAATAGACTTGGAGTAAATGACTTCAGCAGGACAGTCTATGATAAACCCAAAGATACCAGTTTTGGGGACCAAAACCCACTCTTTGATAAAAACTGCTGGGAAAGGAAGACAGTATGGGAGAGATTAGCTTTGGATCAACATCTCACACCCTACAAAAGATAAACTCAGAATGGGTGAATGACCGGAATATAAAGAAGGAAATTATAAGCAAATTAGGTGAACACAGAATTGTATACTTCTCAGATCTTTGGGAAAGGAAAGACTTTAAAATGAAGCAAGGGCTAGAAAAAAAATCACAAAATGTAAAATCAATAATTTTGATTACATCCAATTAAAAAGGTTTTGTAAAAACAAAACTAATGCATCCAAAATTAGAAGGGAAGCAACAAATTGGGAAACAATCTTCATTACAAAAACATCTGACAAAGGTCTAATTACTCAAATTTATAAAGAGTTAAACCAATTGTACAAACAATCAAGCCATTCCCCAATTGTTAATGGGCAAGGGTCATGAATAGGCAATTTTTAGTTAAAGAAATCAAAACTATTAATAAGCACATGAAAAAGTGTTCTACATCTCTTATAATTAGAGAAATGTAAATCAAAATCACTCTGAGGTATCATCTCACACCTAGCAGATTGGCTAACATGACAGCAAAGGAAAGTAATGAATGCTGGAGGGGATGTGGCAAAGTTAGGACATTAATGCATTGCTGGTGGAGTTGTGAATTGATCCAACCTTTCTGAAGGGCAATTTTGAACTATGTCCAAAGGGCGATAAAAGACTGTCTGCCCTTTGATCCAGCCATAGAATTGCTGGGTTTGTACCCCAAAGAGATAATAAGGAAAAAGACATGTATAAGAATATTCATAGCTGCAGTCTTTGTGGTGGCAAAAACAAAAACAAAAACTAAAAAACACTGTCCTCATTCAGAGGAAACACAGTGGGAGTAAAAACCAGGAAGAAAAACAACTGTTTGAATACATGAGTCAAGGGGATATGGTTGGGGATGTAGACTCTAAATGAACATTCTAGTGCAAACAACAACATGGAAATGGGTTCTGATCAAGGACACATGTAATACCCAATGAAATTGCTTGTTGGCTGCGGGAAGAGTGCGTAGAGGGAAGGGAGGGAAACAATGTGATTATTGTAACCAAGGAATAATGTTCTAAATTGACTAAATAAATTCATTCAAATGGAAAAAAAAAAAAGAAAATCACTTGGCTTCTAGGAAGATTTAAGGCAAGGATACCCATTAGGAGACTATTACAACCATATAGAAATAGTTGATGAGAACCTGAACTAAGATGGCTGCTATATGACTGGAAGGAAGGGTACTCATGTGAAATTCTATAATAAATAAATTATGAGTTGGCACCTTTGGGATTCATAGGGGAAGGGGGAATAGCAAATGAGAGCTGATACCTAGCTTGAGAGCCTTGGTAGTTATATAAAAGATACATTGCTCCTGGTATGTGTGACTCCTACTTTCTCACCAAAAACCAAAAAGAGAGACAGATCAAGGCTATTACACAGCCATCCATTTTAGAGTATAGAGTCCTCACTCTGAGGGGCACCTGCTCAAACCACAATGTCATTTGGGTGTGCTTAGAGCTAGCGGAATTTCCCCAAAGACATCTGAATAATAGCTGTTGTATATGCCTGAGCCAAGGTTAATTTATAACCTTACCTGAAGGGCAGACATAAGATATAATACAAAAGGAAGCCCAAGTTTGAACAATACTTGGAGGAAGGGCAAAGTAGCTAATTATTGAAATAATTGGTGGTATGTGTAGTTGTTGGAGGGAAACCCCACAACTGTGGCAAATAGATGGTATACTGATAGACTGCTAATCAGGACAAGCTGAATTCAATTTTTGCTTCAGACCTTTATTAGTTGTGTGGTCTACAGCAAGTCACTTAACCTCTCTTTCCCTCAGTTTCCTCATCTGTAAAATGGGGACCATAATAATATCTATCTCCTTAGGGTTTTGTGAGATTCAAAAAAAGTTAATAATTATAAAACGTCTAGCACAACACTTGGCTATTGTGAAAAATAATTTATCTATTGATGTATTTAGTGATCCCTGATCTATCCATAGTTTCTTATTCTCTATCCCCAGGTTATTTCCAATCAGTATTATCCAATCTAGTGTGGTTACCTAATGTCATTCAATATAATCATATTCATATATGGCCAATTACATTTAATCACTCAAATCAGGCAAAAAAGATTCTTTCTTACATAAGACTTTTTAAGACTATAGGAAGCAGATTTAAGAGTATATACTAAGAGTCATGAATACATTTATTTAACCACAAAAATGTCCTAGTTAGAGAACATTTTTGTGGTTAAATAAACCTACATGTCCTGACATATAAACACCAACAAGAGGAAGGGTATCATCCAGACTTCCACACTTTGGCTCTCTGACATTTTTCCCTCAGCCATCCTGGGGCGTTTAAGCATTCTGTTTTATATCTCATGACCCTTTAGTCGGTGATTAGTGTACATCTTGCTCATGGTATGAACTGAGATGATCTTTATCTTGACCCTTGTGTGACCACCACTGGAAAGTGCCCAAGTTATTTTAGGAGTCCTTCAACCTTTTGTTATTTCCCTCAATTAACCAACATTGATTGGGTTTCTGCTCATTTGACAGTTGCTCAATTTCTACCTATTGCTAAGGGTTGGGTGGATATCTACCAACTCTTTGCCTTGGGACCACCCATGAGACTATATAGTTATTAATGAAAAGTATCTTTTCTATACCATTTGGACCATCAATGGAATTTAAGCTATAAAAATATGTGCTCTAGAGAGAAAAGAAAACTCTTATCATGAGGAAGATCTAAGGTCCCATTCATTAATAAGGGAAAGATTCCTTTAATAAATGGTTATTGGCTTATTGAAGATTACACCGATTTTTTCTTGATACTGTTGTGATGAGAGTGGGGTATTTTCTATCTTCTAACTGGTGATTACATACTCCCCTGGAATCATGGAATAGTCTTCTACTCTGATGTCACAATCTACCAAGGGTTTGGGGACTCCTAGTTTGGAGATTACTATACTAGCGAATTTTTATTGTTCTTGTTATTTTAAAAATTGGCTGTTGTTCCAATTTGCAAACCATGATGCTGCAGGCTTGAAATAATTGGATTTTCCCAAAGCCACAAGATATCACCATGGAGTAACTTAAATCCTTGGAGAAACTAGCCCAATATGTCAGAGTAAAAATGAAAGACCAGACAACTAAAATAATCATCCATTTGAGGGTCCAGATTACTCTCGTATAATAGCAAAATTCTAATTTGAATAGCCAAACTGAAGTTGTATAGATGCTCTGTGCTACTCTCTGAGTAATTGCTCTCGTTACTAATGGAGGAGAACTGCATCCTGTTATCCTGACTTGGTATTACAATATGTGGAAGCCCCTAACTAAATCAGAAAGGGACAGTAATAGGATATACAACTATTTGATATATTGACTCAGGCAACACTATTGTACCCAAGGATGCCAATAAATAATATTTTGAAAGGTAAGAGTAGGTATAATTAAACTTAACTGAAAAGATAAAATAACCAGTCCTTATGCTGCTACACCTAAATTTCTGAGCTTACTTCTATAAATATGGAGCAGAATCTAGTTGTTTATGCAGGTGTCAGAGATTCCTGAAGTATAGATTTTACTTATTAATAAATCATAAAATAGGAGAGGGTTATAATGTAAAATCTAGGCTATGAAATGTTTAGAACCAAAAGAGTAACTCACATCCTCCAAAGAAAATAAACAACTCTTGGGAACCATAAGGCTAAAGGGATTCATGGCATTCTTGCTCAGTGTGCTACTTTGGAAGTTTGGTATCACAGGTTCATCTTTTCTGCTATTTGAAAATTTCATTAGGTTTTGAGTTGTGAGTTCTTCATTGGTAAAAGGGTCGTACCTCTTTTATTTTTACCTCCTCCTACCAGATGATCTTGCTTAGTGTCTGTTGGACATCAACTAATAATAATTCAACACAAATATTAATTCAAATTACTCACAGGTACTAGCACTGCCATAGCAATCCAGAATTAAGTACAATACTGTTTTCTCTATCTATTTTGACATAATTATCAGCAAAATCATTAGTGGATTCTAAATTTGAACTAGAAACAAGGTTGATAACTATTTTTAAGTCCTTTGCTTCTTTTGGATAAAACATGTCTTATACTAGAGTTCAAGAACCTCCACAATCTGTTCCTAACCTGTCTTTCTAATTTTGTCTCCTATTCTTCCCTTTTACATAATTTAAACAAATTTGGGAAATATTCCTTCTGTAATTAGGATAGGAGCTTTAAGATACCTAGAATAGTACTGTCAAACTCAAATATAAACAGGGATAACAATCCATTATAAGAATCCTTGATAGTCATATATGGACTTAGTTTTAAGATAGGGTCTGTAAAAGTTTCTGCCAGCTGCATACTCTTCTAGGCACTGAGAGAGAGAGAAAGACTTTGCAAATAGGAAGAAGCAAAGGCATGGATTTGCAAAAGAGGGTCTGCTCACACACACAGAACTGAAAGAGCAGTTCCAGAATGTGGGGAAGGGATAAAACTGAAGACCAAAGACTGTTGAGGATCTGGTTTTCCTGTTCAGCCAGGAGAGCAGAGAGATCACTTCCTGTTGTCTGTTTGTCTATGCCTGAAGGAGGTAACTTGCCTTTTCTGATAACTGGAGGTTCCTGTGTTTCCAGCTATTAAAAGATTCCTGACATCCTGTCCATCCTTGTCTCCAGTTGCCATCTCCCAGAGACTTGTAAGCTCCTGTCTGAGTATATATAAACAACAACTATAAAACATCTTTGAATCATCGTACTCACCTATTTCAGTATGTATGAGAATTCAAGGAAGACTAGACTAACAGCTTAGCTTTGAGCTCTTGCCATGCCCTTTTCAGGGCTGCTTATGTACATTTGGTGAGCATCTGGCATTCAATTATCATCTGTGGCTCCAAGAAGCTGTAGTTGATCATTGGTCACACTCAGAAAAACAAGCTCAGCAGATGGACTAAACCAGGTTTAGGGTAATCAGTGGGTCACAAGCCCATCAATGAGTTTGGGGATTGTCGACTCCATACATGTGAAGAATTCCCCAGTGGAAAGGATGGATGAAAATAATTAATTCTCAGAACCATGAAGCAATCAAAATAGGTGAAGTAAAATACTTAGAATTTTGATAGACGTCAAGGAAACCAAAGCCATCCTCTGCATCCCAGGCCATCACCTATCATCCTGACTCTTGTCTTGCCACAAGACTAAGACGACTTTGGAAAAAAAGAATGAGGTTGATGACTTTTATGCAACGTTACCTCACTTAAAAACAATTTATGCACAAGTCAAGACTTCACCCTATGATGTCATAGGTCCTCTGAAAACGAAGAACAAACAATAACAAGCCCTAGATGCTTACTTATCTCCTCCTTTTAACCGAACTCATACTGCACCACTTTAACAAACTTTCTCCACTTGAAGAGAGAATTCTTTCCCTCTTCTCAGATATATATCTTTCTATAATATGAATTCATTTATTTGCTAATGAATTATGTTAGAATGTTTTTCACTAATTCAATAACCAATTTGCTTGTTCAATGTTTATACCATCCAAGAATTTTTGCTTTTCCTTTTTCTTTTTTCTGCTAACAAGGGTGCTTTTTTTCTTGAACTATAAATAACTTAAGTGAAGAAACTAGACCAGCCAGTTTTTACCAACAATGAGAAACTGGTGGCGTGTAACTAGAATCTGCTCCCCCAAATTCTCTCTCCCGGCATTCCATGTTCTTTCTCACTTTACATGTTAACAAAGGGATGAAATAAGTTTAGCCCCGCCTATCTCTCTTTTTTCCTGATCAGAACTTTGGAAGTGGGCTTTTTGGGCAGGCAGGAGAAATTACTCATATGGGTTTATTTTTATTAGATAATTAGGTTTGAACTTCTATTTCTTTTAGTTTATTTTCTTTCTACTTCAATTAATTATTAATAAACTTTATAAAATATAACACTTGGAGTTATGGCATATTAATTTTAAATATTACAGTGGCCAGGGTGGAAAAAATGAAAACTTCAGGAGTAAAGGCATATTCCATCTTGAAATTTGTAATAAAAAGAAAGAGAAAGCTAAGTATAATCCTGTATGCATTCTAAATTTTAGGAGAAGAGATTTATGAGTCTATATAGTAGAGAAATAGTATCTATCCTATGGCCCAAGATTCATAGAGGGGAGTCAGTCTGGGAAATCTTGGAAACATTGAAGAGTGAAATTTCAAAAATATCAGGAGAAATAATTCTGATGAGAAGTAAAAAGAAATTCTTTCTTTCAGAGATCAATGTGAATATAAAAGGAACATTTCAAATCAAGAAGAACAAAGCATTATTGGAAAAGTGCTTACTTTGGAGTAAAGACCTGGGTTCAAACTTTGCCTCTTATAGAGTTCTGGGACCATAGGCAAGTTGTTTAACCTTCCTGAGATTCAGTTTCTACATCTCTAAAATGATAGAATTTTACTCAAATACTTTTATATTTCATTCTAGATCTAAATCTGTGATCCTATAATCCTATGTTATAGAAGATAGAAACATAAGCAATTAATGGGGGATAAATACAGAATAGGGGAATAATCCTTTAAAAGTCCTGCCAAAAGGACTAAAGCTCAGAATCAACTGAATTTGGAAGGTAAGGGTAGTTATAATTAAACTTAAATGGAAAGATAAAATAAGCAGTCCTCATACTGCTACATATACAAAAAGATCCTTTTTGGCAAATTGCCAAAAGGAGGACTAAAAGAGGCCCAGGTTAAATGAAACTGATATTTTATTTCAATTTTTCCTATTTAGAATTACCCATAAACCTGAAAGAACATAATAAAAATAGCTAATAAAAAGTTAGTATCTAAGATGAGTAAGGAAGGAGATAGATATGTTTGTTCCAGATGAGTTAAGTCACTGGCCCAGATGAACTATGTCCTAGAATACTAAAAAATACTGGCCAGTGTGATTACTATAGCATTTTCTTGTAAATTAAAAAAGTTCTACAGGATAAGAAATGGATACATTGTTCATGCCTTAGTTAAAAGAGAAGGGAATAGAATCTTCTGAACTCCTGACCAGTAACCTTAACTTCAATTTCTGGAAAAAGTCTATAGTAAAAGAATGGTTAATATGTATTGAGAAACAGAAACCAAAATGACCAAAAAAAAAAATAACCATCCAAAAAAAAAAAGAGTGCCAGATTAATTTGATTTTCTTTTTTTGACAGAGTAAAAAGATTTTTAGACAAGGGAAATGTTCTTATAAATAACCTATATGTCTTTGCGAAGAATTTTAGAAAATGTTATAGTCTTGAAAGCAGAGGCAGAAACAAACTTGATTTAGCACTGACTATCTCTTAGCTCATACAGAAAACAGTTCTTGACATGGATTTTATATAGGGGCTATGGACAAAAGAGAGAGAGAGAGAGAGAGAGAGGGTGAGAGAGAGAGAGAGAGAGAGAGAGAGAGAGAGAGAGAGAGAGAGAGAGAGAGAGAGAGAGAGAAGTAAGGAGAGAGAGGGAGGGAGGGAGGGAAGTTGAGAGGGAGGGAGAAGGAAGGGAGGGAAGGAAGGAAGGAAGGAAGGAAGGATGACTACTCATTCTGTGACTAGATTATATAATACTAAACTGGTTAGGAATTGGTTGAATGAAACTCAAAGAATAGTCTATTTTTAATGTAAATTTGGAATGAGATCTCTTAGAGAGACTTTCAGGGATATGTGCTTGACCCTGTACTATTTAATATTTTTATCACTGTTTCACACAAAGGAAATAAGGACGTGATTATTTGATCAGCAGATTTTGTTAAATTGGGTGGGTCAGTAAAATCAGGGTCAAATCTAATAAGATAAAGTAACATGAAATGTTATGAGTTTTATATTTTCAGGAACCTTCAGTGAGGGTAAGGACCATTCTGTTTTGTTTTGTTTTCACTTAGAGATGGAAAAGAGATAAAGGTATGAGAAAGTCCCCAAATCGATCCCACATCAAATACTGAATATCTTGGAGTGGAAAGTTTTAGGAGAACTCAAACTAACTTTTCTAATCCCTGGTTAATGAGCCAATTGCATTCTCAATGATGTAAATGAACTTCATCTATCCTGGTCTACTAAAAAACAAACAAACAAAAAACAGCTGTTAGCTACTGCTCTAAAAGGAGATTTTTTTGTTTCTAGGTTTGTACAGGACCAAAAGGAATAGAAGAGATATACTTAAGTATAAATATTTACTCTCCAAGAGCCAACAGCAGAGCAACCACTGTGTAGGTAAGTGTATTGATGTGATTAACATTCTCATTCATTAACCTAGGATATGCTTTACCTTGAGATGTAGGAATAAGATGATCCAAAAAAACAGGAGTCTGCTGAGTAGAGAGCAGGGGCTTTGACTTGAAAGAGGCAGCATGAAGATCCCATTCCGTATGTTAAAATATTTTGGAATATTTCTGCATGCCTTTCTGAGATCACAGCTATATTTCCTTGCACTGAATGAGAGAGTTGGGGAGTGGGAGTCTATGGTGTGACTGACATTTTATGGCTGAAAGCTGATATACTATATCATGTCTCTAGACTAGCAGATATGTTTTGCCCATTCCCATGGTTCTGAAAAAAGATTTGTCTTCATTTACCCACAAATCATGGTTAGTACTACAATATTCCTATCACAGTAGAAGTATTGACTTTCAGATGGACTTTTCCTTGAAAAGCACAAGCCTAAATCTCTTAAACTCCTTCTATAAGAGAAAATGAACCAGGTCCAGCATAACAAAGGGCAAGTCACCTTATCTTTATTTTCACTCCATGTTCTGATACTTAACTTATAACAACCTTTGGCAACTCACTAAGTCCTTTACAAAATTGGGGATAAAGATGTTTACTTGATCATAATTTTTTTTCCTGAAAGCTTTGATAAAAGTTCTTTATTACTGGGAGGAAAATTGTACTCTGTTGATTCCAGGGTATTCTTAAAAAAAAAAAACAGCAAGAGGGAAGGGAAAAAAGAGAAACTAACCCTCTTTATAGGAAAAGGCTTTTTATTTTCCTTGAGACCAGAACCATGATAAAGTTTCTTAACTTTTTTAAAGGAAAAATGAGAGTAGGTACTGTAAGATAAGTGCAGTTTGAAAACAAAGTATTAGAAAAATATGGATTTTATTACAGATTGTAAAGGCTATCAACTCTTATTAAGCAATCTGCTTTATATGCCTGGCAGTAGAGACTTGTTCACTAGTTGTTGCTGTCTAGCTCTCCCTTGTCGGTTTCTTGACTCTTCCATTACCCTTGCTTATCATTTTTGTTATTTCTTTTCCCCTATTTGAGACCAATTTCCCTTATAAAGTAAGTCCTTTCGGTGTTTACCAACTGGAAGCATACAAAAATGTTTTTCTACAACCTTTCATTCACTTCCCACACTACCTATAATGTGGTTTTCTGATTATTTTACAAATTAATTCCTGATCGAAATTCATCAAGTCACTCAAACAAAACCAATTTCTATTGGCTCCTCATTGAATAAATTTCATATTCCTTAAAATGGAATACAAGAAACTTCATGATCTGGTTCTAATCTACCATTCCAATTTTATCTCCCACTCTTCCCTTTACAGACCCTATTCTCTAACCAGATTAATTTACTCACTGCCCCAGAATACATCTATTACTTTCTTCATATCTTTCCTCATATTATTATTACAAATAATTAACTAGATTACTTCACATTTTTGTAGTGCCTTGAGTATCAAAAAAATATGTATGTCACAACATCCCAGTAAGGTAGGTAATAAAAGTATTAATATCTTCAATTTATAGATGCTACTCCTGCCATATAAAATGTTATACACTTTCCACTCTACCTGTTTACAACTTAACTACCCCTCAAAGTAGTATTTAAATCCTATGTTCCCTAGAAGTTTCCCTTGACTATATTAGTTTATAATCTTTTTTTTTCTCTAAATGAGTAATACTTCTTGTCTAGGCATAATAATCATGGTATAAAGGATAGAATAATGACCTTGGAAACAGGAAGAACTGGGTTCACATGTCAACAAATTTAATAAAAGGAGTTCCTTACATAATTTAAACCCAAAGATATTTTAGGTATTTGCTTTGTGATATTATGAGGAAGAGAGGATTAGAGCAAGTTGGCAGAGGCATGAGATTAATAGGACGAGAATTCTAGAATGGGAAAGTAAAGGAGATACAGTTAATAGAAATTTAGGGGTCTTGCTCTGGTTTGACCTGGAGAGACTGGTTGCTTTTCCTTAGTGGTTGATACTACCCTCTACTGCCCTGAATTCCCTATCCTGTCTTGCTGTCCAGCTGCTCTGCTGCCCTTCCCTGCTTGCTTTGCTGATCTGCAGTTCCTGGTGATCCTGAACAATCTGGCATCTGATTATGAGACCAGGCGTGGGTACTTTTTGGATCTAGGACCTTCCCTGGGCCCCATCAGGCTTACACAGACCCATTCCTTAAAGCCAGCTAAGGTGGGGATTAGTTCAGTTTAGCCAAGAACTGGGGAATTTAGGTAGTGAGGAGCGTTAGAGTAGGGAAAAATCACTCTAAAGAAATCTCTGTGAAGAGCTATTAGATCCTGGGGTATTAGTTAGGAAATTAGCTTTAGGTTATCCCATACCCTCCCTCCTTCTATCTTATTTCTTTTATTAAACCTACTTCCCATTTCACTGAGTGATCTGTGTGTCATCTTAGTCAGGGTCTACCTGCACTGGGCTGTTGGCCTTCCCAAATCTGTTAATCTTCTGATACTGGCTCAAACCTATCCATCTGGTCCAATCCCCTAAAATTACCCTCCTAACAGTGATATTTCACATAATTAAGAATTACAGATTTCCATTAGTCAAGATGGTGGCATAGCGGCAGCGAAAGTTCAGACTTCTGAAAACCTGTCCTTATTGATTAAAAACTAAATGCTCCTAGAGGACTGAAAATCAAACCTAACACTGTAACAGTTATGATTTAGGGAAACTGAGGCAGGTAGAAATTAGTTTCTCTCTGCAAGGAGTATTATATTTTTAGAGGTTTATTTAAAGTTGAGAATTTAAGGAGAATACAAGTAAGAAAGGCATGTGCCAGGTGGGCCAAGAGGCCCAATTCAATTTCACTCACATCATGAGACGCGTCTGCTTGCAAGTGGAAACAGGAAAGAAAAGAGAGGCCCAGAAGCCTTTCCAATCCGGTTAAATACCCCATCTCAATCTCAGCCCAGGTGAGAATTCAGTGATATTTACAAAGCATTCTGGGGAAGTGGAGCAAGGACTTCTGGGGATTGAAGTCCTGGATTCAAGTCTCCATTTTTATATATACCTCCATTTGATCCTCTGGGAAGAAGAACTTCCCCAAAGGATCAAAAATCATAATCAATTTAAAGATTACAATAATTTGAAGATAAGAGAAAAAAAAACAATAATTGCTGGACACATTAACAAAAAGCTAGTTAGGGGGCAGTCCCCTTTGGCATGAAAGTATACATACAAATAAATGTTCAATCAACTACACCCAAAGTTCATTTTTGTGCAGCTTGTGGTCTGGAGGCTTCTTCATGGTGTCTTCTCCAAAAGTTCAGTTTCTGGATTCAGAGAGGTATCATCTTTCTTTACCTAAAATTCTTCTAAAAAGAAATTTAAACTTTGCAATTTAAAATAGTCTCCAATTTTACAACAACAAGACAGAGCCAAAGAATCCTCCTGGAGGACTCAACTTAAAAGGCACTCCCACCAAAGCCAGAATTTGACAACACTCTGGTTTAAAGGGAAGGAAGAAGGAAGGTCCCAGGCCCCTCCCCCACCTAGAGCACTAAGCCTCCAGAGGCAGCTAAAATCTCTGGGCAGGCAAGGGTGCTGGTCTTGAGGGAGTACATTACAGGCAAAGCTGTGCCAGGCTCAGAGTGTTGAACACAGGTGGTGGGGAAGCAGTTGGAGAAGAAGCACAGAATGCAGACCCGGCAGCCTAGCTGCAGTAGCTCAGACACTCCATATTTCCACCCCCCCCCCAATGTTTTGGTGTCAGAGTGCATCCAGTTCAACCCAGCTGGCCTTAAACCCATCAAAACCTTCAGAGGGCAGAGAAGCTCAAGCTCCAACAGTCCTTCCCCCAAAGACTGTGCTGAGAGATTTGCTGACAAAGTTCCAAGGGTGAAAGCTGACAGAAAAAAGCCACAGATCCAACAAAAAATGAGAGGAGCAAAAGCACAGCAACTGCAGGGAGTAAAAAAGGAGTAAATATGAGCAAACAACAGAAAAAGAAATAAGAAATTATAATTGACATCTATACAGTCAATGAACAAAGAGCAAACGGAACAGAGAAGGATGAGGGAACATCAAGCAAAAAAACAGAAACCCCAGCAAATTGGATACAGGCTTTGGAAGAACTCAAAATACAATTCAAAACACAAGTAAGAGAGACTGAAGATAACTTAAAAAGCAAGATAACACATCTGGAAACAGAAAACAATGTTTTGAAAGCCAAAATTAATCAGCCTGAAAATGAGGCAAAGGAGATGAAAGATGGCCTCAAAAGAAAATCAGACCAGAAGGATGGATGACCAAAAAGCCAGGGATGAAATCCTGTCTTTAAGAACCAAAATACAAGTAGAAGCAAGCAACTTCACAAGGCAGGGCACTATAAAACAAAATTTTAAAAAATGAAAAAATTGAGGAAAATATGAAGCACCTTATTCACAAAACAGAAGATTTAAAAAATTCTTCCATGAGAGACAACTTAAGAATCTTTGGTCTACCGGAAGGCCATGACAAAACAAAAAGCCTGGACATAATACTACAATAAGTTATCCAAGAAAATAGCCCCGATTGTTTTAGAACAAGAGGGAAAGTGGAGATTGAAAGAATCCACAGATCACCTCCTGTACTTAATCCCCAACTGACAACATCCAGGAATGTTATAGCCAAATTCAAGAACTATCAGACCAAGGAAAAAAGTATTATGAGATACTAAGAAGAAGTCATTCAGATACCATGGAACCACAGTTAGGATAACACAAGATCTGGCTGCACCTTTACTGAAGGACCAAAAGGCATGGGATATGATATTCTGGAAAAGAAGAGAACTAGGTCTACAACCAAGAATCAACTATCTAGCAATACTGACTATATTCTTAAAGGGAAAAGTTTGGTCATTTAACAAAATAGAAGAATCCCAAGCATTTGTAAAGAAAAGACCAGACCTGAACAGAAAATTTGATGACCAAGTACAGAACTTAAGAGAATCATCAAAAGGTAATTAAGAATGAGGGAAAAAAGAAAAACAAAACCAAAAAACAAACAAAAAACAACAAAAAAACTTTTTTTAAGAGACCCAATAAATTAAAGTGATCTGTATCCCTATAAGAAAACAGGTCATTGCCTAACTTTTAAAAATTGTTATTATCACCTAGGCAGCTAGTAGAATTACACTTAGAGGGAATAGTGACAAACGGTATAGGATGAAAGGACAAGACATAAATAGGTATATTGATATATGTATGCATAAATATATATGTTTGTGTGTATGTATATATGTATATATACATAGAACTAGAGATAAAAAAGAGGTTGATACTAAAAGTAATGGGAAAAAGAAACAAAAGGGAGTAAAGTTATATGTCACAAAGAAGTACATGGAGGGAGGGGGGAGAACATCAATACATTGGAAGGGTAAAGAAGTTGCAGATAGGTTTGGACCAACATATATCCTACACCAAGATAAACTCAGAATGAGTGAATGACTTGAATATAAAGAAGGAAACTATAAGCAAATTAGGTGAACACAGAATAATATACATGTCAGATCTATGGGAAAGGAAAGACTTTAAAACAAAGCAAGAGCTAGAAAAAATCACAAAATATAAATTGAATAATTTTTATTACATCAAATTAAAAAGGTTCTGTACAATCAAAACCAATGCAACTAAGATTAGAAGGGAATCCACAAATCAGGAAACAATTTTTCACAACAAAAACCTCTGACAAGGGTCTAATTACTCAAATTTATAAAGAGTTAAACCAGTTGTACAAAAAAATCAAGCCATTCTCCAACTGACAAATGGGCAAGAGACATGAATAGTCAATTTCAAAACTATTAATAAGCACATGAAAAAGTGTTCTAAACCTCTTATAATCAGAGAAATGCAAATCAAAACAACTCTGAGGTACCAAATCACAACTAGCAGATTGGCTAACATGACAACAATGGAAAGTAATGAATGCTGGAGGGGATGTGGCAAAGTCGGGACATTAATGTATTGCTGGTGGAGTTGTGAATTGATCCAACCATTTTTGAGGGCAATTTGGAACTATGCCCAAAGGGCACTAAAAGACTGTCTGCCCTTTGATCCAGTCATAGCACTGCTGGGTTTGTACTCCAAAGAGATAATAAGGAAAAAGACTCGTACAAGAACATTCATAGTTGCACTCTTTGTGGTGGCAAAAAATTGGAAAATGAGGGGATGCCCTTCAATTGGGAAATGACTGAACAAATTCTGGTATATGTTGGTGATGGAATACTATTGTGCTCAAAGGAATAATAAAGTGGAGGAATTCCATGGAGACTGGAACAACCTCCAAGAATTGATGCAGAGTGAGAGGAGCAGAACCAAGAGAACATTATATACAGAGACTGATGCACTGTGGTACAATCGAATGTAACGGACTTCTCCATTAGTGGCAGTGCAGTGATCCTGAACAACCCAGAGGGATTTACAAGAAAGAACACTATCCATATTCAGAAGAAAAACTGTGGGAGTAGAAACACAGAAGAAAAACAACTGCTTGATCACAAGGATCAATGGGGATATGGTTGGAGATATAGACTCTAAATGAACATCCTACTGCAAACACCAATGACATGGAAATAGGTTCTGATCAAGGACACATGTAATACCCAGTAAAATTGTGCATCAGCTACAGGAAGGGTGGAGTGAGGGGAGGGAGGGAAATAATGTGATTCTTGTAACCAATGAATAATGTTCTAAATTGACTCAATAAATAATTTTTTAAAAAAGAATTACATTTTTATTTCAACATTTTTGAGCATATGTATCATACATATAGATAGATTTTTCTTGGCAAGTATCATAGTAGTTTCCCTCCCACTCATGCCCTTGTTCTCTATATGTACCCAGTTTTAAGCATAGAGTAGGCATTTAATATATATTTGCTGAATAATTCATGGACTCATTCACAAAATTTTACTTGTTTTTCTGAGCCAATAAAAAGATAGAAGAATTTGATAAATTATTTTCATATTATATAATGTGCAAATGGTATTGTTCTATCTCTTTAAATCCATTTCTTGTTCTATCTCCTTTATACACATTCATAATTATATCATGTTCATGGTAGATATAGGACATCTACATAATGTAGTGGATAGTGTGCTGGCTCTGGGGTCAGGAGGAACTGAAATCAAATCTAGCCTTGGACACATACTAGTTGTGTGACCCTGGGCAAGTTGGTTAACACTCCCTCAGTTCCTCATCTTCAAACTCTGCTGGAGAAGGAAGTGGCAAAACACTCCAGTGTCTTTGCCAAGAAAACCCCAAATGGGGTCACAAATAGTCAGACATGACTGAATAAGTGACTGAACAAGGTAGGTGTTCTCCATGTAGCAATTTGGAATCTTTTAGTGAAATTAAGAAATACTCAAGCCTGCCACATTTGGCAATGTTTTCAAATAATGTTTTAATAACCTTTTCCTTGTTAGTCGCCAGGATACTTTCTTCCATTCTTACTTTGGTCATCCTTGGACTTTTTTGTAACATTGATTTCTCTAAATTCTTCTGTCTGATTGTTCCTCCTCAATCTCTTTCACTAGATCATCTTTTAATTCCTACGGACTGTGACAGGTTAAATTTTGGGTGTAGGAGTTTGAACAAAAGTCAGGAGAGCAATTTCTTAAACACAAAACACTTAGTTTATTATTAGGAAAATTCAGATAGGAAACAGAATGGAGGAAAGTGAGTGTAATCTTATAATAGCTTTTAAGATCCCAATCCTAACTAAAATTTTCTAGAAAATTCTAAATCTATCTGCCTTCAAGGGCAGTTGGTTCTGCCAGAGCCAGGCTCCAGCCTAACTTTCTACTCTGACTATATAATAATATACCCACTATCTATCTACCTATCTACCTAAGATAATCAATAATCAATAAGGCTGTTAAGGCCTTAAATCCATTTCTCTGACTCCAAAAGTCCCTGAGAGAGCAAGCCACACACTCCTCTCCCTAGGGGACTCAGAGACAAAAGCCTCTTTCCAACTGTCAGCTGTAACCCACTAACTCTCAGTCACACCCTTCTAACTGTCACCAACTGACAGTTTTCACAGCCGGGGGGCTCTTATTCAGAAATCTTTTTGCTCTCTTGCCTCTTAAGTAGAAAAATGGAGAAATTAAGAAAAACTCTCTTAACAGCTATAAGTTTGAATGTACCCCAAACCTCCAACCTAAAACCTCTTTTGTTCTCTCTCAACTCTCTCAGTAACCTCATCACTTCTCAGAGGTTTAATGATCATCTCTCTGAAGTTAACTCCCAGATTTATTTATCTTGCCCTACCCTAGTCTTTCTTCTGAGTTCTAGTCCTATACCACCAACTACCTATTTGGCATTTCAAATTTAAACTCAAAAATATCCAAAACAGAATTCATTAGTTTTCCCCTCTAAAAAAATTCTTGATTTCTTTCGAGAGAACTCACAATTGCCTCCTTCTTCCTACACACAGTAATGACTCAAGTTTAATCTCTTATTAGCTCCCATTTGGACTATTACAGGGTGAGATAGTGTGGACGTAGAAATAGAAGGATTTGGTAGCTAATTTGATCTCTTAATTGAAAGACAAGGAGGACATAGGAGCAATGGTACTTCTCTTGAAAGAAATAAAGGATGAGAAAACCAAGGTAACCAGGGTTAAGTTACTAAGTATTTGAGGCCAGATTTGAAATCAGGAAGATTCTTCCTGACATCAGATCTATCACTATATCCACTGTACCATCTATCTATCCTTTATTATTTTTGCAAATATAAACATATTAAATTATAACAACTGTTTTTTGGTTGTATTTCATGTTCAACTCTGTGATGCCATTTGGGGTTTTCTTGGCCAAAGTCCTGGAATGGTTTGCCATTTCCTTCTCCAATTCGGTTTGCAGATGAAGAAATGGAGACAAATGAGATTAAATGACTTGTCCAGGGACACGTAGCTCATAAATGTCTGAGACAAGATTTGAATTCATCTTCCTTAACTCCAGGTACAGCACTCTGTTCACTGCATAACCCTATAGAATCACTGAGGTGGTGGTTGCTGATAATAGAATCAAATGCACTTGGAGTGACTTTTGATTGGTGGTAGTCCTGGGTTCACTGAGCTATATTTCTCCAGTTACCTTGAGTGTGACTTTTGTGAGACTACCTGTAGTTTCTAGCTAGGAGGATCAACTAGAGGGATTTAGTTCTATCCTTCTTACCAAAAGACTAAAGATCCTTGAACAGATTACCTTGGGCTATAGGTGGGGCCAGAAAATGTGCTCAGTCCGAGGTAGATTCCTTCAGCAGTTGCCTATGGTAAGATTTTATACCAAACTTTGTTGACTAGTGTTTAACCTACAAGTGTTTTCTAAGATAGTGGTGTCAAACAAAATGATGCTCTTAAATCATATATAAGCATTCCTGTCGATCTCATGTTAACTTAGAAAAACATATATGTTTACATATTTTCTTTATTAAAAGTGCAAACACATTAAAATTGGATAGAAACTACATTTTTATCTTTCTAGTCACATTCCTTCTCATATGACTAGAGAATGGTAGCAGGAAGAATGAAAGAAACTGGGATTGGGGGGAAGGAAGAAGAGGGTCATGACAGAATCTAAAGAAATTCTCTAAATTTGAGGGAAATAGTGATGCATGTTGGGTCATAAAACAGTTCTATCTTCATTTCTCTAGCACTGGCCATAGTACAACATGTTTATACTCTACTTTCATTCTTTCTTACTTTTCTCTATTAACTTCTACACAACCTGTTATAACCCTCCACTCTTGTCAGACTTAGAGGCCATATGAGCTTGTTTGCTCTTCTCTCTCTTTTTGATGGGAAAAAAGATTGGCATTTACTCATCTAGATTGCAAGAAGATTTGCTGGGACTTAGTTAGACCTCACTCTTCTTTTGTTCCAGAGTATAGTTTCTCTTTCCTATTTCTCTCCCAGCCCTTCAGAACCTAGTAAAGGTATTGGTTTTTCATATTATTTCATCTTTGCTCCAATATATATGTGGCTAGAAATTTAGGCTGTAGTACATGCAAGGATATTTTAAATTTTTAGATTCCCATAGGAATTACAACTAGAAGAAACAAAGGAAAATTAATATTGGATTGTCTTATTTAGTACCAATATCTTTCTATGAATCCATTCATTTCTGCAGACCCTACTTCTTAAAGACAGGCAGTTTTTGAAGGGTCTAAGAGAATAAGTTAATTATTCCTATCCTTTATTAAACTAGCTTGTGTGGGGACCCTTGCTTCAATAAAAAAATATGATGAGATGGTTTATGTTTTGATCATTAGAGGCTTTGTGGGGTTCGTGGGGAAGCAGGTATTTTTAGTTCTGACCTTGGAATGATGAGGTAATAGGGAGGAGCTGAGAAATATTAAGCCACTTTCTCATTAAAATACCTACTAATAAGGGTTGCCTGACTTTTGCCAGGAGAGGTCCAAATTATGTACTGTCAGGCCAATCAGAGGAAGAAACACTTGGGTTTAAAAGGTTCTGTTGGCCCTTACTCAAACTTTTGGCACAAAATTGAGGCTAGCTGTAAGACCCCTTTTATATCAGGTTGCACACCTTTGCTAATAAAGGCTCTCTCTCTCTCTCTCTCTCTCTCTCTCTCTCTCTCTCTCTCTCTCTCTCTCTCTGGGAATTATCTCAGTCTGACCACAATAAAACCTAAGGGGGAAGGGGCAGGGATGAGGGGGGTGGGGGTGGAATGGCTCAGCATGCTTATTTTGCAGAAAAGATCTTGAGAGTTTAAATAACTTGCTTCAAATGGCACTGCTAGTCAGTAGTAGGTCTGCAATTCAAACCTGGATTTTGAAACATCCTAATCCCCTTGCTTTTTAAATTGAAAAAGATAAAGGATCTATAGCTGGAAGGAACCTCAGAGGCCATCTAGTCAAATTCCTTTATTTTACAATAGAGAAAATGAGGCAAAGAGGCTTTATCCCTCATCTTGAGTGTTGGAGGCAGCATCTGAAACCACTTCTTTTGCCTCCAAATTCTATGCTCTTTCCACTTTAAGATAAAAGTAAAGAATGAAAATGTGTCCTCAATTACATTTTAACACTGACAAATGGAAGCAAAGTAGGGAGGAAAAGTACACTGGGGATACAATTCCTTCCACAATTCTAGTAAGCTAGGAATCCGCCTGCTTAGCTCTCCTCAGCAGGATCAGAATGATCCATGAACATTGCAAAAAATGATGACTCCGAACAAGATTAAGACAGGTAGCCCAGTACATGGGAGAGGGGGAAGACAGAACTTGAATTCATGTCCCATCTCTACCACCTATTAGTTGTGAACTGGAGCTAGTCCTTTCTCCTCTCCCAGACCTCATTTCCCTCTACCATAAAATTCAGAAATTTAGAACTCTCCAGTTCTAAAATTAGGATCCTCCCCCAGGATTGATGCCCCTACCCCCTCCATTCAGCTCGTCAGAGAAGCAGGTCTCAGAAAAGAACGTAACAACAAACCATGGGGCTCCATTTAGGATGTGGCTTTCTCCTAGTTTAATGTTACATCTTTATGATTCAACACTGACTTATTCCTTATAAAGAGTCAATAATGATCCAATGACCATTAGTTCTGGCATGGAACTTGCTATTGAGAAGGTAGTTGTGCCTAAAGCCCTGGGGGGCTGCTAAAGATCAGGCTCTAGCAAGGACTCCAGCCAAGAGGGAGATAATTGTGCTTTACTGGAAGTACCAGTAGGAACTTAAGTGCTCCACAGTCAAGCACTTCCGCCCCCCTCCTTTCTCTCTCTCCGTCTCCTCTCCCCCCTCTCTGATGTAGTAGTTCTGATTTCTTCCAATCAGTCAGTTCAAGTTCTCTCTCTCTCCCTGGAACTCATCCAAGCCCTCCTCCTCTCCCTCTTTCTTTTCCTGGCAAGCAGAGCAGTAATACTTGGCAGGAACACTCTACATCTCACCCCTTCTCTGGCAGCCACGTGGAAGACCTGACTGGACCTTGGACAAATATTGATAGGTAATACAGACTAGAAATGTTCTACATTTTGAAGGCTATTCCAATGAATTACATTGTCAATTTACAAATGAGGTTTTTGATAGATTGCATGTTCCTACTGAGCTTGAAAGTTCTTGGGAGTACATAAGTTTGCTGTTTTAATAGTGAATTTCCCACTAAATGTCCTTTGTTATTTCTTGATGATTACCTCAGTGTCTTCAGCAGAATTAGGCCAAGCCTACTGTCTTCTTGCTCACTATTTAAACACAAGTTTTTGGCTGGGGAAGGGGATTTGTTTTACTTCTAAATCTGTTTCCAAAGCATTGCCTTTAACAGATACTACTTGACCATTTGTGGCAAAAAAATCACGCAACTTTTCTCGATCTCACATTCTTAAGATATATCTATATATATCTACATATCTATATCTATATATATATGATTAGGTAGATGGAGAGATAAATAGTAATTATAAATATATAAATAATAAAATATCTTAAAATACAATGTTCATCTCAGTAAGCTCCTGTCAGTTCTAAATGCATTTGATTGCATATAAATATAGGTTCACTGATATTTGAAAGGAACTTTTATTACAATGAGGTAGTGCCACAATTTCATATACTATTGATTATGGTTCTATCTATGAGTCTTCATGGAATAATGGAAAGTATTCAGTACCAGCAATTAGAGGATCTGACTACCAACTAGCTGGATAAAATTAGTCAAGTCAAAACCATTCCTGAGTCTATTTTCTTACTTGGGTCAGCTATGTATCAAATTGATTTGAGTCCCGGACTTGGCATTAGGAAGATTTGAGTTCACATCCTTCCCCAGACACTGACTAACTATATGTCCCTAGCAAGTCACTTAAACTCATCTCAGTTTCCTCTTCTATAAAATGGGGATATATTAATAGCACTTGATTGCCAGAATTTTTATAAAAATCAAATGAGATAATATTTATAAAGAGTTTTGAAAATTTTAAAATGTTACATAAATGCTAGCTATTACTGTTCCCACCTATAACACAAGCTTTGGTAGACTGTTTACTGGGGTCCATTCAAGTTCTACAATTCTATCATTTTAATTCATATGAATATATTCTTTAATTTCTCAAAATAACTAAACAGAGAAGTCCAACTTGCCTCATTTGAGTTCCAATATCTTATTAGTAAGAACATGTTTCAATCCATCAAAATACCTTAAATGAAATATGAAGATACTTTTTTAAAAAGCTAGGATCATATAAGGACAGATGGAAGAACATTGATCAAATCATAAGGAACTCTCTGGTGCACTGCAAAGAGTATAATTCCTATAGTCAGTAAGACGACGGTCTGAATTCTGCCTCATATACTTCATAGCTAGGTGACTCAGAATGTCATTTACCAACCTGTGCTTCAGTGTCCTCATGTATAAAAGGAGAATATTAACTTACTTTTTAGGCTTGTTGTGAAGAGCTAAATGAATTAACATGTAAAATACATCACAAAATTTTAAAGTAGTACATAAATAATAACTCGTATTCTTAATATCATCATATCTATAAATTATTAGTCAAGTTGGGAGGGAAGAGGAATCTCAGAAATTATAGTGAATTCAGAGTTCTAGTAGAAGTCCCTGTGAAGAATTACTTGAATAGAAAGAGGAGGGGAAACTGTGGCTTCAGCCTTTGTCAAGCCTCCCCTCCAGATGAGACAAGATTTGTCAGTTCTAATGATCTGGAGGATGCTGGACTTTCATATTCTAATTAATTTTCTACCATCATAAAAAAAGTTCCCATTCTGCCATCAGGGTCCTAAATCAGATCATGGCAAGGATAGACAGGACTTATGGTTCTACAGAGAGTCCAGTAATGACATGACTCTGTCCGACAGGAACTTCTCAAGCACCTAAAAAGGGGAGAAAGGAGCTTCCAGCTACTAGGAGCTCTGGATTATCCACATACCACATGTGTTCTCTGAGGTTGAAACCACCTTTTGCCTTGACTCATGTTGGAAAACTTAAGGCATTCATGCTGGAGGAGGCTGGTCCCATCCCCCTCTCTACAGACACCTGAGGGCATTTCTCACTTCACCCACCCCTCTGCCTAGCAGTCTAATGAGAGCACTACCTCCCTTCCCTGGCCAGGATAAAGTGGCAGGGCAGGGTAGTGGGGCTCACATGTGGTGTGAGGGTTGCAGTTTGGGTATGAGGTCTCTAAAAGGTTCGCCATCACTGACCTAAATTCTATGTTCTTTTGAGAGTGTCCATTATAGATTCTTTTTTCCTTTTTTTTTTTCCATAGGAGGAGAGGCAATATGTTGTATCCACTGGTCTCTCTATACATATAACCCTTAAAAAAAAACTTCTTAAGGTTGACTAACGTTGATTTTTGGGTGAGCCAGTAGGTTTGGAATGCACCAGTGGAAGCTTCGGACAATACCATTAGGTAATTGTACATGACCTATCTCAGGGATACCTCTAAAATACTAAAGGGGGATAGTAGGCAGCTTTACTCTGAGAAGGATACTCCGTTGTGGAAGTAGAGAGTAGAAGAAGGCTCTTCAGAGTTTAGATGAATTATATAAGAATTGATTATACTTTAATAAGAAAATTTGGTATTTCATTTAATGAGCTTTAAAAGAGATCTCTTTTTTTTTTTACTTTCCTAATACTCAATGCACATCCTTTCCAGTCCAACTTCAATCTCCACTCTCTCCTTTTTCATCAATATATTTTTTTCTGTTACTTCTATTCATTTTATTTAGAAGTTTCCCTATTATTATTTGACACTTCCAATAAAGAAAAGCTCTTTGAAAACTGTATTTTTCCTATTCATGTAACCATAAGGACCTGAAATTCTTCTTGAATCTAAATAAAGTTGACCAGCAGATTCTTTTGTACAGTATATTGTGACTTATTACAAGTGCCCTACAAGTCATCCAAGATATATTTTCAGATTTCTGAGACAAACCAGCACTACATACTGAATCCTTCAGTCACATCTATTTCTGTCATTTAAGAACAGATACAAACTATGTCTGCATGATTAAATTTGACTAAAACCTTTCATTTTGAAATGGAAACATATATGGTGCTCTATGAATCATTGCCATTCGTGATAATAACAATGCTACCACCCAATGATAAAATAGCAGTAATGGTCCCAATTTATTCTTTACAACTTACAGTGACTCATTCTGTTCTCAGAATAACTAATAAATACTTGTAAAATACTTGGTAATTTATTCTGCTAATATAAATTGAAATATAAATGGAAAATAATAATATAACACCAAGTTATTCACCAATTACTAAATGAAAGATTTTAAAATAACTGGCCTTGATTCTAATTCAGGATACTAGTATTAAAGTTTTAAATTCACAAGTGACAAAAAGTAAAATTTTAAAATAGTTTCACACATAATTCAAACACATTAAGGAATAAAATTTTCACATGTAGGAATACTATGCTAAATTCTTTCTGCAAACATTCATATAAGAGTGGCATAATGAAAAATAATTCCTTAATTCCAGATTTTCTTTTTCTCCCTTTTTTTAACCCTTAGCTTACATTTTTGAATCAATACTGCAATACTGTGCATTTGTTCCAAGGCAGAAGAGCAAGAAGGTCTAGGCAATGGGGGTTCCACAGATAAGAAATCTCTGAGTCAAGATCTCCCTTTTCAAGGTCTGAATCTCAATCTACTGAGCCACATACCCAACCCCCTTTTTTTTTATCTTAACTCTTGGCCCTAAGGGCAAATTATAGGGGACTCTATCCTTACTGGTGGAGATTGATTACTCAATGTCCCTCACTTGCATGAGGGGCAAGCCTACATAGGTGAGAACTAGATAAGAGAGACCCCATTCTCTATTAACTTTGAGATTTATTTTTTTTAATATATGCTAGGGGGCAACTGGGTAGCTCAGTGCATTGAGAGTCAGGCCTAGAGACAAGAGGTCCTAGGTTCAAATCTAGCCTCAGACATTTCCTAGCTGTGACTCTGGTCAAGTCATTTAACTCCTATTGCCTAGCCCTCTTCTGCCTTGGAACCAATGCACAGTGTTGATTCCAAGACAGAAGATAAGGGTTATATATATATATATATATATATATATATATATATATATACATATGCATATATATATACATATACATATATGCCAAATTATTTCTATAATTGACCTTAAAATTAGACACTCAACTAATTTTTACTACATTCCATTATGTCAAAGAAATTCTATCATTTAATATACAGGAAAATGAGTTTATGAAATATGAGATCTGCCTAACTCAGACTCAGTAAATAGAACTAGCTTATGCCAAATGTACCCATATTTAACCCAAAGAAGTCCTCCAACCTCTCATTAGGAATCATCATACAGGTACATTTGTAACTGTCAGGAGACAGCTATGGCGATTGTCTACCATTCCCCAGAGGATACAAAGGAATTGAGAATCTTGATGGACTACCTCCTCCTCATCTATTCACCAATTAAAGATGTCTTGGAATGTCCAAGGGAGGCACTGAATAATGAGTTCCCAGTTGTATTTATGGACCTGCAGGGAAGGACTTTAAAGGTCTTTGATTATCAAGAGGATCAGAGACCATTAATTTATTGGTTAATGTAGCCTAATAAATAAATTGATATTCTTGCCCATCAGTCATTCTCAGAATTTTTAATTGTTATGCTTCCAGTTCCAAGAGAGTAAATGCATGATTCCTAACTCTCTTTAGGTCCTTAAAGCCAGAGAAATATTCCGGGAAAATGTTAATTTCCAGCTGGAGCTAGAAGTTTCTATTGTAATCCTAATTTCAGTCTGCTATACTAGAAATTTTGGGAGATTTGGGTTATCAGTTAAACTGAGACAGTTCACTCTCACTGAAAGAGTTCTTTCCCTCTCTATTGTTTGGCATATATTTTCTTATGTGTCCTTTCTTTGATTTTTGCTTTGTTTACTTGGATAAATAAGTTTCTTTACTTTTTATTCTGTGTGTCCTTTGTGGAAATGATATTTGGTGGAAAGGGAGTCAGACCATGAATATACACCTTGAGGATCCTCCTTCCCCACTAAAGAACAATGATTAAGATCATAGTTTGAACTTGAAAATTAATTCCCTATGTACTAGCAATATTTAAGGGAGCGGAGAGATATAATTCTAGCTCAGTACTCAGTACTTCTGTCTGAAGAGGTAAGATTAGAAGGCTTCTGGATCCATTTTTCTGCTTCTCTTTCTGTCATGAATCAAAATCACTTTGTAGAAAGGTGAGGAAGGAAATGCAAACAATTCAACAGTCTGCGATTATTGGTGGATATTTGATTATATTATTCTCAGTGAAATTTAGGGTTAGGGTTAGGCCAAGAGATCCCAAAAGATAGATATTAGAAATAACTTATCAAAGTTAAATAAACACTTGAAAAAGAAACTCTGAACTAAATGAAAAAGTTACAGAATGATAGTTGAGAAGAACACTTTTCTTCATGTTTTTTTTAAGTCTTTACAAGGTCCAATATGTGAAAAATTAATTATTTGAAATTTTCTCATATTCTAATTGAAGTTTCTAAGACGAGACTGAGTACTGAAAAATTCCTCTAATGTCCTCAGTTCTGAGATATTTAGGATTAATTAATTGCCTGAGAATGGGGAGGAAATATTACTTCCTAACAGTGGACAAGATCTGAACTTAAAAACATTCTTTATCAATTGAACTGAGGTTTAGTTTCTTTAAATGCAAATTGGTCATAGCTTTCTATCAAGGAAACTGCAAAAGAAAGAAAAGAAAAAGAAAAAAATAGAAATATAAAAATCATAACTTTCTTGAGAACTAAAATGAATTCTGGTTTTTTGGTTTCTCTCTAAAAGATCAATGCTTTTCTCAGAGTACTTTCTAACCTTACTTTAGAAGTGTGCCTAAAATTGAGCAGTGGAGGGTTGGGGCATTACAGGTGTTTTGTGGTGTTACAATCAATTTTAATTCATAGAACAAGCTTTAAATCAGGGGTTCCTAACCCAGATCTTTAAACTTAAAAAAAAAAAAACTACCAAACATATTTTTGGTAACTTTCAATATGGTTAATTTCCTTTACAAGCCAAATATTTTATTTTGTATGTTTAAAAATATGATCTGAGGAGGGGTCTATAGGTTTCAGCAGATTTCCAAAGTCGTCCATGGCACTCACATAAACAGGAACACACAAAATTAAAAACCTCTGTTATGTGTCTAAATTCCCATATTCTAAAATTGACTAAGAACATTAGTGAGAAATGTTATTGAATAAAAATTTGTTGACATGCTGGAAATATTTTTTGACCTCTTGATTATTGCTTGTAGATGGCCACCATTCCTCCACTCTCAGGCATTAACAGAAACATTTAAGTCACTTGTTCCATGTAAAGTCCTCTGTCTAGTGCTACTCCACCTACAGTAGAGTTGTTCACTTATCATCCTGGCAGCATCTTTTAAAAAAAATAGTTTAATGTCTTCTGCCAACAATATAATCTTGATTAAACTGACAACTAATAAGTAAGTCCAAGACTGAATGTTTCTCTGCATTTGGGTAATGAATCACTTTGAGATTAATCATCAAAAACCCCACCCCCACTCACCTCACCCAGCCCTCAAAGAAGGATCCATATTCAAAGCTCTTTAAAATTAAAGAGTAAGAGTAGTTTAAATATATAGCAGCTTGTAATCCCACCCACAATGTTGTTAGTAAAGATAGAAGGATATTGAAAAAGTGTGAGGCAATAAACACCACCTGTTCCTGAAGAGAATGGGTACTGGCATTTGTATTTTTATTTATATTAAAAGGTGGTGACATTCAAATTGAGTTGTATTTATACTTGAAACAAGCTTAATTTTAAAAATAGCATTTTATTTTCCAAATATAAAAAGAATTGGGAAAATCATATCAATGTGCATTAAAGTACAACTTTTATTCTTTTTATTTAAAGGTATTTAATGTAATTTATGATTAAAATCCTTCATTTCTGTAGTGTTCCAATGTAACTAACTACTAGATCATTTTGATTTTCCATCCAACTGTCCCTAAAGGAGAAAGAACGCTCCACAAGAACAAGCTCTTTTGCCACACACTCAAATTATTGAACTCGTTTTTACATCTCAAAATGTGTATATGTTTCAAAGTCATTTATTCCCTACTAAGATGTCCTAACCTTAAGGCTAGAGAATGGTGGATTTTTTACATAAATGTGAAAAAATAGGGCTGATAAATCAAAGATGAACTACTAGAAATGCTCTCCTTAGTGTGGAAGGGCAGAATTGGAATCACTAGATGAAGCTGTAGATAAATTTTGGCTTAATGTCATGAAAACAAGTAAATGGAGTGAGCTAGTAAGTTCTCCACCACTGGTAGTTTTTGTTTGCTTGTTTATTTGTTTGTTTGTTTTCAGATTGTAAACCTCAAAATTTCTTAGACTTTAGATAGATCTTGTTAAAGATGTTTTAGCAGGGATTCCAGGTATATGTTAAATCAGCTGAATTCTTTCCAAATTCAAGTACTTCTGTGATTCTATGAAATATGAATTTCAAAAAATAACCAGTCTAATTCACCAAGTATTACTCCTATTGAAGTTAGAGAGACAAATCTAGGTTCCCCAAACCACAATCAGAAGACAACAAGCTCTGATTAGTTTTTTCATCCTGGAAGTCTTTAGCTATGGTCCTGTCAGTGACTGATTATGATTTCCTAGGACCAGTCTAGCTAAGCATAGAGAGTGGGTTTCATCCTCCTGGCCTCTTGATAATTAATTCTAAGGCCATTAGAGCCCATAAAAAAAGAATAGCTTTTAATGAGTTGTAATAAGTCAATTTAACTAAATGATTTGATACTATCTAATTCAACCATAGTCATAGATACATCATCTAAGATGCTCTCAGACAACAGGATCAAGCTTTGAAAGGTCCCTGTAACAGCAAGATGCAAGGGAGAGCATGGAATATTGAGGTTGAGTTTGACTGACAGGCGAAGATCTCTGGAACTGGGGAGCAGAGGAAGCTGGGAAAAGAAGGAAAGAGACCTGGGAGAAATCCCATGAGGAGGGGCTCTTTGGGATCAAGATTGAGGTCATGGAGGGAGGTTTCCTGCCATGCTGGAGATTGCCTGAAAGCCAGCAGAGAGAGAGATCAACCCTGAAAATCAACTTTGAAGCTTCTTAGCTTATGACTTTCTGCTACCTCTCATGTCCTCAACTTCTCAAGAAAGATTTTGGTCCTACCAGACCCGAGGGGCCTCAAACTCAAGGACCTTTAAGCCGAGCCCCCCAAAACCTCTACAGCACCTGCCTTTTCCCTGTCCTGATCCTTCAGTACCTTAATTTAGATTATCAGATAACTGGGAAGAGGAGGAGAATGTCTGGTTTGCCCTAAAGCTCCCAGAAAGAAGGACCTCAAAGGGTTTAGATATAGGGACATCTCTTAACCTCAAACTCACCCCCCACTTGCAAATACCTCGTGTTTATTAAAAACATATTAACCAAGGTCAGATTGGAAGACAGGGATTTTGTTCCAGGAGCTTTGTGGAAGCTAATTCCCTGAGGCTACAGATCAGTCATCTCACAGTGCTGTTCAGGCCCTCCCTCCTCCCAACTGTGTCACTGAACAGGAGAGAGGCTAGTCTTTCTGGGTGATCTGTGCTTGGGTATTTTGAGGGTACCCCGCCGTCATCCAATAGGGGAGACCTCCCTCTTACATCCTAGCATAGGCCCATCACTCGGGATCCCCATTTCCCTGCGATATTCCTCTGTGATCACAGCCCAGGAGAAGAAGAGTGAGAGAGTACAAGTAGAGTCATTCCACCTTGACTCCTCCCTTTCCTCACTCACCTGTCTATCTGTAACAGCTCCCTCGATATCAATTATTACCATTCAGCAAATAATCATGACAACCCTTGGTTACCATTTGGTTCAATCCATCATTAAAATAATAAAGAAATTAAGGACAAAAGAATTTAAGTTGCCCATAGTTGCATGGGTAGAAGTGCTGAAATTCTAACCTTTGTGTCAGAGGAGGAACATTCTAGCCCCTCCACCTCATGCAAATTGGACTATTCTCTCCTTAAAAGGAATAGAAACTTTCTTCAAACCTTATTTGCTGGTTCAGAACAATAAAAGCTTAGACTGTTGATATAATTTCCTGGGTACAAAACAGCCACAAGATGGTGTAGGCTGGTTTGATACTTGGATGATAGATCACAATAGGTAATTGAGACAAAGGAACTTTGCTTACCTAAATCAGATGGAGGTGTCCTAAATACCTATACTTGTTGAATATCCTCTTCTCATGGCTAAGTAAATCTCTGTCTCTTTGCCTCTCTTTTTAAACACCTTTTATTTCCATTTTAGAATTAATACTAGATACTGAATCAATGGCAGAAGAGCAGTAAGGCCTAAGCAATGGAGGCTAAGTGACTTGCCCAGGGACACACAGGGTGGAAAGTATTTAAGGGTCATATTAGAATCCAGAACCTCCCATCTCTAGGCCTAGAAGTCAAGCCACCTCGCAGTCCCCCCTAAATCTTTCTATTAATTGTTGCACCACTATCATTTTTTGTGCTGATATCAAACTTATACTACCAGGCAGACTCTCACCTAAGCTCAGCCTCAGGCCTCTGGTCTTCCGAGTTCACAGCTAATTTCCATTTCACATACTGCTTCTACTTAGGATATGATTACAGAATTTTTTTTTAATCCACACTGTAACTAGGAGACAATGTATTCCCTGGTTTGAATGAGAATTTGTATAGTATCATCAAGAATGTCAAATTCATGTAATAAGAAGGTATAAGAAGTTACAAAGAGAAACTGGACTTAGAAGAGAAGGGGGACTAGGCATAAAAAAAAAAAAAAGCTACTTCTATTAATGAGACAACACTATAAAAGGACCTATGTTCTTTCCAATTCAGCCAACCAACCAACCATGGGATTTTGAGTGTAAATATGCTTCAGTTGAAATTTCATTAAGATGATAGCCAAGAATCTGACACAATTTTATATGTAGAAAAAAATATTTAAGTGATTTTACTAGTGAAAGAGGTTTCCCCACTGAGATGCAATGTCAATGTTACTTGGAGTTAGGATATGGCCCAAGGTCCAACACATCAAGGCAAATCAGAAAAACAAGGAAGTAGGGCTACATAGTCCGATTTCTAGGCTGGGGTCCAAAAGACCAAGATCCGGAAGAGGCAGATAAAGCAAAGACAAAATAAGATTAGTTATAGAAGAGAACAGAATTAGATTTCTGTGCCAACTAGAGGTGAGGGTCAGCAAGTATGGAAGAAGCCAACAATTGAGATAGACAGAATGCATCCATCCTAGAGATGTGGTTTATCATCAGAAAAAAAGAGTATGTAATGAATGACTTCTATGACTTTCTGGGTAATTATTGTGCACTCATATCTACAAACCTGCTTCCCCATGGGACAGAACATTATATTTTTAATGGGATTTGTTTTGTGTGTCTAAATAAAAAAGATATATTTTATGGTGAAGAAAAATTTCAAAGGCATAGCTCCTTTCTCAGACATGCTGGCTTAGGACCAAATGAATAATAAATAATTGTATTAATAAACAAAACATAACTTTATCCTTCCTGTGAGTATGCCTTTCTTTGGGGGGAGGTGAATAAAACTTTCAGGTTTCTGAAGTGCCATCTGGTGTGATCATGGAAGAGGTCATTCATCAAACAGATATAAAGACCACAATGTGAATGCAAGTGGTTCAGGATGAGAAGAAAGGATCCTTTTAAAAATGCTATCATGGCAGAGTAGTAAGCACGAATTCTTAAAATAAAATGGGCTTTCCCATTCCTTATCTCCAAAAGTAAAACCAGAGAAGATAAATGAAACTAACCTGTTCAACACAGTTAGAAGAGGATTTTAGTGATTTAAATGGTTTGATTTGATTATAGATTATGGAACATTCTGAATAATCCAAGAGAATGACTAAAATAGGCAATCAATCATTACTATATTTTTTTCTATTTTATATACCTTGATTTTCATTAATCTGGGAGTCAACAGCTACTCATTGAATGATTTGGGAGAAAAGGACTATGGCAAACATTATGAAAAAATAGAATTTAGAGTTTTACCTGGATTTCCTACGATAGGCATATGAATTTCAGTATGTTAAAAGTATGATCTTTAATCCTAAACAATACCTCACTCCAAACATTTTTAGTTTAGTTGAAGGAGCAACCATTTGATGAAGATTTTTGTCATTCCAAAATGTGCCTATTCCATTCACATGTAAAAATCAGTCACCTAATTCTGGCAGTTTTATTTCAATGTCATCTCTCATATCTTCTCCCATTCTTCCTCATATGACCATCATTGTAGCTTAAGATCTTACCTAATCCTTTATCTTCTTAACTAGAAAACATTTTAACAAAGTGCTACAATGGATCATCATTGAAATACTCTTCATTTCCACTCCTTCAGTCTTTCCTTTCTACAAATCATGTTCAACCCATTTGCTAAAATTATCTTTCTAACCACCACCTCTGATCATCTCATTTTTTCTCTACTCAATAACATTGTGTTGCTACCCATTGCTTTTAGAGAAAAAATACACTAACATATGCCTCATACTCTTAGAATTTAAAGTCTTTCATAATCAATTTTTCCATCCTTATTTTTCTTTGTATTCTTTATGTTCCTGTTCTATTAATCTGACATTTTATCTTCTACCTCAAAGTGTATGTGTATAACCAGTGCCTAGAATGCAATATCTTGAAATATTTATCACTAGAAATTAGCATGGATATTTTTTTCATATATTATTTAACATCCACAAAATCCTTTTTTTTGTGGTTATTTGTCTTGTTTTTGTTATAACTATAAATTGCGAGCTTGAGTTTATCTTTCTCTTGGAAAATCAAGATTTGAAAGAATACTTGCTAAACTTTCTTTTTTGAAAAAGTGATATTCGTTGTCCTAAAGCAATCAACTTTTCTTTTCTATGGAATGCTGCTGCTCTAACTGCATTCGGATAGAAAAGTAGGCAACAAACACAGCTGCTAAAAAAAAATCACTTGCTGATTGCTGACAAGAAGACTTTGCAAATGTCTAGACTAAGGTAAACTCCGTGAAGAGACCTTGTGGGTCTTACAGAACAAAAAGGGGATGAGATCATGAAAATGTCTCTCAAGAGTTCAAATAAAATACTGAATCTTAAGAGAAACTGGAATGTAGACATGTGAAAACATGGACTCTGGCTGTGGCATTCAGTCTTGAGATGGTCTCAAGCACAGATATTCTAACATGATAGAAATAGTACTTCACTGGACACAAGCACATCCAGGTCACTCCTTTCCCTTAGTAGGTGCTAGACAGGAGAGATGAATATTGATGAAATGAATATTTTGAGAAATTAAGAAGTGTTAAGAAATTTTGCAGAGAAAATGCTCCCTTTTCTTTAGGGCTCCACTTTTCCTCATATTCAAAGAAACAGAAAGGTTAGAGTCCAGAAGTGGAATTCCTTGGGATATGTTGGGGGAGATATTCTCAGGCCAACTGGACCATTACCACAGCCTGTCCACACTTTCCTGCACAGCTTCTACCTCTTTTTCCCCTTCTGGGAATCCTTGTCCAGTTTCCACCTCTTTTTCCCCATCTGGAACTTCTTCAGACTGAGAACTCTGGTCCCTGCAGTTGTTCGTGTCCACACCAAACAATGTATGACAACATTCTTATTGGGTAGGGCTGTCACAGATAAAACTACCTCTAGAACTTCTTTGTCCTAATTCATGCTGGACTTCAAAGCGGTCTTCTAAATGTCTCCATTGGGAATGGAAGATGAGGAGAGAACGTGCTCCAGACCCATTTTTTTCCATTCACATCTTAGCACTGAAGTTGCCATTCTTTTGATGCTCCACCAGGAATTGTTGAGGACCAAAGTTGGTGCCATAGACTACTTGCTTATCCTTCCTCTTGTTTGTTTGTTGATGTTGTTAGTGGTAGTTGTTATTGGGCAGATGCTCCTCTACCAAAATGGATGAAGCTCTGGAGGTTGTGTCTTGGACCTCTGGCTTACTCTGGGCTCTTTGGCACCAAAAAAGGCTAGACCCTGCTCCCTTAGTTTGAAATCCCAGCTGCCTTTAATCCCCACCCCCTCGTGGAAGCATGAGTTATTAAAAAACAAGGACAACAAAATTATAATTATTATTTCGGAAAGGTTTGGGAGAATGCTATAGGCACTCTACATTTTTTTCAGCAAGGTATATGACAGTGTTTGCCATGATAATTTTATTAAAATAGAAAAAAATGTGACTTTATTGTGCAATAAGAAATAACAGAACAAGATCATAAAAAATAAAAATAAAAATCTCTGCAAAGATATGAAGTGTTGGCTAGTGAAATGAGAAGTACTAAGAGAATGCTGTACCCAGTTACAGCAACTATGTTTAATTAGAAATTCAATGAATTAACTATTATTAGTGATGTAAGGATCCAAAACAACTCCAAAGGACTCATGACACAAAGGTTATCCACCAACATAAAAGGAATGGACAAAGTCCAAAAGGCAGATTGAAGTATACCGTTTTTCTCTTCATTTCAGTCATTGGTTTTCTAATATTAGCTTTATGTGTCTTCTTTCACAACATGAAGAACATGGAAATATGTATTACAAGATAGTACTTGTTTGATCTATATTAAATTGCATGCCATGCAAAGGATGAGGAGGGTTAAGATGAGAGACAGAACATGGATTGAAAATTTTCAGAAAATGATTATTAAAAATTATAGTGACATGTAATCTGGAAAAAATATAATTTTTAAAAGATGTAGGTTGGATGAAAGTATTTATCCTTCATCTAAGAGTATCTGAGAAAACAGTGGTTTGTAACTGAAGTCAGTTAAAAACGATCACTTCTGGGGTAAGCTAAGTGGCTCAGGGTTTTGAGAGCCAGACCTGGAGATGGGAGGTCCCAGGTTCAACTCTGACCCAAGAGACACCCTAGGCAAGTCACTTAAATCCAATTTACTCACCCTTACTGCTCTTTTGCCTTGGAACCAATATACAGTATTCATTCTAAGACAAAACTTAAGGGTTTAAAATAAAATGACGGCCCCTCCACTCTAAGTCAAAGAAAGAACAGAAGCTCTAGCTCCATAGCTCACCAGGATCCAAGAGAGAATTATCAGTATAATCTATATACTGAAACAGTGGCAGCAGAGTCTCTGGCCTTAGGTATAAACAAATAAAAGCTTGATTAAAGTAGGAGTAATACAAGAAAGGCAGGGAGATGGCCTAAATCCATTTGTAGGAAAGCTAACCAAATTGGGTATGTGATTCATATCAAGGAAAACTATTGATTGATGGGCTTAACCACTTGGATGAGACATCCAATTGTATCAAAGACGCATCATCACATCCCTCTGCTCTACTGCTTCCCCTTTATACTCAGCCTACCACAGCTATGCTGAGAGTTATATGTGACAGTAGAGTCAGGTGGATTTATAAAGAATTGAAAAACTTTTTTTCAAAACATGTTTATTAAATAATCCATTTCAAGGAGAAGAGGGACCTTTAGTGGAGTGACATAGGGTTACCACAGAGTAAATCCCCAGCCCTATTTTGTTTAAAATTTTATCAGTCTTGAATGAAAACACAGATGGTGCGCTTATCTAATTTGCCATTAACATAAAACTGAGAGGGACAACTAATAAATTGGATGATAAAGGCAGTATAAAAAATTACCTTAGGTGATGAAAATGTTGAGCTAAATCTCACCAGTATACATTTATTAGGAATAAAGATAAAGTTTGGCACTTCAGATTTAAAATCATTAAGGATCAATATAAAGGATAAGAGATATTTGACTAGATGGCAGTCAATATAAAAACCTAAGGGTTTAACAACTTCAATATGAAACAGCATAACAGCACAGTTAAAAAAAGCTAATGTGCTATCTGGCTGCATTCAGAAAATTTTGGTTATTTCAAGTGAGATAAGACATATAGATGGCTTTTGTAAAAATCTACTCAAGTCTAATATCTAGAATAAAAGAGTACAGTGTTCCCAGCTCTGGAACCCATATTCCAAGGGACATTATAAGACTAGAGTGTGTCCTGAGAAGAGTGACCAGAATGATGAGGGGGCTAGAGGACCAGCTTGATGAGGTATGAGAGCCTGAAAAAAGAGAAAATTCAATTAATTATAGTGTTCACTCAAATTTCAGGTCAGGGATTGGACCAAAAAACCATTAAATTCATTTAAATTTCAAGTTTTCATGATCCTATAATTCTAAGAGGACAAAGTAACCACTAGGTAGCAAGCTTAGCTTCATAATTTATCAATTTCTATTTCATGACCTGGCCCAAATTTAAGGATGGCCTTTGTTCCAAAATATTTCTTTGAAGTTTCAAGGGTGTTAGTTTCTCACTGAATTCTATTCATTCATTCATTCATTTATTTATTTTATTCATTTATTCTGTGATTTACTTATATCACCTTTATTAACTTCATGCTGACATAAAGTTTAGGGGTGGTAAAATATATTTTCTGTCCAAATATCAAGGCATTATTTAAGACCTCTTCTGCGTGTGTGTGTGTGTGTGTGCTTGAACATGAGAAAACTTTATATTTTGGGTTTCCACTGGTACTTTCTTTTTCCCATACCATCAGAAGAATCTTTTCTTATACATTTGTGGAGAGAGAAGAGTCAGATACATGTTAGTAAAGCATTAGGACTTAAAAATGAAATTCTTTGATTGCTTATTAAATTTTATTATTATGTAGAGACAGTATATTATTATTATAAGAGGAGTCAATCATATTGATGCTAGAGATGACTCAGGGACCAAAGTAGAATTAAGGGATACTGAACAATTTGTTAGGCTGCCCAGGAAGTTAGCTCTCACAACAGAAACTGACACATTTGCCAGCAAATATACTGCCTGTCAACACTACACATCTAGCTATCAATTTTTCTTCCTTTCTCCTTTCTAGATAGAAAGTTCAGGCACCGTAATTGCATATGCTTGAAACCAGCTCATCTGAATGAAAGTGAAATAAGGTAAAAACAAATGTCAATGGAATCAGGAAAAGCTATCCTATGCTTCAGAATCCGTCCAATGGGAGGGTAAGGAGGTGAATCCAATTCCAGAGGAGACTGGTTGAGCATGCTTAAATGACAGAAAGACACACAAACAATGCTCTAGTTATTATTTCACAAATCATTCCTCAGTATTCATTCAGAGTAACCAATCACTTCTATATCTCCATCATAGGCCATTCTCTCACAGTATCAATATACCTGGCAACCTCTTGTCACTCTATCCCATTTGCTTTATTACTTGAAATTGCCAGCTTCATTCAGCAACTCCAAGTTCTCTTGTACCTGATGTCATGTACTTTACATTTCCAGGCTTTCCAAAAGTCTCATCAAAGACTGTCCGCCTTCACGTCCGAATTCTTTACCAGTGCTTTCATTTCTTTGGACTGGTTGGCTGGGCAATGGCTGATCTGATGAGCAAACATCTATTGAATACCAGTTGAGACTCAGATGCACTGTCTTAACTATCTTTAGTTTTGACAGTTCCTGGTTAACTGCCTTGTTAAGCTAGTTTATTTGTTTATCTAATGATGAAGAGTGCCATGCCGCACAACACCCACAGGGAAAGAATAAGCCAAGGAGGAAGAGGAAGGAGCTAGAATGCCATTTCTACCAGTTTTCTAGGCTGCTCATTTCACTGCCTATTTCATACTAACTTACTCAAGGGCACCATTTTCATAGTTGGGAAAGGAGGAGGAAGGAAAAACAATGAACATTTTTAAGGTCTTGTGGCACTTGAGTAAGAGTTAGAGAAGTCTTGAATTCTAATCTTTTCTACCAGTCATGTGTGGTCTGTGAAGGAGCATTTAATTTCCATAACCTGTATCAATAAAATGTCTAAATAAAAGATAAATTGCCTTTCCCAAGCTTTTAAGGCTTTACTATAGCAAGGCCAGGTGTAGAACCCATATCTTCTGATCCCCAGACTAATGTTATAGATGATCAATAAGGATCCTTCCTAGAGCCAATAATCTTTGAATGTGAAAACTATGATCACTGGTGTCTAAAAGAGTTCATTTCCTTCTCAAAAAATATGTTTTCATAGAAAACATTGAGGACGAGGAGAACTGGGATTAACATTTAACCCAAGTTTTACACAATGCATATTTGGACACATTCAAAGTATTTCTACCTAACAGAATGTACTGCTGATAAACACCAGCTACTCTATTATTCACTTTGCAGCACACTAAACACACAGGAGTACTAAATAGTGAATAATTCATCTAAACTCTAGCCATATTGGCTTATTTTCTATCAGGTTGTCTTCAGTGGAAAATATGGTATGACCTTTTTAAGATTTTGCCAATCAATCGTGATTTTATTATTCAGCTGACAGCTACATAGAAAATCAATGCAATTTTGGTGTGTTCTTCATAACTGCATGTTTGTGGTATTTGACTTAATTACTTACCAATAGACAAGAAGCACTGCCCTTCACCAGTACAATAAAAAAAAAGGTTCTGTTAATTTAGAGGAGAAAAAAAAAGCTTCTAGAATATAAGTTGTTTGTAGTATAAGATTTTTATTTAAAAGGGAGAGGAGCAGGGAGCAGCTGGGTGGATCAGTGGATACAGAGCCAGGCCTAGAAATGGGAGGTCCTAGGCTCAAATCTTGTTTCAAACACTTCCTAGTTGTGTGACCCTGGGAAAAGTCATTTACTCCCCATTGACAAGCCCTTACTGCTCATGTGCCTTAGAACCAATGCACAGTGTTGACTCTAAAACAGAAGGTAAGGGTTTAAAAAATTAATAAAAAAATTTTTAAAGGGAGAGGGGTGAAAAAATATCATTAAGGAACTGGAGTTCCAGATGTCCAAAGATGAGACAGGAAAAGTATATCATAGCATGTTAGAGCTGAAAAATCTTCAGGGGTCAAGTAGTTCAGCTTCCTTAAATTGGAGAGAAAGAATCAAAACAGAAAGGTGACCTTGTCATAACAACTTAGTGACACTTCAAAGATTAGAACCCATGTCTCCTAATATCCAGTTACAAGATCTTTCCTTTATATACTACTGCTGTATCCATACATAAATATCTCTACAATTAGTATGAGTAGATTTCAAACACCTATATCTAAACATCAAGGTCAATTTTATTCTCATTCTTGTCTTCCCCCATTGGAGGTAGCATATCCCTTTACATCTGCAATTCTGATTCAGCATACACCCTGACTCATAGGACTGTAATCATAGTACTTGTCCCTAAAACAAAGAGTGGAATATTTTTAAAAGTTAAAAATAGCAACATCAGTGGGGGTAAAAGGAAAAAAAAACAAATTACCATCTTTCTTGTGAGATGCACAGGCTGAAAAGCAGAATTAAGTCTTTGTAGAAAAACAATGCCATAATAGTAAAAGACAGAAACTTGTGACTGCAAGTTCCAATAATCCAATAATGAATCATATTTACAATATATTATTTTATTCCCATATTCCATGAGGTGAGAAGCAACAGGATGATATGGATTAAGGAATGGTCTTGGTTTGGGTACATTCTCTATTTTTATTGTACATTGGAAACATACTAGCTCTGAAGCCCTAATCATATTACTTTTACTTTTTTTGTACTCTAGGAAACTAAATAAACTCTAAGACATTAAGCCACAAAGAGTTGTCAATTTGTAGCTTTAGAAGGTATTTCAACAGCAGAGATTTACTATGACATTAAAATCACAAGTCTTACAGAATTTAGGGAATATCATATACAATAACACCATTATTATTTGAAATATAATTATGAATGATAAACTATACTTGGTATTAAGAACATTCAAATCAATTTCACAGAACCTATAAAGAAAGATGAAGCTATCCACCTTCATAGAAAGAACTGATAAAAAGAAGTATGAATTGTATGGTTTTAAGTATGTGTATGTGTGTGTGTGTGTGTGAGTGTGTGTGAGAGAGAGAGAGAGAGAGAGAGAGAGAGAGAAGGAGGGAGAGAGGGAGAGAATGAAAGAGAGAGAGAGACATGATGACCTTCTTTTGTGCAGGGTGGGAAAGGAGAAAGGAAGGAAGGAGATACCTCAGAAGTTAAAATATAATTTAAAAAATTTTAATTCACAGGCTTTTTTGACTTCTTCCCATTACCTGACTAAAATAAACAAAAATTTGGTAGATAATATAATTATTACTACATAGATCTTATATATAAGAAAATTGAGGACGGGGAAGATGTCTGAAGTTAAATAACTAATAAGTGACATGACCAGAGTTTAAATTCATGATTTACTTTTTCTTGACCAGTTTTTTTTTTTCATTGTATCAGGCTGCAATAAAATAAATAGACTATCAGGGGTTAATTTTATTTTTGATTTTTTTTGTGTCATTTAAGACATACTGTCAACTCAAATTATAACAAGGACCACTAATTGGCACATAACCCGCCTTGTGGGCTACATATTGACATAATTTTAACATGTAATGTTATTTATGTTTTATTTTATTTTGTTCAACATCTACTAATTATTTTTTAATCAGAATCAGACCAAACTCAGGATTGTTATAAATCTCATGTAGCCATGGCCAAAGTTTATGTTTTTATCTAAGGTATCTCTATGGATCAATCATGACATAATCAATTTGGCTACCACAGCAGTGATATATAAGATTTAAATTAATATCAATAATTCTAAGTATTATTTTCTTATAAAGTTTATTAATAATCACTTGAAGTAGAAGAAACATTAAAAAAATAGAAGTATAATGCCTGATCTAACCTGGCTCTCAGCCCAGCTCCTCCGCAACATTCCGGGAAACAGAGAAAGGGGTGGGGTCACACCAAAATGTTCTCCTCCCTACCTTCACTTGCAGTGTAAGCACACAAATGGGATGCTGGGTAAGAGAGTCCTGGGGAGAAATTCTATCCACACAATCCCCCTGTGATTTCATTGGGAGGGAAGCATGTTGGAATCTCTCAGATTCACATGCCTAGTCTCCCCAATGAATCATTACACATTACCAGCTTATATCTCTAAAGATCTCTTACTAGAAGTACATATAATATTGTACTTTCTAATGATAAATTTGGGGATAAAGGGGAAATAAAAGAGAAAGAGAGCAAAACAAGTGTTAGGTGGGAAAATTGATAAAAAGCCAATTAGGTAGCAATTCCCTTTGGCTTAAGAAAGTTACATTCCAAAAAAATGAATTCAACCTCCCTCAGTTCAATTCATTGCATCACAAAGTTCATTTCTGGATCTTTCGATGCAGTATGTGGTTTCTGTAGGCATCTCCATGGCACCTTCTCTGAACAGTTCATTTTCTTGATTGGAGGAATTAGTGAGTTCCTTTTCCTGTATAAAGATAATTTTAGGGTTGTCACTTAAATCTAGATTTAGTTGGTCACCAAGGGAAATCTCAAATAAAATACCCAAGTCAGTCTGGAAATTGATGGTAATTTAATTAATAAAGAGGGAAGGAATTTAAGGAGAAGGAGAGAAGAGGATATAGGATTTCTCCTGCCTGGCCTGTGCCAGGGGGAGTTTAAAATCCCTGCCTCTAGCTCTCTGAAGAAGATTAGAGGCTTCTAAGAGGATAAAGTTAGAAAGTAAAGGAGGAAAATTTAGCCAGAAACTCACAACCGAAGTGGACAATAGCTTGTAGCCACACTAAGATGCCAAAAGGCCCAGCACACTGCTATCAGCCAACTCTCCACTACCAAAATGCCAGAGAGAGGATGTGACCCAAATATATAGATCTTTCACCCTTGTGTCTCCTCCTCTAAATTTTCACATCTTCCAATCACATTAAAGGCTTTTCTCCAGGACTGCCCCTACTTTTAGTTCTCATCTTCTTTTGTTTAGATTATATCTTTAGAGTTACTTAACACTTCTTTGTTTAGTTTACCTTTTGTGAGTTACTTAACTTTTTTGTGATTAATTTAACCTTTATAGTTGCTTAACACCTTTTTGTATTAAGATCTTAAAATAGACTTAGCTTAAAGTTCTCCCTTCACTATAATGTAAGAGTTAAGTACCTTCATTTTTCAATCAGGAGATTACAACTTTATCTTCCCCTAAAAGTACAGTCTAAGTAGGGTGGCGTAATTTAAAGTTCCCAATACATTCTGATTTTGTTAAACTAAATATCTTAATTGTTAAAATCAGGAAATAGCTAAATCCAATCTTCATACCTGAAATTTCTCTAAAAGATTATAAACCTTGCATTATAAATTAACAATAGAGACAAAATCTTGCTTTGTTCCATATATACAAATATGTTTACATTTTTGTAATAAATATATGTACAATTTGATATTTTAACTCCTAGGAGTCATCTTTCTTAACATAAAGATATCAGCTGATATGGAAAAAAAATCAATGAAAGATTATTTGTTCCATTTTTGCTTTTTCTGTCAAGGATACCCTAAAAACATGCAAAGAACTTTACCATAAAGATTCTTTATAGTTGTAGGAAAGCATGAGATATGAGAATTGGTAGATAAAGATGGTTTCTGGATTCTTCTAACTACTTGTTTTTAATTTGTTTTTCAAATGAATCATCATAATTATTTGTCATTCTCTAAAATTCTCTTCTTTGGATACCTAGGTAACTGGTTACTGACTTGAGGGTGGTATAACATATCTGTAAGATCTCCTAAGTAAAAGCCTGAGGGTTTGTGTGAAACTAAGATGCAATGGGCTGACTCAATCAAATACCCACATTATGTCCAGCACCTACATGGTGAGTCCCAAGAATAGAGAACCACCATGATTCCTAAGTAGGGGGAAACCAGTAAAAGTTAGAAATATAACAGATCAAAGCTCTTATGCTAATAAGAAGTCAGCCTGGACCTTTAAACAATTCCTCCATTTCTAGCCTACATGAAATATAGAGTTCAAGTCTTTAAAAAAAAAAACTCCATAAGTACCTATTTTTACCAAACATATGTATAGATGTATATTTAATGACAAAAATCTGATAGTACAGATAATTTTTTAAATTGTTCCTCTTAGCCCTCCTAAATCATTTACTTATACTTTCCAGATTTCTAATACCTGAAGTTCTCTCTTTTATTTTTCCAAATCTGTAATCTTTACTCTAGCCTTACTTTCCTTTCCTTCATAGTTTTGAATCCACTGTTGACCAGTTCAGGCATATTCAATAAGCTATTCTTCAATTCTTTGCCAATCATATCTTACAAAACTTCAAAATTGCCTTATACACATCAACCACCTTATTTATCCAAACTAATATGCTGTTGAATACACTTGGAGAAAGTCACATGGTTGTGCAGACAGATGTCATTGCTATTATATATTGTCTCCTCTCAATCATAAAACTATGCAGACCCTCAAAAAGGCTGAAAATATCAAATTTGCTATAAAATGTGAAGGAAAAAAAGTGCAGTTGGATTTGGGGTATGAAGGAACAAGCCAAAGAACCTTTAACACTATCAATTCAAGGAGGTAATTTAAAAAACGGCAAAAAGAAAAATAAAAGAATTTGAGAATAATTCTAACTCCCAAACAAACAAAAACCATGGGGATCATAAAACAGATCAATATTGTAATGCAGAATTCCAAAAGACAATAGATGAAGACTTAAAACTATTTTACCCTTTAAGAAAAACATAATGCTATTGATAAAAGAGGGGAAATTTTTTTTTTCACAAAATAGAGGATTTTCAAAGATTTTTGGTGAAAAGGCCATAACTAAATACAGAAACAAACACAGAAAACAAAAATTTGAGCTGTAAATACATCTGAGCATTTTGTAGAGTATAAATGATAACTGTTAATATATGTAATATGAGGAAGGCAAATGAGATACAGAAGGAAATAGATGACAAAATAAGAATACTAGGGGACTTTAATTTTCTCCCCTCAGAACTAGACAAATCTAACTAAAAAATAAATTTTAAAAGGAATTAAGGAGATAAATAGAATCTTAGAGAAGTTAAATAAGATATATATCTGGAGAGTCTACATACCTCCATGAGGCTAACAGTACATTTAAGGCTGAGAATACACATAATCCAAACCATAGTTCCTGATGGGACAACAATGGTTTAGAGAGTATAAATATTCTGCAAAGGTCTTACTTTAGCATACATCATTCTACGGAGGTAATCCTGCATTCCTGAGGGGCTATGGCATTGGAACAAAAGTTCCACTGGCTAGTACCAAAATGAAAAGACTTGCTATTGGAAAGAATATGATCCTGACAACAGATTTGTCTCCAGCTTAACCTAAATATACTTGTAGAAAAGGATATTAAATGAGAAACAGATTGGTTGAATTGACCAATTTAAATGCTCATAAAAACAAGGAGAAACAGGTTTAATATTACATTGCTAGAGCAGCTTGGAAGTTTTCTTTTGTTTTAGAAAAAAAGATAAAAATATATAGTAAGAGCTATAAAGCTGAGAGTGCTCCTTAACCTAGGAATCCCATTATTAGGCTTAGGTTTATGAGAAATAAGAGGGTAAAAATGTATGTATGTATGAAAATGTTAGTAGAAGCTTTGTTTGTAATGTCAAAATAACTGGAAATAACAAATGCAATAGTTGGAAGAAAAGGCTAAATAAATAGGTTGTGATACTTGAATATAATAGATAGTATTATTAGAAATAAATATTGGCCATATAAAGGAAATGAGGGAAATATATGAAGGAATGAAAAGAGAAGCAGAATATACTCTATCAAAGTAAAACAAATTCTAAGGGAACTCAAAAGTAGAGGATGTTATACAAGCACAGATTGGTAATTTGCAAATTTTAAACAAGCTGTAAGCAATACGCAGTTTGTGGTTTTACACATTTTTAATTAATTTGTTAATTTAAATGCTTTTCCTGGTGGTGGTAATTACTAAAAATATAAATTTTAAATTAAAAATACAAAAGAAAGACAAATAAAAATCCCACAAAATACAAAAGCATAAATTCTGCTAATAAAGAAGAGATTAAAAAAAAGTAAAAGGAAACACACATGCTCACAGGCAAAAAAACTTCTCATCCCGACAGGCCAGATTACATGAGAAACTTACCCATGTGACGCTTCTGGCTACTCCTAGCCCCCTCCTATGAAGACGAGTCAGAGGGGTCCCAGAGCCTGACCTGGATGGCAGCGAAAATGGCGCTGCTATCTCCCAGGAAATGGCCTGCCCCTCCCCCAAGAGGAGGTACCCCTGAGAGTGACACCTGTGCCTGTGCCCACAGATATGGTCAGACCCAGACAGCTCCCCACGCGAGGGGCTGCAGGTTTTCCGGTTCCTACATCCCAGAGGATTATGGGTTAGTCAATTGGCTACCCTGACCTGCGGACATGCTGCACTGCACTGTGTGTGTGGTGTGCCTAGAGAACTTGGAGCACGTGTGTGTTGATGGGTTTGCCCTCAGGCCAAGTGTTCCATCAGAATTATATCATCATGTGACTGGCCCCAGGCCCGGCTTGCTGTCTGGTGTGCCAGTGGCCTTCATTACAAGGAAAAGCCTCTGTAAGTCCATCATCAGCCTGTGCTAGCGTTGTCCCCTGGAAGCTTCCGCTCTCTGATGGCCTGCCTTTTCAATGACAGTCCCAGTGTTTTTGTGGTTTGAAGTTTAGCTTAATGTTAGTGCAGAAACCGGAAATAGACATGTTAGCGTTTATGTCGGAATCCTCTGGTTGGCTTGTGTGTCAAAACTGAATGCATACGTAATCCTTCAAACTTTTATTTACCAACTTGGAACTTCAGCAGCTGGTGTTTCTGGTAAGCACAAAGGGGTGAGACAGAAATCTATCCTGGCAAGAGTTGACAAGTTAGGGTTCAGATTCTAATGAAACTGACAGTTGCTTATCTCCTTTTTTCCTCCCTTTTTACAGTACTCTGTTCAGCACCTTACGTTGAATAATGTATGTCTGAGACATGAAATGTAAAGAAAACCTATGAAATAAATTATTTCAAACCCTTAACATTGAATTGAAAACTAAAACTGGGAATTGTTTTGAAATTAATACTATGAAACACTAGCTAACTGATTAAACAAAAAGAGAGGTAAATCAAAATGCTAACATTCCAAACAATGAAGCAATTATAATGAAGAGGAAGCAAAAAAATTTAGAAAATATTAGAACTTAATATACCTAGCTAATTGAACAAAACCGGTAACATAAAATAGGCAAATATTACAAAAATATTTTAGAATTAATTAGAAGTTAAGTTAAAAAATTTATTAGAATTAAATTTTAAAAAGCAATTGAATAAGCCCTAAAAGCATTTTTCATAAAAAACATACTATAGAATCAAATGAATTTTTCAGTAAAAACTATCAAAGATTTCTTGAAAAATAGATTTCAAAATAACATACATATTTACAAATTTAGGGCAAGAAGAAATCATACCAAACTATAAGAGAAACTTAAATTGTCTTTATATAAAAGAAAAACTATATATGCAAAAATGAAATAACAAAAATATATATACAAATATATTTTGGAAAGATTATATATCTTGTTATTTCTACCAGAAATATAGCTATTTCAAAATTAGGAACACTACAAACATAACAAAGGCAAAAAAAATTGTCTACCAAAATATCACATCCCTTAGTTTTAGGAAAAAGGATCTTTGGCAAATTTTTATTAGAATAAAAAATTATAGTCTAAAACCAAGTGCTATCATTATTTTTATGTATAATAAAAGAGTACTTTTAAATAAAATCAGAGTACAGCAAAGATAATTATCACTATTTTGTACTTCATATCGTTCTAGAAATGCTAGTCATCACACTATGACAAAAAATAAGGAAGAAGCACAGTAAAGCAGAAATAACATAATTTTTTTCAGGATGACATAAGATTTAGTTTATTTATATCAGTAAAATATTAAAACAATTGGGGGCAGCTGGGTAGCTTAGTGAATTGAAAGCCAGACCTAGAGATGAGAGGTCCTAGGTTCAAATCTGGCCTCATACACTTCCCAGCAGTGTGACCCTGGGCAAGTCACTTAACCCCAATTGCCTAGCCCTTACCACTCTTCTGCCTTAGAACCAATACTCAGTATTGATTCCAATACAGAAGGTAAAAGTTTTTAAAAATTACCAGCAAAATAAGACATAAAAATAACTCCACAATATTGTATTATTAACAAAACTGAGAAGGAAGAAATAGAAAAATATTTTTTCAAAATACTTGAAGAACCTATGAAATATGAGTTATTAGTCACTAAGATATATTCAGCAATTATATAAATAGTTACATATATATATACATATAACATATGTTTACAGAAATAAAGATAGACATAAATAATTGAAGACATATTAAATATTCAGGACTGGCCATGCCCAAACAATGAAATTTGAAATATTAATTAAATTAATTTGTAGGTTTAAGGCTGTACATATAAAGCTATTAAAATTATTAATTTCTAGAATAATCATAATAAAATAAAATTTAAATTGAGTGAAATGCCTATAATCTCAAACTCAATTAAAAAAAAATGAGAGGGTCACATATACTATTAAGAAATAATCACCAAAAATGTATGATTCTGGTTGAAAAAGTAGTTAGTCTTGAGATTCATCAAACTCTCAAACTCTACAAAATCTGTTTATCCTTTCTGTATACTATATACTTACTCTCTAACATGTAAACATTTCTTTGTTTCAACCAGAACCATATAGTTTTGATGATTATTGCTTAATAGTATCATCTGATTTTTTTAAATATTCAAAGTACTTCACTTCCCCCAAATTGATTAAGGAATTGTTCACATCTAGTTTTTAAATTGACTAATTATTTGATTTAATAAAGAAGTCTAAATTTTTATCATCCACTTTAACTTTATGCTTTGGTGGTAACTTCCATTTATACCCTCACATGTGGTTCTATTTAATTATTCTTTGTAGGAATATTTCCAGTAATAGAATTATGTTGTAAAATATTCTTTTTCTCAATTCTTGAAATATACTACCATAGTGTTCTCCAAAAAAGGTTCTGCCAATTTACAGTTTTTCCAGCAACACCAAGATATTTCTTCACAATTCTAACAAGATGGATTTTGTCACTTTAGTTTCTGTATCCATTGATTTGAGAAAATTATTTAAAAATGTTGCTTCATTTTATATTTCTACCTCAAAAAATCTTGCACATTTTTACATGATTACTTATGACTTGAATATATTAACTCATGAACTCTGGTCATATTCCTTCATCATTTATTAAAAGTAATTTTTAATACACAAAAATAAAATCAATAAAGAAAGCAACAAACTGAAGAATTCAAGAAATGAAACAAATGGAATAATCACAAACACACACTCCTAAGCATTTTTTTTGTTAGTGTTTTTACAATTTTTTATTTTCTTGAAGTACTGTTTTTCATAGTCCCAATACTATAGTGGTGATGGTCCTTCCTGGATCACAAGTTAAGAGATACAAGAGTTTGAATCCTCTCATGCTTTATGACTATGAGCAACTCTCTTAACATTTTTGAAAATTAGTTTGCTTCATTTGTAAAATGAACATCATAATAATAGTATCTGTTTTTAAAGGTTATGAGAAAATGTGTTTAATTGCTATATGCTTGTAAGCTCTCATTATTAGCAGTGTAATAGTACCTATCATAGGCATCTTCAAAAAGTATAAAAGTACAATTTGGTACCAGTCATGAAAATGGTAACTTTTATAAAGGGGTTATAGCAGAAAGTTTCATGATTTACTATGATAAAAAAGTCATCTGGTGGTCCTATTCTTGGCAAAAATTTTTATGTACTTGGTTTGGTGTACATCAGATACATTCTTTTGCCAGGTCAATTCTTTTTTTTTTCCTTTTAAACATTATTTTATTTGGTCATTTTCAAACATTCACCCCTCTTCCCCCCATCCCTCCCAATGGCAATGCTTGCTTCCTCTGGGTATCATGTGTCCTAGGTCCAAATTCTTTTCCATGTTTTTGGTATTTTCATTAAGGTATTTATTTAGAGTCTCTCCTCAATCATATCCCCTCCACCCCTGTAGTCAAGCTGTTGCCTTTCCTAGGTGTTTTTACTCCCACAGTTTATCCTCCTCTTGAGGGAAGTGTTTTTCTCTCCTTGATCCCTGCGGATTGTTCAGGTACATTGCATTGACATTAATGGAGGAGTCCATTACGTTCGATTGTACCACAGTGTTTCAGTCTCTGTGTACAATGTTCTCCTGGCTCTGCTCCTTTCACTCTGCATTACTTCCTGGAGACTGTTCCACTCTCCATGGAATTCCTCCACTTTATTATTCCTTTGAGCACAATAGTATTCCAACACCAACATATACCACAATTTGTTCAGCAATTCCCCAATTGATGGGCATCCCCTCATTTTCCAATTTTTTGCCACCACAAAGAGCACAGCTATGAATATTCTTGTACATGTCTTTTTCCTTATTATCTCTTTGGGGTACAAACCCAGCAGTGCTATGGCTGGATCAAAGGACAGACAGTCTTTTATCGCCCTTTGGGCATACTTCCAGATTGCCCTCCAGAATGGTTGGATCAATTCAAAACTCCACCAGCAATGAATTAATGTCCCAACTTTGCCACATCCCCTCCAACATTCATTACTTTCCTTTGCTGTCATGTTAGCCAATCTGCTGGGTGTGAGGTGGTACCTCAGAGTTGTTTTGATTTGCATCTCTCTGATTATCAGAAATTTAGAACACTTTTTCATGTTCTTATTAATAGTTTTGATTTCTTTGGCTGAAAACTGCCTATTCATGTCCCTTGCCCATTTATCAATTGGAGAATGGCTTGATTTTTTGTACAATTGATTTAGCTCTTTATAAATTTGAGTAATTAGATCTTTGTCAGAGGTTTTTGTTATGAAGATCATTTCCCAATTTCTTGCTTCCCTTCTAATTTTGGTTATATTGGTTTTGTTTGTACAAAAACCTTTTAATATGATGTAATCAAAATTGTTCATTTTACATTTTGTGACTCTTTTGAAGTCTTGCTTGGTTTTAAAGTCTTTCCCTTCCCACAGATGTGCCATGTTTAGTATTCTGTGTTCACCTAATTTACTTATAGTTTCCTTCTTTATGTTCAAGTTATTCACCCATTCTGAGTTTATCTTAGTGGAGGGAGTGAGGTGTTGATCCTAACCTGATCGCTCCCACACTGACTTCCAGTTTTCCCAGCAGTTTTTGTCAAATTGTGAATTTTTGTTCCAAAAGCTGGGGTCTTTGGGTTTGTCATAGACTGTCTTGCTGAGGTCACTTACCCCAAGTCTATTCCACTGATTGTCCTTTCTGTCTCTTAGCCAGTACCTAATTGTTTCAATGACCACTGCTTTATGATATATTTTGAGATCTGGTATTACAAGACCACCTTCCATTGTATTTTTTTTCATTATTTCCCTGGATAGCCTCGATCTTTTGTTCTTCCAAATGAATATTGTTATGGTTTATTCTAATTCAGTAAAATATTTTTTTTGAAATTCAATGGGTATGGCACTAAATACATAGATAAGTTTGGTTAGGATGGTCATTTTTATTATATTGGCTCATCCTACCCATGAGCAGTTAATGTTTTTCCAATTGCTCAAGTCTAGTTTTAGTTGTGTGGTGAGTGTTTTGTAGTTGTGTTCATATAGTGCCTGTGTTTGTCTTGGCAGATAAGTATTTTATTTTGTCTAAGGTGATTTTGAATGGGATTTCTCTTTCTAATTCTTGCTGCTGAGCTGTGTTGGAAATATATAGAAATGCTGATGACTTATGCGGGTTTATTTTGTGTCCTGCAGTATTGCTAAATTTGTTGATTATTTCAATTAGCTTTTTGGTTGATTCTCTAGCATTCTTTAAGTAGACCATCATATCATCTGCAAAGAGTGATAGCTTGGTTTCCTCATTGCCTATTTTAATGCCTTCAATTTCTTTTTCTTCTCTAATTGCTATTGCTAGTGTTTCTAGTACAATGTTAAATAATAGAGGTGATAATGGGCATCCTTGTTTCAATCCTGATCTTATTGGGAATGCATCTAGTATATCCTCATTGCAGATAATTTTAGCTGATGGTTTTAGATATATACTGTTTGTTGTTTTTAGGAAATAGCCTTCTATTATTATGCTTTCTAGTGTTTTTAATAGGAATAGGTGTTGTATTTTATCAAAGGCTTTTTCTGTGTCTATTGAGATAATCATGTGGTTCTTGCTGGTTTGCTTATTGATATGGTCAATTATGTGGATGGTTTTCCTAATATTGAACTAGCCCTGCATTCTTGTTATACATCCTATTTGTTCATAGTGAATGACCCTCCTGATCACTTGCTGAAGTCTTTTTGCTAGTATCATGTTTAAGATTTTTGCATCTATATTCATTAAGGAGATTGGTCTGTAATTTTCTTTTTCCGTTTTTGACCTGCCTGGCTTCAGAATCAGTACCATGTGTGTGTCATGAAAGGAATTTGGTAGAACTCCCTCTTTGCTTATTATGTTAAATAGTTTGTATAGTATTGGGATTAGCTGTTCTATGAATTTTTGATAGAATTTACATGTGAATCCATCAGGCCCTGGGGATTTTTTCTTAGGGAGTTCTTTGATGGCCTGTTGGATTTCTTTTTCTGATATGGGATTATTTAAGAATTCTATTTCTTCTTCTGTTAGTCTAGGCAATTTGTATTTTTTAAGTATTCATTCATATAGCCTAGATTGGCATATTTATTGCCATATAATTGGGCAAAGACGTTTTTAATGATTGCCTTAATTTCCTCTTCTTTGGAGGTAAGGTTCCCCCTTTTCATCTATGATACTTTCAATTTGATTTTCTTTTCACCTTTTTTTAAATTAGATTGACCAGTACTTTGTCTATTTTGTTTGTTTTTTCAACGTACCAGCTTCTTGTCTTATTTATTAGTACAATAGTTCTATCACTTTCAATTTTATTAATTTCTCCCTTAGTTTCTAGGATTTCTAATTTGGTTTTCTTCTGGGGGTTTTTAATTTGTTCTCTTTCAAGTTTTTTGTTTTGTATGTCCAATTCATTGATCTCTGCCCTCCCTAATTTGTTGATATATGCACTCAGGGATATGAATTTTCCTCTAAGTACTGCTTTGGCTGCATCCCATAAGACTGGAAAGGATGTCTCACCATTGTCATTTTCTTCAATGACATTATTAATTGTTTCTATGATTTGTTCTCTAACTAACCAATTTTGGAGTATCATATTATTTAATTTCCAATTGATTTTTGATTTTGCTCTCCATGTACCCTTACTGATCATTATTTTTATTGACTTATGATCTGAAAAGGCTGAATTTATTATTTCTGCTTTTCTGCATTTGTATGCCATGTTTTTATGACCTAGTGTATGGTCAATCTTTTTGAATGTGCCATGTGCTGCTGAAAAGAAGGAGTATCCTTTTTTATCCCTATTTATTTTTCTCCATATATCTATTAACTCTAATTTTTCTAAGATTTCATTCACCTCTTTTACCTCTTTTTAATTTATTTTTTTATTTTATTTATCTAAATGTGATAGTGGTTGGTTCAGATTTCCCACTAGTATAATTTTATTATCTATTTCCTCCTTCAATTCTAGTAGTTTCTCCATTAGAAATTTGGGTACTATACCATTTGATGCATACATGTTGATTAGTGAAATTTCCTCATGTCTATATTCCCTTTTATCAGTATGTATTTACCTTCCCTATCCCATTTAATCTGGTCTATTTTTGCTTTGGCTTTGTCAGTCAGTCAGCAATCATGATTGCTACTCCTGCCTTCTTTCTGTCAGTTGAGGCCCAATAGGTCTTACTCCAACCTTTAATTCTGACCTTGTGAGTATCTACCCGCCTCATGTGTGTTTCTTGAAGACAACATGGTAGGGTTTTAGATTCTAATCCATTCTGCTATTTGTCTACATTTTATGGGTGAGTTCATCCCATTCACGTTTAATGTTATGATTGTCATTTGTGAATTCCCCAGCATTTTGATATCCTCCCCTAATTCTGACCCTTCTTCTTTTACTATAACCTTTTAAATCAGTGATTTACTTTAAATCAGTCCCCCTAGTCCCCTCCCTTGTTATGCTTTCCTTTCTGTCCCCTCCCTTTTTGTTACCTTCCCCTCCCCCCCTCTCCTTCCCTCCCTTTTTGTACTCCCTCCTCCCTAGCCCCGCTAAGTTTCCCCTCTCCCTTACCCTGTTGGATAAGATAGAATTCAAGATCCTAATGGATCTAGCTGCTCTTCCCTTTCAGAGTTGATTTCACTGAGAGTAAGGTTTAAGTAATACCAATTAGCACTTTTTTCCTCTCCTTCTTATAAGAGACTTCTTCCCCTCCCCTTCCCGTGTGTATCTTTGTGCGAAAAAGATTATTCTATTTAATTTATTTCTATTTCTTCAAGTAAATCTTGGTACCCTCATTGATTCTCCCCTCCCTTTATCTTTCTTTTTGTTTCCTCCCCTCCAAATCATGTTAATGCCCTGATCTTTCCCCATGAGTGATTCTTCTGGTTACTCTATTATTGCATACAATTTTTGAAAGTTACACATAACATTTCCCCCATATATTAGTATATATGATTTGATCTAAGAAGAGAGTTTTAATAAAAGAAAAGAAAAACACTTTTCTCCTTTTCCCTTTCTTTCATATTTAGCTTTTCATGTTTCTCTTTCTCTTTGTGTTTGGATGTCAAACTTTCCACTGAATTCTGCTCTTTTCTTTGAAAATACTTGGAAATCTTCTATTTTATTGTATGCCCATACTTTCCCCTTGAAGTATATAGTCAGTTTTGATGGGTAGCTGATTCTTGGTTGAAAACCCAGTTCTCTTGCCTTTCTGAATATTGTGTTCCAGACTTTGAGATCTCTTAGTGTGTTCACTGCTAGGTCTTGAGTAATCCTTATTGATGCTCCTCTGTATCTGAAGTTCCTCTTCTGGTAAGATTTTTTCCTTAGCTTGGAAGCTCTTGAATTTGGCCATTACATTCCTTGGAGTTGTCTTTTGGGGATTTAGTATAGAGGGTGTTCTATGAAACCTTTCTATTTCTATTTTGCCCCCTTGTTTGAGAATATCAGGGCAATTATCTTCAATGATTTCTTGTAGTATGGCATCACAATTTTTTTTAATCTCTGATTTTTCAGGTAGACCAATGATTCTCAAATTGTCTCTCCTTAATCCATTTTCCTGGTCACCTTGTCTGTGAGATATTTTATGTTTTCTTCTAATTCATTAATTTTTTGACTTTGGTTTATTAATTCTTGCTGTTTTGCAAGATCATTGGTTTCCAATTGCTCAATTCTGGTCCTTAAGGCCTGGTTTTCAGCTTTAATCTTTTGGCATTCAGCTGTAATTTTTTGGTTTTCTTTCTGAACCATTTCCCACTTCTCTTTCCAGAGGGCTTCCACCTTTCTGATGATAAGTTCCATTTGAGACTCTTCCAGGGCTTGTGGACAATTTTCATTTTTTTTTCGGTTTTGCCTTTGTTTGAGTTTTGTCCAGTATTTCCTTTGTAGCCTGAGTTTTTCCTCCATAAAATTTTTCTAGGCTGACAACTTTCTTTTTTGATTTCTTGCTGGGATTTTGAGGCTCCTGTGCACATTTAACCATTTTTTCTGGATGTTTTCAGTTCCCTCTTTAGTCAGAAATCAGAGTCTGCTGAGCAGGTTTTTTGTGTATGGAGTTAATGAGCAGGTTCTAGGTGTTCCTCAGTCCTTTGCGGCTTTTCTCATTACCTTCCTCCAGGGAGCACTCAGTGTCTGCATTCTCTTTCCCACCTGGTTTTCTGGTTTAGCTACTTTTGGGAGTGGGTCCTCTGCAGACCTAGTCAATTCCCAAGGACCCAAAAAACACTCCTTGTTCGTTCCAGAGGGACTCCTGTATCACTCGCTAGCTCTGGCGGGCTCACTGGCTCTGGGCACCTGAGGTCTGCGCTCTCTCACCTCTTATGTTTTTCTGCCTAGCTGCCTTCGGGGGGGGGGGCATCCCTCTGCTATTCTAGTTAGCTCCCAAGGGTGCAGAAGTGCCCTCTTCTCACTTCAGAGGGGCCCCTTCCTCGTTCATCTCGGCACGCCCTGGCCCCGTCTCTGGCCCTATTGGTGTGCGTGGAGAAGGGTGGATCCACTCATTTGTGTGGAAGCCCTTTCCCCCTCTTATAGGCTGGTAAAGTCCTGATCCCATGCACTTTCACTGTGGCCCACTCTACAGCTCCTCTGCTCCTCTGATAAAGATTCTTAAGGTCTTTTGGGGTGATCCTTATCGGTGTATGTTGGTGTATGTCGAGGAGAGTGAGTAAGTCACATTTAACTGGCTGCCATGCTCACCCAGAAGTCTCCTCACTCCTAAGCATTTTTATTTCATTTATCTATAAATTTCAGATAGAATTGTTTTGGGACTTGACTATCACAGTGGTTAAATTAATTATCCATATTGTTTCATGTGTTCAAATACCATCTCTACTTCAAAGCTACATAATTAGTCCATTGTATTTCCAAGTCAATATTTAATCCCATGTAAAATGATTGGGCTCCATTATACTTATCTGCTCATTTATTAAGTCCCAAATGTAATATGCTAGGTACTGGGAAAGATACACAAGTGAATTAGAACTTCTTGTCCTTATGGACAATCTATTGGGCATGAGAGGAGAATAGATAAACATGTACAGAGTGCTACAATACACAATAGAAGAAAGTCTAGACCTTTATTTTCATTAGTCTAGTGAACTCCTAGATGAGAAAACTCCTACCTTTTTAGGTTATCACCTTCTGGGCAACTCGAGACATCAGAGCATTTCTAGGAAAAGAGGTGTCAAATACTTAAAAGTTCAACACCTCCTAATCCCTTCAGAAAGCAGCCAGTCAGATTAAAATGTAACTGAGAAGTATTTAATAAAATAAATCAAAGCACAATAGAGCATAATCTCAAAGTGGTTTTCCAAGTGATTATGAGGGCCAAAAGGGATCCTTGTCTCCAGTTTAGTGGTCTCCATTTCTATTTGAGTTTGACACCATTGGCCAAGAATGCAGAGTTTGGAGGGTCTTGCCCAGAATCACAAGACTTTAGATATTACCAGTTAGAATTGAATCTTCCTGCCTTTAAATACACTCAGAATCAATTTTTTACATGAACTATATGGTAGATTCTACAAAAAATTATTATCCCTTTTTTCCCAATTGAAGAAACTTAGGGTAAATGACTTGTTGATAGTCAGACAACTGTTCCAGCAGAAACTCAGGGGCAGATCTTTTTTTTTTTTCCTAAGTAAAATGAGTATTGTTTGTCACTCACCACACTGTGTGTTTAGGAAAGAAAATGTGCTTAGGAAGAGGGATAAAAAAGAACTGATTTTTAAAAATAATTCATCAATCAATCAGTAAGGATGTATTAAGCACTTGGCACTATCTGCCAAGTCTTGTGCTAAGCAAAAGATGACATGAAAAATAAAAAAGAATAAAAATATAACCCTATACTGAGAGTTTCTTTAGAATTTTCCTGAGGAGAATCATAGACCACTATTCAATTAAGTCTTTTGACTTAACAACTCTTAAATCTCTAGTCTTAACACTATTTCAGCACCTCATAAGATTTTGTTTATTTGGTTGGTTGTTCCACTACATCTCACCTAAAGTTATTTTCATTTGACCAAGAAAGGTATTTGCTTTCTAGCTGGTTGGGCCTTGTTTTTGCCACTGTGATTTGCTTTGGTTAGGTAATAAAATGTCTCTCTCCAGACATATGTTCAGTGGCACAAAATGAGAAATCAAACTAAAGCTACACTTTTATGTTTTAGGGATTGTGTGGTAACAGCTTTCACCAGTACGATGGATGATTTGGCCTTTCAACACATGCAGTAAACTAAATATTTTGAAAATAATTCACCATATTCCAAGCCTCCGAGTACTCCCTGGTTATGTTCCTCATTCCTTTAGGAGTTCCCTTATTGCTAATGAACTGTAGTAAAATGTGAATGATAAATGACTGAATATATATTCCTGAAAATGATAGTCTGCCTATGGACAATATTTTCACTTCATATTACTGGAGGTTCTATTTGAGTAATGATCTCTTTGTACTGTCAAGAAGTACACAGAGTGCTTTACTTGGAGTCAGAAAACAAACATCTGATTTTCAGGCCTGTTATAACCCCCCTCTCCCACCATGTATAACTTTTTTGCTCATATATCCTTATCTGTAAAAGGAGGCAACTAGACTAGATAAGGGATTCTTAACTTGTTTCAGCTTGGTCCATGGGGGATGTATACATGTGGATGAGAGAAAAAATTAATTTCACTATTTTCTAACTGAAATAAGGTATTTTCTTCAATTATTATGTATTAAATAATATTATCTTGAGAGAATGTCTATTGGCTTCTCTATACTACCAGACAAGTCTAAGGCACACAAAAGGTTAAGAACTCCTAGACTAGATGATATCTAAAGTTTTTATGTTCTAAATGGTATGATCTTTTAAAATATTTTTCTTAAAATAATTAATAATAACACAAACAACAGCATAAAACTGTAGAGGATTTATCTGAGATTCAAAAAGGTCTGGGTTTCAAGTTATACCACTATTGTGGGCAAAGCCTAATTTTGACTTAGTCATAAATTCAAATTTTTCCTACTAAAATCCTATAAACACTAAGTGGGCCATAAATCTAATTTCAATTGCTTTAATATTTGAGGTGTAAGAACATCTCTCACTAGAATAAAAAGAATATAAAACAAGATTCTCCCTCTAAAATAATAAAATGAAGAAGCACTCTGCGGGCATTTCAAGTTCTAGAAAATATTCGTGACCCTTGGCCAATCCTATTATAATTTACAATCCTGGGCCAGCAAGATACCAAGTAAAATTAAGTTAAAGGTTGGATATTGCACCAACTGTGATCACAGCTAGGATAGCCCCAAAAGTCAGCCCAGAAGCTCAATGCAACCTCTCTGATTTATGGTGCTTAAATATGCTCTGAGCTCTCTCCCTTATCCTTATTTCTCTTTTCCCTTCTCTCTCCTCTTCTTGCTCTTCCCTTTCCCTTTCCAGTCTGCTCTCCTCAAAGACTGTTTCTAGTAGCATTCTCTAGATTTATAGGTGATGAAGTGAAGTAAAGATGGAATAGAAGCAGGAAGTAATACACAGAGCTTCACCCTTTCCTGGGAATGTGTGTGTATGTGCTCAGTTGTTTAGTTCATGTCCAAACCCATTTGGAGTATTCTTGATAAAGATACTGGAGTGGTTTGCTATTTCCTTCTCCAACTCATTTTACAGAAGAGGAAAAGGAAGCCCCCAGGGTTCAATTACTTGCCCTACTAGTATTCTATTCACTGCATCATCAAGCTGACCTCCAACTTTCAGTTCACTCCCAAACTCTTCCAAACAGATCTAGAAAGCATACCAGATCAAATCCTGATGAGGAAATCCAAGAAAAATATCACTCACTTTTCCAGCCTAGCTTGGCATAGGCAGACAGGCAGAGAGGTCTTTGGACAAGGGGAACAGGATATGGCCAAGAATTCAGAGGAATACCTCAGCAGCCAGGGATAGGCTACCGGGTTGAGAAGAAGTCTCAGAGCCACACCTGCTCACAATGACCTTCTGCAGGCATTCCCTAGCTGTTCTGTCTGTCACCAGTCCTCAGAGCTGGGTCACATACCCAGGGTAGACAGAGGAGAGAAAGTATATCCAGGGTGGTGTTCAGGGGTAAGGATTGGCTGCAGTCCTTGGGCTATAGAATGAGGAACAAGTTCAAAAGCAAGCAGTAGTGTGCTTCAAACCCCACAGAAGAGCATGGTTTCAATTTTTACGTTCAACTCATTCTGTAGGCTGTAGAAGATTAAGTAAAACAGCAATCTGAGACCCAAAGAAATCCTGAAATTCTATCTCTCTGAATTAGCAGAGTGACCTAACTGACTGAAAGTAGCTAAGTCTGGCATCAGTTTACTGTTATCCTTACTCAGAATCACCAGCCCCCCCCCAATCCCCCATCAGTAAATTACAGATCTTAGATCCAGGCAGAATATTTAGACTTTGCCCTAAATCAAATTGCTGTGGGAGAACTAAAAGTTTGAAGGCCCCCAATCTTAGTTTCCCTTGATCTACTTGACTAGTTCAACACAAAAAAACAAAAAAAGCAGTGACAAAAGTGACCTAGACCTTCCTTTCTGAAGTAAAGAGGGTGTAGCCTTAGTCAAGAAGGCTATTATATATATATATATATATATGTATATATATATATATATCCCCCCCAAAAGAGAAAACTATAAAAGAATTCCACCATAAAAAGCTATTATGGTAAGAGGGATACTAAAGACAGAAATGCAGAATCAAATAATGATTCCAAAACCTCTGCAAGCAAAACCTTAAAGAAAAGATGGATATAATAAGAACTCAAATCCAAATGACATTTAAAATGTTCTTTTTTATTTCAAATTTTATAAAACCAAATAAAACAAACATGTCCCTGTACAAGAAAAAGAAGATTGTGCTTAAATGAAATCACAAATCTCTAATATGTTTAGCTTACTTTTCTTCCTATCTGCTTAATAAATCCCATCTACAAATGTCCTCACTTCCCTGGCTTCCAATTAATAAGTCTTTCATGTTTTCACCTTTCAGTACCCTCTCTGGTGGCAACATTAACAATTTATTCTTCCAGTTTTAATTCTCTGTGTATAATGTTCTCTTAGTTTAACTCATTTCATTGTTCATTATCCCATGTAGTTATTTCTACGTTTTTTTTAAAATAGTCTGCTCATCACTTCTTATGGTGCAGTAGTATTCCATCACAATCATATACCAAAATGTATTTAGTCATTCCCTAATCAATGTACATCCCTTTAATCTCCAATTCTTTGCTGCCACAAAGAAAGCTGCTATAAATATTTTTGAACAAGTGGATTATTCTCCTTTTCCCCTGATCTCCTTGGGAAACAGACCTGGTGATGGCATTGCTGGGTCTAAGAGTATACACAGTTTTATAACTCTCTCGGTATAACTCAGAATTGCTCTTCAAAATGGTTGGATCAGTTCACAGTTCCAACAATGGCATATTAGTGAACCCATTTTTCTACATCCCCTCCCAACATTTGCCATTTAAACCTTTTGTTATCTTAACCAGTCTGGTGGGTGTGAGGATATCTCAGAATTTTTTGTTTGTTTGCATTTCTATAATCAATAATGATTTAGAGCCTTTTTCATATGCCTATATATGGCTTCGATTGTTTTCATCTGAAAATTGTCTTTTCATATCTTTTTCCCATTTATTAATTGGGGGTATTTCTTATTTTTATAAATTTGAGAGAGTTTATATATTTTAGATATGGCACCTCTGAGAGGCTGTCTATAATCAGCCCTCCCCCATTTTTATGCTTTCTTTCTAATCTTGGCAACATTTGTCTTATTTGTATAGACCTTTTAATTTTTCAAAACAAAACAACCCTGGGAATTGCATGAATGTCATTCAACTCAAATAAATTGAACATAAATTTTCTTTAAATTTACATTCTCTGATAATGTACTGTGCTTTTGTTTGACAGATGTAAAAAGTTATGACAAGTAATGTATTCAAATAAATTTATAGTCAAATCAATATGCAACCTTATTCATTTGGAAGTTCCCTTTAATAGTTCATATCTTGATCTTATCCATGAATGTTCATATCATGCCCAAATACTTACATTGCTGGTTAATTGCCTAATTAGACAAAAGCTCCCAACTACAGTATTTTCTTTTCTTTCTAGGAAACAATTACCTCAATTTAGAAGTGGTGAAATATGAATGTTAATTTTTCCTTTGACATTCCTGTAAGGTGTGAAGATAGGATTAACTCTCCCCTTTCCTATTTTTTGCTAAGCAAATCAAGTACTTAAAGAACCCCTACTTAACACTATGCAAGAGAATTCACAAGTCATTTATTAGAGTAAGCTCACACCTCCAATGGATACTGCCACCCCCACTGTGCAGTGATAGGCAAATTGAAAGACTTTGATTGGTTCCCATAAATTGGGAGAAGGGACAGGAAGTGATATGGAAAAAGGGACTATAAAGGTCCTAAACTTCCTGTCCAGGAGACTTCTTCTTTGGTCTTCTCCTTTGAACTTCTTCTTTGGAAGACTTCTCCTTTGAACTTCTCCTTTGGAATTTCTCTTTGGTGACTCTGAGACAGTGAGCTAGACTGAAGACTCTTTCCCTGGATGCTGCATTGGCTTGCTGGGTGAGTAGCTGGCCTTACTTTCCTAGCTTCTGGAGAGATTGGTTCTGGAGAGACCTTCCTTTCCTGGAGGAACCTTTGTTTTTGGAACAATTGCTGAAGACACCACTGGGTCCTCTGGCTGTAGCCTGTTGAGCTCTGCTGGGGCTGAGCCAGACCCTTGAGCATCACTTAGGGTGGTAGGCTAGACAATTCTCTACCTTCTTATATTTTTCTACTTTCACTTTTTCTACCTCCTTATAAATAAAGCTGCTAATAGTCATTTTGACTAAAGATATATATTTTTTAAATCAGTGACCAAAATATCACTTTAGAACTATCATATTTAGCATAAAAACTAAATTTTAAATTCTTACAAAGGATCAGGGTTACCTGAATTAGCAAAACCATGGGGAAAATGAATCATTAACTATATGAAGTCTTTATATGGTTCATTTTGTGATTATACTAGTATGATCTTCTCGTTGACCAATCCATTGTGAAGGAGGGAGTATTATATTGAAATTATTAATACTGTTGTATTTTTTATATCAGTTCATAGTGCAAATTCATTTCTGAAAAAAAGATATGGTTCTAGTCTTTGGTCACATAATACTAGACAATGTTTCTTATTTTTTGGTTTCTTTTCTACAAATTATCTTCTGATTTTTCTCTTTAGGTCTTTATATAAAGAAGAGCACCTAGAAGTTCATAAACTTTTTATATGTATTTTTTCTAATATTATTTCAATGTATTAGATTGTTTTATGTAATTCTATGTATTTTATGTATTTATAAATATTCTTAGAAGAGGTCCATAGGCTAACCTGACTGTTAAAGGGGTTCATGACATACAAGGAAGATGAAAGGTTAATAATCCCTGATTTAAATGATGATAATGAATATGACCTAGGACTTTTAGCATCTTTAATTTTCATTACCTCACTTTTTTTTCAAAATGGAGATAAGAATATCTGATCTGATTATTTAGTAGGATAGGGGTGAGAAATAAGTCAGACTATCAGAAAACATTTATGAAGTACCTATCATGAGCCAAGTAATGGAGGACCATAGTGATTATGAAAGTAACTTGAAAAAATCATTCCTTGAAAGCAATTCATAATTGTTTTTGTTACTGCTTAGATTTTTAAAAGAGTTTTTACATGTTAACTCATTTTATTCATAGCTATGAAATAGGCCATGGAATAATACCCACATAACTGGAAACTTCAGCTATTAGGTTTTCAAAATACCAAACTTCTTTCATTGCTGTCTTGCTTAATTTGTTTTCTCCTATTCTTGTTTTCAATGAGCCTGTGCTTACATGGTACTAAAACAACTTGTTGATTAAAAAAAAAAAAACTCACTTAAGTAACTGGTCAATTCATTGGAGAAAAAAAAATAGTTAAAACCAGATGACTGACTGAATTGACAGGTCAATCAATCAGTCTGTCAGCTTTGTATAGAAACAGTCTGAATTGACTACTTGTCACTGTGTAGACAAAACTCAATCCAAGTCCCTGGCCTGCTTAAGGAAGAAGCAAATGCATTCATCAAATGCACATTTAAAATATTAGTATATAAAAAGAAGCATTAGGGATATCTCTAATCAGATAATAATCACCTGTGATATGATTCATCTTTTTTTCCTTCACATCTTTTCAGTTTTTCCCGAATATCTAGAACACACAAATGGCAACATCTCTAACAGAAAGCAAGAATTCAATAATAAGCTGAAAAAGAGCCACAGGAAAGTAATGTTAATTGTAGCCATCTAATACGCAATGGGCCACAAAACCCACAGGTACAAAGCATGCCATTGATAATGTCAGCAGCAACCAAATATCCTCTTCTGATGAGAAGAAAAGCTATCACACAGGGTTTCCCAAAGCATTATCAAAGAGCCTACATAGAGCAATAGCTGTAAAATCCAGTCCCCACAGACTTATTCACACATGCAAATGAACAGCATTGAAAAGCAATGTACAGTAATCAGGTCTTATTTAGCATTGTAACATCAGCTGGGACACAATTGCTGTCTCTGTCTACAGTAGACAGTTTGTATTGGTAACAGCCACCTCATGAGTAATTAAGCACTTTAAGCAAGTCAACCATTTACACTGCCCAACAATGGAGCAGTGGAAGCCAAGGCTGAGACAAAACAGAGAAACAAGGAGCCATTAGGCATGATAACATCAGTCCAGCCCAAAGCATATGTTCTTGAAAATGATAGCAGATTGCAGGTCTCACCTGGCTCTTCAGAAGTTTGTTTTATTACTCTTCTAGACATATTGAAGCTTTAAGATTCCCCGGGCAACAAAAACAGTAATAGCTAAGTTATACTGCAACGATTTATGTTCTCCTCTAAGATTCCTTGTAATGATTATTTGTTGGTGAGTTTTGAGTCCTCTTAACAAAGTCATAGTGGCAGCATGGTTGAAGGAGAAAAGAGCTACCCTTGAAGCTTGGAAGAATGTGGTCAATAGTGATTCACATACATAACATATATATTTCATAGATATGATCTATCTAACATATACATGTTAGACTTCAGACATGCTCAACTTCCTAAGGTTTTATACTGATGAAATCACAGATCTAGTTCCTGTCCCTAACCTTTATCGATCAATTAGCCAATGACTACATAATTGAGGCCTAATTTGACTGAAAGAGGAGGCCAGTCTGTTTTACTGGGTCTTTTCAAGATCAATGACAAGACTAATGTAATGAGGTCTCTGCTGCCTAACATAGCCATTTAGGTGGGCCAGCCGAATCAGGAATCTAGAATAGTTCTCCAGAGATTATTTTGCCCATCAGTTTTCTAGTCCTAGTTAGAATTATATTTAGGCAACTCTAGGCAAATAGTTATCTGCAGGGAAAGGAGATTATATAACCAACCTTTATGACATATTTCTATGTCAAAACAATTTCCCCTTGTTTTCAATAGTAATAGAGGCTATTCATGTACCATCTTCTCTAAAACATTGTATTTTAATACAGTTATTAAATTCAGCTTCAGTCTTTATACCTCAAAGCTAAATTATTTAAATCCCTTTAGTCTTTCTACATAGGTTCTATTTTTCAGCTTGTCAATCTTTTTGTGACACCCCTCCGAATGCTTTCTAATTTATGCACCTCTTGCAACTCTAGTGGTACCTTTGTGTGGCCTCTGCCCTGCAACATTTCTGATAGGTCAGCCTGGCCAATGTTGCCTCTAATTTTTTTCCCAGCCAAATATGGACTGAGGCACAGAGGATGAGCTCAGAGCACTGTGTCAGGTCAAGCAAACAAAGGGCCATTGGCTTACCTGACCTCGACAGTCAGGGTTACAAAGCATGCCATCAGGATTCCATGAATGCCATGGACATGACAGGCATGATGTACATGGCAAACACATACTTTCCCCTTACATGAGCTGAACTTGAAGGACCATTAAGCAACTACCTTTGTTCGCTACATGGAGGGACGACTTCCTCTAAGCCCAGAATGCTACTGATAAGTGGCCACCTAGAAATGCCTTTTCTACACATGGAAGCTTACAACTGAATTTTTTTCTTTTTCTATGCAAATAAAAGTTGAGTCTAATATTTGTTTGATAATATTTGTTTAATCTGTTACTCAAATTTGGGAATTTATAGATGTTTCTTAAAAGGGAGTGCTAGGGAACTTCTCTGTTCTCCCTTAATTTCTACAGTTGATAAGTGAGTCAGATTCCTTGTGACACAAGTCACTTTGAATTAATTTTCTCAGTTATCTTGTACCTCAAGACTTAACTCTATCCCTGGCCTCAGACACTTCCCAGCTGTGTGACCCTGGGCAAGTCACTTAACCCCCATTGCCTAGCCCTTACCACTCTTCTGCCTTGGAGCCAACACACGGTATTGACTACAAGATGTAATTTAAAGGTTTTTAAAAAAAATTATTAAAAAAAATCAAACAACTTAACCCTATCAAAGGATGGATGAATGCAGTGCAGCAAAGCTATTTGAAACATAGTGGTTAAATCCAGGCAGGTACTGGGGCAATGCAGTTCATGGAAAAGAGTATCATATCTGAAGTCAAGGATGTTATTTTGAACCTTGACTCCACTAACTAATGCTTGGGATATCTTGAGCAAGTCACTTAAACTTTTTCATTCCAAATCTGTAAAATAAAGATATGAGACTAGGGTATTGGTTTATTTTCCTGTCCTAAATCTTTAATTCTATTAGGCAGTATTTTAGTGTCAAAGGAATGCTGGATAACAGTGAATGCTAAATTTAAATTTTGCCTCAAAAACTTCCTAGTTAAGTGACTGTGTAATGGTTCCTTAACATCTCAGATTCTTCATTTTCTCATCTGTAAAATGGGGGTAATAGCACTTATCCCAAATAGTTGCTATAAAGATGAAATAAACTAATATATGGCAGGTGCTTTGCAAATCTTTTATAAATAAGAATTCTAATTTTAATATTAGCAAGGAATCCATAATAGAGTCCCAAGTTAAGAAACCAAGAAAAAGGTATAGATACATAATTATGATACTGTCAAACGGGAGATGGTAAAGAAGAATAATTTAGAAAGGATGGTGGAGATAACCGAAAGAGGTGGTAAGAACTGAAAGACTGAGTCAAAAGGTTGCAACCTGTCAACCAAGAAATATTCAATTTCTGTCAGAAGTGTTTAAAAGAATCATAGAATTTTAGAGGTGAAAAGCATCTTGGAAATCTTCTAGTCCAATCCATACCTGACCAGCAATGCCCTTTATCACATCCTCAATAAGGAGCAATACAGATTTTGTCTGAAGATGAACAGTGAGGCAAAAGGGAATCTGCTACCCTTACAGGCAGCCCATTCTTTCTGAGACTGATTTTTCAGAATGGCTTACTTACATCATTTAAATCTGCAATTACAAGTTATGCTTATTGCTCCTACGACTCCCATTCTGCTCCTAAAAAAACAAGTTCAATTTTTCTTCCCTATAACAGTGTCGCAAATACTAGAAAAGTATTCAACATAAGAGGGCCATACATATAAAGAGAAAATGGATATTAGAGATTCTCTTATGGTACTCCCTTATTGTACAGGTATGGGAAGTGGTAGAGGGAAGTCACAGGTAGTACAAGAAAAGTACAGGGAATTTTCCTAGGGAACATGTGGCAAGATTTGGCAAGAGATTGGGGATATAGCATTAATAAAATCAAGATTATTTTGAGATTATATTTTTGGTTGAAAAGTCTAAGAAATAATGACACTAACCAATGAAGAAAGAAAGGTAAGAATAGAGGAAAAAGATAAAATTAGCATGTGTTCTCATTAACACATCATTCATTCAACAAACATGTGTGATGTTGCTTTTAGGATAGACCCCTATGCTCAATGCTAGCAGGCAAAAAGCTTAAATAAGACATGGTTTTTGCCTTCATGGAGATAGTGGTGTAGTAGAAGCATAAGACAGACATGGTTAACCATTATACATGAGAAGTGCAACAAACAGGTTTAAAAAAAGGCTTTTAAAGATATGAGGGAGAAGCCAAAGAATCACAATAAATGTAATTAAGGAGGTAGTATTTTGTTAGGTTTTAATGGATGAATCCAACCTTTGGAGAAAGATACTTTGTATAAATGGAAAAGTATAAACAAATACACAGGCACAAAATCACAGAGATTGTTTGGGGTACAAGGAGAAATCTAAATGAGTCAGGATGACATGAGAAACTAAAGGTAAAATGACAACAAATTAGGAAGACCTCAAAAGTCAAGGAAAGAAATTTAAACTTTATAAGTATGGTAAGTATTAAAGAACCAAGATAATTGCTGAGCAGAAAACTGACATGCATAAAAGAGATTACCAGGGGTGGAGTGGGAAAGTGGTATTGCAGTATTTCAACTAGATAGTAAAAAGTTGATGCTAGAATCATGTGAGGGAGATCCAAATTGAAAATTGCCTTGAGAAATTCAGCCAGGAAAAATGCCTAGGCCCAGCTACAGACAGATAAGCTTTGGCCCTTGTGCTGGGACCTGTCCAAGGTCCCTGATAAACTTCAGCACTGAGACCTCAAGTGCAAAAAGCAACTTTCCAACAAAGGTTATTCATTAAAAGTATTTAAACCCTAGCCTGTCAGAAGCAACTTGGAACTCTGATGGCAGAGGTTCCCACTGGTGCACGTATCAGTTTTTCAATAAAGGGCCTTTTCCATGTCTGATTGCATTGTCCATGATCTTCCATGATGGTGGGTGAATTCCTGGACCTTAACACATGATAGTGGAAGAAAAAGGAACGGACACAAGCCAGAAACATTGGATAAATCAATTTATTCATAATCAGTATAGGACTAGACAAGAGGCTTTTGGAAAATATCTGTCTCAGCTTTTATAACCATATCCTGGGCATTTTTATTTCATCATCCAGTCACTAAGATTACTCCAGGACTTGGGTGCTAGCCTCCCACTGCCACCTCTGTCTAGCAGATATGGAAAGACAGAAAAATTCAAACCTAAATTAAAAATTATTCCTAGACTTCAACCAACATTACTTTTAGAAAGATTATCAATCTAATCACTATGGCTAGAAAATGTCTTCCTTCTGAGATACCTATTAGTCAGCTTCTTTCTGTAACATTCACCTACATCCCTCCTGAGATATAACGAAGGAAAGAAGTGTCTTTGATGTCATCATTACCACACATTTGATCCAAATGAGGAAATTAAAGCAGAGGCTAAGTGACTTGTTTTGGTTTTAAAGCTGGTAAATCTGATAGCTGTCAAAGAGACAAGATTTGAACTCTAGTCTTTGAGACTGCAAGTTTATCACTCTATTCACTTCACTATTTCAGTTGACTCTACTCTGGTTTCTGATGAAGATGATGAAGCCTTTCTCCTCACTAAAGTCAGCTCTTAAAATTGTGCCTTTGATTACCTCTCTTCCCATCACCTAGACCTTGCCCTCTCAACCATCTCTGTTCTTTTTGTAATATCCATTCTCTATCCTCCTAACCCATTCTTTGCTCTCACATCTCCCTACATGTCCACCATCTTTATAAAAGCAAACAATAAAATATTCATTTGACTTTGCCATTCCCTCAAACTAACATCATCCATTTCACCTTTTCCTAGAGGATATAAAGGCCTTAAGCAATTTAGCTATAAGTTGCCTCTTCCTCTCAGTTTTTTCTTAACCTGTTGCAGTCTAGTTTATAACACAACTATGTGAATTGTGTGAGATAAAAATGATGACAAGTGCCCCACTCAACAAAATCGGAGTCAGAAGGTAGGAATAAAAAGAGGCAGTTGTTTATTCCCTTGAAAAAGATCTGTTCAATGATGGGCTAAGAAGAGCTGACTGACTAGCCAGCAAACAGTCAAAAACAAAACAAAACAATAATAAACACAAGGCTCCTTCCTCCTCTCCTGTTCAGACCTCCCCCTCCCCCTGCTCTTGATCTACAAATCAAAACACCTGCACTTCCAACCCAATTCAATTGAGGTAAGGGGAGCAACTGAGCTGTGCATTGCCCTTTCTGTCCATGAGTCTCCCTCCTAAGCTTGGCTTGGAGTCCTCAATCAACAAAAGGTAACAAATTAGCCTTTGTCTCATCCTGGGAGTAGCATACTCATTTCTGTCTCACACAAAATGAAACTGAACTCTCTAAATGTACCAGTAATCTCTTAACTTTATAATGAAATCATTTTTTCAGAGTCCTCATTTGTCTTGATATCTCCAGGCTTATCATAGTTGAATATTCCCTTTCTCTTTAACATTCTATCATCTTAAGATTTTTTATAACACTGTTTTCTCCTCTAGTTTTTTCCTTTTATTTTGGTCATCGCTTCTGTCTCTGTTGCATACTTCACTGTTTCCCTTCTTATGTGTATACTATAGGGTGTTCCCATTTCTTAATGGGGATAAATTAGAAGCCTTTCAAATAAGATCAGGTGTTGAAATAAGGATGCCCATTATCACCTCTTTTATTTAACATTGTTCTAGAAACTCTAGCAGTAGCAAATAGAGAAGAAAAAGAAATTGAAAGTATTGAAATAGGCAATGAGGAGACCAAGCTATCACTCTTTGGGGATGATATGATGGTCTACCTAAAGAATCCTAGAGAATCAACCAAAAAGCTAGTAGAAATAATCAACAACTTTAGCAGAGTTGCAGGATACAAAATAAACCCGCATAAGTCATCAGCATTTCTATATATTATCAACACATCCAGAAAGCAAAAGGTAGAAAGAGAAATTCCATTTAAAATCACCCTAGACAATATAACGTAATTAGTAATCTATTTGCCAAAACAAACACAGGAACTATGTGAATACAACTATAAACCACTTTCCACACAATTAAAACCATCTAAATAATTAGAAAAATATTGATTGCTCATGGGTGGGATGAGGTAACATTATAAAAATCACAATCCCACCCAAACTAATTTATTTATTTAGGGCCATGCCTATCAAACTAACAATAAACTTTTTTACTGAATTAGAAAAAAAAAAACTATAACAAAGTTCATTTAGAAGAACAAAAAATCAAGAATATCAAGGGAAATAATAAAAAAAATGTGAAGGAAGGGGGCCAAGCAGTACCAGATCTTAAACTGTACTATAAAGTAGTGGTCATCAAAACAATTTGGTACTGAGACAGAAGAGGAGACCAGTGAAATAGACTTGGGGTAAATAACCTCAGCAAGACAGTATATGATAAACCTGAAGATTCCAGCTTTTGGGACAAAAATAGACTATTTAACAAAAACTACTGGGAAAACTAGAAAACAGTATAGGAGAGATTAGGTTTAGATCAACATCTCAAACCCTATACCAAGATAAATTCAGAATGGGTAAATGACTTGAATATAAAGAAGGAAACTATAAATAAATTAGGTGAACATAGAATAGTATACCTGTCAGATCTATGGGAAAAGAAAGATTTTAAGACCAATCAAGAGTTAGAAAATATTATAAAATGTAAAATAAATAATTTTGATTAAGTTAAATTAAAAAGATTTTGTACAAACAAAACCAATGCAACCAAAATTAGAGGGGAAGTAACAAATTGGGAAAAATCTTTACAACAAAAACCTCCATCAAAGATCTAATTAATCACATTTATAAGGAGCTAAATCAATTGTACAAAAAAATCAAGCCATTCCCCAATTGGTAAATGGGCAAGGGATATGGACAGGCATTTTTCAGATAAAGAAATCAAAACTATCAATAAGCACATGAAAAAATGTTCTAAATCTCTTATAATTAGGGAAATGCAAATCAAGACAACCTAGTAGATTGGCTAAAATAACAGCAAAGGAAAGTATTAAATATTGGAACGGATTTAGCAAAATTGGGATTTTAATTCATTGCTGGTGGAGTTGTAAATTGGTCCAACCATTCTGGATAGCAATGTGGAACTATACCCAAAGGGCTTTAAAAGATTGTCTGCCCTTTGATCTGACCATCACTGCTGGGTTTATACCCCAAAGAGATAATAAGGAAAAAGACTTGTATGAGAATTTTCATAGCTGTGATCTTTGTCATTGCAAAAAAATAGAAAATGAGGGATGCCCTCCAATTGGGGAATGGTTGAACAAATTGTGGTATCTGTTGGTGATGGAATACTATTGAGCTAAAAGAAATAATGATCTGGAGGAATTCCATGTGAACTGGAACCAACTTCAGGAATTGATGCAGAGTAAAAAGAGCAGAACCAGGAGAACATTCTACAGAGATAGATACAGTGTGGCACAATCAAATGTAATGGACTTATCTACTGGCAGCAATGCAATGATCCATGACAATTTTGAGGGATTTATGAGAAAGAACACTATCCACATCCAGAGAAAGAACTGTGGGAGTAGAAACATAGAAGAAAAATAATTGCTTGATCATGGGGATATGATCAAGGATATAGACTCTAAATGACCCTATTGCAAATATTAATAATACAGAAATCAGTCTTGATCAATGACACATATAAAACCCAGTGGAATTGCTTCTTGGCTTTGGGAGGGTGATGGGAGGAGGGGAGAGAAAGAACATGGATCATGTAATCGTGGAAAAATAATCTAAATTAATTAATTAAATAAAAGTTAATACAAAAAAAAGAAAGAAAGGGTATTTCTTGGATCATTGTGTAACAAATAAACTTCACTGGAGGCTCTAGATGTTAAATTTTAAAATATTTGTTAATTTAGAGGATCAAGAAAGTCTGACTAGTCTGTGGACTCCCTACACAGTCTACACAGATGCTAAAGAATATATGCAGCTAAACAGGAGAGCTGGGCTGGAGAAAGGCAAGCAAAAGCATCTAGGCAGCAAGGGTGGTCAAGAAAGAATGAGACAGTATAGCCAGAAGAAAGGGGGGGAAAAAAACAGTGACATCTTCTGGCACATGTCTTATATAGGTCCAGTGACATCATTCAGTTTATTCTTTGGACATCTCCAATTGGAAAATAGCTGAGAAAAAATGGTTCAGAGATCTCAATCCTTTCCTCAATATTTCATCACAGGAAGAGATAGGTCTCAGGAAGATTCCAAGGTACCCTCTCCTCCTAGATGTTGATGTACTACTATACTTCCCAACCTAGTGGCAAGGACTAACAGCAATATCCAAGAGAAGTTTGTTTTGATGATAAAGAAAGAGAGGTCTCCCCACCCTATCTGTAACAAAATCCAGCCTAGTGATATTCTCTTAATCCTATTAACTTTAACAGACAAAAAATCTAGAGAAAGGAAGGGAGGACCCAACCCAGTTTCACAGGCATGGGGAGAGACTGTAGCTTCAAAATTAAACTGTCATTGGAGGCCAAAAGGAAAAACCACACCACAATTCAACATTAATTTGCCACAATAGGCACCTACAAAGTCTTCCAATTAGCTTCATTTCCTTCAGTTTTTCCCCTTTCTACTCAATTACTGAATTCTTATTCTTAAAACAAACCACTTCCCAACACAAGAATTTTAAGTTTTTCTTTACTTCTTCTAATATAAAACAAACTCCTGTGATCTAAATTTTATGACATTAGCAATGGAGACAGACCAACAGAGATACACAAAGAGAAAGACACACTCAGAGACACAGAAACACAAAGAGACAGAGAGAGAGAGTTTAAGAAGGTAATAGAGGGTTAAAAGAATTGGTAACCTTGTGAAGAGAAAAGAATATCTAGTATAAGGGAGTGGCTAAAAGAAGCAAATATTGAATGGACAATAAGGAGAATGAAGACTGAAAAATAAATATTAGATTTAGAAATTAGAAGGTCATCGATGAATTCATGAGAGGAGGGCAGTCTCAATAGTGGATAGAAGAGCAATTGCAAATGGTTTAATAAATATTAAATGAGGGAGTAAAATCATTGGGCACATTTTTAAAGAAGTTTAAAGCAAAGGGTTGGACAAAGATGGAGATTCATCTTTTGTATTAACTAGGTAATGCTAATATGGCAGGGAAAAATAGAAATAGAGCTTTCTATTTCTAGACTCAATGTAAAATGGATGTTTAATCTTTTCTTCTTTTTAATGGCCTCCTTTATTCTCAATAAATATTGCCATGATAACTGAGGGGATGATGACTTCAATGCACACAGGACAAATTAGAATGTGGCATAAAGAACAAAAAATGAGACACTACCAGGGAATTCCATCAGGGTCAGAGTTATTTCCCATCACTGGGAAATAAAAGTCAAAATAACTCTATAATAGCAAGTTCAAGAGCCTTGCTCAGCATTAGATTAAACCTTGCCTTCCCCCTTGGCCCATTTTATCAGATAATTAAATTAGATTCTAAACAATTGATCTAAACATTTTATGTAAATGTTTCCTAAGCAGCTTATTCCCATCTCTTTTGTTTCCATCATTTTTATGTACACTTCACTCCATCCTCCCCATTTTAGTTTTCATTCCTTTACAATAGAAAACCCTCTGACATCTGTATTTCATTCAATCAAAAAAAATCTAATTTAAAAAAATATTCATTTGGAATCCTTTTTTTTTTTTTTAAATTATGGGAGCCAGAACCCTATGGTATCATTTTTTGGGGTAAGATTTGTGCTAAAATCAACATCTTTTGTTAGTAAAGGAGTATTCTTCTAGTAACATGTCAGTTTCTAACAAAGCCAGTATGATTTGTGGGAATTAAATTTAAAATGTCAACCACTTCTTTTCTCTTTCTCCTCTAATCACATTCCATTAAAATCTTGATCATTAGAAAAATTGAGCTATTTCATATAATTTTTTATGAGGGCACCTGAATATAAACCAAAATTTTTATCTTAATTTTCCCTGTCAAGCTTATAATGGCCACACAATGGAACTTTAGAAGGTACAAAATGAAAAAGTACTTTGTTAATTTCATAGCATCTTAGAATTGGAAGGGACGTTAGGTTATAGGGCTCAACTCCTAACTGGAAAGCTAAAATTATCTGATGAAAACATACATTTGTATGTATATATAGGTGTGTATGTGTGTGTACGAGGTATTCAAAGAAGACTAGTAGGGAGGACTTTCCAAGTCCTTTTCAGGACTGCCTTCCTCCTTTGGTGTCCACTTGATGCCCATTTCTCACCTGTGGTTCTAAGAAGCTATAGTAGCCACACCTCAGTAAACACTCTCTGTGAATGGGTTAACCAGGCTGAGGGTAATGGACAGATCAAACTTATAAGTGAATTAATGGGGTCTACCCAGGCTTGTGAAGACTTACTTGCCTTAGCAGAAAAGAAGGATGAGGACATTTTGTTCCATTGATCACTAAGGTGGCAAAAACAGGTGCCGAGGATCACTTAGAGCTCTGGTAAGACATGGAAGATGCCAAAATTATTAAATGCATCTTGGACAATCCCTAATCATTCTGACTTTTGTCCAAGCATTAGACATTGATGACTCCAAGAGAGAGAGTGACGTTGATGACTTTGCACATTTCTCTCATTTAATCCAATTCATGAGCTACTCAAAACATTTCCCTGTAATGTTAAGGGTCCTTTTAAAAAATGAAGGACAAACAACAGGAGGGATATGTGGTGTATATACTTTTGGAGATATAGTGTTTTAAAGTAAAGTTATATATTTTTTAAGTTGGTAGTATAACTTTTCAAAGGATCATTGATTTAGAACTGGAAAGATCCCAGAGGTCATCTAGACCAACTTTTCTATTTTATAGGTGAAAATGAGGGCTAGAGAGATTCTGATTTGCTTGAGGTCATACAGCCCATAAGTTGAAAAGCTGGAATGTGAATAAAGGTTTCCTGAAAGAAATCCAACTTTCCCTTCCAACTTACTTATTTTATATTTAGGGAAACTACAGAGTCAAAATGATTTGTCCAAGATTCACCTAGCTAATAAGTGACAGAGCTAGTATTCAAAACCAGGTTCTTTATTTGATTATAAAAATCTTCTCTTTTTGGAGTGTGTGTGTGTGTGTGTGTGTGTGTGTGTGTGTGTGTGTAGTGGTTATTGATGATGTTTTTTTTTTTTTTAAACTGTACCATGTAGCTGTCTCAGATTGTTTTGGTTATGTTGTTTTCCCTTGAAGGTTATTTATGTTGCTTATTGTAACTTGACTTCATTTGTATTAACCAGTTGGTGAATGGTTAAGGAGAATGTACAGCAAGATTTGCCTTAAAGTCTAAACTTCCCTCAGGAACAGACATTCTAGTACAGATCTTAACATGGATGCAATTCATAAGGGTAAGGGGCATATTCACTTTAGAAGTTGCTAATGCTAAAGGGCAATGACTAGAGAATATAGCTATCTCTGAATCTCACGTTCTGTGATTTCCCTTGAGTTGATTCATTTCTCTGTGGAATTTTCTTCTTTCAATTCATGTATACTCATATGGTCGAATGTAGAAAAGCAATTTCTATTCTCTGATCACAAACAAAGCTAAAATTCCATTTCATGGTATCAAAAAAGCCATATCAAGAATCAAACTATCTGAAAAAAAATTGACATTTTAATATGATTTCCTTATGTTGGAATTATATATCTGTATTTTCTATTTTATTCTTTTGCAAGTATTTTTATTGTTACTGTAGGAGAGAGGAAAAAAAAATCTAGCCATTTCAATTCTAGTTTCAGGATTAAAGTCACCTGTTATAGCAGAGAAGTAATGGACAATTTTTCTCCACCTTTCCAAAGAAAATAAAAGATCATCCACTGTGAGGGAAATGGAGGGAAATGTGCTTCATAAAAGAATCAGCTGATGAATGTCCAGTAGATGTTGACATACTAGTGTTTGGTCAAGTTGCACAGATCATTACAAGATCTCAGCTGGCAGAGACACAGTGGGGTAAAGTGAAAAGACCTTATGCAATTGATAATATGGATGATAAAAATGAGAACATAATTGACTCTTATGCTGTCCCCCCTCTCTGATGACTGAAAATTAAATGCATATATACTCCACAAATTACTCTATTAATTTACTAAAACATAGTATGTCTTGACTGTGAAAATAAAGAATGGGGGGAATCTGTGGTATTCAACCCAGGACAAAGCTCTCAAATGCAACCTATATCCATAATACTTAGGGAAAACCTCCTCATTTAGCAAGATATGTCCTACCTAGAGGAGGTCAACATCTTTAAAAATGTAGAAAAGCCAGGATAATTCCAGGGTTTTTTTAGAGCCATATTTATACAGTTAATGCTAGTAAAGTAAAACTTATCTTTGACATTATTTTCTTCCCTTTTTCTATGACACCTCTTTCAGTGTCCACTTTCCTAAAATCTCAGCGGAAGAGGGAATTATGGCTGGAGTTTTTATATATCTTTCCTATACAATGCCAATTACATACTCCCTGGTCCCTGTAAGTATTTAATAAATACTAAATTGAATCTTTAGGGTTTTAAATCTACAACTTAAAGAGCTCTCAGAGGGCATCACTCAGTTTAGAGAAGAGCAAAATGATACCCAGGGAGTTAATTTAAGTACCTTGCTCAAGGTCATTCAAGGAATATCAGAGGTAGAATTTGAACTCAGGTCATTTGCACTCCTAAGCCACTGAATCATCCTATCCTGCTTTTTAGAGAGGCAGCTGGAGAGGTAGAAAGGAGTTATGCCACAGTATCATAGTAACTCTTACCCACAGAAATTCAATTCATTCAACATTTATTAAAAATGTAAATGATTTGCAAAACATCAGGAATTATTATTTCCTCTTACACTGAGATCTATAATTCTACTCTTAGAAATTCATTTTTTTGACATGAGACTATCTATATAGAGATTCTTAAAATGAAAATATGCCACAATTATTCATTAATCCTTGAACTGCATTACTTCATCAATTTATATTCCTTAATTTTGGTATTTTCTAGGATTTATAGCCTTCTCTCCCTTTGCAAATGCTGTGGTTTTTTTTTTTTTAATTGTTCAAAGCCCCTTTCAGAATGTATGAGTAAAATAAATGACCTATGGATGATGTGAACACTTAGTCTTTGGAGAAGTGGGCACTAAAAGGGGTGTAGTAACAAAAGGAAGAAAGTAGTACCAAATATAAATTTTAACTAAGCCGAAGGAGATGATTACAGAGAATGAAGTGGAATTTGAGGCAAATCTTTAAATGAAGTTCTTGGGGAAAAGGAGGAATAGATAGGGTTTTTAATTTTCAAATTCACTCTGAACCAGAGAATCTGATGTCTTTGCTTTATAAAGGCAGCCCAAATCTGCACATAAATTCTTTCTTTTCAAGAAGTATTTAAGGTGGGGAAAGATCTCTGGTGTTAAGTTAATGAATCAAATAAAACCCAAATCTTTTACTCTATAAGGACTAATTAAGAGGTCGGCTATCTCTCTGTGGCAATCCTGTGAATTTTTAATCTAATAAAGCTTGCATAGTTCCACCTAGAGAATTTATGATTCACAAAGTACTAGTCCTGTAGCTTGTACTTGGGGAGCATATCCAAATGTTTTCTTAAGATTATTCATCCAAATGATTAAGGAATAAACTTTTCATTTGACAAAAAAATTTCCAGTATCAAAAATAATAATAATCTTTAAAAAGTCTGTACCTCCATGAAAACCAAATAACTGCTTTTTTAAGTCATCTATTTATGTTTTCTGAAGGACATTTATTGAAATTACATTATTCTAGGATATGTGATGGGAATATGGGATTTTTTTTTTTTAGTCTAATTCAAATCAAATGATAGCTTAGTACATAGGATGGAGATAACTTTGAAATCAGGAAGACCTTGGTTCTAGGTTGCCCTCTGAAAAATACTGACTTTGGCAATTCACTCAACTCAGTGTCCAAAATATTTAGGAATATAAATTACAAAACTGCTTCTGATTTATGTTTCATTATTGGATATTCCCTATCCTATTGAATCACAGATCAGGACCCTAAAAACAGAATCAGAATGAGAGAATTTAGCAACCCTTTGAGTAACATTGACTCAACTATAAGTTTCAAGTAAAAGTCAGGCAGATGTTGATGCTTCCATAAAAGATCTTGAATTAAAAATATTAATTTTTTATTATTATAAAGTCTAATAAACCAAATGAAGTAAATACAGTCAGTGATAAAGTCTCAAGGCTTTACAAAAAGTAAAAAGATGGAATACATGGAATACAGATAAATTTACTTAGATGCATCTGAAACTAGTGGAAAGGTTGGACTTTTGTCCAGAAATTGTTTATGCTTCACTATTAGCTTAGAAGAATATCCCTAGTGGGAGGCTCCATGGAACAGTTCTTAGCCTTGTGCTATTTAACAATTTTTTTTTTTTAATGAGAGGCAACTAGATGGCTCAGGGGACAGAGAGTCAGATCTGGAGTCATGAATATCTGGATGCAAATTTGGCTTCAGATACTTCCCAGCCATATGACCCTGGGTAAGTCACTTGATCCCAATTGTCTAGCCCCTGCTGATCTTTTGCCTTAGAATCTCTATATAGTATCAATTTGAAGTTTAAAATCAATTCAAAGGGTTAAAAATTATTAAATGATTTGACTGTCATATAGATGATGTTTGTAATAAATTTTCAGGTGATGCATAAGTACAAAGATTGGAAAGTTGACAATCCAAGTAAATGAAATAAAAATACATATTTTTAAAAATAGATCTCCTTTGTGTGACAAAGTCTGGGGCTTTAAACCAATAAGAAGCTAGGTAAGAGAGATATTGCTTCTATTAAAAAGGAAATGATAAAGCCTCTGAGCCTTTGTCCTGGTCATGCCACATAGGAAGTGAAGTACTGTGTTCAGTTCTGAATCCCAGTGTTTAAGGGCATTAAAAAGTTAACAATAATACAAAGGAGGCATAACAAAAATGGCCAAGAGCCTTGAATTCGTTCCATACACTTAAGGGAACTCCATATGCTTAATTTGAATAAAAAAAAATCAAGGAAATACAATAGCTGTCTATAAAATTTTAAGAGGTTTTGAATAGGTTAGGCTGATTCAAAATTAGTGTTATTATTAGTATTATTATTCATCATAGTCATTGTTTCTTCTGTCTCTACAGAGTGAAATGAGGAATAGTGACTAGAAGTTACAAAGAGACAAATGGAGATTAATTGTTAGCAACTTTAGTGATCCATATTGTAGAAATTATGCTATCCCTATTCAATACTTTTAATCAGGTACTACATGACTTCTTGGGCATGTGCAGATTGGATATCTTTCCTCTATTGTAAATAAACTACTATAAATTCCATTTACTTTAGTAATTCTTTTGGGGATTTAGAAATTTAATCCCTGGCAACCACCTATATAAATATTGAGAGTCCAACCAAAATGAAATTTAACAGGCAGATTGTTGTGGCATTTGGAGGGAAGAGGTTGGCTTCCCTGGCCACTGATATCTCTTCTAACCCTAAAATTCTATACTATTTGCCCGAGTCTAACCTGAAAGACACATAGATACCTAAAATATGAACAAAACTATTCAGTGCATGTTTGGACTATCAGTTTACAATGGAAACTAATCTTTCTAGTTAATAATCATGGCCTCCCTCCTCCTCTGACCTTTTTGTTTTTCAACAGATTAATAAAATATAGATAAAAAATCTCCCAAACTTAGTCAAGCAATGAGCAAATTTCAACAAAATAATCACGATTCGGAGTGAAACTTTAAATACAGTAGTTCATAGTGGGATGTTCTCATTAGCCCACCTGCCATGGTAGTCAGTTACTTCCCTAGGCTAACAAAATAAAAGGAGGAAGAGAGGCATAGAACCTAGCAAGCCAGAAGCAAAGTAGCTCTCTAAAATGGTTCAGACACCCCTAAAGCCAAAATGTCTTGGGACCAGTCTAACTGCATTTTTGTTTCACATTTGCATAAGCCTGTCATATGAGCTCTTTCTTAATCCAGTCTTTAAATACTTCTGGGGGGGAAAAGGAGCTAAATCTCTCCTTCAGAGCAGCTTCCAGTCTCATTAAACAAATTCCTTTCCTTGAAAATAAATTTCTACACCACAGGCTTCGGCTAACATTGAGCATAATGAAAGATCCTTCATCCTAGCTAGTTTTTTGCTCAGATGTTTTTTTCCACGAGCTCGATTATTTTCACATCCCGTTGCTGAAAACAATTTTCTCTTTTCCAAGTTGTCATATCATTGCCACGCAGAGAATGACAATTAGATAAAGAAATCCAGAACTGAGGTTGAGGTGTGAGGGTGGGGTAGGCAGGGGGAGATTGAGGGAAGACATCTTTCAAAGTGATCCCACTGCTAGAGATCTGGCATTTAACACCACAAGGGATGCAGGGCAAAAAAAGCAGAATTTGCTGCTGTCTCTTATGATATGGTTAATACCATCTCTTCTCAAAGGGAGTATCTTCTTATCAGCTAAACTGGAAGAATTTTCATAGCACCGTGAACTCAAATATTCATGCTAAAAAAGTTAAAATAAAAACAGAGGCAGTTTAAATATCCAAACACTTTAAAAAACAATGTCATATATTTTAATTTATTAAATTATAATTTATTAATATTTATTAAAACATTTAGATTCTTTAATTTATCTATATATGCATATAGACATATCTAATATGTTATGTATAAATATATAAACATATATTATAAAATACTTTTCTAAAACAACTAACTTAAAAGGTTAGATCACATTTGCCTAAATTTCTTTTCATCCTCAAACTCTTTTGCCTTTGAAATATTAAAAAAATGCATTCAATTATTATTCATTATAATAATCCTAAAATGGACATTAGATATAATTCTATATGAATTTCCTTGTAATTTAGCTTCAATTAGCATTTTTAAAATGATTAAGATATAAATGCTTTAGTATGTGTTAGTTCAGCTTTCCTCCCATCAATTACAGGTCTCACATATACATATCACAAAATGGAGATGAAAGCAGCCAAAAAGATGAATTCCTGGCACTTGCAACTTGTACTTAACCCAGGCTCATTAGAGTGCTAAGACTATAATCTTGTGGTATTTCTCAAAAAGAGTAGCAGACCCCTGCTTTATCTTAATATGTTTAATTGTGTAAATGTTGCTCTCTTGATATGTGTAATTATGTAGAGTTTCACAGTTGCTGCAGGGTGTCTACAATGACCTTCTGTTTCAGAACACTATTTTTTCCTCCTATTAAATCATTTTACTTTTGAAAGTGTAATTTATGAGTTCACAAAAGAAGCTAATATTGTAAATTACCACTATTGGAAATATAAAAGCCCAAGATGACAAATTAAAAGTAGAAAAACCAGAGCAATCACATTTCCATTTTTCTCAAAAGATAGCCATACAGCTTCATAAACTATATGAGTATTATCCTTCTGCCACAAACAAAATAACTAATGCCTGTTTTATTTATTTTAAACACATGATGAACTTATTATGAAAGAACAATCATAATTAGTATGATATCATTTTATATATTTATATATCTGCATTATTGCAGAAGCATTTCTTTACATTCCATTAAATTAGTCCTTAGGTCTAATATTTCTAACCTTTAAATTGATATGAGACCTCAGCATCAGATTTTTCCCCAAGCAACAATTAGTTTTTCTGACCTTTGGTACTGTGAACCCTATGAGTGCATCCATCCTATGGAGTGAAATAATACACTGAAGCCCAGAAAATAAATCCTTTACTCCTATCCTCAGTCACAGTGAATTGCTGTTCCCACTCCATTCAAAGCTAAGATGGAAAATTAATAAAAACATTTGTTGAAGAATTATGAACAGAGGTCAAACTGCTGCAGAACTTACTAGTTTCTCAAAGGGCAATAATAACAGGTGATGAATGTGAGAGGAGGATAAATTGACAGGAGAGACAGAGTAATGACTGAATCTTTCTTTGTTTTCTTCTTCTTTAATCCCATTGCTATACATTTTCCACTTGTTTCTCTCTCTTCATTTTCCTTTAGTAATTGGCAAATTAGAACTTAAGTAATTTTTAGTCTTTGCTATATTTTATTGAATAAATATTTATTTCTCTTTTATTCCTTTTTCATGTTGATATCACTTTTAATAATCATTTTCTATCATTTTTATGATCCGTGTTCTCTACCACTTACTTACTCCTGCCCAATATGGTAGTAATATGAAATGGCTTGTATAAGTATTATCATGCAATATATATTTCTGTGTGTGTGTGTATGTGAAAGGAGACACATATTGCTCACAACAGAGAAAAATCCATGGAGGAAATAAAATGAAGAATGCTATACTTAAATCTTCATTCAGACTTAGTCAATTCCATCTATGCCAGTGAATGGCATTTTTCATCATGAGCCTTTTGGAGTTGTCCTGGATTGTTGAATTGCTTATTCTTTTCTAATTTAAAGTCAGATAAATTGAGTATTTCTCTCTCTCTCTCTCTCTCTCTCTCTCTCTCTCTCTCTCTCTCTCTCACACACACACACAAACACACACACAGTGTTTGTCTATCTATATGTCTTTCTGTCTCATGCTCTCCAAAAAAAAAAAATTATAATTCTTTCAGGATTAAATGCAGAATTTTAATTCTTTCCCATTTCTTTGTGACCTCCTGTTGTTAAGTTATATCTGAGTCATTGTCTTCTAATATAAAAATTAGAAGTTACCCAACCTTGCCTTATAAATTATTTTTTAAACCATAGTCTATAATGAAGCTGTGAAGGCAAATATGTGGCCTGATTAAGATTTATTGGGTAGAGATTGGATTGGAGTTGGATTGGAAAAGCTATTGACTTACTTATTCTTAGAAATGCAGACTCTGCCCTCTAAATCTCTGCCTTTCCATTATGTTAGAACTATTTGAGCAATCTTTGGAGAAATGGAGTGGTAACTGATGCCATTCTGTATTTCTGAGCATATGAAATTTTTTTAGCAAATGGTCACTAAAGAACATGTCAGGTAAGTACATGTTTAGGTAAGCCTGATACTCCATCTCAGAGTCTTAATCACCACTTCTGTTTTGTGTACCTTTTTGTGTTTAGTTCCTGAGACAGATGTGTCTAAGCCTGGAAAAATCCTCGTAAGTTTGTGAAATCAGAGATGCTAGGTCCCTTGATCAGAGTTGACTGGGGGGTAGGAGGAATTTCTGTTTTAGAGTAACATCTCCCTTGCCTTGGCTGGCAAAGAAATCTACATTGAATGAGAGAGGGCAAGGCTAAGGTGAAATATATGTGATGGACCATCCAGTCATAAAGCAACACACTTCATGATGATATGGTAGAATTCAAACTTTTGAAAGAGTATAATAGTTCTAAGTTACCATATCCTATTTTCAGTCTGTGTCAATGAACTTATGAATCTTTGAGTTCAGCATATATTTGGAAAAAATTAAATTCATTAGCTGGCTGATAGGAAACTATTCTCTCCATCTCTTTATATCAAAATTCTTGGAGATTGCTGCTCATTATATCCTCCCTTGTATATCCGTCTCTAATGAGGAAATGATCCATCTTCTCACTGTGACCAGATTTTCTGTATGTATCCTTGATACCACTCCATCTCGTCTTTGACACTGATTTCCCCCAATATCATCTCCCTTCCTCCATTAATCTTAAATCTCCTTTATTAAATGGTTCTTCCTCAGTTGTCTATAAACACACTCACGTCTCCTCTATCTTTTAATAAAAGAAAGCCCTGACCATATTCTACCAGCTGTACTATCTATGAACATATATTTTACCTTCTTTTTTCCCCTACAAAATTGATTGATGTGAGGTGGATAGGAATGTAGACTGGCAGTCATAAAGGCCTCATATCACATAGTTCCTCAGATACATAGTAACTGTATAACCCTTGAGAAACCATTTAATCTTTCCCAGGCTCAGTTTACTTATAGTTAAGCAAAATTATAGGTTAATTATATTCCGTGCCTTTTAGGGTTATTATGAAGATATTCTGGGATTTTATAATTTAAGAGGCATGCTTTGTAATGTAGGAAATGAGCAAGAAAGATACTGACAGCTCAAGGAACCTGAAATAAAAGCAGGTTTTCTAAAACAAAGTAGATCCCCTCCAAAAAAACCCTTTAAAATATACAATTAAATTTATAGCCTAAAAAAATGATGACCGTTAATTCTCTGGAGCTAGTTTCCACATTTTGCTCCATGCTACAAAGGCATACGAAGAGATCAGTATCACTCGGGGTTTTTGTCTCCAAAACATTTGTCTCCAAAACATCTTCCCAACATTTGCTTAAAAAATATTTGTAATTCTTGTATTTGTAAAGTAAAACAAATAAGTCATAATAATTCAGTCATCAAACCCTCTCTTTTTAAAAGTATATTCATAAACATTATTTCATTTATTTGTCACAACAGCATTATCATGTAGGTTGGATAGTTATTTTTAAAATTCTTATTTATTTGTTTGATATGTGATTAAATGAAATAAGGAAACACTGGAGTGGAACTTCCTCTGCAATGCAGATTTTCACTTTTTCTGCATCAAATGATCTTATAAGTTTCTTTAGTTTTAGTGACTTGCTCATGGTTAAAATCAGACTGTCAGGAAGCAGCTATTGAATGATCTTATGCAGTTGGTAAACTGAGGTTTTCAGTCAGAATCCAGGTCTCCAATGGAAGTTATAATTGACATTTAGTTTACTTTTACTAAGGAAAACTTGAGAAGAAATATACATTTGCAATGGGTAAAAGAACTGCTTTCCTTAGGGATCTGAAGATCAGATCTAGAACCTTAGCTTACCAACTGCATTATACTGAGTGGCACTTAGTTTTCTCATTTCCAAGACAGTTCAATAATATTTTACTACTTACCTAGGAGGGCATTTAAATCATTCCCCACTCCCACATTTCCCCTCCTCTTTTCTTTCTATTAAAAATATTTCCGATATTATTGACATGGATATTACAGTAGACTATACCAAGAATGGTGTTAAAACAAAAGCCTTTTGATGTTTCTTCTCTAATGCAGAGTTAATATTGCTTCTTTTTACCCTTGGAAGCATAACACTCCCAAAAGAACATGCTGGAAATGTATTCTCATCAGTGTTCTCTCTGGTTTCCCTAGCAGAGTGAGGATTTTTGCCACCCTAATATACTGCTTATTTTCCTAACTTCTCAATAAGGCTTCAGAACGACATGAAGCCAGAAGTTAGAGTACTTTTTCATGCAACACACGATTGAATGAATCAATCTTGGATCTGATCTTTCCCTTTGTCAAGAGAAGTGCTTAACTAGATCTCTCTCAATGAAGAAAATTAAGTCCAGTGAGCATATTTCACATCAGAATTAAGAGTCTACATTTGGACTCTTCTTTTAACCTTCAGAACGATACTTCCTCCAAAGGGAAGGCACACAAGTTCCTAATTAGCCATGACCATTATTATAGTGGCTATTGCTTTAAAACTATTTTCAAGCTTACCAGTTATTTTCAGGTTCTGTGTTTCCCTTCCCCTGCCCACTTGATTGGTTTTAAATTGTAACTGTCGGCTACAGCTTTCTATAGCACTTACTCATGACTGCTCCAGCTTTCAACTTTCTCTTTCCATTGAAACAGCTAAATTGGAAGTGTATAGTGCTTGATTTATATTTAGATGTATTTTTAAATGAAGAGTTAAAAGTTAAAAGTCTGCACAGCTGCAGGAAGCATTATTGAAAGTCCTTTAAAACCATTATGCAGAATCACTCAAATGGCTGCCACAAACATACATAATAAAATCTGCCTTTTAGCCTTTACTGGTTCATTTGAGTTTGTACCTTTTTTTTCTACAATTGTCCATATTTAATAGTAATCATTTAGTATCATAAAGCTAGACATGTTTCACTGCACAAGAGGAATAACAAGATTAAAAAAATAAGTGGGCAGGAAAATAAACATAGAAAGAAGCAGGGTGGAAATGCCTAAAGTAGTGTAAGATTTAAATTAATATCCAATAACTCCAAGTATTATATTTTATAATATTTATTAATAATCACTTGAAGTAGAGGAAATAAAAAGGCAAAATTTAAGCCTGAGTAAAGAGAAGTTTTTCCCAATCAGAGAAGAGCAGAGGGGTGGGGTTACAGAAACTTCTTCTCCAAAATGTAAGGATATAATGTGAGGACAAAAGTGGGATTCTGGGAAATGTAAGCCTAGGGTACAAAATTCTAATTACACAATCCAGGGGAAATTGCAATAATTTGGGGATAAGAGGAAAAATAGAAGAAAGAAAGAACAAAACCACTGACAAAAAACAATTAGAGGCAGTCCCCTTTGACATAAGAGTGTACATTCAAAATAAATGCATTGAACCCTCCATAGTTCAAATCGCCACATTCTAAAGATCACTCTGGATCTTTTGGTGCAGTGTGATTTTTGCATGCATCTTTATGCAGCCTTCTCCAAACAGTTCATTTTCTGGATTTGGGGAGGTAGCAAGTTTCTTATCCTAAAATTACTCTCAAAAGAATTTAAACTTTGCATTATAGGATAATAATACAATCCCCCCTGAGGAGGGTGTTGACAAACATATGGATCACCCAGGCATACATGGCTGAGTTATGAGGTATATGAATCAATTGTCAAAAAAAAAATCAAAAACATAAAAAAAAACAAATAAATGAGAAAAAAGTAACTTCTGGATGCAATATGAAATATTTCATCATGTATAAAGTCTCATGTATAAAATTCTAAGTAAAGAAAAATAAATTTATAGCAGGTCCTTCAATTAGGGCCCAATTAAAGTGATTTATGTCCCACAAGCCTATAGTAGCAATTATGCATTTACCCAATCAGAAGCCAGGACTATAGAAAATTGCCACATGATGAAAAGACAGAAAATGGACTAGATGGTAAATCAAATGAGTAATAGCATTCCTTGGTCTGATTTTACCTTTGCTATCAGGGATAGGGGAGTCAGAATGGCTGCCAAAGTGATGTACTTGGTAGAAATATGGATCTGGCACAAGAAAATACTGCATCTGACTTTGCAAACAGCTATTTACTTGAACCCCAAAATAAGTTCAAGTCCTCTTTTTTGACACAAAATCTCATCAATCCAACCAGGATTGGTTGGTCTCTTTGACCTTGTGCTCATTAAACACTGTGCTGATTAACTTTGTGTTCCATGGCACTGTGCAGTGGCTTTTTTGTGATCCCTTCTCCTGGAATCAGACTTAATCATTAATCAAAGTCCAATAATATTTAAAAATCAATGGCAGGTTTTCATAGTTTAAAACTTTGGGGTATGCATTGACATTAGGGATAATGGACATTTTAAACTTACCCTAGTACAAAATTAAAAATCCATTAATATTGGTAACATGTGCATCAAGCACAAAGAGAAAGAGAGAAAAAAGAAAAATACTCTATTGTGTATACAAGGAAAAACAATAATAAATTTTAAAAAAATAGAGTTCACACTTAGTGACACACTGTGTCAGCCAAGGAGAGACAGAATACAAAGGTTTCCCACTCCAAAATGAGATCCATTTCCTTTTTAAATTGGCCGTGATCCAAAGTGTGAGTGCACATGATTTTCAACAAGAAACAGAATTTTTAAAAAAAGTAGTACAGTAGTTAATGCACATTCAAAGAAGTACCAAAATCCCCAAAATCATAATAGGCCATTTAATGTCAATAGAAAACAAACCCACTATCATTATTACTCACATGAGTCTATAGCCACTGAAGCTCATGGATACTTGTCACAAGTTATCCAGATCTAGCCAACCTTTCAAACCTGGCTGAGATATTTTAACAAAGTCTATTACTGCCATCATTCTAAAATTTGGCAGGAGAGCCCAGAAAAACCTCTGCATTGCTGATGAAAACCTTTTGGGTCTAAAATGTCACCAAGAATCTAGATCATTCTGGTGGAAGGGCAGAGTAAGTTGAAGATTTACAAATATAAAAAACCATCCAGGAGCCACTAAGTTTCATTGGAAAAATCCTTCCCATCTCCTGGATGAGATTATAACCCATCACAGGGTAACCAAGTACCTTAGGAAACCCCCCTCTTCTGGTATGAGACAGTAATAGAGTAAAAGGCATGTCTTTATATGTCCCATCCATTGCAATGTGGAGGCAAGGTCTACAATAGTGAAAATCACTTCAGATGTTTCATCCATTACATTTTTAATAAATGAGGAGGTGGGGAACACTATTATAGTGCTATTGCATGTCACTTCAACTACTAAATGGACCCTTACCTCTTGTTACAAACAACTCAAAGGTAGGCAAATGATCAGTCATAGGTAGTGTTATAATTAAAATTGGTGAAGCCATAAATTGTGGGAGTTAAAATGGTTGGAAGATATAAATTGTGATAGATATAAGAGTGGGTGAGTAAATTTGACCACAGAAAATATGTTTCACTACAGTGTCTTGGTTTTTTAAATCAAATATAAGGTGGTCGCCAGGGAATATATTCCCAGTCATGAATATGCCCAAGTCAACTGGGTTTTATAGAGAATTTAATTAATAATACGATGAGTAATCAAAGAAAGAGAGAGAGAGGGAAAAAAGTATAAGTATGAAGGGCCTTAAGGCAACATGGCCTAGACCTGAGTCTTAAGAGAGAGAGAATCAGTCAGTCAGTCTTTTATCACTCACCACAAGGTCTGTCTAAGCAAGGATTCTAGTGACACCAGGCCAGCTCCATCTCAGCTGACTTCACCAGAGAGAGCTCCAGTGAGACCTCCTTAGAGATTATCCTCCAAGAGCTTCCCTTCTCCAGAGCCTCTCTCAAGAGATTCTTCCCAAGGGATCCTCATAAGAGATTTCTCCAAAAGGATCCTCCTCAAGAGATTCTGCTTTTTCTTATATAGGGGGTTTTCTCCTATGTCACCTCCCCTATGTTCTTCCATCTACCAATCACAGTAGACGTTTTCCAAAGGACAGCCCATTCTGAATTCACTGCTGGGTCGACTAATCCCTTTAGTAAGTTTGAATCAGAAAAAAACACTGCTGGGTCAACTAATCCCTTTAGTAAGTTTGAACCAGAAAAAACTTCTGAATAAGTTTTCACCTCTTTGCTCCTGGCAAGTTTACAAGTTGCCTGACCTTTAATAGGTACTTAGCACCCCATTGTATTAATACTAAAAATAGGCATGGCTTAAAGAATTTTTTTGCCTCATTATAAGTATGGGTTTAAGTACTTTCATTATTTAGCAAGGAGTTTTTTCCCCTAAAGCAGTCCTAAGTATGGGTGGAGTAGAGGTCCTCCCATTTCTGATCCAAGTAGAGTTCTCACATCCAAATGTGGAATGTTCCCAGTAGGGAATTGTTCCAATTGAGAATTCCCCAATGGGAAAATGTTTAACATTCACAAGTCTGAGAAATTTCAAGATTCATAGTAGTGATGCTACTAGGATATCTAAAAAGTACTTCTGAAGACCCCTTAAAAGCAATTGAGATTCTTATATCATTAAATTCTCCAAAGGTTGTATGCAGGTTGTAACCAGTTTGATGGAATCAATCCATCAATATCAATGTAACAATTAACAAAGGCAAAAAGGAATAAAAGGCTAAGTCAACATGTTACCTCAATGGATCTGGTGATGAACCCAACATACATAAGCACCTATGGTTTTGCCATAGAAAAAGGGTTTGTCTAACTTGTTTATGGACTTTTACAATGGTACTTTCTCCAGTAGGGGGAGGTACAAATATATACAATGTAACAGCAGATATAGCTAATGGCCAAAGCACAGTAATTTCAAATGATTCAGTGTAACAAAATATATTAGATTTGATCAATATGTGAATTTAACAAACAAAATTAAATCTTAAAACCCACAATCAGCAAATGCAATATATGTGATAGGACAAAGGTACTGAATTCAAGAATACTTTTCTCCAGTTCTGATAGCTGCATTAAAGAGACTTCTTCACTATTTGGATGGGAAAAAACTAACAACAGTTAATATGAATAAAGCAATCAAGTCTGAAAAGGCTCAAAAATTTACCTCCAGACTCTTTAAGATTCCTTCCTCTCCAAAGTATCTTCATCCATTTAGATTCCTTTTGTCACACTTCTGTGGTTCCCCATAACCACACTGGGCACAGTGTGGACAAACCCCATATTGGGAAGGCCAAAAGAGATTGGGCAGGTCAAAATTGCAAGAGAGTGTAGGGAGATGAATCTCTCCTCTGTATCTCAAGAATAATTAAGCTATCAACTGAAAGGTATCCTATCAATATAAGAACCCCCTGGAACAGAATTAAAACAGAGCCCATCTAAAATTATGAGCTTTCCAACTCAATAAAATCCCCTAGGAACAAAACCTGTTCCTTTAGAGTTTCAATATGCTTTGTGTAAAGAAAGGATTACCTATACCCTGCCTATTTTTTAGATTTAATCATCAGAAGTGTATACACCCCATTTTTATCCTTAAGTGGAGGAGGTCTGTGACTCAAATATGCAAAAGTAGGTGACTAATCAGAAATGACTGACCACTCCGAAGCAAAGGTAAAGCTACAATTAGTCCACATAAAGTGGAAGGAATGAACAGGAAGTGACATAAAGAAGTGTCTTTAAAACCAGTGGCAACTTCCTGTGAGGGAAAGTACTTTGGATTTCAGAATTGGAGATAGAGTTGGAGGCTGTTGAAGGGTCTGCTTTGTGGACCCGGGACTATGAAATTTGATGAGATTGTTCTTGAGTTTCTCCCTTTGAACTACCACATCGTGAGTGAAAAGGTTGATTCCTTTCTCCTGACTTTTTGGAGGGACTAGCCTCTGGAGTGGCCTCTGTTTTGGAGAAGGCCTCATGGCTGGAAACCTTGTTTAATTTAGCTTTGGGTTCCCCTTTGTTGGGGCCTCTGAAGCCCTGCCTGGTTCGAACTGGGCTGGCATCTAGAGTAATTATTTCTCTCTCTCTCATATTACCCTTACTTTCACTCTCTCTCCTTTTGTATATAAACTGTCATGAGAAGTCATTCTGACTTGAGTAATATATTTTTGGCAACAACATTTTTCTACATTTAGTCCAAACTTTTTATTTTCACCCTTACATTCATAACATCATTAGTTCTCAGATAAGCTCTCTGGCTTTTGATTACAGGGAAAATAAAAGACCCTTACTGGAAGGTAAAACAAACAAACAAACAAACAACTTTTAGGAGTTAGCTAAGAGGTTTGGAAAAGTATTCTTCCTTCCCCTTCTCCCTAGAGGAAAAACTACCAGGGAGAACAAAAGGATATTTGAATAGAAAATATATGCTACACCTTAGATTTGGGTCAAGAAAACCCAGAGACTAATTTCCAAAAAAAAATTGCTTCAAATCCACTGAATTGCTATATGCCCTCTGTGTAATGCTAGATTTTAGGGTAAAGAGAGTGACACAGGAGACCCCCCATGCAGGCTAAACCCTCAGTTTCCACCCTCTCAGCCAGGGGTATGAAAAAAAAAAACCCTAGGTCAGCTTAAAAATCAATTTGGAAGTTAGGAGGGGCCTGGGGTGGATAGTCTTGATTGGCTTCTCCACACTGTGTTCACCTGCTGAAAAGAGCCTAGCACAGGCTTAAGACCCACGTGGGTGTGGGGAGAAGGCCATCTATTTAGCTTCTCACCTTCCATAGCAGGAACCTCTGGGAATCCACAGTGCTCAGGGGCAGCAGTGAGGAGTGTTAAAATTAAATTAGTTTCTCTACTAAAAGGATTATATTTTATGAGGTTTATTAAAGATTATTAGAATTAAGAAATAAAGAAAATACAAAATAAGAAAAGCACATGCCTAGGCCAAGAGCCCATTCACAACCACTTATATCTTGCCTGCGTGTGCTTAGAAGCTGAAGCAGAGAGAGCAAGTAGACAGTACAGTCAGTTTAAATACCCATTTTGTTCTCAGCCCAGGTGGATATCTCTGGTGAGATTTTAGGGAATTCTGGGAACTACCAAGGACTTCTGGAAATTGGAGTCCAGGGTTCAAATCTACATTTTTATAGGAGCATTAGCAGTAAGAGCACAGGGTGGGCAGAGAACCTGCTACCCTACTCTTGTGTTGGGCAGGTTCTCATTACTTGGAAAACTCATTATCTTTACTCAAAGGCAATCTGGGTAAAAAATTGAGAATTTTTTTTCCATCTTTGGTGACTGCCAGAAATGTGAAATTTAAATTAATATCCAATAACTTCAAGTATTATATTTTATAACATTTATTAATAATTACTTGAATTAGAGGAAATAAAAAGACAAAAGTAAAACCTGAGTAAGGAGAATTTTTTTCTCCATCATGATAGCAGGAGAAGCATAGAGGGGGAGGTATTATAGAAACTTTATCTCTAAAACATACTGAAATAACGTGAGGATGAATATGAGATTCTGGGAAACAGAGTCCTGTGATGCAAAATTCTAATTCCACAAATTCCAAGGAGATGGATCATGATGACCCTTGAAACAGAGAGTAGAAATAATTGCCTTTTTCTTTATGCTTTTTCCTGGACCTCATCTTATCCATGGAATATTGTTCCTGTCAGACTCTTGGTTTCATTGATATAGGAAATTTTCAGTCCTGAAATAACTTCCAAAAAATGAAGATCAATAATCATTTTCCAGTTCATTAGCTTAGAGAATTATATATAGCAGAGAGATACTAAGGGATTTGCATACGGTTACATAGCTGGTATATTTCTAAGACAGGACTTGAAAACGGATCTTTATGATTCCAAGTTTACCTCTTTATCCATAATGCCACACTGAATCTTATTAGAAGTAATCATTTGAAAGGTAATGGGAATAGTAATGAAATTAAATGGACTTATACACTATATGAAATGTCCTATATCCTCCTTTCCTACTACTCCCTCCTCTAATAAAAATTTTTCATTTATCTAGGGCCTTGTGATAAAAAGTTTCTAATATTCACTAATTCTAAAGAGTTTGAAAAGCTCAGAGGACAGTGGACAAAGTATAAGGAAACCTGAATTGTCTTTTATCTTTTTATATAAAATAAGACAATTAACCTATTTAAGCTTCAGTTTCCTCATTTGTAAAATGGGAAATTTGAAGTAGGTGATCTATCCTTAAGAACTCTTCCAGTTCTCACATTCTATAATTCCTTCAGAATATTTTAAAGTTACAGTCATGAAATAGATATTTAATCAACTCTACTATTCAAAGGAAAATCATTTATCTCCAATATACCTTTTCTAAAAAAATCTCTTAATGTCTACTTCATGTTGAAATTTGTATCTACTTAAGTTACTTATAGTATTTGTAAACATTATCAGCATCTTTGTTTACTTTTCTCATCACATGCTATCTTCACTTGTGTAGGAATTGGAACAGAAGGCCTTTTAAAACAAAACATTTAATTACCTCTTTGTTCCCAGGAAAGGTGTGAGCCAAAAAGACATTAAGCTAAATGCTGTGTCTATGTGCTCAGCATCAAAATGATTCTGATAACTTCTCTAACTGTAACTTTATAGTCCATCTACATGACATAGTGATGAGAAAGAATGTCTGCCATTGGTATAGTTTCATTAGATAACTGATAAAAAAGATGTATGATAAACAAGATAGATGATAGATATATAGATAGGTAGCTCTCTTTTAGATGATTCCTAGATACATAGGATATTCAAAGCCAGAAGAATAGCTTAAATTAATATTTCGCAGCATTCCAAATGTTAATATTGTCCATTTATAGCACAAAGAATACAGTTAAGAGAGTTTTGAGTTGAACTATGGCAAAGTTGGACAACTTTCTAAACCTTTCTGTAGGAATTTTTCACTAGGTTTCCATTATTTCATTTGAATTCTCATTAAATACCAGAGCATCAAACAGACATATTTAAATAGAATTATAAAAAGCCAAATGTATAGGGAGTACATACTGTAAAGGTTAAATTTAATGGTTGGACTCAGTTTATTTACCAAAATAGAGGGGAAACAATCAAGTAGAGAAATGTGAAAGAGGTTAGAGAAAATGCCTATACTAGTTCTCAGCCAGGAGGGCCAGTAATGAGTAATCACATTGCCTCCTTCAAGATGGAAGCTGGTCTCTTAGGAAACAAGGAAGAGAGTCAGCCTTTTCATTCACCCAACCAAGTAGTCTAGGAGTCAAAGTCAAAGTTGAAGTCAGGATCCAAACTGCAGTCTCCAATGAATTTCCCTCAAAGACTATCTCCAGGAGACACTCTCCTAAAGACTCCTCTTCAGCAGACTCCCAGCCAAAGGATTTTGTGGCTTTTATGGTGGTTTCCTATCCCCACCCCTCTTCACAGGGGCCAATTCACAGTTTCCAAAATTGTCACACCTGTCATCCTCTGAAGGTGGCAACTCTCCTCCTAGGATTCACATGTTTCTGAGTTGTCACCTTTGGATTCACACATATTCTGAGTATGTGGACTCTTAAAAGAATCCAAAAGTTCCTGACTGAGTTAGAAAAAAGGGTGGAGCTCTTCAAGTATCTTGCTGCCTTCTCACCTCTAAAGGTGTTAACTCTCCTCCTAGGAGTAAGAGTTTGTGGACTTCCCTTACTTTAGGGTTAAGTATGGGTGTATTTGCTTTTGGGGATTAACTCAAAAGTAGACAAAGGGAGTTAATCCTGTCTTCAGTCTAGTGAGGTACAAAGTAAGGGTACATAAGTTATTGTTATTCCAACTAGGTAAAGAGAACAAAGGATTCCATTTTTACAAGTGCAAACTCAAAATAGACAAAAAGAACCAAAAATTTCCTTTCACAATATACACCTAAGTTGCATCAATACCCATATAATAGCAAAAGACTTATAAGAACTATACCAGATTTCTTTTAGTGATTACAGGAACATGGACAAGAGTCAAAGAGATAAATAGAAGGGCTGAATGGGTTATAGTCTAAAGTAGTGTAAAGAGAATTCATCAGTGAGATAACAGATCTGTTGAATTTTCTTTTGTATTTAAAGACCTTATATTCTGTCTTAAAATCAACACTGTGTATGTGTTCTAAGGCAGAAGAATGGTAAGGACTAGGCAATGGGGATCAAGTGACTTGCCCAGAGTCATACAGCCAGGAAGTGTCTGAGTTCAGATTTGAAACCAGGACCTCCTGACTCTAGGCTTGGCTCTCAATCCACTGAGCCACTCAGCGGCTCCCAGATCTGTTGAATTTTAAAAGAAAATTTTGTGTTTGTCTGAACTTTTAACTCCATTAATGTTGTAAGTTGCCTTCATATAGTTTGGAAGGAATAAAATAACTAGCTAGTTAGCGAGATTGATTTATTACATGTCAAGAAGGGCAACATGATAATATGTCACAGTGCAGGGCTCATGATGCAAGGCTGCAGTAATAACTTTATTTTTCATGTTACCTTTTAGGGAAATAAAAGAAGGCATTTTCCATATATCAAAAGGGAAAAAAAAAGCCCAATTTTCCCAGACATGAAGTGGATTGGTTTTGATTCAAGGCAACAAAAGTTTATTTGGTGGCTGCCTTGTGTAAGAATGATACTAGATTCTGAGGGGTATACAATGAGAAATTAGAAGTAGTCTTTGCCCTCAAGGAACTTACATAATAGTAGGAGTGTACAATACAGACACACACAAAAATAACAAAAGAGGCCATAAGTGAAAAGTTCATTGAAGGTACAAAGTGTTGAGAGAGTTCACAGAAGAGAGAGAAGTTGGTAGATTAAATTCAGTAGCATGCATTTACATAGTCTGGCTAATTTATTTTCTCCCTGAAGGAATGAAGGAAGTAGGTCTCCTTTTCACACCTCTGTAAATTGTTTTCATGTGCTTTTTCAGAGGGAAATTGGGTTACAGGATACCTAATATTTAGATAGTACCCTTATTTTTAAAGCACTTTCATGTACATTTTCAAAGCATTTAGTAATGAACATTCTATCAAAAGAGAACTGAACCTCATAAACATGTTTATGGGGCATAACTGAAACATATTTTAGTTTTCTAACATCTTTGCCCTCTGAGGAACCCCACTAAGAAGAGGAAATTGTTAAAGGAAATGGATAAATGCACTCTATTGATTCATTCCACATATAAATAAGCTATCTCATCCCCAAGCACAACTTCTTCTCGATGACTTTACATGCATTGCAAGATTGTGCTGCACTGTAGTTCACTGGAAATGATGCACTGCAGGGCATTTTAGAACAACCTACTCAGTAGTGTGCAAATTGTTCAAGATTAAAATTAAAACAATAAACTTCAGTCTAGATGTGTCTTCATTACTAAAGCATTGGGTCATTTACTTTAACAATGTCAACCTGCTTTCACTCTCACATTCAATTTAATTAGTATTGGAAGTAATATGCAAGAGTACACCTCATGGTGTCCCATTACCTTGGAAGAATGTGTTATCAGCTCCTAAAAATAACATGGACAACTCCTCCACCTTCTTTAGAATTGGAACATGGCACAATGGGAAAAGTAGCTATAAAATACCAGAATAAAACTGACTCCAAAATTTAAAGAGGAAAAATTCAAAATAAGGAGGAAAAATATGAATAGTATATGGAATGGAGAGAGTTAGAGCAAAGTGAACTTCATAATCTTATATACACAGAGAGAGAAACAGAAATGAAGAGGTTAGCACAAACTATAAGAGTCAAGAGAGTATTTATGCGAAGAACTGACCTCTCCAAGTAGTCTGTGAATTTAATTCATCTAATAAAATCTTATCTTCTTTAAAAGATCTTTTCAAAGTCCTCCTCAAAAAAAAAATCTTATCTAAGCTACCTTCCTTTTGAGATTGCCGCAAGTTTATCTTGTAATATTTATCTTTGAACATAGGTGTTTCTGTGTAGTCTTCTTTGTTAGAATGTGAGTTTTTGGAGGGAAGGGACTATTTTTCTCTCCTTTCTTTTCATTCCCACATTTTAGTATGGTGCTTCACATATCCTGAAGGCTTAATAAATGATTGTTGACTTAACTTAGAATATTACAAAACAACTGCAATATGCTACCACGCCTTTGGAAAAATTCAGAAATTTATCTAAGAGGTGGAGATAAACACATTTCAGTGCCCAATTTAGACATTATTAATAACATTGGTTTAATCAGGGGGAGAATTGTGAAAATTGACACTTCTTAAAAAGTATGTTTAATATCCAATATAATAGGTGTGACAAATTACAGACTGTGTTAAAATCTTGTGAACACAGTATCAAATCACATAATGCAAGTGCTTTTAGGAAAAGACAGATATAAAAATATGGATCATAACTAAGTAAAAATTGGATGTCCCCTTTAGTTTTGACATTCAATTATTCTGTACAGTATGTTACAGCTTCCATGTCTGGCTAATAACCATGAGATGTAAAAATAATGTTTTCACTCAGAAAGGTCCTAGAAGTGCTAACATGACATTCCCTTTTCTTTTGGCTGTTTCTATACTGGTGAAATGGGATTTGACTAGTAGTGAAAGGTATGTTGAGAGTGTGGAAAGGGAAGGGTGTTAATTCCCACTAAACTTAAAGGGAAAGACAAAAGCTTAAAACTAAAGAAAGATCTGAGTGAGAGATACCAAAGTAGAATGGAGGCCACCTGCTGTTTCTTGCCAAAATTTGTTTCAGAGTTCACTTATATTACTTTATAAATAATGAACTTGCCACAGTGAAATGCAATTAGTTGTTCCTTCCAGCAACAGTATACTGAATGGAAAACTAGCCATTTGAAACTTTAAGTTCATTTCCTGTGCAGTGAGGAAAAGTTTATTTCTAGGTGGTGAGTTCTTAGGTGGAGAGCCTTTAATATAAAGATAGCTCTTCTGGATTGTACAAGTAAAACATATCCTTGGATGTGCATCATGTTGTATTCTACCTGTTCTCAGAAGGAACATTTAGGAAAACTAAAGAAACTAAATTGTTTTTATTTCTGGGAGGAGGTTTTTTTTTTTAATCTAATCTTCCCAGAACTCCTAAGATCATGACAGCTGACTTAATGACTAAAAATTGGGAGAGAAATGACAGGCATATATTTATTTAATTATTTATTTGATTAATTATTTATTATGTATCTGTTTTATTGGTACCATTCTAAGAGCAAAACACCATGTACAGTATCTAAGCATATTATTTTGGGGAATCAGCCCCATTATTTCCAAGTGAAACACAAGTTCATGGAAAGAGCTGAGGATTTCCTGTGAGGGCTTGGATGTTATTCTGATTGAGTAAAATCTAGATTAACCACATCCCCTACCCTATTAGGTCAATATGGCTACCCAGAGAGAAATGAAGTGAAGGGCCAGAAAATTGTTCACTTTTTTTTAGAATAATGTAGATTTTGGTACCTTGACAACATTTTCACAAACGGAGTCCTATAATTTTCATGGCAAAGGTGGGACTCAAAGTTCTTTATGTCTTCTGTTGAAAGGGATCAGGTGAGGGATCAACAACTGGCCGCAGTGCACCCAACTTCCTCTGATTAGCAGGCTTGAGTAAGATGATGGAGAGCACAGTTACAAACCAACCCAGGCCCTTTTAAATAGTACATCCTCAGGTTATTTGCATTTTCTTAACTTCATTCATGTTGGATCTTTCAATAGAATATAATCTCAGAGAACATGAACTATGTAATTTCTCTAGCACTTTGCAAATAGTACATTCATAATAAATACTAGCTGATTTAATTTGAAGAAGATAAAAGGGGTGTTTATAAAAAAACATAATTTCCATCTATGATAGCCCAAAGAAAATGATGATAGATTGTAATCCCATGTAGTATCGAAAGAAAGATACACATAGAGCTTGAATTCATACTGAAAAGTAGGACACAAGAGTATAGGTCCAGTAGGGGCCAGATTGTAACAGGGGACAGTTATCACTAGTCTCCTGTTTTACTCAGAAACAATGTCAGTTAAATAATTCAGGACCAGCCTTGATGCTGGTCTTCATTATATTAATCCAATTAATTCTTGGGAAGCCAGAGAAAATGTATCATTTCATTTCAAGGAATATATTGCCCAAAAGACCAGGGCAGAGACATGACTGCAGGAAAGGTAGTAACACCAATCAGAGTCTAGGGTTGATTATGCCTCTATCCTTATGAGTGTTTATGTCTTTTGGAACTGTGAATCTTAAAATTTCTCATATTGTGAATCTTAAAACTTCTCAGACTCTACCTTGGAACATTTGGTTAAGGCTATACCCCATTTTAAACAATGGAGGTACTTAGTCAGGAATGTATGTGAGAACATTACATTACTCCACCCATACTTAAGCATATTTTAGGGGAAGATAAAGTTGTAAACTCCTTACTGAACATTGAAAAGTACTCAACCCATATTTAAAGTGAATCAAAAACCCTTAAGCTAGGTCTATTTTTAGATCTAATACAAAGGGGTACTAAGTACCTATGAAAATCAAATTAATCAGGCAACTTGCATAGTCTACTATTAGTCTACTCAGGTGTGAATTACTCAAAAGTTTTAGTCTACTCAGGTGTGAATTAAGAATGGTCAGTCCTTTGGAAAACATCTACTGTGATTGGTAGATGTGAAAACTTAGGGGAGGTGACATAGTGGAAAATTCTCTTTAAAAGGAGGTTGGAAGTCCTCAGTGGCTGAAAGAATTCAGCTTTGGTAGCTGAGTTGGAGCTTGGACTAGTTGGAGTAGCTGGATCTCTCTGAACACTAGAGTTTTGCTTGGAAGGATCTTGTGGTGAGTGATAAAAGACTGACTAGTCTCTCTTAAGGCTTAAGCCTAGGCTGGCTTAAGCTGGCCTAGTCCTTTTCCCATTATTTCCTCTTACTCTCTCTTTCTCTTTCCTTAATTCCTTATTTGTATTAATTAAAATCTCCATAAAAACCCAGCTGACATGGGTATATTTAATATTTGGGAATTTTCGCATGGTGACCATTTTATTTTTTATTTAACTCAAGACACTGTCTTGAAACCATATTTTCACAGTCACAGAACTGAAATGATTTGTCCTCTGAATCTATAGAAGTGAGAGAGGTAAGGTGGAAACTGTAAGGATTATATATGAACAGACACTGGTATTATTTGAAGATGGTAACTGATGGCCTAGAGGAGCTTGTTGTGAAGGAGGAAGGTGTTGAATGGTAGGAATCTTGATGAGATGACTCCTACTCTCTCTTTCTTACACTCTTGCTGGGCTGTGCTAACAATGGGTATTTCTCAAGAAATTGGGGATTCCCTGCTATAAGAGGGTGATGGGAAGATTAAGGAAAGTCTCCATTCTCTTGGGTTGTAAGGGGTACCCTTAAATTCCCTAGCACAAGGAGGTCAAGGAGATGAGACTTTCCTGAGTCTGTTGACTTGGTTTTGTAAATTTTAAAATTACTCCACCCTAATTAGACATACTTTAGGGAAGATAAAGTTGTAAACTCATGATTGAACAATGAATGTATTTAACTCATACCTCATAGTGAAGCTAGAACTTTAAGCTAAGTCTATTTTTAGATCTAATACAAAAAAGTGTTAAGTACCTATAAAGGTTAAATTAATCACAAAAAGGTCAAGTAACTCACAAAAGGTAAGCTTAACAAAGAAGTGTGAAGTACCTCAGAAGATAAAATCTAACCAGAGAAGGTGAGAACTAAAGAGTGGATAGTCCTGGAGAAAAGCATCTGCTGTGATTGGTAGACATTAAAATTTAGGGGAGGTGACATAAGAGAAAATTTCTTTAAAAGGAGGCTAGAAAAGTCAGTTCAGGCAATTGAGTTCAGTTCAGTTCAGGACTGAAACTCAGCCTGGAGGATCTCCCTCAGACAGCTTCCTGGAGATGGTCTCGTGGTGAGTGATAAGACTGACTCCCTTTCCCTTGGGCTCAGGGAGGCCACTTTGGCCAAGGTCTTTAACTCCTGCCTGGCTCAGCTTGAGCCAGAGCAGTTTAAATTAACTCTTTTATTTCTCTCCCTTTTCCTTAATCCCTTCTCTATATATTAATTAAATCACCACAATTTCCAGCTGACTTGGGTATTTTATTATTTGGGAATTTTCCCTGGCAACAAATTAATTTAGATTTTCAAATCACAATGCTAAAATTATCCTTACAGTTTGCACTCTGTTATGGCTGATCTGTAGCCTCAACAAGTTACCTTCCTCTAGCTCCTATAATAAGCCACTTAAATAAATCTGACTGCATGTTATAATATTTAATAGACAAAGAATATAAGCAATGATGGGGAGAGTCCCTGATTTCTATTCCTCAAGGTCCCTGGCTCTGGGAGTTGTAAAGCAACCCAGAGTTTCTCCTCCCCTTTCCCACTATTTCTCTCACTCCTAATATAATACTACTGGGGCTAAGGAATAATCAGAACAGGTACAAAACACTAAGGGGAGAGAGCCAGGCTGTCAGGCAGAGAGTCCAGGGCCCTCTTGGGACTGAAGAAACTTGACATTTTGGTTGGATGTTCTCAGAGGTACAACGTTGTTGAAATATTTTGTAGGAGTAGTCTCAGTGCTAGTCACAGGTGTGAGATTTAAAATAGTGAAGCCCATAAACTGTAGTGAGTTAAAATGATGGAAGATATAAATTGTGATAGATATAAGAGAGGGTGAGTAAATTTGACTGCAGAAATATGTTTCACTACAGCGTCTTGGGTTTTAAATCAAATATAAGGTGGTCGCCAGGGAAATATTCCCAATTATTCAAATACCCCAGTCAATTGGGTTTTATAGAGATTTTAATTAACAATACAATGAGTAATCAAAGAAAGAGAGAGAGAGTAAGAAAGGAATAAGTATGAAGGGCCTCAAGCCAATATGGCCTAGACCTGAGTCTTAAGAGAGAAATCAGTCAGTTTTTTTAACACTCACCACAAGGTCTGACTAAACAAGGATTCTAGTAACACCAGGCCAGTTCCATCTCAGCTGGCTTCACCAGAGAGCCTTCCAGCCAGAGACTGTTCCAAAGGGCCTCTCTCCAGAGCCTCTAGAGGGACAGAGTCCCCTTAGAGGAGCTCCAGGGAGACCTCCTTAGAGATTGTCCTCCAAGAGTTTCCCTTCTCCAGAGCCTCTCTCAAGAGATTCTTCCCAAGTGGTCCTCATCAGAGATCCTCCAAAAGGAATTCTCCAAAAGGAATCTCTTCAAGAGATTCTGCTTTTTCTTATATAGGGGTTTTTCTCCCATGTCACCTCCCCTAAGTCCCTACATCTACCAATCACTGTAGACGCTTTCCAAAGGACTGCCCATATGGATTCCTGCTAAGTTGACAAATCTCCTCAGTAAGTCTGAACCAGTGAAAACACAGCTGAGTCAACTAATCTCATTAAGATAAAACCTGCCCGACCCTTTTAGGTACCTAACCTCTCATTGTATCAATTCTAAAAACAGGCCTGGCTCAAAGAACTCCTTGCCCCACCATAAGCATGGATCCAAGTACTTTCTTTGTTTAGCAAGGAGGTTTTTTTCCCCTAAAGCAGTCTTAAGTACGGGTGGTGTAGAGGTCCTCCCATTTCTGATCCTGGCGAGTTCTCACATCAAAATGGGGAATGTTTCTCAGTAGGGAATTTGTTCCAATTAAGAATTCCCTGATGGGGAAATTTTAACATTCACAAGTCTGAGAGATTTCAAGATTTACACAGGTGAATCCTCCATTGGCTCTTGGCAAGATTTCCAGCAAAGAACAGGCTTCTTACAGCTTCAAGATCTGCATTCAAAAGCCCAGAATTCTTCTCAGAGCTCCTTCAAGTCCATTCTTCTCTCCCAGTATCCTCTGCTACTAATGGCCTTTGCTGTCAATCATCTCTTCTTTTCATTGTTCCATCTTTCCCTTTGCAACATGCCCTTACAGTACTTATTACCTTTACCTTAGGAACATGAATTCCTGGATGAGCTAGTCTTCTACAACCATAATGGAACCCAAGAAAGGAGTCAAGGTTTAGCACTAAGACATAGAATAGACACAACCACTACAACATCATGATCATGACCACCACTACACAAACACAAGGAAAAAAAAAGATTTAAGTCCAAAATTAAAATGTAAAGGCAGAGGTTCAACAACTGAGATGGTTGACTAAAAAGTGAAAAGATTCCCAGTATGTTTTCTCATTAACCTCCCTTCCATAAGCAAATGTTCTACCCCACTTTCTTATCTATACCTATTCTATTCTATAAATGGTGCTAATTTATGAATATGAATGTGAGGGAAAGATGCTGATATTACCCAACCTCAGCTATAGTCACTTGCCTCACTAATCCATCATCACTGCTGTCTTTCACCCTTAGTTCCTATACTTGAACTTGCACATCTTTAACCAGAGCTAAATGTGAAAGTGCTGAGTGATACCCTTGTCTATACTAGAGATATTTCATCTGATTTTTAGGACTAGATTTTCTCTCTAGTGGTCAAACCTAAATGACTTCTTCTTAGACAGTCTTAGTGGCTTCATCTACATTCATTTTTGATCTGTTAAAAGCAATAACAAAAACTGGAAGAGGAGTGAAGTCACCAGGAATCAGTGGGAACATTATAATCAATTTCCAACTCACCCTCCAATCCCTACCTCCCCTCCATCAAATACACACATAAGCAATATTGAAGTTATGAATGTATTTTACTGAATTGGTGTGGCAGCATTACGTAATCCACCCATATTTTTCAGTTTATATTTTCTTTGCTAGGTAATCAATTCCATAGCTAGCATGCTATCACTCAAATTGTTACCAAAAAAATGATACCGCATATTTGAAGTTAGAAATAATTTCCCAGGTGGGATAGACTGAGGCACTATCAGGTATTACCTCATCAACAGTTAGTGCCAGTCCTGAAGGACAGAAGAGGATAGAAGAGAGAAGCTAGACAGGAGGAGAAGAGATAACAAAACGTAGTCAGAGGGAAAAGAAATTTTTCCACTATGCTATGGACTTTAATGGATCCCTGTTGTCAGTCTAATTTGTAAAGATCAATGGTTTCTGTTAAACGGCAGTCTGTGGTGCCCTATCTTCTTTTTAATTCATCTATTCAGCACATGCTTTTCCTTTTGAAAAGATAAGGGCAGAAGATAGTTTTCAGGCATTTTTTACTAGAGCATTTTTCCTTGAGATATCAAATAAGCTAAAATGTATATGGTAATGAAAACTTCTTATTGAGGAACAGGATGTGAAATACTATCAAAGTACAACCTACAATTTATTGATTGAATTGAATCTGTTTTCACATGATGCCATGCATCTGGAAGGAAAGTGGAAAATGCTCTCAAATGTCAAAATTTTTCTAAATATTCCATGTGGAAAATACAAGTAATAATAGTTTAGTTTTCACCAAATGTATATTAATACCACACAGATACAGACATAGCCTGAAGGGCCAAATGCAAAAGATTAATAGAGATTTTCTAAATTTTATATTTTTAACTAATGTTCATCATTCATAGATAAGACAAAGGTCATAATCTAAACTATGGTAAATGATTTGTTCAATTGTCAAACTTTATATTTGTTTGAATGAAGTGAACTTTACTTCTCTTATATAAAATTGCTTATAACAATTCAACTCATGCTGACTGATTGCCTCTAGGTAATTATCCTTTTAAAAATTATTCTTTTATTTATTTTTAATCTTCTTATCTTTTTAAATTTTGAATTCCATATTTTCTCTCTCCCTCAACCACTGAGAATACAAGCAAAATGATATTACTTATATAAGTGAAATCATGTAAAACATTTTCATATTAAATATTTAACAAAAACAAAAAATTCTAAATAAAGCAAGAAAGTTATACTTCAATTTGTAGTCAAAGTTAATCAGTTTTCTTTCTGCAAGCAGATAGATTTTTTGTTCATAATGGAATTGTCTTGGATCATTGTTTTGATCAGAATAACCAAGTCATTCACAGTTGATTATCATTATGGCATTGCTCTTATTGTGCACAATGAAATTCTGGTTCTTCTCACTTGACTTTACAATAATTTTATAGATCTTCTCATGTTTGTGTATGATGCCACCCTCCCTTATAATTTCTTATGTTGCGATAATATTCTATCATGACTTTTTTAGCCATTCACCAACTGCTGATCATCTCCTCAATTTCCAATTCTTTATTACCACAAAACAAGCTGCTAGAAATATTTTTTATACATATAGGTTTTTTGACTTCTGCTTTGAACTCTTTGGAGTACAGACTTATAAGTGTTGCTGTTGAGTCAAAGGGTATATATATATATATATATATATGTATATATATATATATATATATATATATAGTCTATAGCCCTTTGGACATAGTTTCAAATTGTCCTCCAGAATGATTGAGATAGTGTATAAATCCACCAATAGTTTTTAGTGTGACTCTTTTCCCTCAACCATTCCAGCATATGCCATTGTTGATAGGTGGGAGGTGGTAATCAGAGTAGTTTTAATTTATATTTCTCTATTTAATAACTATTTAGAGAATTTTTATGTACACATGAATAATTTCAAATTATTTTTTCTGAAAGCTGCCTATCCATATCCTCTGACCATTCATTATCTGGAGATAGGCTCTTATTTTCCTAACTTTTTTGTTAGTTTTCTATACATTTGAGAAATAAAAGATTTTTCAGAAAAAAATATGCTGAGTTTTTTTCTATATTCATTATCTTGGGTACAGTTTAGCAAAATTAATTTTCCTGACTATCTCTTTTAATTAGGTCTATCTTTACTTTTATTTTGTCTGAGGTCATGATTACTATTCCTGCCTTTTTAAATTTAATTGAAGCATAACAGATTTTGCTCAAGATATTTATTTTAACTCTGTATGTGTCTTTCTGTTTAAAGTGTGTCTTTTGTAAATAACATATTGCTGAATTCTGGTTTCTTATCCATTCTGCTTTCTACTTTTGTTTTATGGGTGAGCTCATGCCATCCACATTTATAGTAACGATTACACTGTATTTCCCTCTATTCTATTTTATTTTGTTTTTAATTCTTACCACTCATATTAGAATCAATAATGTGTTTTGGTTCCAAGGCAGAAGAGCAGTAAGGATAAGGCAAAGGTAGTTAGGTGCTTTGCCCAGGGTCATAGAACTCGGAAATGTCTAAGGCCAGATTTTAACCCATGATCTTCCATCACTTGACATGGCTATGAATCCCCTGAGCCACCCAACTACCTTGTGTCTTTTCTTATGTTTATCCTTCTTTTTCTTTTTATCTTTTCCCTTCTCAAAAGATGTTTTGCTTCTGACCATAGCCTAATTGAACTCTCCCTATTATCATATCTCCCCATAGTCCTAACCAATTCCTCTCTTATTTTCCTATTGATTCAGATAGTTTCTATATACAACTATGTTTATGCATATCCCTTCCTCTTTGAACCAGTTCCAATGAACTATTAGGTTCAAGAGCCTACTATTACCCACCTGATTTTCTACATCATTCTTAGAACTCTTCCTTTCATGTCTCTTTTATGTGAGAATATTTTTCCATTCTACCATTTGTGAATTTTAGATTTATTCCACCCTGGTTAGTCCTTAGAATTCTAGCAACCAGGAATGTATATACCCCCACTTAAGGATTAACTGTGGAGGAGAATGGTCTATGACTCCCTTGTGCTAGTAAGTGACAAATCAGAAACAACTGACTGACCCCCTGGGCTGTTCTAAGCCAAGTTTAAGCCACCATTGATACATGTGAGATACAGGAAGTGATGTAAAGAACTGCCTTTATTTTTCATGTCACTTCCTGTGAGAGGGACTTTTGTGGTCTTTGGCTGTGGAACTTGACTTGGAGGAGCTCCAGCATGAGACCTCAGACTGCTTCCCTTAGACTGTCACGTGGTGAGTGCAAGGCTTAATCCCCTTTCCCTTGACCTTTTGGAAGGCACCAGCCTCTGAGGAGGCCCATCATCTTGGAGGAGGCCTTGTGGCTGGAAACTGAGCTAGATTTAATGTTTTGGGAAGGACCCTTGGCTGAGGCCTCTGAACTCCCCCAGGCTCAGACCAGGTTGAAGCAGATCTTCCCTTCCCTCTCTCTCTCCCTCATTCTAAATTTCTTCCTTCTATTGTAAATAAACCATCATAAAATTTCATTCATACTTGAGTATTTCATTGGAATTTAGAATTAAATCCCTGGCAACCACTAAAATAATATATTCAGTCTCAACCCTAAAATTTACCCTTAACACCTTCCCTACTTGCTTCTACCAGTGTACCCCCTCATGCTCATAATTAACTTAAATTCATATTCTTTGATATGTAGACTCCAAATTGACCTAATAATGATAAAGTTCTTAGGACTTTTATTTAACTCCTTCCCATATAGGAATGTAAACAGTTTAACTTTATTAAATCTCTCATGATTACCATTTCATGTTTACATTTTTTTTGCTTCTTTTGAGACTTGTAGTTGAATGTCATATTTTCTGTATATCTCTGTTTTTTTTTTCAATCAGGAATGCTTGAAAGTCTTCTTTTACATTAAATATCCATTTTGTCCTTTAAAGGATTATGATCAGCTTTTCAGTAATCCAAGCTCTTTTACCCCCAGAACATCACATTCCAGTTACTCCATTCCTTTAATATGCGGGCTATTAAATCTTGTGTGATCCTGACTGTGGAACTGTCTGTGAACTGTGGACTGTTAATGATAGTTGCATTGTTTCTTTCTGGTTGTTTGCAATATTTTCTTCTTGATGTGGGAGCTCTGGAATTCAGCAATATTATCTCTCAGAATTTTCATTTTGGAATCTCATTTAGAAGATAATTTTCCTATAAAATTTCTTGAAATGTGATTTCTAGGCTCCTTTTTTGATCATCTTGTTTATGTAGTCCAGTAATTTGTAAACTAGTCTCCTTCATTTATTTTCAAAGACAATTTTTCTTCTGATGATATATTTAACATTTCCTTCCTCTTTTCTATTCTCGTGACTTTGTCTTATTGTTGTTGTTTTTTTTAAATTGCTCATGGATTCTAGTTTCTAGTTGTCCAAATCTATTTTTTAAGAAATTATTTTCTTCAGTGAGCTTTTGTGACTCTTTCCATTTAGCCAATTTTGCTTTAAAAGGATTATTTTGTTCAATAAATTTTTGTGCCTCCTTTTCCATTTGTCCTGTTCTGTTTTTTTTTTTTATGAAGTTCTTTTCTTCAGTGAATTTTTTGTGTCTCTTTTACTCTTAGGCCAATTTTGTTTTTTAAGTAATCATTTTATTTAATTTTCTTGTTTGCCTCTTTTACCAGATATTAATTATCTCTTCTTAATTCTCTTGTAACACTCTCATTTTCCCCAAATTTTCCCTACCAAACTTAACTCTTTTTTAAAACTATTTAATGATTCTTGTTGACTTTGGGTTCAATTAACATTTTTCTTTGAGATTTTGAATGTAATTTACATTATTTTCTATTGAGTTTTTTCTTCATCTTCTCGGCCACCATAACCGAGTTTTATAGTCCATTTCTTTCTTTGTTCTTGTTCCTGTTGTCTGTTCATTTTCCCAGCCTATTTCTTGATCTTTAACTTTATTTTAATTTGGAATCTTCTCAGTTGTGTATGAGAAGACTATTTTTCCAAACTTTAGGCTTTTATGAGGTGGTTTTTTTTAGAGCTTAGTTCTACAGGAATACATGTTTTCAGTGCTTTTAAGTTTAGATAATCCAGGGTCAGCTATGATTACTACTTTCCTGCTCTATTCTCTTGTTTTTAAATAGGAAGTCTTTACCCAGGAAACATTAGTATTCCTCTTTTCCTAGGTCCTGTGGCCTATCATACTTGTTTCCTAAAGCCTCAAGCACTATTAATCCTCTTGTCCCTTCAAATGTGGCCAGATGCCTTGTTCACCTGCAGCTATAAATACTTGTACTTCTTGCCTTGGAATTTGCATTTAGGGTCCCCACTTGCTTTTTAGTAATAATAAGAGCTTCTCTCTTCCTGAAAATTACAGCACAGAACTGGATATAGGCAATAGAGTTGTGAAATAATGTTGGATATACCCAATGCTAGAAAAGGCATTTTATCCTATAATCTCTTTTTGATCTCTTCTTCAACTTCATCACTGTCTCTGGAATGAGAAATTCTGAAATTGTTGATTCTTTTCCTGGTGTATCCCCAGGTTCTGCTGTTAGTGCTACTACATCATGCATATATTCTCAATAGGCCTCCACTTCAATGTCACAGACCATTTCTGCAATAGCCCTAATTTGTCTTCGGTTAGAAAATTTCCCCTGAATTTTTATTGGCTCTGTTGATCCAAAATTTGATTTGAGACATTATTTTGAAATTGTTTGGAAGGGAATGTTTGGAGAGTTCAACTTGATTGTTGCTGGTATTCCACCACCCTGATTCTATCCCATTATGGAGATACTCTAATGGTTTTTAGCCATTTTTTAAAGAATCAATATCTTTATGGTGGGTGACAGAATTGGCCAGAGAAAATGTATGGATCTGGGATATTAGAAGGACCTACTAAGTATATTTTTGTTGAATTCAAGAGAGTATCAATTTGGGAATAGCTTAACAAATCAGGATATATGAATTCAGTGGACCACAAGAAATGATGAAAGTGATGGTTTCAGAGAATAAGGGGAATATTTATATAAATCAGTTAAGAGTTATGTGAGCAGGGAAATTCTTTACATAATAACATTACTAACAAAAATAATTTTTAAAGATCTAAGAATTCTAATCAATTCAATGGTCAACCAAAATTCCTGAGGACTTGTGATAAAGTATACTGTCTACATCCTGACATATAAGTGATCAATTCAAGATATAAAATAAAACAGCCATTTTTAGACCCAGCTGTCTGTTATACTGATTCTCTTTTACTTTGCAGATTTGGGGGTGGTAGAAGAGGGGTGCTAGGGCTAAGACATCCAAAACACAAATAATGAAAAGTTAGGATTATTGATGTATTTTATTTGAAAATTCATGGAAAAGAAAAGAAAGAATATCAGGAAGAAGCAAATATATTATGGACAACTGTAAAAATTGCTTATTAAAAAATTTTCTGCAGACAAGTTAAACCAAGTTGATGGTAACTGACAGGTCTCAAATCTATTAATGAATTTGGTTTGCCTATCTCAAGCTTGTGAAGACTTCTCCCATAAAAATTGGAAGGTGGAAACAATTTGCTCTGGTAGCCATGAAGGTAGCTAAAGCATGTGTGGTGGGTCACTTAAGGTTTGGTCAGACATTACAGATGCCAAATTCATCCATTACAGCCATCCTGACTTTTGTCCTGACTTTGATGATTCTGGAAGAGAGTCTAAGGCTCTTTATGCAACTTTGCAATATTTAAATCAAATTCACATGTATGTTAAGACAATACCTTTGTGATATTATTGATCCTCTTCAAAATGGAGTATGAACAATAACAACAAACAAAATCTAAAATAGAGTAATTCTTCTTAAATAATTGTAGAGGTTGAAAATTAGCTTTATAATTACATTAAATGATAAGTTAGGCAAGGGATTATCTTTTGCCTTTTTTCATATCCTCAAAACTTAGCATAGTGCCTGGCACATAGTAGGTACTTAATAAATGTTTAATGAATTTTTTAATAAGTTCCTTGCTGAATATATTACAATTTTTAAAATTCTGTACTTAGAAGTAACAGTTTTATGTTCAATCCTCTTTTTCTCTTCTACTATGTAGAAAATTATTACTGTGGAAATGATCAGTTTATTTGGTGTTTTTAAGTTTAGCATAAAATTACCATAATACATTTAGAAAGACCTGTCAGAACAAGGCAGTAAAAAAGAAAACAAAACAAAAGCAAAAATGTCCTAATATAGTAAAGAAATTAATAATACTAGTAAAAGAAAGTCTAGAAGAATATTCACCAGAAGGGAGGTAATATTGTAAATATAATGACTATGTGCCCATAGATATAAATAAAACAAAAAACCCAAGTGTGGTTGAGAAGCCTATAAAGCAACGAAAATAAAATATAATTAAATTAAATAAAAATTCGGTTATAAACCATAATTAAGATAACTGATGATGTGGAAGAGATAGTACATCTCAGTAAACCCGTGGACAATAAAAAGAATGGAGAGAGGTTTTCAAGGTAAAATAAAATAAAAATAATCTGAACATGTAGAAGGAAATCCTGACCTGAATCAGGTATTTGGAAGGTGGAAAAATATGGCATAGAGGAAGGAAGTATTATTAAATACTCAGTTTTATTCTAATTAGAATAAAGGTCTTCTTGTGGAAAAGAGAATGAATTTTCTTATATATCCTGATAACCTTCATGAAAGTGTACATACATGCTTGAGAAGTAGAAAGATTTATGCTATGTGCTGCATAAAAGGAAAAAATAATGTGTCCTCAAGAAGTTTAAGATCTATTAGAATGTTGATGTCGATCCTCAAGCTTGGTTAGAGAGGGAAAAATGATAAGCATTGATGATTGGTCGATCTTAGTGAGAGTACTGGGGAAGGTATTTGTTGCCTGATTAACAGTGAAGAGGGCTGCTATTTACCAGTGGCAGCATCCATATATCCAGAAAATAATGAAAAACTCTTAGACCTATAATAGCTGATTACCAGTTTCCACTTCAGAGAATCAGAGAACTTGGAAATCCCTTCAAAACATCTAGGCCAATTCATTCTGAATACCAAGCCTTTTTCTGGTCATCCAGCCTTTTCTTAAAGAACTCCAAATATTGTGAACTCATTACTTCCTAAAAGAGCCCATTCCACTTATGGAAGGTTTTTAGTTTGATTTTCCTATATCAAGTCTAATTCAACATCTTAGCAACTTTGACCCACTACTTTTAGTTCTGCCCCATGAAGCCAAACAGAAAAAGTAATCTAATTCTTTTTGCCACAGTACAACTCTTCAACTAACTTATGAGAGCTCTCTGATCCCCACTTCCCTTTTGCTCAGGCTAAATGTTCCCAGATTTTCCATAATCTACTTATAAAGCGTGAACTTGAAGACATTTGCATTTGAGTTCTTTTCTTTGCCATATTCAGATTATCTATGTCCTTCAACTGTGGCACTCAGAACCAAAGAAAACATTGTACATGTGGTCGCATAAAGACAATGAGAATATCACTTTCTTTATTCCTAAAGTTACACTTCAATATGTCTAGGACATAAGCTTTTGTGACTATCAAATTATACATAACTCAAAGCACATCAAAATAGTTATATATTCAAAAAGTTGTTTAAACATGCTTCGCCATTTTTCACTTGAAACATCAACCCAATTTATACATTTATGCCTTTTCAATTTTATTTTCTTAGGGATATTCCATTGTTCTAGCCTGCCACTTCAAGTGATTTAAATGAAGACAGATGATACAACTAAAAGTAGACTACCTATATTGCCAGGGATAATGAAATTTAAAGTAATAAATAAGATCATATAGGCTTGTGTGTTGTTAGTGTTGCCGATTAAAAATAGGAGGTTTAGAAAATAAAGATTTAGAGAATAAGTAGTAGATTAGAATAGGATGTCTGACCACAGAATTTGGATTTTTGAACTAAATCTGTCTCATCCTTACTTAGAATGATCTTCCTTCTCACTTTTGTCTCTTGATATTTCTGGCTTTTTTTTTAAGACTCAGCAAAAATTCTGTATTCTAGAGCAGTCACTTGAGACTTTAAAATCTTTTTTTTCCTTCCTTCTACTCTATATCTAATGAAAATATATTTATTTATGTCATCCTCTTTAGCATCCAAGCCACATAAAATAATGATATACTTTTTTTGGCCTTTTTTATATTTTTAGGGCTTAGTACAGTGCTTGACATGTTAACTTCTAATATAAATATTTCTGAATAATTGGTTGATCTAATCAAGAGGTGATTAAAATAAAATGAGAGCAAACTAATCAAATGTACCTATCAATAAGATATTGTACAGAATATCAAATACAAAATGGGAATAACTATTGTGGTGGAAAGATCATGATTCCAGTTCACTTACAAGATTTGGGTTTGATCTCCTATTCTTTTTTCTTTCTGTTTTTTTTTTTTAATTTAGAATATTTTAATTTAGGAGGCAGAGTCAAGGCTTGGGAACAGCAATAGTTCAGACCTCTGAAAACCCTTCCTTACCAATCACAAACTAAATGTTCCTAGGGGACTTAATATCAAACCTAACAACAAGACAGAGCCAGTGAACCCTCCTGCTGGACTCAATTCAAAAGGTACCCCCTCCAAAAAGTCAGAATCAGAGAATTCTCAGGTTTAGGAGGAAGGCAGAAGGAAACCAGCCCCTCCTCCCCCAAGTGCTAAGCCTCCAGCGGCAGCAGGAACATCTGGGTTGGCAAAGACCCTTGTCTGGAGGGTGTACCTTGCAGGCAGGGCTATGCCAGGCTCAAAGCATCGAACACAGGAGGTGGGGAAGCAGCTGGAGAGGGAGCAAAGAGCCGGCAGCCTGGTCAGAAAGGCTGATCCCTCCATATATTGATCTAGCCTTCCAGGAGGTTTTGGCCTCAGAGCAAATTAGCCCAATGCAGCTGAACTTAATCTGATCAAAAGTCTTCAGAGCTCAGGGAAGCCAAGACCCCTACCCCCACCTAGAGTGCTAAGCCTCCAGCAGCAGTGGGAAGCTCTGGGCAGGCAAAGGCATTGGTCTAGAGGGTGTACTCTGTGAGCAGGGCTGTGCCAGACTCAGAGCGTTGAACACAGGTGGCAGGGAAGCAGCTGGAGAGGGACCAAAGTGCTGACAGCTTAGTCAGAACAGCTGAGACCCTCCATATTGCTCTAGCCTTCCAGGAAGTTTTGGTCTCAAAGCACATCCAGCCCAACCCAGCTGAACTTAATCCCATCAAAAATCTTCAGAGCTCAGGGAAGCCCAAGTTCCAACATCCCTCCCTCACTGACTGCTGGACTTTAATCCAATCAAAAGACTCCAGAGGACAGGGAAGTTCAAACTCCAACATTCCTCCCCCAGAGACTGCATGGAGAGATCTGACAAAGCTCCAAAAAAAAAAAAAAAAAAAAAAAAAAAAAAAAGAGAGAGAGGAGCAAAAGCACAGACAAATACGGGAAGGAAAGAAGGGGCAAATATGAGCAAACAACAGAAAAAGAAGAAAGAAATTACAATTGACAGCTTCTCCACAGACAATGAACCAGGAACTAATGGAACACAGGAAGAGGCAAGCAATAAAACCAAAATGCCAGCGAATTGGATACAGGCTTTGGAAGAACTCAAAATGCAATTCAAAACACAATTAAGAGAGGTTGAAGACAACTGGGAAAAGAATTTAAAAACCAAGATAAGTCATCTAGAAACAGAAAATAGTGGCTTGAAATCCAGAATCAACCAGCTTGAAAATGACGCAAAGGAGATGAATGATGAGGCAAAGAAGATGAGAGATGAGTTAAAGAGAATGAAAGATGACCTCCAAAGAAAATCAGACCAGAAGGAGAAGGATGACCAAAAAGCCAGGGATGAAATCCAAGCTTTAAACCAGAATACAACAACTAGAATTAAATAACCGCACAAGGCAGCAGGACACTATAAAACAAAACCAAAAGAATGAAAAAATTGAAGAAAATATGAAGCATTTCATTCACAAAACAGAGGGTTTAGAAAATCATTTCAGGAGAGACAATTTAAAAATCATTGGTCTACCAGAAGACCATGACCAAAGAAAAACCCTGGACATAATACTACAGGAAATTATTCAAGAAAATTGCCCCAATATTCTAGAACAAGAGGGAAAAGTGGAGATGGAAAGAATCCACAGGTCACCTCCCTTTCTTTATTCCCAACTGACAACACCCAGGAATGTTATAGCCAAATTTAAGAACTATCAGACCAAAGAAAATATATTACAAACTGCCAAGAAGAAGTCATTCAGATACCATGGAACCACAGTGAGGATAACGCAGGATCTGGCTGCATCCACACTAAAGGACCGAAAGGCATGGAATATGATATTCCAGAAAGCAAGGGAACTAGGTCTACAACCAAGCATCAACTACCCAGCAAAACTGACTATATTCTTACAGGGAAAAGTATGGTCATTCAACAAAATAGAAGAATTCCAAGAATTCGTAAAGAAAAGACCAGACCTGAACAGAAAATTTGATGGACAAGCACAGAAATCAAGAGAATCATCAAAAGGTAATTAAAAAAGAGGGGCAAATAAAGAAAAACAAAACAAAACAAAGCAAAAACCACTTTTTTTTAAAAGAGCCTCAATCAGTTAAAATGATATGTATCCCTATAAGAAAAGAGGTCATTGGTAACTCTAAAAAATGTTTATTTTCAACTGGGCAGAGAGAAGAATTACATTTAGAGAGAATAGTGACAAACTTTATAGGATGAAATGACAAGACATAAATAGGTATATTTATATAGACAATAGGTATAAATGCATATACATGTATATATATGTATGTATATATATACAATTAGAGTTAAAAAAGAGGTTAATACCAAAAGAAATTGGGAAAGAAACATGGGGGTAAATTTGTATGTCACAAATAAGCTCATGGCAGGAAGGGAGAGAACATCAATATACTGGAAGGGCTAAGAGGTTGGATATAGGAAATACTCAACTCTTACGTGCATTGAAATTGACCCAAAGAGGAAAAAACAATCCAATCCATTGGGGCAGAGAATAGATTTGAGCCTTATAGGGGAGTAGAAGAGTAACAAATGGACTGTTGGAGAGGGAAGAAGTAGGAGGGAGGGAGAGGGTGGGGTAGTTTTAGAAAGACTGCAAGGCAAATGGGGGGGGGGAATAAGAAGGGAGGGCCTAGAAAGGGAAGAAAACAAGGGTGGGAATTAGGGGGATTGATTAAAAACAAACATTGGTGTAGAAGGAAATAGTGAAAGAAGAAAAGGTAGGACCAGGAATAGAAATCAAAATACTGGGAAATACACAGCTAGTAAGCATAACTCTGAATGTGAATGGAATGAACTCACCCATAAAAAGCAAGCAAATATTAGAGGAGTTTAAAATCCAAAACCCTACCATATGCTGTCTACAAAAAATACACCTGAGGAAGGTAGATACGTGTAGGGTGAAACTAAGAGGATGGAGCCAAATCTATTGGGCATCAACTGATAAAAAGAAGACAGGAGTCGCAATCATGATATCTGACAAAGCCAAAGTAAAAATAAGTCTAGTTAAAAGAGATAGAGAAGGTCATTACATCCTGATAAAAGGCAGTACAGACAACAAAGAAATATCAGTACTCAACATGTATGCACCAAATGGCATAGCATCCAAATTTCGAAAGGAGAAACTAGTGGAGTTCAAGGATGAAATAGATAGAAAAACTATACTAGTGGGAGACCTGAACCTTCCTCTATCCAAACTAGAAAAATCAAACCAAAATATAAATTAGAAAGAAGTAAGAGAAATGAGTGAAATCTTAGAAAAATTAGAGTTAGTAGATATATGGAGAAAAATAAATTAGAACAAAAAGGAATATACCTTCTTTTCAGCAGCACATGGTACATTAAAAAAAATTGACTATGTGTTAGGGCATAAAAACATTTCAAACAAATGCAAAAAAGAGCAGAAATAATAAATGCAACCTTCTCAGATCACAATGCAATGAAAATAATAATTAGTAAGGATACATGGAGTAGTAAATCAAAAATTAATTGGAAATTAAACAACACGATTCTCCAAAACCAGTTAAAGAACAAATCATTGAAACAATTAATAACTTCATTGAAGAAATTGACAATGATGAGACATCCTTTCAAAACCTATGGGATACAGCCAAAGCAGTACTCAGGGGGAAATTTATATCCTTGAATTCATATATTAACAAATTAGGGAGAGCAGAGGTCAATGAATTGGGCATGCAAATTAAAAAAATTAGAAAGTGAACAAATTAAAATTCCTCAGATGAAGACTCAATTAGAGATCCTAAAAATCAAAGGAGATATTAATAAAATTGAAAGTCAAATAACTATAGATTTAATAAATAAGATTAGAAGCTGGTTCTTTGAAAAAACAAATAAAATAGACAAAATACTGGTCAGTCTAATTAAAAAAAGGAAAGAAGAAAATCAAATTGATAGTATCCAAGATAAAAATGGAGACCTCACCTCTAATGAAGAGGAAATTAAGGCAATCATTAAAATTATTATGCCCAATTATATGGCAACAAATATGGCAATCTAGGTGATATAGATGAATACTTACAAATATATAAATTGCCTAGAATAACAGCAGAAGAAATAGATCACCTAAACAACCCCATATCAGAAAAAGAAATTGAATAAGCCATCAAAGAACTCTCTTAGAAAAAATCCCCAGATCCTAATGGATTCACAAATGAATTCTATCAAACATTCAAAGAACAGCTAACCCCAATGTTGTACAAAGTATTTGACAGGATATGTCAAGAAGGAGTCCTACCAAAATAATTTTATGACACAAATATGATACTGATCCCAAAGCCAGGCAAGTCAAAGACAGAGAAACAAAGCTATAGACCAATCTCCCTAATGAATATAGACGCAAAAATCTTGAATAGGATACTAGCAAAAAGACTCCAGCTAGTCATCACAAGGGTTATTCACTATGACCAGGTAGGATTCATGCCAGGAATGCAAGGATGGTTCAATATTAGGAAAACTGTCAACATAATTCACCATATTAACAAGTAAATCGACAAAAATCACATGATTATCTCAATAGATGCAGAAAAAGCCTTTGATAAAATACAACACCCATTCCTATTGAAAACACTAGAAAGCATAGGAATAGAAGAGCCTTTCCTAAAAATAATAAACAGTATCTATCTAAAACCATCAGCAAACATCATCTGCAACGGGGATAAACTAGGATCCTTCCCAATAAGGTCAGGAGTGAAACAAGGATGCCCATTATTATCTCTATTATTTAACATTGTACTAGAAACACTAGCAGTAGCAATTAGAGAAGAAAAAGAAATTGAAGGCATTAAAAATGGCAATGAGGGCACCAAGTTATCACTCTTTGAGGATGATATGATGGTCTACTTAAAGAATCCTAGAGAATCAACCAAAAAGCTAGTGAAATAATCAACAAGTTAAGCTCAGTTGCAGGATACAAAATAAACCTCCATAAGTCATCAGCTTTTCTATACATCTCAAACCCATTTCAGCAGCAAGAATTACAAAGCGAAATTCCATTTAAAACCACCCTAGACAATGTAAAATACTTAGGAATTTATCTGCCGAGACAAACACAGGAACTATATGAACACAACTACAAAACACTCTCCACACAATTAAAACTAGATCTAAACAATTGGAAAATATCAATTGCTCATGGGTAGGACAAGCTGACATAATAAAAATGATAATCCTACCCAAATTAATTTACTTAGTGCCATACCCATCAAACTTCCAAAAAACTTCTTTACAGAATTAGAAAAAAAAAAAGTAACAAAATTCATTTGGAAGAACAAAAGATCAAGGATATCCAGGGAAATCATGAAAAAAAAAATGCAAAGGAAGGAGGACTTGCAGTCCCAGATCTTAAAGTATACTATAAAGCAGTGGTCAACAAAATAATTTGGTACTGGCTAAGAGACAGAAAGGAGGATCAGTGTAATAGACTTGGAGTGAATGACCTCAGCAAGACAGTCTATGATAAGCCCCATAATCCCAGTTTGGGGGACGAAAACCCACTATTTGATAAAAACTGCTTTGAAAATTTGAAGACAGTATGGGAGAGATTAGGTTTGGATCAATATCTCACACTCTACACCAAGATAAACTCAGAATGGGTGAATGACCTGAACATAAAGAAGGAAACTATAAGTAAATTAGGTGAACACAGAGTAGTATACATGTCACATCTATGGGAAGGGAAAGACCTCCAAACAAAGCAAGAGCTAGAAAAAATCACAAAATATAAAATCAATAATTTTGATTACATCAAATTAAAAAGGTTTTGTACAAACAACACTAATGCATCCAAAATAAGAAGGGAAGCAACAAATTTGGAAATAATCTTCATTATAAAAACCTCTAACAAAGGTCTAATTACTCAAATTTATAAAGAGCTAAAATAATTGTGCAAAAAATCAAGCCATTCTCCAATTGATAAATGGGCAAGGGACATGAATAGGCAATTTTCAGTTAAAGAAATCAAAACTTTTAAAAAGCACATGAAAAAGTGTTCTAAATCTCTTATAATCAGAGACATGCAAATCAAAACGACTCTGAGGTATCATCTCACACCTAGCAGATTGGCTAACATGACAGCAAAGAAAGTAATGAATGAGGGAGGGGATGTGGCAAAGTTGGGATATTAATGCATTGCTGGTGGAGTTGTGAATTGATCCAACCATTCTGGAGGGCAATTTGGAACTATGCCCAAAGGGCGCTAAAAGACTGTCTGCTGGGTTTGTACCCCAAAGAGATAATAAGGAACAAGTCATGTACAAAAATATTCATAGCTGTGCTCTTTGTGGTGGCCAAAAATTGGAAAACGAAGGGATGCCCTTCAATTGGGGAATGGCTGAACAAGTTGTGGTATATGTTGGTGTTGGAATACTATTGTGATCAAAGGAATAATAGAGTTTAGGAATTCCATGGGGGCTGCAACAACCTCCAGGAATTGATGCTGAGTGAGAGGAGAAGAACCAGGAAAACATTCTAAACAGAGTCTGATACACTGTGGTACAATTGAATGTAATGGACGTCTCCATTAGTGGCAATGCAGTGACCCTGAAGAACTTCCTAGGAGAAAAACCACTATCCGCATTCAGAGGAAACACTGTGGGAGTAAAAACACCAAAGGAAAAGAACTGCTTGAATACATGGATTGAAGAGATTCGGTTAAGGATGTAGACTCTAAATGAACATCCTAGTGCAAACCCCTACAACATGGAAATAGGTTCTGATCAAGGACAGAAGTAATACCCAATGAAATTGTACAGTGCTGTGGGAAGGGTTGGTGGAGGGGAGGGACGGAGGGAGGGAAATAATGTGATTTTTGTAACCAACGAATAATGTTCTAAATTGATTAAATAAACTAATTCAAATGGAACAAAAAAAAGGAAAAAAATTAATTTAGAATATTTTTCCATGGTTATATGATTCATGATTTTTCCATCCCTTCTCCCAGAGCTGATGCAGCAATTCCACTGGGTAATACATGTATCATTCTTCAAAACCTATTTCCGTGTTATTCATATTTGCAGTAGAGTGAACTTTTAACATCAAAAATCCCCAATCATATCCCCATTGAACCATGTGATCGATCATATGTTTTTCTTCTATATTTCTACTCTTACAGTTCTTTCTCTGGATGTGGATAATGTTCTTTCTCCTAAATTCCTCTGGATTTTGCTGGATCATTGCATTGCTTCTAGTAGAGAAGCTCATTACATTTGATTGTACCACAGTGTATGAGTCTCTGTGTACAATTTTCTCCTGTTTTGTTTTTTTTTTTTCCTTTTGCTCTGCATCAATTCCTGGAGGTCTTTCCAGTTCACGTGGAATTCCTCCAGGTCATTATTCCTTTCAGCACAATAGTATTCCATCACCCTAAGATACCACAATTTGTTCAGCCATTCCCCAATCAATAGAAACCCCCTCGCTTTCCAATTTATCGCCACCACAAAAAGCATGGCTATAAATATTTTTTACAAGTCTTTTTCCTTGTTTTCTCTTTGGGGTACAAACCAGCAGTGGTATGGCTGGATCAAAGAACTTGATCTGCTTTTCTTAAGAGACTGGAAATAGGAACAATGCATAGAAGTGACAAGGAAATGATTTAGGCTTCATATGAGAGAAAAATTCCATGTTAGAAGGACTATATTGGAAAGGAATCATTTTAAAACAAGAGAATCAAGACTTCTTTGGAGTGTGGCACAGGGGAGTCTTATTCAAGTGTGTGCTGAATTAGATTACTTCTAACCCTAGATTTTCTCTATTGTAGTAGAAATGAATTGAGAAAAGAATTCAACAAAATACAGTTTTTTATGATTCTTGGATAGAGAAAGTATTCATTAGGTAAAAATGTTAGCATTCTTTTTGCTGTTTGCCTGGACATAATGGATTTGCAATCAAGTACTCTGATTGAGATGCAATGCATAATATTAGAAAGAATGGTGACTCTGAAGGGAAATGATTGGCATTCATAAGCTGTCTCAGATAGTTGTTTTTTTTTTTTTTGACAGTGGGTAATACATTTACTTTCCTCTTTCTCTGTTTCTTATCCATAAAATGAAGGATTTGAATTGCATGGCTTCTGAGGTTCCATCCTGATAAAAATCAAAGATTCCATAATTTTTTGAGAAGTAAGAGGTTTAAAATGTATGGAGTCACTGTGCCTTAGTCCAGGCCTCTCCTCTGGTAACCTCTTCTGTGCTGCTGTGTGTTCTGTGAGCACCCAGCACCACTCTCCTCCTTTTAATGACTCCCTGAATGAAGCAGAAAAGACAAGAACCCAAAGAAACATTAAGGAATTATTTATTGGACAAAGCAAATGACAGTCTTCTACAAGATGAACACTCAAGATGATTCAGCCATCTGCAGCTGGTTCTCTGGTTGGCAGTGTAATTGAGTCAAACTCTATGAAGGTCTTATCCAAAAGGAAAGTTTGGAATGACTAACTAATATCCAAGTCTTCTAATGCTGATGTTACTGTAGAGGCAGAGCAAAGTGAAAATGAAAACCATGCAGATTCTCTGAAGAAGCTTTTGATCTCATGATTAAAGAAAACCCTTCTTCTCAATACTAGAAAGAAGTGGCAGAAAAACAGAGGAAGATTCTTTATGAAGTACTACAAAAAATGAGAAACTACATAAATAAATTGAACAGAAGAACAATGAAATTACCCAACTAAAAGAATAAAATAAGGAACTGGAAGAACTAGCAGGATCTGTACAATATATGACAGATATAATAGAACGGCTAACTGGGCAGTCTGTAGAAAGCTTTGAATTACAGGACAAGCTAGCATCTGAAGATTCAGATTCTGGAAGGGAAGAAGTAGACAAAGATTCTGAAGAAAATAGCCAGATCTACATGTAATGAACACAATTACCTACAAATGAATGACCTTATAAATAAACATTTTATATTTGACTGTTGGGAAATAACACTGCCCAAGTTTACTTTCATAATCTTTGGATTACTTTTCTAATTGGTGAAACCTTGAACACTTGGTTCTTTTTTTCCCTTTCAGCTTGAGTCTTACTGGCAGAGAATTAATTGTATTCTGCATTATATTTTATTATATTATTTATTTATAATTATAAAATATAAATATATTAATTATATTATATATCTGTATTATAGATTGCTTTTGGACATTTGTTTTGAAATACAAATAATATGTATTTTTTATCTTGATGATACTTTATGTAAATGGAATCTTTTCTATTGAGTCTGACATGACATATATTTGGTAAATAAACTTCAATCTCCCATCAATTAAAAAAACATATGGATTCTCCAGAAAAAAACTAGATACCTTTTTTTCCTATTTTCAGACAAAGAAGCATAGGGAAAAGAAGAAAAGTTTATCAATAAATCATTTTTTAAAATTATAGTAAATAAAGTAGTTCAGCACAGACAAAAATGATAGCTTTGAAAATAACATTTTAAATTAATTATTGTGAAGATGGGATTGACTCTCCCCTTGCCTATTTTTGAATTAATAAACCAAAGTTTGAACACCCCTACTTGGCATTAGGTGGGGGAGTGGGAGTTCACAAGTCACTTAGAGAATTCCACCCCTTCAACTCAGTCAGAAACTTGTGAATCCTTTGATAAGAGTTTATACTCTCATAGGACAAGAGATGGCACCTACAAACACTTACCTCCTTCCCTGCCCCCCCCCACCCCCAGGTAGTACTAAGAAGATTTAAAGACTGCAAATGGTCCCCATAAAGTGGAGGAAGGGGCAGGAAATGATATTAAAAAAAGGACTATAAGATGATAAACTTCCTGTGCAAGAGTCTTTGTCTGAATTTTCAGGTTGAAGGAACTTGGCTCTTGGTCTGTGTCTGGTAAAACTGCTCCTGGATCTTCTCCCTTTGGATCTTCTCCTGGTGAGTGAAAAGTTGACCTTCCTTTCCTGGCTTCTGGAAAGATTAGTTCTGGAGAGGCCTCCCCCTCTTAGAGGAGGCTGAGTGGGTTGAACCCTTATTTAATTCACCATCAAGTCCTTTGGCTGAGTGGTTAATGAGCAATGTTTGAGGACCAGAGTAACATTTAGGGTGATAAGCTAGACTTCTTACTCTACCCTCTTTCACATTTCTCTACTTTCACTCGTTCCACCTCTTTGTAAATAAAGTTACTGGAAGTCATTTTGACCTGAGCTGTCTTAATTTTAAAATCAATGACCACAGTATTATCTTAAAATTCTCATTTATTTAGTCCAACATCATAAAATTTAATTCCTTACATTATGTACTATTTAAAGCCACAAGTTGTACATATTAGACTTGCAATTTCATATGCAATCTTCCTTTACACAAAAGTATGTGAAAATATTAATACTGTGTTTGTGATGTACAAAATATAAATTTTTCCTCTAAAAATGTGAAATATTGTGTAGCCTTGGCAAGAGATAGTTGATAACTAAGTGAGTATCAATTTGAACAGTGGAAGCAGTGAAGAATTTTGCCAAGCTTATGATGCTAGTTAAGTTGAATAGTGGTTTCAAGGAGGCTATGGAAGATCCTCATGTCAGCTAATTAGAATGGAGGGGAAAAGTAATAAGGAGTTACCACCTGCAAGGTAAACTTTACCTTACCCCTTAGGTTTTTCTCTATAACAGATTCCATTCATTTTGGAAATGAGTGCTTTGAGTGTGTAAAGATCAAAATTTTGGGAAACGGAGACAGGTAGAAATTAGTTTCTCTCTGCAAGGAGTATTATATTTTAAGAGGTTTATTGAATATTAAAATATAAAGAAAATACAAGTAAGAAAGGCATGTGCCATGTGGGCCGAGAGGCCCAATTCAATTTCACTCACATCATGAGAGACACATCTGCTCCGAAGATGAAGTAGGAAAAGAGAGACCTCAGTAGGAGAACTCCTTTAAATAATAATTTGTGATCTGGCCCAGGTGGAAATCTCAATGAGAAATGAGGGCATTCTGGGAGCTAGCAAGGACTCCTGGGGTTTGAAGTCCAGAGTTCAGGTCTCCATTTTTACAAGTGTTTCTAATGTTTCCTTTTCTGTTCTAATTAAATACCTTTACTGATACTATAATATTGTTTGCTTGGCCTTCTTTTATCAGAGTAATAACTGAGAAGATAGTCTTATGTTAACAATTTTGATGAGAAAAAAAGAGCACGTCAACAAAAAAAGACACATAAGGTTCAAAAATAAGAACAGCAAGATTTATGTCCTATATTGAATGGTTAGTTCACATTTAGTCAAATCTTTGAATGACCACCCTGAAAGGGAGAGCTGAATCATGGAAAGGAAAAAAAAAACTGTCCTTAAGGTGCTGTATTGAAGATGGCAACCATGAATACGAATGGATTTTGTATTTAGGTTTGATAATGCAGAAATACTTGCTATTTATTAATTAAATCATAAGTTCCAGAGAAGGTCAAATACCAAAAAGGGCAAACACCAAATGAATATTTCCCATAAGAAATAGTGTAAATTGAATTAATTCATTACAGACACCAAGAAAAACAAGATTTTATAAGGCATCATAGACATTAGTATAGTTGTATTTTGCTAAACAAACATTAATAATATAGACAAAAACAATAACTAGATTAATTGTTAATTATATACTAAATAATTAAAATAAATTAATCTAATTTTACCTGTACTGGGAAGAGTTCATGGCCTAAAGTATGGGAGGGAGGATAAATGTTATTTTCTATAAGAGGAGTCTCCTTCCATATATGTATCTGAGGGCAACTGCCTTTCTGGAGTTCTTTCTCTTTCTCTTTTCTGTACCTTCTGTATCATTGAACCCTGCTTAAGATTCACCAAGTGTAAACTTCACAGGAAACCTATCCAATGATATTTGTTTTTAATCTACATTTCAAAATTTCTCTAAAGTAAGAACTGGCCTGGTCATTTAACAAATTTACAATTCTGCTTGTTAAAGCTTTATCAGGGTGATAGTTTTCAACAAAGTTTTGTACTTGCACCCATTTTGCACACATTTCCTTGATTAATGATGTAGGGGAATCCTCCTTTGCCTCCTCCCCATCTAAAGAAAACTCTCTCACCACTGACTGTTGCTGCTCCCTCTGAAGTTCCTGTGGCTCCTTAGTATCCAGCTCTTCTTTATGCTTTCTAACTAACACATGATTCTTTGTTTCTGCTGGAGTGGGCATATGCTTCCTGAGATCAAAATGCCAAGAAGTTCTACCAAGCAAATGATGAATACTAGGACAATTTTTTTCTCATCAAAATTAGTTGAATACCAAATTTGACAAATTCCAAAACTTTTGAGAACCAAGTTTCAAATTATAGTACAATCTTCAGGTAACAGAAAAACATATTGAACATAAACTTTTTGACTTGCAGTGTATGCCAGTTAACTGTGATTTTGGTTTGTATTGTTCTTACATAAGTGTACAAAGATTAGTCAGTAAATGATTCATCAGTTTATATAGTACCTTGACCATACTTAGATAAATAGTTAATGTGGTAGAAAGAACACTAAAGAAAGACTCAACAAGACTCAGTTCTAGTCCAAATAGAATTCTTATGATATAGAGCAAATAATAAACTCTCTGATATGTATAATTTATTAATCCATATTATATCCAGTATCAGATACAAAATAATATATGTTTATATTTTAAGAAGTTTAATGAATTTATTTTCACTTACATGTAGAAACAACTTTTGACAATTGTTTTATGATGTTTTAGGATTCAGATTTACCTCCTTCTTCCCTTATCCTCCCATCCCTCAAAGGTGGTAAATAGTCTGATATAAATTACATTCATGCTTTCATGCAATACATATTTCCATGTTGTTCATAGCATGATAGAAGACACATATTACATATACAATGAATATCTCAAAAAGGAAATAAAGTGGACATTGGCATGCTTTGATCTGCATTCAGACCCCTATAGTTCTTTATTTGGCTGTGGATAGCATTTTCATCAGGAATTATTTGTTGTCATGGATATGTACTTCACTGATAATGGTTTAGTCCTTCACAATTCATCATCAATAATATTTCTGTCATTGTATACATTATTCTCCTGGTTCTGCTAACTTTACTTTTTATTAGTTAATTTAAAATTTTACAGGTTTTTCTTAACTCATCTTGTTGATAATTTCTTTTGGCACAATATTATTCCATTAAAAGCATTCCATTCTATTAAAACCATAAACCACAACTCATTCATTTATCCCCCAAGTGATGGAGAATCCACCAGTTTTCAGTTCTTTGCCATTAGAAAGAATGGCTAAAATGTTTTGGTTCAGGTAATTATTTTCCCTTTATTTCTGATTTCTTTGGGATACAAACCCAGCAATGGTATTGTTGATCCAAAGGGAATGCATGATTCTATGGCCCCCTGAGCCTGGTTCCATATTATTCTCCAGAATGACTGCACCAGTTCATAGTTTCAACTACTGTGCACCTGTGCCCCAACCTTCCCATATCCCCTCCAATATCCATCATTTTCCTTTTTTGGTCATGTTAGCCAATCTGATAGGTATGAGGTGGTATCTCAGTTATTTCAATTTGCATTTCTCTAATCAATCATGATTCAGAACTTCTTTACTTAATGCAATGAATAGTTTTAATTTCTTCCTCTGAGGACTTCCTATTCTTATCCCTTGACTATTTCTCAGTTGGAGAATGCGTTGAATTCTTACAAATTTGATTCAGTTTTCCATACATTTGAAAATTAAGTCTCTCTTCTGTGAAGATGGGATTAACACTCCCCTGCCAATTTTTAGACTTAATCACCAAAAGTGTATACATCTCATTTATCCTTAAGTGGGAGAGGTCTGTGCCCCATGTGAGGGAAAGCAGACTGCCTCTTGGGCAATCCTAAGCAAAACTATAGCTATAATTGGTCCATGTAAAAGTGGAAGGAAGGCACAGGAAGTTATAAAAGGAATGGTCTTTAAAAATGCCAAGAACTTCCTGGGAGGGGTCTTGCGCCTTCAACTTGACCCTGAAGATCTGGCTGAGGACTGCTTTGATTTTCAACTACTTCGATTTTCTATTAGAACTACCACGTGTGTGAGTGTAAAAAAGCTGACTCCTTTCCTTAGCTTATTCTGGAGGTACTAGCCTTGGAAGGGGGCTTGTGGATAAAACCCTTGTTTAATTTACCTATGGGCACCCTTTGCTGGGGTCTCTTATACCCTGCCTAATTCTGACCAGGCAGTAGTAAATATCTACTCTCTCTGATTTTTGTACCTTCACTATTTCTCCCTTTGTAATTATATTACCATAAAAAATAATTTGGGATTGAGTAATAATTCCTGGTGGCTACCACACTCTTAAATATCTTATCCAGCTATTTTTATTTTTACCCCTCACATTCTGGCCCTTATATTCTGTAAGTGCCCTATGCCCTAGAGGATGGCATAGAGTGGGTAACAGAGGTAGATGTAACTCTTAAAGGATCTCAGGGTGGGTTGTGAAATTAGAATCTGTTAACGTAAAAACTATGATTTCCAGCATAACTACACTTCAGAGACATTATCCATATCATTTTTTGCAATATTCTCTATGTCCCAATTGGTCATAAATTCTTCCCTTATCCACAAGTCCAACAGATAAAAAACAACAACAACAACTTTTCCATGTTCCCCCAAATTTGTTTATGATGTTACCCTTTGTTTCTAAATAAAGTATCTATTTAATTTCTTCTTCATTGGTTGTGATTCTGCCTTTCTCCTTTTTGATACTGGTAATTTAGTTTTCTTTCTTTTTTAAAATCAAGTTAACTAATAATATCTTATTTATTAGTTCATTTTTAAGAAAAAATCACTTTTGGATTTTAAGCCTTTCATAACCTGAATAGTTTCTTACCTTTCCTGGTTCCTTTTACTTTTACTCTCTTCTATTATATTCTGTAATACAGGGACAGATTCCTATTAACCTTCCTCCCCTCCCACCCCCCAGTTCTGTATTTTTCACTAGCTACTCTATATTCCTAGAATCTTCACCTTCCTTATCTGCAGTTCCTGGCTTTTCTAGATTTCTTAAGGCCTAGCTAAAATTCCATCTTCTGTAAGAAGCCTTTATTAGCCCTACATAATTTTAATGCCTTCCTTATGAGATTAAGCATCTAGGTGGTACAGTGGTTACAGTGCAGAACTTGGAGTCAAGAAGGAATAGATTCAAATTCAGGCTTATCAACTTAGTTGTATTGGAACCCTTTGTAAGTTGCTTAATCACTCTGTACTTTTGTTTGTACTTTCTCACCTATAAAGTGGAAATAATAATCATATTTTCCTCATAATATTGTCTTAAGGATCACATGAGATACATGTAAAGTGCTTTTCAAACTTTAAAATAATATATATAATACATATAAGATATATGCATATATCTATTTAAATATTTATTAACTACAATTATATATGTATATATATTTACATATATATATGGACAAAGTTATTTATATTGTCTCCCTATTAAACTATGAGCTTCTAGAGATCAGACTTTGGTTTGTGACTATTCTTTTTCTTTCTATTTCTAGAACTAATCACAATGATTAGGCCAAAGTCAGGGTTTAATAAATGACTACTGATAAACTGAAAGTTGACTATTTTGATAAGATATTCTTTAAGATTTCTTCTGTTTCTACTGTCCTATAATGTTAATAAATTATTTTGATTAAGATAAAATGATTTTGATGATAACAATGATAATGATTATTATATTATGGGTGTAAAAATGTCAATGACTATAAAAATAATGTCTCAATGAATTGATTATTGATTATAAACTGATTAGATACACTGATTGCTATGCTTACAAAGTATCTTCAGTTTATATAAGTGAAGTGAAGCTCATAAATGAACTTCTCTTCAAGGTCAAGTGGAGGACACTAAGGAGGCTCTTGTTATACAAAAATAAACTATTTATTGAGAATATAAGGATACAAAGGAATTTCTAACTTTAAGGGATTCTAACTCCACCCAAATAAAACTCCCTGGTTCCTGAAGGAACTGCTCCTCCTGTTTCCACAGACTACACTGATCCTTCCTGATATGACTAATCCAAATTTTCTCTATTCTACAATAAACTAATACTATAATCCTTCTAGGAACTATATAAGTCTTAACTTTTTCTCCAAGTTATAAAAATAACAAAAGCTATCTGGCTGAGCCTCAGCAAGAACCAGGTTAGGACTCTGAGCCTTAGATGACTCAGAGTCCAAACCAAAGACCAGGTTGTTCTTTGGTCTTCTCAGAGATAAAACAATTTATGAAACATCTATAGACAGTCACTAGTGTTTCCCAAGTTGGAAAAGGAAATCACTTAGCTACTTCAGGTTTTTTTTTTCCCTCTTTTACTTCTGCCTCAAAAAGTGAGGTGAGAGAGAAAAGATGTCACCTGCTCCCATCACTCAGAGAGAGAGTAACTGCCAACTAACTCAGAGCAACAGCCACACCCAGAGTGAGTAACTGCCACAGAAAAATCATTACACCTGCCCCACATCCTGTCAACATTTGAAACTGACACTGTCTCAGATCAATAACTCCAATTCTTTCTCAAGCTAGTTTCTTCACTTCTTATCTCTAAATTAATGTAACAAGACAATTTCTAATATCATCCTTAGAGGGGGAATACCTAGGGGAAACTGAAGAATTTCACTATAGTGAAGCCAGTTAATAATAATAAATGGCTATTTAAAGATGATCTTGAATGTCTTTATCATGCACTATAACATCTCAAGGAAAATAGAGTTCCTTAATTACTTCATGTGTGACCTTTTATTTTTTAATATTATAATTAAATGAAAATGATCAGACAGACCATCATTCATTATTGGCAAACATATATAAAAATCAATATAGTGGAGAGAAGACAGGGCATTATATGATCTTCTACAATATCTCCTCAATCTGTTCCTGATTGCCTATATATACTTTTCCTTTAGTTTCCCCTTTGTAAAAATAAAATATGATGAGCTATAAAAATAAAATATTTAGATGGAAAAACTGTTCCAATATAGGTTCAAAACTGTTTAACTCACCAATCAGGTTCAAACTGTTCAGATACTTTTGATAGAGGTAATCAAAAGTATCCTCAGTGATGAAGTGAAGCTCAAATATGAACTTCCCTTCAGGACCAGGTGCAAGGACACTAAAGATACTCTTATTATAAACATAAAATGTCTATTGAAATATATTAAGATAAATAAAGGATTTGGAATTATAAGGGATTCTGAATCCACCCAAATAAACTCCCAGGTTCTGCAATTGCTTCTCCTGTGTTTCACAGACTACACTAATCCTCCCTGGTCTGACTAACCCAAATATATACTATCAAAGTAAAACTACCTTATAAATCTTAACTTTGCCTTCAAATTATGAAATAGAAAAGTCTAGCTGGTTGAGTCTCAACAAGAATCCAGTTAGGACTCTGTGTCTGTTCAGATTCAGAGTCCAAACCAAAGACCAGATCTTTCTTTGGTTTTCTCAGATATAAACGAATCTATAAAACCCACCATATATAGTCAATAGTGTTTCCCAAGTTGGGAAAGGAAAACACTGAGCTACTTCAGATCTTTCCCTCAGACAGAGATAGAGGCAAAGATGTTACCTCCTCCAGCCCTGAGAGAGAGTCCCTGAGAGTGTGTCTCTGCCAACTGCCTGAGAGAGTAATTGACATATAAAAATGGTTATAACTGTCACTAGTTGAAATTAACATGCTCTCTCAGCTCTGCTTCAAAATCCAGTTCTTTTCTCAAGCAGCCACTTTACTCCTTATCTCTAAACTAATAAAACAATACTTATCTTCTAATATCACCCTTACACATTCCGCTATTTGCCTTAAAATACACTACATCTATCTGAATTTGACATTAGAAGTTATTAAAACAATTCTGACTTGGTTGACTGAAATTTGTTTATTCTAAAACCCTTCCCTTCATAGAGAGTAAAATTGTTTGTTTTAGTTTAAATTAATTAGCTGAAGAGTAATGCTTAAGAAGGTTCCTCCAAACTCAAGTAAATCATGACTCCATGATTCTTTACAACTATTCCCAAATACGATTGATCAAATCAGAAATCTCATTTATAGATGATGATTCTTCTGCTAAATCATTTTTTGTCTATAAATTAAAGTGGGTCTTTAGGGGTATACCAATCCTTTCTGCCTTACCTTGAGTTACTCATTATGCTTGGATTATGTGTGAAATTAACATAAAAATATAACTCCTAGTTGGCACAAGCATATTAAGGTAGGATACAGAGAGACAGGGTAGTTTCTAAATTCCAGAATGGACTAGTAGAAGCCCCCCTGCATGACCTCTGACCCAGTGGCAAAGCATGATCACATGCCTAGAAATCAGAACACATGCCCCAGACTTTCCAATCAAAAACCAACTAGGTGTAATTTCATAAGAGATATGATTCAGGACAAGTGAGAACTGTCTTTTTAGCTCTGGTCCCTTCCTGAACTGAAGCCCACTCCTTGGCTAGCCTTAGTTAATCTGGCCAGACCATGTGGTTAGCTGGGGCTCCATGTTGCCACTGGTAAACTGACCAGGGCAGGTTGGAAATCTAGGATATGATGAAGCAGCAGCATGCCTAGGAAACTATGGTAGTTAGAAAGATCTGATATTATCTTTCTTTCTTCCTGTATTTCTCTTTACTAATAAATACTTACAAGTTTAGTATAAAATCTCCATAGATTAATTTTTAATTATAAAAATTAGATCACTTTTAACTTTTAAGTACTCAAGTATTTTCAAATCTAAATTTATGAATGAGGTTGTAAATTATGAAACAATATTTCTTTTTGAGTTCTCTTGTCTTCTGATGCACTAGTTTATTGTTATTGTTCCTCTTTCTATAGGTCATGCATCAGTAGTGTTGCCTGTCTTATAAGTTGCTAGAGGTCAAATAACTGTGCCTCTAGGTCTTATTGTACAACATTACATCAAATTAAATGATTAATAAAATATTTTTGATGATGGCAGTGATGATGATATATACTTCTGGGTTCTATTTCTTACTACCCTCACTGATTAGTGACTGGTGTAAAACCATATATCTCTGAGCATTATATCACAATTTCCAAAATGATGGTAATGACACATATAATAGTTCTTAAATGAGGTACAAGAGGTTTATACACTTTATGTAATCCCAAAAAATAAAAAAAGGCTCTATTATACATAAAGTATGTTCAAAATTTTTCAGAAGAAATGTTTATGCAGATTTAGTTGAATGAAACATAAAGGCAGTTATTGCAATAATAATAAGAGATTTACATGTATACCAAATAGAAATTCACTAAGATTGTCCATGTGCTTAGAAAAATATTCATTATCATAAGGTTTTTTTTGTTTGTTTGTTTCATGTTAAATGATGACTCAGATTTCCCCATTATTATTCTAAAAGCAACCAGTCAGGAAAATGGTTGGGAAAAGGACCAAATTGACAAAACTATTCAGTTTTTGTAGATAGCCATAAATGGAAGACAAATATACAGATTGAATGGGAAATCTACATATTATAAAATGAAGGAGGAATGCGAAAGGGGGAATTAATATAATAATAACTAACATTTATTGATTGCAAAGAGTTTTACATGTGTTATCTCATTTGATCCTGTGAGATAGGTGCTAAAATTATCCCCATTTTATTGATCAGGAAATTGAGACTGAGAAAGTTCAAATGACTTGCCTAGGGTCAAAGCAATAGTGTCTGAGGCAGGATTTTGACTCTTCTTCCAGAATCTTAAAAAAAAAAAAAGATTACTATTACGTTAAAAAAAATTTTTTTTGGACTAAATGTCAACATATTTTTTAAAAATTCATTTTTTAATATTTTACAATCCATATTATCTTGCTCCTTCCCACCCCTGCTCCATTTCCAAGAAGAAAGGTAATATGAAATAGGTGGTAAATATATTATAATATAAATACATATTTCCATGTTTGTCATATTTTGAGAAAAGACTCATATTGCTTATATTGGGAAAAGTTCATGGAGGAAATAAAGCAAAGAATGGTATGTTTCAATTTATATTCAGGCTCTGTCTGTTCCTTCTACAGTGGGAGATATCCTTTTTATGCCCTAAATTTTGGAATTGTCCTGAATCTTTGCCATTCATAGTTGGTTATCATATACTATTGCTATTAATATGTATAATGCTCTCCTTGTTCTGCTCACTTCATTTTGCATCTCTTCACATAAGTCTTTCCTGTTTTTTCCATTTTTTGGTGATCATTTTGTTTGTCATGTGTTAGTACACAACAGAATTCAATTACAAGCATATACTACAACTTGTACAGCCATTCCCAATAATGCATGTCTCTTCAATTTCCAGTTCTTTGCCAAAACAAAAAGAACTGCTATAAATATTTTTGTTTTCTGACTCCATTTAGTGAAGCTTCCTGTTTAAATTTACTATGGTACCTAGCTACCTCTCTATTAAATACGCATTTCAGATATAAGGGATCACAAATTAAGCAAGTACCTCATTTCATTTGCTTTGTACCATATTAGTTTAGAACTTCAGATTACTTACTATTTGGGCAATTCAAAAAGTCATATTCTAATAATATCTATTAAGAGCCTACTATATGCATAGCACTATATTAAGCACTAAAGGAGATACCAAAATAATTAATATATTTTTGCTTTTGCCCCTAATATTGTCACTCAACCTTTCATGCTCCTGGCATATCTTTCAGAGCAGTCTCCTGTTCCTCTTCCTTTCCAAATAAGGTCAAAATATCTTTGCTCATTGTACAACGCCATCCATAAATTGAGCTCAGCTTACTTTTCTAGTCATCTCTCATTATTTTCCTACACATAGATTATGATCCAGCCAAACAGAGCAAATTGTCAATTCAAAAACTCACTTTAGTTATCTTTCTGTTAATCACTTGTGCTATTTAGTTCAATATGAACTCCTCTCTTTCCGGTTTTTAGCTGAAATAATTTAACTCCTATTTTAGAGTCCATCTTACTTATGCATTACTTAAATGAATATTGATTAGCCAAAGAATTCTCTAAGTAATATCCACAGATATTTAAAACATATTCAGCATAACTGACTAAAACACATAACATTGTTATTTACATTGAAGACAAAGGTCTTTTTCTTTATTATGTAAAGTCAGAGGTGAAATCTAGAGAAAGGTAATGATGCCTCATCATTCCTATTTGATTCATGTGATGACTTCCCTTCAGAACTTTCAAAACCTCAAAAACTTAGTTTTTTAGTGTCTTCTCAAGACACTTTACTACTCTTCTTTCCTCTCATTCTATAAATATCTAAATCCCTCAAACAAGAAAAGCTGTTTCCTTTCTTGTCCCTACTTTTCCAGTGCTCTTTAAAAAAGACCAATTACTTAAAAGATTGAAAAAGAAAGATACGCTGATGTTATTGAAGAGAAATATTTATTAAGAAAAAGCTTCATAGAAAATGAATGACAGAAGAATATAAAATAATCAGATGACAAGACAAAATGTGTAGTTTAATAGGGTACTTCTTATAGTCTTAGGAACCAGTCAATGAATCAACCAATGAATTATGCTTCCTTGTTCCTTAATTCCTATCTGACTTCTTTCTGATGACTCTTGTCCTTGAAGTTATTTCAGTTGCTCTATGTGTAAACTGACTGGCAAGATATGTGGTTTCTTGATCTTCATTACTCTGATTTCCCTCAGCTTTGAGAATGAGAACCAAGAGATTGGGGAAGGCTCCTCTCTCCTTTATTCCTGACAAGTGTAGCCATTCCACTAAATAGCTAACTGGAGACCCCCTAATTAGAGATCACAGATGTCTTCTTTTCTCTCTGGTTCCTAGATAGAAGGGATCTCTTCTTTATAAAGTCCCCAAAGATATAACCCTATTTCTGTCTCTGTGACCTTTCTTTCAGAGTCCAGATGTTCTAGATCTCTGCTCTTGCTATCTTGACTCAATTCATTTTCATAATTTTTGATTATTCTACCTGAAACAAATTCTCTTAGCTGGATTCTTATTCTCCCTTTCCAACCTTCCCTGGGGCTATTGCCTTAGATATTACCACCATTGCTTTCTCTACATTTCTTGTTTATAACATTATTTAAATATTTTCTCATTCATTAGAATGTAAGTTTCTTGAAATCAGGAAATGGTTTTGCCTTTCTTTGTATGTCTAGTTCTGAGAACAGTACAGGAACACATATAAGTGCTTTATTGATTGATCTGTAATTGGTAAGGGATTTCCAGTTTTTAATCACTATCTGAAGTGAAAATTAAACTCTATGGCCAAAGACTAGTATATCAAGCTATATCCTTCTCAAAGCTTAATGCTATTCCTAAAAAGTCCTTTCCTGACAGTTCCTCTTCCTGATATCATGCTTCCTATTGTACTGTGCCTATGTTCTAACACACTGACACAATTAGACTGACAGAAGGAATCCAAATCCTGGATATGCTTTTCTTGCTTTTAGTTATTGGCTTAAACTATCTCCTTTTCAAGGTGTGGAGATAAAACTCTTGTTTACATCTTTACCCAAAATATTATCCAAGGTCCATGCAGTATTCTCCGAAACAGAACAAAACTGTATATAAAACATCTATAGCATCAGACACAGTAACACCCAAATGCTTAGCATAATGCCTGAAATGGAGAAGGTGCTTATTGATAAATACTCGATAGACTGATTAGTTTGTCTATAAATTATAAGTTTGTCTTTAAGATTATTACCCCAAAGTCATCCATATTAAGATTTTCTACTCTATAGCCTTAAAAAAAGTCAACCTGAGAACATTTCTGTGGTTTTTAGGTTAAATGTAATTAAGGCAGATTGACGTAGGAAAAAATAAAATGACTGAAAGAAATTGTCATTAGTCTTAGAGGCAGATGACCCCTTAATAGTTTCTAAGCATTAAATTACTTTTAAAACTTCACTGTGACTATAAGAACATTAAGGACTTTTTATAACTTAGGTGGTGGGGGGGGAGTTATTCATGCAAGGTTACTCAGAATGCATTTAAATGTGGCTTTTTATAAGTAGATTATTTTACTTCATGAGATATGAAACTATGAAAAAATTTTAAAAGACCAATAAATTTCTTTAATGGATGAAACTCCTGCTGCTCTATTGTCTTCCCTTATTAAAAAAAAAAAGTTGAGCTACAGCTCTTCTTTATAATAACTACCATCATCAAATAGAGATATCTGGGAAGGACTCAAAAGGACTAAGAAAGATTCTATCAGCATTAACCCCATTATTTACTCTTAAAGGGGACAACACCATTGATCAAGGAGATTAAATTTAAGTAAATTAATTTAGACATAAAAATCCCAATTATAAAACAAAACAGGAAAACCTCATGTCCGATAAGGTGAGAGCTAAATTTTGTCCTCTACTTTGGTTCTGCTTTTGTTCTTCCTTGGAGGTAGTCATTGAAATGTTTCATAGTTCAGGGTACCCACTTTAACCCATATTCTTATATGCCCCCAACTATAATAAAGTTCCAGATCAACCTAAGGATCTTTAAAGGAGGAGAAATATTGAGATTTTTGTTTATATCTTCCTTCTGAGATTATAGATATATAACTGGAGAATATATATATATATATATATATATATATATATATATATATATATATATATATATATATATATATATATATATATATATATATATATATATACCTGGAAAACACCTGGAGTATAGCTATTCCTAGAGAACAGGTTTCATTGATTACAAATCAAGTAACTGGATTAGACTCATTTAAGATAGTCTGTAAGAGAAGCTATCACTTTCTGTTGACCTATAAAAGGAAGTATTTAATAGATGACTCAAGAAATTTCTACTTTTGGTCAAGATGTAAGACTTTCCCTTTTACCACCCTTCATTTTTTGAAGTATAGTCCAGAATAAAGCAATACATAAAGCCCTTCCCCCTCTAATCTACCTTGCATTCATCAAATTATTTAGTCATTCATACTGTAAACATGTGTTTTTGTTGTTCAGTCATTTCAATCATATTCAACTCTTTGTGACCCCATTTGGAGTTTTATTGGCAAGAATACTGGAGTGGCTTGCCATTTTCTTTTCCATCTCATTTTACAGCTGAGGAAACTTGAGGCAAATTTAAATGACTTGCTCAGGATCACACAGACATTAAGTGTCTGAGTCCAGATTTGAACTCAGGAAGATGAGGCTTCCTTATTTCATTCTTGGCACTCTATTCACTGTGCTGCATAGCTGTCCCTATATATGTGTGTCCCCATTTATGTGTCCCTATGTAATAAGTGCCAAATCTTTTCAGGAATCATGCAATGTGTTGGGGATACGAAGACAAAAAAAAAAGAAAAAGGAAAAAAAGAATCAGAACTGACCTCAAGAAGAGTAGAGTAATGAAATAAAACACATATATTGATAAACAAATAGAAAACATGTACAAAGTAATTTGGGCAGGCCTAGAGGAAATTTAGCAATTGTTGGGGAGAGATGGGAATGTAAGACTTGGAAGGACTGATCTTAGGAGTTCCTGACTAGAATATGGCACTGAAGCAAATCTTGAAAACATTTAAGATTGAAATAGATCAAAGTGAGGGGGGAGTAATAATTGGTGGCCTTGAGCAAATAATTTCACAGATCAGAGAACCTTCTTATAAGCCACTAATTGAGTGTCCCACCTTCTAGAGATAGCTACCACACAACGGAATGCCTTTCGGTGCAACCCACATCTTACCAATACCTTTGGAAATGAATAGTGGGCAATGAGACCAAGACAAGCTGCCACTGAATTAAGGAAATATTCCTTAATTCCTATTTCCCAATTCCCTTAATTTTTATTTGCCAAGAATCATATTCATTCCAATGAATTATTAGAATGCCAAATCCTCATCTATTCTGAAAATAGGCCACGAAGGGAGAAGGGATTCTGAAAAATTAGAAGGGACAAAGGAGGATTTTCCCATGAAGTTATAGTTCGGTTGGGAGTTTGGACTATTTTGCACCTCAGGAGTGATTATTTTCCAATTCTCCTCTCCTTATACTGCCTACTCCAGGCTTATATCTTTATTTTTTCCCTTCTGGATTCAAAGTCAGCCTAGTATCTATTCTCTGGAGTATTATCAGTTATTATATAAATAACTTCTCTAATTGGCCAGAGGATCAACCTGAAATAAATCTTGGGAAATCTCTTTGCCCATAGATTATGGTTCTCCTCTTTATCCAACTTAAACTAAAAGCTTACAAAGTTGGAAGACATTACTATTAGTGCACAATCATATGGCATGGGGAAAAACAAAACAAAAAACAACTAAGCCAAGGTATTTGAATAGGAATCCAGGACCATTAGTCTGATTCCCTCTAACCTTCCTAGTTGGTGGAAAGGTGGACTGAAAAAACAGGACTGGGCAGCTTTTACCATGACAGGGAATTTCTCCAGGTCTGTTCTCTGGGAAAACAGGGAGAAGGAAGGAACTGGATTTCCCTCTCACCAATTACTGTAACAGCTGGTTTTGTTTGCTCTTAGCTTCAGTCCACTGCAGCTATCCCACCTGTCTTGTTCTCTGGTCTATATAATCATCCACTCCTTTCTTCCATTTGCCTCCACAAATTGTGCCCTTAAACTTGGCTGAAAACATTGGCTTTAAAATATTCTAATTCTCAAACAAACTGGTTCCCTTGAAACTCTGAAAGCCTTCTAGAACAAAGATTCTCTATGATTTTGTAAAAGTCCTCCAAAGTCTCTTTGTTCTTAGTGGGGTTTGAGAAGAAAGAGAAAAGGAGAGTGTTGAAACTAGTATAACACCTTTATAAAACAGTTTAGTTTCAATATTTGCCTACAAACTCAGCTTCTGTCTTAAACTCATGATAATACAACATGTTAAAAATCTTATTGGTGTTTTCATGTGTGTGTGTTCTATCATCTATTTTCATGGTATTAAATGAATCTAATGGACAGGAGGAGATAAGAAATAATAATGTTAGTACTCAGTGATTGCCAACGGAAAGGACAATAAGTCCAGTGTCTAAGCATAATGTGAAGTTCATTCTAGCTGACTGTAGTATATGTGTGTGTGTGCGTGTGTGTATGTGCAAGTGAGCATATAAATTGGGATTACAGTTAGGAGTGGGATAGGAATAAAATACCAAAGGAATTAGCAAAGTTATTGAAGGGGAAAAAAATCAGAAGATAGGCTATCCAACCATAACTGGGAGGTTAAAGCAGTCAATTTGAAAAAAAAGACTCAAGATAGAAATTTAGATCATAAAAGCTCAGGAAATAAAGAGACTCCTTCACGATGATTTTTGTGAGTGGAAGATCAGGACATCATTGCTGCTTAGGGTGTTAGAGAATACCCCAATAATGTCATTTGGAATTGATTTAATGGTAAAAAGCAGAGAAAGATAATGCCTTCAAAGCAATGATTTTTGAAGGAGAAATTGTCACTTGTGGAAGTATTGCAATAGAATACTAGATGGATGACCATAAAGAAGTGTAGGAGCAAATCTCCTAAAGTTGTGGAAGAATATATCTTTGTATAACTGAACCATGATGATTTCATTCCGGTGATCCCTTTGTAAATGTGTCATGATTGTTTATACATTTCCAAGTGTGGCTTTTAAATTTAATATACAATAACTCGAGTATTATATTAATAAGATTTATTAATAATAGCAAAAGTAAAAAGGAACTAGCTAAAAAGGTGCTAACCCAGCCTGCCTGTAAAAGAAGAGTGCGAGGGAGGTGAAGCCTCAGCATTTATACAAATATGACCACACAACATGGTGGAGATATTAAAAGGAATTTTGGGAAATACTAAGGGACTTCTGAGGGATGAAGTCCAAAGGTTCAAAATCTCCATTGATACACAAGGAAAGAGTTGTCTCTTCTGACTAAGGCACACCCTATGCATGGAAATAAGGGGATTCCAAAATAGCAGAATTATGTCTACTCTTTCTGGTTAGATGAGTGTGTTACACAACAACAACTAATAATAACAGGCATTTTTGTCTCTCTCAGGAGAGATATACATGAAATTCTGGCTATGGAATTGTAGTTAAAGATATATGTAGGGGCTCTTGAGGAAGTATGTTGGACGTAGATCAGCATACTATGCATCTTTTTTTTTTTTTAGTTCTCTAACATGGTGATATGTAATCTTGGCCTGTCTCTGTAACTCTGTGAAAGTCTTTGACTTTCTCCATCCCCATCTCATTTAATATTTAGAAGCTTAATATTGCACTGAGATTTTTGGAATCTTCTGTATTTTGGACTATTTTGTATAGGTGTGGAATTGATAAGAAGGGTCACCTCTACTGATGAGACTTGAGCAGAGGAAGAGAGACTATGGACTGGTACAGAATAGAGAACTTTTTATGGATATTATTTTAGCGAAACGTGAACATTTTGTCCTGAAAGGAAAGGGTAATGAGGATGACTTCAAGAGAGAAATAAATATTTTAACAGCCTTTTTTCCCCTAAAACAACCAATAGGCAATCATTTAAGGAAGAATAAAATGATTGGCATTGAGGAGTTAATACCTAGTTGAGGCAAAATAAGAACTAGGCAGAGCACCTAGTTAACACCATTATGTGACTTCCTTCACTGATGTGCTAAAAAGCCCCAAATAGAAAAAGTGACTGTTAGGTGTAATCCATCTTTACTATTTGAAAGGGAGATGAGACATGATCAGGTGAAGAGGCCATGGATTTGAGGATAAAGGTCAGGGGATGACTGAATTGGTTAACTTAAGGGTCAAAATATTGAAGGGTAAAAAAAATGAAGTCAGAACACAGGTGATGTCCTGGGAAAATCAGGAGAGGGAGAATGAGAGAAAGTTTTAGTGAAATAAAAAATGGGTTTAGGAAAAGAAAGGCACAGGGACAAGTAGGAATCTTTGGTCAGAGACAATTAAAAATTATGGCTTGTGGAGATGGAAAAATTGTGGGTAGTGATATCCAGGCTACATTATAGTGTATAGCTGGGGTGGAATGAAAATGATGGTCATGGAAAATGAGGAGGTTAGCAAGTCTTTTGAAGGGGAATTTTTAATCATTTTCAGTCTTGTCAATTTTTTTGTAACCCCATTTTATTGTTATTGTTTGTTTGTTTGTTTGTTTGTACAAAGATATTGGAGTGGTTTACCATTTCCTTCTCCATCTTATTTTACAGATGAGGAAATCCTGAGACAAAGATTTAAGTAACTTGCAAAGGTCAAAAAACCTTGTGTCTGAGGCCAGTTTTGATCTCAGGAAGATGTCTTCCTGACTCCAGACCCAGTATTCTATCCACAGTGCAAGCTGACTACTTATTTAAGGAGATTCTAACATATAAATGAAACTCTTCCACTATAAATATAGGAGTTGTGGCAAAAGAGAAAAGTCAGTAATCTTCTTGATAAAGAAGGGAAGAGAGAATTTGGGGCTAGTAGGCAATAGCTACTAAAATATAGATGGAAATTGACAGATTATAAATATAAATTGATGAAGGAAAACTAAAAAAAAGATGACTAAATAAAAGGGTTTTTTTAGTTGAAATATATAAAAAGCACAATTTTGAAGTAAAAACATAAAATTCATTGAATTGTTTCTTCCTACTAGCCTGACTATAAAAGTTAAGAGAATTTAGGGGAGTGAGTACACAGAAATACAGAGAGAGAGACAGAGACACAGAAAAAAAGAGGAGAAACTATGATTAGATAAGGGACTTCCTTTATCACCTCAAATCAACACCTTCTCTTCAAATTCTAGGACAAGAATGGAACTCAAGAATTTCTGACCCCAGGAACAATCTTTACCATGCAATTTTCAATCTCTTGAATTAGTAATAGTTCACCTTTAGAGAGTTTACAGAGCTTTTTTTCATAAGATATTCCTTAGAGGTGGGTGGGCTTATTGGTATTATTACCCTTTTCCAGATGAGGAAACCTGGGTTCAGAGGTAGCACTTGACTTCTCAAAGGTCATAGAACTAGGAAAAGGGAGAGAAGGAAAAGAGAGGGGGATCAGGCTAAGGTTTTTCTGATTACAAGTTTGCTGTCCTTTTTCTATGCTATACTGCATCTTCTACTGATTTAAATTCAAAGCCATCAAAATGTGGTTATAGAACTTCTAAATCTTAAATAGAGTCTTTCACTAGAAAACAGAAACTTCAAAGAATTGTCAAATATGAGCCACCCTTGGTTCTGAGATTTTTAGAACTACATTCTTTCAGTTCAAATGTCCTGGCAGCAGGCCAAGAAGTACAGAGTTCTATAGGGAAGTGTTAAATTAAAATAGTGATGTTCTGGAAATGAAAATGAATCTCTGATCTTTAGGCACACCAAATAACTAAATATCATTTTAGTTCTTGATTAGATACTAATGATGTTTAGACTGAATGGGTAGAAAGAAATATCCCTACTAAACCTTCCAGCCCATTAAGAAATATTTTAAATTAGCCAGTTATATTGATTAGGCGGACCAATACTACAGCATCATGTAACACTTTAAATCCATTTTCTGAGCTGGTACATTCTCTCAATATTTACTTCCTAGAATTGTCAAGACTATTGAGAAAATGAAGGTTTGTTAAAGGACTCCTATTAATTCAGTCTGATTACCATTGAATCTTATAATCAGCTTCATATTTTAGCATGAATAACATGCAATTTTGCAGCCTGCGAAATAGCGTTTGGTTCCTACATCTTTATCAACATCAATCCAAGCTGCAAGTTACTTATTAAACAGTACAATTTGGTTTAAATGCCGCTCATAAAATGTGAGTTTCTCATTTCTGTGTTTTAGATAATTTGACTTTCAAACAAACTATCATTTCAACATTGTGGATTTTGTAAATATGAAAAATAAGCAGCTATCATTCTCCAGAGACTTTGCCACTGTTGATTGCTGAAGGATTTTGCAAATGCTGCCTTGTAAAAAGCCAGGGCCCATGGTGTGTACATTAGATTAGTATTCTTTAATGTATAGTCTCTATAGGGGAGAAGGTATTTCAGACTTCTATATGTCTTTAGGAAAGCGTTAGAGACCCTGATTTCCTGTACCTGGCAATCATCATTTTTAAATGGTAGCATTTGTGACAGAATAAACTCCATTAACTTGTTTTATTAGTACTGTGTGCAGTCAGCAGGATCAATGCTGCATTACATGATGAAATGACTAACAGTCTTCATCAGAGCCCAGCAGAATGCCGTCTTCCCTTCCGGAATATATAATTACTGCTCGCATAAACAGGTAAAATTTGGTATTATATTTCACATGCAATCTCTGGAAATTCAAGGGGGTTCTTAAAGTCAGGAATAAAAATAAATTCTTTTGTGTGTGTCTTTCTTTGGCAAAGACTGATTTTTCTTGCTGCTCTTTGAGCATTTTGTTTTTTGTTTTTAATCAAATGAAAGCTACTCTCCTGAGTGGTTAATATGGCGACCAAATAACTTGGAACACCAGAAAGGGCTTCAGATAGAAAAGATTTCCCAACCAGATGCCACCCAAAGCCCATTAGTTCCTTGTTGACAGAAGTATACAAGGTAAGCCAAAACCAGAGTAAATGGAAGCTAATGAAGTCAGCAAAACTGAGTCAGCTTGGCCATATATAAGTAAACAGGAGACAGATATTACACCATGAAAAAGAAGTCAGGCTGCACATTTTTGAAACAGGTATCTTGCTTTGCAGATGGCACAGCTGCTAGTACTTATCTGAGAGAGTTATTCTCTTCTAGAATAACTCATGCAACAAAGCATATTAGCCACTTCAGAAATATAAATGTGTTTTTTTCTTCCCCTCTACCTCCATTTTCTGCTGGTATTTTTTTTTCTTTGCCCATTTGTGATGAAAGCTAGCTTCAGAGATGACTAGCTGCTTGGACCTGCCAATATAAACTTTTAGTACATTATGGTTTAGTCTAACCAAATATAGGAAACATGAAGCTGAACAATCACAAAGAAAATGATGGAAAAAGAGTCACTACAGATGTAAAATGATGAAACACATGGGGGGGGGGAAATGTTAAAATCAAATCCAGGTGATTTTTTTCTTGTTAGGAAAAATGAGTTTATGATTTGCAGATTGAATATAACCAAGAAGAAAGGTATTTTTCATAACAATGATTTATACATTCAGTCTTTTGTTAGAAAAGGGTTCCTTTTGTATTGCTAAAAATCTCCTCTTGTGTTTAAAGGTTTTTCTGTATTTCCATTATAAGCTCCTAAGTTGAGAGGTTTTTAACTTTGCTCCAAAATCTATTGCAGATAGACATTTAAAATTCTTATGTGGTAGGTTTTCTAGACTATTACCATCCTTCATTTGTCCATTTGTAAGTTTAAATACAGGACTATGTAACTAGTTCAAATGGTCTCATTCTACAGTTGTTCATATTTTTCTAGCTATGTTTCCTTATTGAAATGAAAATTTAAAGGTAAATGATATCACACTGATTTTTCTGAATCTGTAATCCTTTGTTTATAGCCTGTATGTTATGTAGGATGCAAGTGGGGCAGGAGTTAGACAATGAAATTGTGAGAGTTTTATTGAAAGGATTCAGATTTATGAATGATCCATATGATCAGAATAAAATCGTAGGACTTAGCTTTTTGTAATCAGGGTGCATTTGTTTTTATACAACTACTAAATAAGTAAAGTTATAGAAATCATCCTACATTCAAATTTTGGAGAACCAAATACTGTCTGGCTACATATAGAACATCATTCTGGTATATAATGGAAAATTAAACTATCCTTCCACCTTTCCAGCTCTGTCACCATTTCCCCCTCATTTTATTCATAGTTCATTCCCCCTATTTCAGTGTATCTCTAACTTTCTCTGATGATCTAGAAATGAACACACATCCATTCTTCTTTTGGCTTTAAAAAGGGTTTTATTTACCAATGACTATATATACACCAATGTTATTATAGAAGGCATATTATAAATACTATCTGAATAGGTTTTATGATGTCCTTTTATCATATCCTTATATAATTACAAGCTCTAAAATTTCTAAAATGAAAAGATATTCTTTAACTTACTAGTTCCACAAGAACCTACTTCAGAATTTTTACTAAATTTGCTATTAATGAGTTTTTATTGAATGTATAGATGGATAAGAAAGGATAAGTTACTAAAGTACAAATCTTTAAAATATAAGAGATTTAGTTGATGCAATTTATAAATGATTCAAATTTCTTTACATTAGCTTTGTTAATTCACTGAATTAACAATTAACAATTCACAATGTTTTAGTTCTCTTCAGGTTCAATTTCCCAGTCTTGGCTAGGCTGAATGATATTTCAAGAGCCTTGATTCGTAGTCAGGGGTCAATTCAGTTTTACAAGGCTTCTAGTGCTCTTAATCCTTTTAGAATCTGTTTTTTGGGGGGTTATAATCAGATTCTTGGTGATGGGTTGCATGCTGATTTGTCAAAAATTGTTTTTTATCATGTTCCCAAAGATTTTCCTAATGGTCTTTGGGACCTACTAAAAGCATCTTCAAAGAATTAGAAAACATACTTTCCATATCATATTTGCTCAGGGTTCAAATAGAATAAGTTACTCTGACTCAGAATTCTTTATAAAATTTTTTTTTCTTATTTTGACTGGAACAAGTTCTAGTATTCTGGAGATAATAAATAGAACTTTTCTAGGATTGTAGGATAAATGTAGTTTATTCAACAATAGAGAAATGATGGGAACTTAGTTACTAATAATAAGCAAATGTGGATCATTCAACTAAACTAACTAAAAGAAGAACCTTAAGGGAGATACTAGAGGAAACATTGACAAAGCAAATCAAACCATTACCATCTTGAACACCATCTTCTCTACTACCTTGATGAGGACAACCCAGATCCCTGAAACGAAAAACTTTAGGGATAGCAGTATTTCTAGCCTAGTGTTTACAGATATCATTAGTCTGACATCTTTTCCCAGAAGTGTTGTAGCCACATTTTTGATAGTCCCCAAAAGAAAGTTCTTATTATAAAAATCTTTGGTACTACCAAATTTTTCAGTATCAATTTCATTTGGTTTAGTGAGAGAAAAATTAAAAAAAAATATATTTATCTCATTTATTCCTAATTATATTTAGAACTTTTAGCATTCATTTTTTTAAAAATTGAGTTCCAAATTCTCTCCTTCCTTCCCATCCCTCCTCTAACCCTTGAGAAGACAAGCAATACTTGAGGAAATAAGCAATATGAAATCAATTATATGTGTGAAGTCAAGCAAAACATACTTCCATATTAGTCATGTTATAACAGAAAACACACACACACACAATACAAACAAGGAAAAGAAAGCTTAAAAAAAAGGATGCTTCAATACGACTCCATCAGTGTTTTCTCTGGAGGTGACAAAATTTTTCATTATAAGACTTTGTAATTGTCTGGATCATTGTGTTGATTAGAGTGCCTGAATTTTTCTCGGTTGAACACCATATATGATATCCTCCTGGTTCTGCTTACTTCACATTGTTAAGATATATGACTTTCAGTATTTATCTGAAAACATCCTTTTGATCATTTCTTTGTCACAATACTATTCTGTCACATTCATAGACCACAGATTTTTTAGCCATTCCCCAGTTGATGGGTAATTCCTTGATTTGCAATTATCTACCACCACAAAACAAGAGTAGCTATCAATATTTTTGTATAGATAAATAGGTAGATAGATAGAACTTTTTCCTTTTTTTTCACTGATCTCTTTGGGATACAGATAAAGTAGAGGCATTGCTGCACAGAAAGGTAAGTACTTTTTTTATAATCCTTTTATTTTAGTCCCAAATTATTTTCCAAAAAGTTTGAAGCACAGTTATCAGTGCATGAATATACTAATTTTTCCAAAGCCTTTCTAGAATTTGGCATTTATCTTTCCTGTCATTTTAGTCTATCTGATAGATGTGATTTGGTATCTCAGAGGTGTTTTATTTAGCATATCTCTAACCAATAGTGGTTTAGAGTATTTTTATGGGGTTATTGATGATTTTGATTTCTTCTAAAAACTGTCTGATCACACCCTTTTACCATTTATCAATTGACAAAAGCTTGTATTTTCTTAAATTTGCCTCAGGCCCATATGTATCTGAGAAAGGTAGCCAAAAATTATTTGAAAAAAAAAAGCATTACTATTGAATTTGCTTCTATATTGAAAGGAGACCTTTCCTTTTGACTTGCAAAGAAGAAAACCTTCCATAGGTGTTTTCTCCACCAAAAGAATGTGAAGTGTTTGAGAACAGGAACTTTCTTATCTGTCTATTGTATCCCTTAAACTTAGTATTACTAAGTTTACTTAGTATACTAAATATACTTAGTATAAACAAAGTATTAAAATAATACTTTGAATGTAGTAATCAATTAAAAGTGCTTTGCTCATTCATTTGCATATAGAAAGAGAGCCTGATCCAGAAAGATGAGAGGAGAGAAGGAACAGGATTCCAAATGGTACCAACTAAGCCTAAAATTGGAAAGGGATGGATAGTACAATTATTGCAGAAGAGAAAGTGCAAAGGAAGAAAGGAATCATCTGGAAACAAAGCTGCTTAGTAGCAGATTAGCTAGTTTGTTATTCCATGTCTAGTCAGGTCTTAGTCACATTCTATATTATCTCAACTTCCCAAAAGAAGCATCCATTCAACATAAAAGCTATGTTTGTTGATGAACTTTAATAACAGTTTGTGAGACAGAAAGAGAATCTGTAAGTTTTTATTTCTAAGGTTTTGAGTGACCCTGAACATATGGGTTTTTCTCATTTGTATCCTTGGCAAGATTGATGCCTTTAGTGTATGCTCATTCCTTTCTTCTTAGATTCTGAATGCATTTGTGGGAGAATGTTCCCTAAATGTACATGTAGACAGGTATGTGTGTGTATATATGTATTAAGTATTTGTGTGGATATATATTGAGTATTTGCTTTAATAGATGAATGTCTGTTGTGTAATTATTATTATTTACTTTTCTATTAAGTAAATTCTTGTGTTTAAGATCAAAATGTGTCATTATTATGTGTCATAGTAATCACATTTTTCTTAGCATGCATACAGAGGAAATAACCAAAAATCCAATTGCTATGGCACAGTGTTAATTCAAAGATCATTTTTAATAATACCCGACAATATCAATTCAGGAGAAAAATCCTATATAAAGGATGAATCTATGGGGGGGATTTAGTTAGGCCTCAAGTTTTTTTTTTAGATGTAAGAAAATGTTAGTTTTGCATTAGTGGAAACATAATTATGATGGCACAAAGGCTGTGGAAATGATTAAGAGAGTAAGTATATTCCTCCATAATATGGTTATAACTAAGATCCTGAGAGAGTCTGAGTGTAACTGCATGGTGGTAGTTGTTAGGGAATCTAGATCTGCAAGTTAGAATAAATACATAAGCAAGTCTAGACAAAAAGGATTCACAAATGCTATATGGGTGGGTGGGTGCTACAGTACATGAGGTCCACCCCCTACATGTATTATACTGAATCACAGAATAAAACCCTTAGTAGTAACCTCAGTGTCTTCTCCACATATCTAATATGGACATAATAGTGCATATCCCAGTCTACCCATGCCTTTTACTCCTATGGAATTTATATATGAATCTTACCATAAATATCCATTTGAAAAAGAACTAGAGCTTTTCTGGCATGCCTTAGTATTCTTGGGCTACTAATGCCATTATAGGGCTATTCCTTAGACTTGGTAAAAGGTCAGACTATCATTTATCCTATATCCTTTTCAAATCATATATTCTCTGAATCATCTTTTTTATATATTTACCTGATTGAATCCTTTTTAGGAAGATAGTTTTTAATAGTCACAGCAAAAATAATAATTTAAAAAGCTAGAATTTTAAGGTTTGTAAAGTCAGTTACTTATGTTATCTCATTGGATTTTTACAACTACTCTTTGAATTAAGTGTTGTAATTTATAACCGCACATTTTATTGAGGAGGAAACTGAGACTGTGAAATGTAGTTATTTTGCCAGGTCATATACTTAGAAAGTGTCCAGAGCAAAATTTGAACACAAGTTTTCCAGACTCCAATACCAGGTCTTTGTTTAAGAGATAACTCATGGAATCAAAGAAAAAATAATTCATTACTTTAAAAAAATACAATTGGATTTTCTGTTCTCTATCTTTTTCAGTGAACTCTGTGATTATGGAAGTATAGGCTGCTGTAGAAAAACTTGAAAAATATGCCTATTTCTCATAACACATACCACCTATAATCAATTAATAATAAAGTTTCCATCAATGGCAAGAGAAGTAGCAATTTATTGAATTCCTCAGCAGGAGATAATTCTTCTTTGTCCCCTTAGATCTTATGATTTTTCAGCCTTTGTTACAGGAGGAAAAAAAATTATTTCATCTTAAAAATGTAGCAAAACATGGAACCAGAAATCAAATGGACATTAAAAATAAATGTGTGCAGCTATGTCATAAATAATTATATTTAATAATATATAATAATAACTAGTATTTATGACATTTTGCTAAATATTTTATAAACACCTCATTTTATCTATACAAAAACCCTTGAAATTAGATGCTATTATTATCCTCATTTTACAGATGAAGGCATTGAGAACATAGAGATTCAGTGACTTTCCCTGGGTCGTACAATAAGAAATTTTATATATTTGAACTCAGGTCTTCCTGACTCTTGGCCAAACATTCTATCCTTTCACTTACCTGCTTGCCTAAGAAAAGAAAGGGGCATGAGAAATCATCTAGGCCAGAAATTTCAAATCGGTACGAATCATGACTCACATGTGACCCATATTATGCTTGAATATACCCTGAACCATGTAGTGTAATTGAGAAATATTTAACAAAAGATATAAAAATCCAATAAGAGATAGTTAATATTGCATGTTTAAACTAAGTCAATCTGTGGCCTCCAATGATTCTCATGTACAGAGTAGGTGATCACCATTTCTATTTGAATTTGACTTCCCTGATCTGGTCCACTTTCCATTATTTTCTAGATGAGAAAACTGAAACCAAGATCACAAAGATTAGAAGGAAGTGGAAGTAGGTTTTTAAATTCATGACTCATAATAGTCTAGCTTGCCTCCCATCATGATTGTTTAAAAAATATATTTATTGAGTTCATACCAAATAATGCTATATACCAACAATTTTAAAAGTTAAAAAAAAAATTCTCCAGCACTGAAGTTATGACTATGTAGTTGAGGAGATGGAACTCACAGAGAGATGTGAATTAATCCATTATACCAGAGACTAAGTGTCCTATGGCTGGTATGGAGCACAAATTATATAAAATTTTGAAAGGGGAAGTGATACTCTGTCTCCTTAAACCAATCATGTTGAAGAGCATTTAAGGCAAAGATAACATCATCTGGATGTTAAGTAATTTTGCTCTCCACTCCCCTCTGCTCCTCCTTACTTCATGTCATCATTTATCACTGTCTGGCATAGATGCCTCAGGACATATTTATAATGATGCCTTGAGGAGAAAACAGTAAAGGATTAAAGGAATTCTTTGTCATCAAACTGGTGACCATTTCTTAGAAAAGAGAGCCTCCTCTACATTTTCTCATTCACTATTGGAGTTGCCTAGGGGAATAAAGATAATTATGATGATGAGCATAATCATTATTATTTTAATTTATCAAGTGCTCATCTTGTTTTCAGCACAGTAGTAAATAGAGTGGATGAAATGTTTCCATTTCCAGCATCCAGCTTCAAGATTGGGGCAAAATGAACATTTAACAGATAGGGGTGAAAAATGTCAATTCTTTATAATAAATACTAAAAAGTTAACTTATTTGTGTTATGTTCTTCAGAAACTTTGTGTAATAAATATATGCAGTGACTACTCTGTAGTCTCTACTCTGTAGTGTCTCACACCCTTATTTTAGATTTAAGAATCTCTACTCACTCTCTAGGCTGGGTCCCTTTCTCCACTCTGCCTCCACATGAATAGTTCTAAATTACCAAACAAAAACCACTAAAATACGGTTTTATTTAAATTTTTTCAGTCATTGGAGCAACACTGTTAGAAGGGGATACTACTCCTCATCTTTGTCACTATAATTTATGAGACCCTGTCACTCTCATTTACACAAAATCATCTTCACAATAATGACAGTAATGATTCTCTTTTTTAAAAAAAATATTTAATTAAGAATATTTTTCCATGGCTACATGATTGATATTCTTTCCCTCCCATCATCCCTCCCCACTCATGTAGACAACAAGCAATTTAACTAGGATTTACATGTATCATTGATCAAGACCTATTTATATATTATTAATATTTGGATTTGAGTGATCATTTAGAATCTATATCCCCAATCATATCCCCATTGACCCATGTGATCAAGGAAATGATTTTCTTCTGTTTCTTCTCCCACAGTTCTTTCTCTGGTTGTGGGTAACATTCTTCCTAATAAATCCCTCAGAATTATCTGGTATCATTACATTGCTGCTATTAGAGAAGCCCATTACTTTAGATTGTGCCACAGTGTATCAGTCTCTGTGTACAATGTTCTCCTGGTTCTGCTCCTCTCACTCTGCATAACTTCCTGAAAGTCATTCGAGTTCACATGGAATTCCTCCAGTTCATTATTCCTTTTAGCACAATAGTATTCCATTACCAACACATACTACAATTTGTTCATCCATTCCCCAATCAAAGGGCATCACTTCATTTTCCAATTTTTTGCCACTACAAAGAATGTAGCTATAACTATTTTTGTAGAAGTCTTTTTCCTTATTATCTCTTTAGGGTCCAGACCCACCAGTGCTATGGCTGGATCAAAGGGCAGGCAGTCTTTTGAAACCCTTTGGGCATAGTTCCAAAATGCCTTCCAAAATGGTTGGATCAATTCACAACTCCACCAACAGTGTATTAGTGTCCCAATTTTGCCACATACCCTCCAACATTTATTACTTTCCTTTTCTGTCATATTAGCCAACCTGCTAAGTGTGAGGTGATACCTCAGAGTTGTTTAGATTTGCATTTCTCTAATTATAAGAGATTTAGAACACTTTTTCATGTGTTTATTGATAGCTTTGATTTCTTTATCTGAAAACTGCCTATTCATGTTCCTTGCCCATTTATCAATTGAGGAATGGCTCGATTTTTTGTTCAATTGATTTAGTTCCTTATATATTTGAGAAATTAGACCTTTGTCAGTGGTTTTTGTTATAAAGATTTTTTCCCCAATTTGTTGTTTCCCTTCTATTTTTGGATGCAATGGCTTTTTAATTTAATGTAATCAAAATCATTCATCTTACATTTTGTGATATTCTCTATTTCTATCTTGGTCTTAAATTCTTATCTTTCCCATAGATCTGATAGGTATACTATTCTGTGTTCACCTAATTTACTTATGGTTTTCTTCTTTTTATTTAACTCATTTACCTATTCTGAATTTATCTGAGTATAGGGTGTGAGATGTTGATCTAGACCTAATCTCTCCCATACTGTTTTCCAATTTTACCAGTAGTTTTTGTCAAACAGTGGGATCTTTGCCTTTATCATATACTATCTTGCTAAGGACATTTACCTCAAGTCTATTCCATTGACCTTCCCTTCTGTCTCTTAGCCAGTACCACATTGTTTTGATTACCACTGCCTTATGGTATAATTTAATATCTGATACTGCTAGACCCTCATCCTTCACATTTTTTCATTATTTCCCTTGATATTCTTCATCTTTTGTTCTTCCAAATGAACATTGTTATAATTTTTTTCTAATTCAATGAAAATGTTTCTTGTTAGTTTGATTATTATGGCACTGAATAAGCCAATTAATTTGGGTAGGATTGTCATTTTTATTATGTTAGCTCATCCTACCCATGAGCAAATAATGTTTTTCCAATTGTTTAGTTCTAGTTTTAATTGTGTGGAAAGTGTTTTGTAGTTGTCTTCATATAATTCCTGTTTTTGTCTTGTCAAATAGATTCGTAAGTATTTTATATTGTCCAGGGTGATTTTAAATGGAATTTCTCTTTCTATTTCTTGCTGCCTGGATGTGTTGGAAATGTATAGAAATGCTGATGATTTAGGTGAGTTTATTTTATATCCTGCAACTTTGCTAAAGTAGATTATTTCCACTTGCTTTTTACCTATCTATCTATCTATCTATCTATTTTTAAAACCATTACCTTACATCTTGGAATCAATACTGTGTATTGGTTCCAAGGTAGAAAAGTGGTAAGGGCTAGGGAATGGGGGTTAAATGACTTGCCCAGGGTCACACAGCTGGGAAGTGCCTGAGGTCAGATTTGAACATAGGGCCTCCTGCCTCTAGTCCTGGTTCTCAATCCACTGAGCTACCCAGCTGCCCCCTCCACTTGCTTTTTAGTTGATTCTCTAGGATTGTTTAAGTAGACCATCATATCATCTGCAAAGAGTGATCTCCTCATTGTCTCTTTTAATACCTTCAATTTCTTTTTCTTCTCTAATTGTGACTGCTAGAGTTCCCAGTACAATGTTAAATAATAAAGATGATAATGGGCATCCTTGTTACACTCATGATCTTTATTGGAAGACTTCTAATATATCTCCATTACAGATGATGCTTGCTGATTTTTTTTTTAGTATATCCTATTTATTATTTTTAGGAACAGCCCTTCTATTCCTATACTTTCTAGTCAGTAGGAATGAGTGTTGTATTTTGTCAAAGGTTTTTTCTGCATCTGTTGAGATAATCATGTAATTTCTGTTTATTTGATTGCTGATATAATTAATTAAGTGGATGGTTTTCCTAATACTAAACCATCCTTGCATTCCTCATATAAATCCCACCTGATTATCTTGAATAATCCTCATGATAACTTTCTGGAGTCTATTTGCTAGTATTATATTTAAGATTGTTGCATATATGTTCATTAAGGAGATTGATCTATAGTTTTCTTTCTCTGTTTTTGGTCTGCCTGGCTTTGGAATCAGGACCATATTTGTGTCATAAAAGGAATTTGGTAGAACTTCTTCTTTGCTTATTTTGTCAAATAGTGTGTATTATATTGAGATTAGTTGTTTTTTAAATGTTTGATATAATTCACTAGTGAATCAATTTGGCCCTGGAGATTTTTATTTCGGGAATTCTGATGTAGGATATTTTAAGCATTTAATTTCCTCTTCTGTTAATCTAGGTAGTTTATATTTTTTGTAAATATTCATTCATATCACCTAGATTGCCCAATTTGTTGCTATATAATTTGACAAAATTGTTCTTAATAATTACCTTAATTTAATCTTCATTAGAGGTGAGGTTACCCTTTTATCTTTGATCCTGTTTAACACGGTTTTCTTCCTTTTTTAATTAATTAACCAGTACTTTATCTATTTTACTTGTTTTTTCAAAGTACCATCTCCTATTCTTATTTATTAATTCAATAGTTCTTTTACTTTTGTTAATTTCTCCTTTAATTTATAGATTTTGCAATTTAGATTTTATTTGAGGATTTTTAATTTGTTCTTTTTCTAATTTTTTAAGTTGTAAACCCAATTCATTAATCTCTCCCCTGTCTGATTTGTTGATATACATACTCAGGGATATAAATTTTCCCCTGAATATTGCTTTGGCTCTATTTCATAGATTTTGATGTGATGTCTCCTCATTGTCATTTTCTTCAATGAAATTATTAATTGTTTCTATGATTTGTTCTTTTTTAACCAACCAATTCTGGAGAATCATATTTAATTTCCAATTAATTTTTTAATTTCCCTCTCCACCTACACTTACTCATTATTATTTTATTGTGTTATGATCTGAAAATGTTGCACTTATTATTTCTCCTTTTTTGCATTTATTTGCAATGTTTCATGTACTAGTACATGGTCAATCTATGTGAATGTACCATGTGTTGCTGAAAAGAAGGCGTATTCCTTTTTGTACCTATTTTTTTTCTCCATATATCTATTAACTCTAATTTTCCTAAGATTTCATTCACATCTCTTATCTCTTTATTATTTTTTTTGTTTGATCTATCTAGATCTGATAGAGGAAATTTCAGTTCTCCTATTAGTAAAGTTTTAATATCTATTTCCTCCTTAAGGTCCAATAGTTTCTCCTTTAAAAATCTGGATGCTATACCATATGGTGCATACATGATGAGTACTGATATTTCCTCACTTCTCTACTGCTTTTGTAATTCCCTTCCCTATCTCTTTTAATCAGTTCTATTTTTACTTTGGCTTTGTCAGATATCATGATTTCAACTTCTGCCTTCTTTTTTTTTCAGTTGATGCCCAATAAATTTTGCTCCAGCTTCTTACCTTTACCTTGCGTGTGTCTACCTGCCTCATGTGTGTTTCTTGAAGACAACATATAATAGGATTTTGGTTTTGTAATCCATTCTGCTATTTGCTTCTGTTTTATGGGTGAGTTCATCCAATTCACATTCAGTGCTATGATTACCATCTGTGTATTGCCCATCATTTTGATTTCCTCTCCTAATCCTGCCCTTTCTTCTTTTACTCTTTCCTTGTACACCAGTGTTTAGTTTTTAATCAGTCCCCCATTCCACACCCTTATTTTACTTCCCTTCCCACCTTCTCCCTTTTAATTCCCCTCTTATTTCTTTAAGGTCTATTGAATTCCCTCCCCCCTCTCATTCCTCTCCTTTTGGTAATCTCTGCCCCACTCCCCACACCCCACTTGCTTTTTCCCTCTCAACTTACCTGTAGGGTAGCCTTCCCTCTCAGAATTTATTGTACTGAGAATAAGTTTTAAGTATTACCTATTAGCACTCTCTTCCTCTTCTGCTCCCATGTATATCTTTATTTGGTTTAATTTGTCCTATTTTTTCTCCTTCCTTTAAGTTTCTCTTGGTGCCATCTTCTATCCTCTCTCCCCCTTTTTTTATATATCATCTTAAACTACTTAGTACCCCAAACTCTACATATGAATAATTTTTCTAACTACTGTGATAGTGAAAACTATTTTAAGACTTCCAAATATCATTTTTCCATCTAGAGATATAAACAATTTGACCTTATTGGAGTCCTTTAAAAAATTTCCCCCTCTTTCTTGTTTACATTTTTCATGTTTCTCTTGAATTTTGTATTTGGAAATCAAATTTTCAGTTCAGTTCTGGTCTTTTCTTTAGGAATACTTGGAAATCTTCTATTTTCTTAAATGCCTATACTTTTCCCTGTCAGTTTTTATGGGTAGGTGGTCCTTGATTGTAGACCCAATTCTCTTGCTTTTCTGAATATCATATTCCAAGCCTTATGGTCCTTTAGTGTGGAAGCTCCCAAATCCTGTGTAATTCTGACAGGGGCTCCTTGATATCTGAATTGTCTCTTTCTGGCATCATGCAATATTTTCTCCTTACATTACTGGGGGTGATCTTTTGAGGATGTAATGTAGAGGAGAATCTATGGACTCTTTCAACATCTATTTTGCCCTCTTGTTCAAGAATATATGAGCAGTTTTCTTGGATAATTTCTTCTAATATGATGTCAATGCTTCTGTTTTATTCTAGGTTTTCAGGTAGACCAATGATTCTCAAATTTTCTCTCCTCGACCTGTTTTCTAGGTCAACTGTCTTTTCAATGGGATATTTCATGTTTCCTTCCACTTTTTTATTCTTTTGATTTTGTTTTATTAATTTTGGCTGCCTTGTGAGATCATTAGCTTCTACTTCCTATTCTAGTAATTAAAAACTGGTTTTCAGCTATGATCTTTTGATTTTACTTTTTGGTTTGGTCCATCCTGCTTTTCATGGCTTCTAGCAGGTCAGTTCTGGTCTCCAATTTGCTTATTACATCATGTGATTTCGATTTTTCATTTTCCAAGTGGGAGATAATGCCTTTTAAAGTGTTATTTTCTTTTTGAATTACTTGCATTTCTATTTCCCACTTTTCTGCCCATATTTTTTCTATATTTCTTACTTGGTTCTTGGACTTCATATTTAGTTCATTAAGAGCTTGTGATCAATTTCCATTGTTTTTGGAAAGTTTCTATGTATTTGCTTTATTTGTCTCTCTCTGCTGTTGCCTCTATACTCTGCTCTTTTTCTCCATAGAAGTGATCCAGGGTCAAGGGGTTTTTATTTCTTTGGGTACTTGTGGATTGTGGTTCCTTCATATTGGTAGCCATTGCTGTGCTCATCTTTTTCTTTGAATTATCTTGGTTTCTCAGATAGAAGTCTGAGTGCGGGTAGTCATTTCTTGGTGTAACAGGCTTTAAAGAGTTTTGCCCTGAGGCTATTTTTTCAGTCTCTACTGTCTCTACCTACACCAGACTAGGTCTGCCCTGTTTCCTCACCATAACACAACTGTCTGGGGTCCTCAGCCTTGCTTCCATGTTTAACTATCAAGGCCCTGTGCTACTATCAGGGATAAGAGTGTGGTGCCCTCATCTAGCCTCTGAGAATTTAAAGATTGCCCCAGCCCATGCATACTCTTGCATACTCTTGCATAGTAGGTGGAGTGGGAGAAGGCTGATCAGCTCACTTTGGTAGTTGTAATTTTACCCCCTTAAATGCCCAAATCTTGCCTACCTTCAAGGCTGCACCTACAGATACTTATACATTAAAGCAAATGAAGAAATAATTTCATTCTAGTACATGAATAAACTACGGTCACCTTGGTAATCAGTACCTGCTAATGATGTATATGAGTGAAAGAAGTCATGGACCTAATGCAACTACCACTTTGGAACTTGTGGTTTTTTGTTTTCTTTCTCAAGAACTGTCCCAAAAGGTCCTTAATGAATATAATTTCTGTGTGGATCAGGTCTTCCACTGCTAATCTAAACTGTGCACAGCTAATTAACCATGACATATCATCTAATTTAGCTTATGCTTTGACTGACTTCTCTGATACTCTGTTACCAACCAGTTCTGCTTAACTGGACTCTCAAATAGCAACTGTATGTAGTACCTTCGATCTTGACTTCCTGCTTCAAAATTGCTTCATATGGAGCTGAAATCTTTCTGTTCCTCTTTGTCTGTCTCTCTGTTTCCCTCACTCATCTCTCTGTCACTGTCTCTGTGTGTGTTCTCTCTTCTCATTTCTCTCACAGATATTTGAGTTAAGACTCTAGTTCCTCTTTTATAACAACCTCACTTTTGCTTATAATAAAATTCTCATTTTCTTTTTATAGTCAGAAAAGGGAAAACCATCCCTATGTTTGTCACAAAACAGATCTGATGTCCATACCGCTACAGTATGCTATTACTTGTCACATCAAATAATCCAATCCTTACTTCTAAATTTTGAATCAGAGAAATTGTAACTCTTTGAACTCTGAGCAAAAAAAAATTCAGAAACACTACTCCACATGAAAGTGTAATTCTATAAAGGGAAAATACATTATATTTGTATGAGCAGTGCTGGGATATTTATTCTTCCCATTCCCCTTTTCCTTTGACTGAATGTGTGAAAGAAAGATCTGCTATTTCATCTCCTAGTATGGAAACTCTCATCCACTGAGGTAGATTACAGGAGCAATTTTCAATATATCTTTCTCTACTACTTATTGTTTAGGTCATAGAAAGTTGCCTGAGAGACAGAAGTTAAAAAACTTTGCCAGCTTCATGTAATCACTCAGTGTCAGAAGTGGAATTTGAACCCAAGTCATCCTAAATTCAAGGTATCACCAAAGGTTCAGGGCAGTTGTAAGCTATCAAAGCTTAAAACTGTCCTGAGAATTTTGGAACACTGCTTACTCATGACACTCTATCTGCTCTAATAGAGTTTATTCTTATTTGATTAACTGGGGGAAATAAGGTGTGACCATTCCTGGGAGGGACAGAATTGATGTCAAAGCCAAGCATGAAAAAGACTTTTTGGGGCTTGGGGATTAGGCTTTCTTTGTTTTGTTTTCATCTTCAACTTGCACTGGGAACATTAGCATGGAAAGGGAAATATTCTGTAGAGAAATACCTAATTTGACTTGAGAAGCTGGTAGAGTCAATTAGTGCTCATACTATGTAGGTAGGAAAAGTAACACTTCACCTCCTCACCACCCATACACTGTTTGAGTATCACATTGGAGATGCCAAACAAAAACAGGATTTGAATGGGAGGGGTTCCTTGTCAGAAGAACTTTCATAGTCAGGTCTGTAAAGGATTTGGAAGCTTTAGATCCATTCTGGAGATTAATGGTTACACATTAGAGAATTTCTATTATCTTCTTTTCTTTGAAATATTGTGAACTGCCTATTTGCAAGTGGAGAATCAGTCTAAACATATCCTATATTAGGTATAAGTTTCACCAGAATTCCTTACCAGGGAACAAAGCATTTAGGAAAATCCCCCCAAATGTAACTAGACTATTGATGTCATTCAGCATTGTCTGACATGAGGAACTTACTCAGATTTCATTTTTAATCAAGTATTGTCTTTTTCAGTGTTAATATTCAGATAAACCAGAAATAGAAGGAATTTTAGATGATTCAACAATTAAAGTATATTTTCAATAAACTTTATCCTTTCCAAAATAACATGGCACTTATTAAGAGCCATACATGAGCCATTGAAAATGCCTTAAATTAATATAACTTTTTTCTAACATCTATTACCCTGAAAGATTGGGAAAATTTCATACATAAATACCATTGATTTCAAGAAAGTATTGGGGTGAGAAGGACTATCTTATATTGTTCTTTTAGACAAGATGGAAAGATATAGATGAGGTAATTAAGAACATAGCTAGGTGGATTTGGAATTGGTTGAAAGAATAAAGATTGATTATACAATATTAATATAGAAAGGTGTCTCTAGTGGAGTATTCCAGAGATCTCTTCTTGATCCTATTCCTTTCAATATTTTCATTAAGTTGATTGAAGGTATAGATACCTTTGGTATTTTATTTTAAGATGATTGAAGATTGTAGAGATAGCTAGTAACTTAAAAAAGGAAGTTAATATAAAATCTTAATAGATGAACCAACTATAATAAAGTATTAATAATAAAAATTCACATTTATGTAGCATTTTAAGGTGTTCAAAGTGACTTATTTACATTTCTCATGTGATCTACACATCTACCATGTTATATTTATTATTCCCATTCTACAGTAGAAGACCATGAGGCTTCAAGAAATTGTGACTTGTTTAGTCACACAACTATTGAATGTCATATGTAGATTGTGCACCAATTTTTTATGAACTTCAAGATTAGCACACCATTCAGAAAACTCTATTTTCTCTTTCATTTCATAAGAGATATGTATATATATATATATATAATGCAGAGAACAGCAAATTCATGGTTAAACAACATTTTAAGTTAAGGAAGAAAAATCCCCAAATTTTAAAATATTTTATCAATAGGAATAAGTTCCATAATGAGCCAGTTGGACTATAAGTCTTTCTGTGGTTAACAGAATATGTTTAAAAGAAAGAATGCTTGATGGAGACAATATGCATTACATACAATATTAGTTGAAGAAAATGTGAATATTTAACTTAGAGAAGGGAAGAGTCAGATGGAGAGACAAATTTTCAGATATTTTAAAGGCTTTCACCGAGAAAAAGGCTTAACCTTGTTATTTAAGATTTCGAGAATAGAAGAATGAAAGAAGACTCATCCCTAAAGGAATTGTAGATATTTAGAAGCTAAATCATTACCACTTTTATATTGAGGTAATGGGAACAATGTTTGTTCCCCTTTATTATCTAGTATAGAATTCTAGAATAATTAGGCACTGCTTTTATCCCAAATCCCAAATTCTTAACTCTTATTCTGACTACTTACACTAGACCTATGCATCTGCCTTTTGGGAAAATCATCCTCTCTAAAAAGTTTATCCCTGATTTCCTTACCCTGTTTAGCTGTCCAATTTTCTTTTCCAAATTTAAATTGTATTTTATACAACAATATCATGGAAAAATAGATTTGTAGCAGGTAAGGAATAGAGAGAATTAGGGCAATCCACTCATTTTGCAGAAAAAAAGAATCTTTGGTTAAGTGACTTGCCCAGAGTCACACAGATATAAATGTGCGAGATAGGATTTGAATTCATCTTCTTTACTTCAAGCTCAACACTATAGACTATGACATCTATCTTCTATCATCATTATCCCACAGACATTTCACTATAGTTCCACCTCTCTCTTTGCTCTCTTGAAACTCATACCCTTTATTATGGTCTTGATTGAACTGATTATACTCTATTTTTGGCTCTGATCAGATTTACCCTAGGGTCTCTTCTTTACCGTCAAGTTGAGCCCCATGCAAAATCATGAAGCAAGTGAAGTTTGTCTTGAGAATTAGTCCCCAAGAAGTTAGTTTTGGACTCTCTTTTTCATCCACTGTCATTCTTCCTTCATTGCCAGACAGCTAATATCCTTTACTATCTCACTATAAAAATATACTCTCAAAAAAGAATGAAAATATATTCATACGAGAGTGTAAAATGACTAATAATACCTTTAGGTGTTCTCTCTTCCAGGGACATTTACATATTCACAAGGGTCAAAGCTTTAAAAATAAAACAGCCATGGCCCTCTAGAAGAATTATAGGCAACAGTGAATAGAATAGACAGAGGTGAAATTTTTTGATCTTGCATAACTTACACTCCTTAACACCACACCCCAGAAAAAGGTCCCTATGTTAATTCATCATTTCATGCCTCCTATGTTATTTATTTATTTGGGATTTGGTTGGTAGAAGTGAAGAAGGCGAAATTAGGAATGAGGAAAGAGACACGGAAGAGAGTAAGTTATGTTACAGGGTTTAAAACAGTTTATGATCATTAAATAAGCATTTATTAAGCACCATATGAGACCCTAAGGATACAAAGACAACAATGAAATATTACCTGTTCTAAAGAATCTTATGTTGTATTACTGGAGATAATACATGAACATATAAATATGTACAAAATACATATGAAATAAATGCAATATAATTTTTAGTGGGAAGGAACTAACCTCTCTGTAACAGGATAAACCTCTAAAAGGAGGCAGAACTTAAGATGAGCTTTTATTTTTTAAGGCAAAAGGGAAATAAAAATGCATTCCACTCAAAGAAGAAAGCCTATGCAAAGAATGGAGATTGGAAATGGAATGTTGAATTGAAGGCCCAGCAAGAAGGTTAATTTGATTGGAACAAAAGGTTTATGAATGGCAATGATATCTAAAAAGTCCTGAAAAGTGATTTAAAGCCTATTTGTAGAGGGCTTTAAATGACAAATAGAAGAGCTTGTAGTTGATCCTTGAGGTAACAGGGAAAAGGTGGATTTTCTTGGTCAGATCTATACTTGAAGAATATCATTTTGGGAGCTATGTAAAGGATCTTAATGAGTTAAATAACTTCCCCAAGCTCCCAGAGCAATGTCTCAAACTCAATTTGAACCCAAACTAAATTCAAAGCAGCTGATTCTAGGTCCCAAACTTTAACCATTGCTCTACCTAGCTGCCTCCAAGGTTACCAAGATAATGTAGAGAAAGGAGAAGAGAGTGGCATGGCGATTTGTGGTCCATTCAAAGTTGATAGGTATCATTGGTTGTATCATGGACATGGATGGAGACAGGATGCAGAAAAAGAACCACTGGAGAATTAGTAAGAGATCTAAAAGAGCAGAGTCACAAAAGTACAAAGAAGTTTAAAAATGGTGCTTGGTGCTACAGAGAGATCAAAAAGATGAAGACAGAAAAAATCCTCAGATTTGATCATTTAGAGGTCACCATTATCTTTGAAGGAAGCATTTTCAGTTGAGTAATGCAATCAGAGGATAGACTGCAAAGAATTGAGAAATGAGTCACAGGAGAGGAAGAAGTGGAGGCAATAAGAATCGACAACTTTTTTCCCCCTAGGAGTTTTGTTATGAAAGGGAGGAGATACCCAGAACACATGCTTGAGGGAAACATCATGTCAAATGAGGGCTTTTCAGAATGGGGGGTCCTGGGTATTTCAGCAGGCACCAGAGAAAGAACATAATAATGGTAGGCTGGATAAATTCAGGCTTCTCTTGTTTCATTAACATTGCAACAATTGGATTTCATGAGCTTGAAATCCCTTTGGAATTTCCATTCCCTTCTAGCCTTTTTTTCTTCTTCTTCTTAGTCTAGTATTCATCGCATGCATGCTCAATATATCCTGAAAGGATAAAATGTATTTTAAAAACATATTTCTCCCTAAAGGTCTCATGACAGGACGGCAGATCTAAATTTGCTTTCATCTCCCCAGCATACTAACTATGTATTTTTTTTTCTATTTATGCATAAAACCTCAAACCTTGAAAACATTAACACTTAGGAGCACTGTATCCACACATTGTTTGGGTTCAAAGCTAACCTTGTCAAATTATAATATGAAATATCTTGACTAAAATCTAATAATTTCTACATTTCTGCCCTACTTTATTTAGTAGAGTGATCTGAAAAAAAAATAAGGTAACAAACACTGAAAAAAAAGTTATCAAAGTGAAGTTTTCTACGCTCCATTATAATCATTTATCTAAGAAATTTTATTATTTATAAAATCAGTGGTGTATTCTAACAGAGCTGCATATTATACTTCTTCACCTGCATTTCAAACCTTGTATAAATTTGACAATTTCTTAAGTTTTTACTATGTTCCTGAATCTGTACAATGAAAGACAAATACAAATACATGTCAAAAGAATGATAGTTCTTGGCTTTAAGGAATGAGACGATATAATTGGGGAAGACAATACGTAAAAGGGTGCTGAATAGAAGGGGATATGTTTTATTTATTTATTTTTTTGTCTGCAAGGTAAATTGATATAATCCAGAGACTTAGAGAAATGAAGGGTGCTTGGTGTGAGCCCTTCCTCATGAAGAAGGTTCTGGGAAAAACTCATCAATAAGAGAATGGGTCAAGATAGGGGGATCTTATTGGGTGAAAAGACCACAGGGACAAGGGCACCCCATGATGAGAAGACCACTGAGTCATAGGTTAGAATGCTTATTAGATTTTATTTTTACTCCGTGTTTATCTCCATCGCCCAGTTTCTTTTCCTTCAAAAGCAGGCAAAGAATATTATGTTCCTATATTATTGAAGATGGAGGAGTATTAATAATAAAAAGTAATATTTATTCAGTGATTTTAATTAATTTTTTTGTAAGACATTTTACATAGAGTGTCTCATTTGTTCTTCACAACAACCCTGGGAGGCTAGCACTATTAGTATCTGTTTTACACTTAAAGAAACTGAAGGTGAGATAGGTTAAGTGAATTGCTTAAGATCCCATAGCTAAGAAGTGACGGAAGTAGGAAATGAACTCAGATTTTGTGACTCCAAGTCTTCCATGATATTCACTATGACAACTTTATTGCTATTGGTAAGTTATTTCAATCATGTTTTACTCATTATGACCTCATTTGAGGTTTTCTTGGCAAAGACACTAGAATGATTTCCCGTTTCCTTCTCCAGCTTATTTTACAAATAAGGAAACTGAGGCAAACAAGGTTAAATGACTTGCCTAGGATCACACAGCTAGTAAATACCAGAGGCAATAATGAACTCAGGTTTTTCTGACTCTAGGCACAGCCCTCTATCCACTGTGCCACCTAGCTGTCTACCATGACAACTCGATACCTATTATTATTAGCATCATTCCTCATTTGCACACAGGGCAGAAGAACTATGAATAGAGGACTACAAGGGAGAGAATAAAACGATTAGAAAAAGTAAGATTAATATGATATATTAGATCACATATTTGATTTTGTGTAAGAGGATTTGGGATTCTCCTCTGACTCTGCTACTTGCCACCTGTGTAAATTCGAAAGTCTGGTCTTCCATCCTCAAGTATAAAATGATGGGGGAGAATTGGATGATGACTAAGGTTCCTTAGTGTTCTAAATCTTATTTTCCTAGACCATTGGTGACAGTATATTGCAGACAACTGAATCAGAGCACAATAGTTTTAAATCACGTTTCTCATGTAACCCTGTAAAAAGACTGACTCTGCTCAGCTTCCCAATAATTTTCTCTACATTAGAGCAGGATTTTTCTTTTTCACTGCTCAACAAAATGACTTAATTTCTAATTTGTGAAAAGGAAAAAAAAATGCTTTGCAATTGGAAAAGGAAAGATGTCACTGAAGTTAGAATTTCCTAATCCTCTCCCCAATCTGGGCCCTTACTTTCAGAACAATAGGATCTAATGGAGACATAGAATAGTTGAAAGAGATCCATCTCTGTACTTAGATGACAGGGGTTCAAATCTAGCCTTTGACTACCTGCTGCCCATGTGATCTTGAGAAAATCCTTTACTTCCCTGAATCTCAGTTTTTTGATATATAAAAAGGAAAACATTACAAAAATGGCTTCTGAGGTTGTTTCTAGCTGTAGATTAAAATTTTTATAATAGGTAATTGTAATATAAAAATAATTTAAAATAAATTGATTTTAATTACATGTAAAATTTTTTAAACCTTTTTTTAACATTTTGAATTCCAAGTTTTCCGTCTCCCTCTTTTCCTTCATTCCTATCTCCTTCAGAAGGGAAGAAATGGGATATCCATAATATATGTATCATCATGCAAAACATTTCTATAATCACCATTTTTTAAACCCTTACCTTCTGTATTAGAATCAATATTGTGGATTGGTTCCAAGGCAGAAGAGTGGTAAGGGCTAGGACAATGGGAGTCAAGTGACTTGCCCAGGGTCACACAGCTGGGAAGTGTCTGAGGCCAGATTTGAACCTAGGACCTCCCATCTGTAAGTCTAGCTCTCAATCCACTGAGCCACCTAGTTGCCCCCTTATAACCATGTTTTAAAAGAAAATGCAGAACCCCCCCCCCCCACATATCAGAATAATTTTTAAAAAGGATCTTGAATATTTATTTCAACTCCATCAATTCTTTCTCTGGAGATGAATATCATTTTTCATCTTAAGTCTTATGGAATTGTCTTGGATCATTGTATTGCTGAATCATTCACAGTTAATCATATAATAATTGTTCTTATTGTGTACAATGTCCTTGAAGGTCTTCTCCTGCACTTTGTATCAGTTCATATATTTTCCCAGGTTTTTCTGAAATAGTTCTGCTCATTATTTCTTATAGCAAAAGAGTATTCCACCACAATTGAATGCTATCACTTGTACAGCTATTCCCCACTTGATGTGTATCATTTCAATTTACAATTTTGTGAAAACAAAAAAGAACTGCTAGGGGCACTGAATAGAGTGCCAGGACCAGAGATAGGATGTCCTGGGTTCAAATTCGGCCTCAGACACTTCCTAATTGTGGCACTCTGGGCAAGTAACTTAACTCCCATTTCCAAGCTCTTAAAGCTGCATTGGAACCAATACTTATTGGTTTTAAGACAGAAGGTAAGGGTTAAAAAAAAACTATCACTATTTTTATACGAATAGGATGTTTCCCTTTTTCTTTGATCTCTTTGGGATATAGGCCTAGTAGTGGTATTTCTGAGGCAACGGATGTGCAATTTTATAGGTCTTTGGGCATAGATTCAAATTGTTCTCTAGAATGATTACATTGGGTCACAATTCCACCAATAGTGCATTAGTGTACCTATTTTTCCATAGCTGCTCCAACATTTGCAATTTTCCTTTTCTGTCCTAGCAGCCAAAATGTCTGTAAGTACCTCAGAGTAGTTTTTATTTGCATTTCTCTAATTGATAGTGATTTAGAATATTTCATCTCCTAATGACTACAGATAGCTTTGATTTCTTCTGAAAATTGCATGTTCAAAACCTTTGACCACTTATCAACTGGAGAGTGACATTTCTTATAAATTTAGCTCCATGCTCTATGTATTTGAAAAATGAGGTTTTATCAGAGAAACTTGCTGTAATTTCCTTCCCCCACCCTGATTTTTTCCCTTTCCTTCTAACCTTTGCTCCTTTGGTTTTGTTTGTGCAAAATCTTTTTGATTTGAAGTAATCAAAATTAACCACTTTATATCCCATAATTCTGTCTATCTATTTTTTAACCCTAAATTTTTCTCATCCATAAATATGTTAGATAACTGGAATAGTAAGGTAGAATTTTGGGACTAAAGTCAGAAAGACTACTTTTTTAAGGTTCAAATCCAGTTTCAGACATTTACTAGCTCCATGACCTGGGCAAATCATTTACCTTCATTGCCTCACTTCCTCATCTGTAGAATGAACTGGAGAAGGAAATGGAAAACCATTCCAGCATCTTTTGAAAACAAACAAACAAACAAACAAACAAACAAAAAACCAAATGGGTTTACAAAGAGTCAGACTTGACTGAAGCAATTGAATAACAATAACAAAAACATCCCATACTCCCCTCCATCTAAATAATGTACTAAAATTTACATTATCTCCGGTTAAATTGTATGTTGGACCAAATCTAGTTTCTGACAAATTGCTTTCAAGTTTTCCCAGAACACTTTGTAAAGTGTTGATGTCTTCTCTCAAAATCTTGAATTTGGGGTTTGTCAAACACTAGAAAAATAAGCAAAAGTGACTATCCAGCACCATAGAATAAACTGAATAGTCTGAATGAAGATCAGAGCATACCCTTCTTCACTTTATTTCTTCCATCAGTTTTTCTTCATTGTAAATAATATGTGTCTTCTTTCATAACATAATGAACATGGAAATATGTATTGTATGATAATTTATGTACAACTTATGTCATACTACTTGGAATCTTCTGGAAGGGAGAGGCATAGGAGGGAAGGAGAAAACTTATATGGCAAAATGTAAGAAAATAATCATTAAAAATTGTATCAACATGCAAAAAAAAAAATCCTCCACTAGATTACTATGCTTATTTAGTACATTGTATTCTATATCTGTATTGTGGTGATTTTCTACTCTATTTATTAGTACCACCATGTTGTATTGATAATTATTGCTTTATAATAGAATTTGAGATATGGTATCACTAACCCAATTTCCTTCTATTTTTACATTAATTCCCTTGATATTTTTACCTTTTATTCATCTAGATGAATTTTGTTATTAATTTTTCTAGCTGTCTAAACTAAAGCTGTTATTTAATTTGCATGGCACTGAATAGGGGAAATTAATGTAGGTAGAATATAAAATTTTTTATTATATTGACTCAACCTACCCATGAGCAATTAATATTTTTCTTATTTTTTATAACTAATTTTATTTGTATGAATAAGAATTTTTAAATTGTGTTCACGAGTTCTTGGGTTTGTTTTGGCAGAAAGACTTCTATATATTTTGTAATGCCAGTAGTTATTTTAAATGGAATTTCTCTTTTTAAATCTTGCAGCTGGACTTTTTTTTTTTTTAGTAATATTTAGGAATACTGATGATGTAGGAGTTTTTATTTTTTTATTTTACCACCTGGTTAAATTTGTTAATTATTTCATTTATTTTTTTAGCTTACTCTCTAAGATTCTGCAATCATGCCATCATCTCACATGCAGAGAGTGACCATTTTGTTTCCTCATTGCAAATTATTATTCATTAAATTTTATTTTTCTTCTTACTGCTATACATAGAATTTCTAATGTAATATCAAATAATTATGGTTCTACTGAGCATCCTTGTTTCACCCCTATTCTAATTTGGAAGGCTTTTAGCTTATTCCTATTACAGATAATGCTTTCTATTGGCTTTAGGTAGCTATTATTTATAAGAGAGATATTATTTATCATTTGAAGGAACACTCCATTTATTGCTATGCTTTCTAGAGTTTCTAATAGTAATTAGTATATTTTTCAAAAGTATTTTCTCCATCTATTGAAGGTATATTTTTATTATATTTGTTATTGATAGGATCAATTATGCTGAATGTTTTCCCAATTTTGAAACAGTCCTTCATTCTTGGCATAAATACCATCTGATCATGTTATATTTTCTTTGTGATATATTGCTGTAATTTCCTTGCTAATATTTTATTTAAAAATTTAATATCAAATTCATTAGGAAAATTTATATTCTTTTCCTCTGATTTTGCTCTTCCTGATTTAGGTACCAGGACTATATATGTGTCATAAAAGGAATTTGGTAGGCTCCTTCTTTAATTATTTTTCCAAATAGTTTATATAGCATTGGAATTAATTTTTCTTTAAGTGGTTGGTAGAATGTCTTGTTTCCAGGTCTTTTTTCTTAGAATAACTCATTAATGTCTTATTCAATTTCTTTTTCTAATATTAGAATTATTCAAATATTTCATTTCCTTTTCTGTTAATGTGGAAATTTTGTATTTTTGTGAATATTCATCCATTTCACGGAAATTGTCAGCAAAATATCTCCTAATAATTGTTTTAATCTCATATTTATTAGTGATGAGACATTCCACTAATTCTATAGTATATATAAAATCAGATTACTTCATTTTACAACTTCTTATTCCCTTTATTACTTATAATTTCAGGTTTTCATATTAACATTTGAGGCCATAATTTTTATTATTGCTGTCTTCTTATGTTTTTATCTTCTGTAAATTACTAGTTCTTTCCAATAGTAATATTTTGCCTTTGTCATACCTGCTACCATTTATATATTATCTGTCTGAATGGATGTAGATAGGTAGTTTTCTCCCATTTCTTCTCTTTTGATCAGACTTTGTCTTATATACTCATAATTATCTTATAATCCTTGCCTCCTCTCAAACTTGAATTCATCACTGAATTGAAATGATTACCTTTAATCATAGGAGAGCAGAAGGAAAAAAATCTAATAGATTTGGAATCATTTATTCAGAAAGAATAGAGGATAGACTATTTCCTATAGAAAAAAATATTTAAGTGGCAACGTGTTAAACCTATTTGTTAAGTTTTTGGTAATGGTGCATTGGATTAAAGACTGAATTAAAATAATTTCAAAAAGTTCTTTCTTAACAAAAAGTCCTATAAGTGATTCATAAATCTCAAGCCTTTACATAAAATAAGTTCTTATTATGTAAAATTAATCTCTTAGAGGCACCACTAATGTCAGATGTAAAGTCATTCAGAGCCTATTAGGTAAATCTTCTTACTCTAGCCTTCCAGAAATCCTATTTAAAGAATACTGAAATTATAGGTTTTGCTGCTCTCCTTCCATTTAAAGTTTATAATAGTTGTGACCTATAGAGAAAGAAAATTTTCCTTCCTTCTTATAATTTTTGTTGCCACGCTAACCTGAACTTAACTAAATCAATGAAAACTGAATTGCTAGTCATCACAGAACCTTAATTGATTCACTCAATGCTGATTAAATACCTACTGTGTGTAATACATTACATTACAGGTATTGTGCTAATTCTGGAAGTGATAGAAAGATAGTGATAGTCAGTGGGATAGAATGAATAAAGTTATATTTTTAATGCAAACTATTTCATTAGAGAAATATATACTGCTATGAATTCTTCCAAAAGAGAGATTTCTTTTGTGAATATGCCTATGTTCTCTTTCATTTTTGTTTTCTACATAGAGACTGCAGTGGAAAGTCATTCAAATTTCTTATGGATAACAAATGCTAAACAGATTTTATATGCATACTCATATAGCTAGTAATTGACTAGAAAATTGACATTTATTTTGGCACTTTTATATTTGAATATTGAAATAAATGTTATCACTGATTATATATATTTTTATATATACATATACATATATATACATATTGGATGAAGTGAATTTTATTTATTTTCTCCATTTTTTACAATTTTTTTTCATTTTTATAGATGTAATTCCGGAGTTGACTCATTAAAAAGAAGCACTGAATTATTCTTCCCTTTGGCATGTTTCCCAGGTTCTTCTCCAGAGCACACAGTAATCTTCTGGCTCTGAGATTTGAAACCTGGACATGTTTTTGAATTTTCTTTTGAAAGGCCTCCCATTAGAAACTTCAAGGACTTGTTTGCTTAAGAAATTCTTGTTGAAAATGAGAGACATTTGATGATATGTGTTGCCTTTTTCTTTGATTCTTCTCTTTTCCTTCTTCCATATATCTAATTATTTATCAGATCTTGACATCTCTACCTCTACTACATTTTTTTCTTACCCAAGTCTTACTCTGTCCTTATGGAGTTACAATTCCATCCCTTTTTTTATTCAGATTATTACAATGACTTCCTAATTGATTTATTTGATTTAAATTCCTCATTGTATTAATTCAGTCTACATACTTCTATTACAGTAAATATTCTTAACTCTAGACTGTCTCTCTGTCTCTCTTAACTGTCTCTCTTAACTCTGACTGTCACTCCTCTAGTAAATCAACCTCAGTAGCTGTGATTTGCCTTGAATATAATACATTAACACCAGTTTTAGCTTTTAAAACCCTTTAAAAACTACTTGGGGGTATAGTAAAGGATTTTAGTAGGAGCCAGAAGACAGCAAGAGATCCTCCAAACCAACATTCCACACAGAACTCTCAGAAGCTGGAGAACTGAAACTGAGAGGCAGTTACTGGACACAGTTGGTGGACTCCTCTGGAAGAGGGAGAGAGAGGCTGCTTTTCTTTAGCAGCCAGGAAAGCCCAGAAGGTTTCTGTCTGGTATCCCTGAGGGGGACCCAGAGAGCCAGTGCTTCCCTCTTCTTTGGCTTTCTTGATATTCTGCCTGTCCTTGCTGCTGCTGCTACAGAGAAGTGGATTTCAACAGTGCTGGTGACTTACTACTGGAATTACTGCTTGAATCAAAGAGGACTCCTGTGTTGTGAGATTCTTTGGCCTTGGTCCTTGTTCCTACCAAAACCCCCTAACCTTAATTACTAATTTAAGAATTTAGTTTAGAATAATTATAGAAGGTATAGAGCTGTTAATCTCTATTTGGGTTAAGAGTTAGTTATTCTCTAATTCCATTTTCCCATTTACCCTTTAGCTAAATAAATCTGTTATTTTATATATATATATATATATATATATATGTATATATATAGTTAGTTAGTTAGTTAGTTTTGAACCCTTCTTTTAGATAGTGGATAGAACCAAGATGGTAAAAATGCAGCAGAAATCTTTCACATTCCTCTCCAAATAACTTTAAAATGATAACTTAAATAAAAATTTGGAACAGCAGAGCAAACAAAAGCTCTGGATAAGATTGTTTTCCAGCCTAAAAAGATTAGAAAAAGACTTCTTTAACATTGAGTGGTGACTGTTAAATCTGTAACAGCAGCAGCTTCAAGAGCTCTATTTGTCGTGATAGTAAAGGGACTAGGCAACCAGTCAGAAAAATCACAGAGGGCCCTTTCCTGGACATTGGTACAATTGGTCCTGATTGCAAACTCTATTGCCAATTTGTATTGTGGTTCTAGGATAAAAGAAGTGCCTGGTTGAAGTTCCAAGAAAGAGAAGAGTGCTAATTCTTACAGCTACAGAAGAACAGAGTACTTGGTCACAATTTCAGGACCAAAAAATGTGCTAGTACTTGGGCATGCAGAGGAGGAAGTCCCTTCTTGGGCAAAAATTAGGTATCAGATCAAGAAAGTAGTGGCCTCTTCAAAGATCATATGAGACCTTGGAAATACCAAAAAATTACAGACCCCTCAGAACTCAATCTGAAAACAACAGTACAAAAAGGCCTGAAGTTAGCATTGTTGTCTTCCCATACCAGCTGAGAAGAGTTCAACTTTAACATAAAATCCAAAGTTATGACATAGGTTGGATGATGAACAAACAACAAAAATAGAGTTTGACCATAAAAATCTACTAGTGTAGCAGGAGAGACCAAAATAAACTCAAAAGAGGACAAAAATGTTAAAGATTGCTACAAGCAAAAGCTCAAAAAACCAAACATCTCGGTCCCCAAAACAGTAAGAATTCCTGGAAGAGTTAAAAAAAGGGTTAATAACAGTAGAGAGAAAACTTGGGAAAGAAATGTCAGTGATGAAAAAAATGGAAATAAAATTATCATAATAAATGTTGGAAGGATTATGGGAAAATTGAGACACTAATACATTGCTGGTAGTTTTGTATATTGATCTAATCATACTGGAGAACTGTTTGGAGATATGTCCAAAAAGTTTTAAAATTTTTCATACCTTTTGATCCACTAATTTTAATACTAGATCTGTATCCCAAAAAGATAAAAACAGTGATGGGGGTATGGAGAAGGATATCTATTTGTATAAAAATGATTATAGTAGTTCTTTTTTATGTTAGCAAGGAGCTGGAAATTGAGGGGTTCTCATCAATTGGGAAATGACTGAATAAGTGGTGGTATATGATTGTATGGGAATATTATTGTGCTCTGTGACATGATGAGAAAGAAGAGTTCAGAAAATCCAAGAAGGACCTACATGAACTGATACAAAATTGAACCAGGACAACATTGCACACAGAGATAGCAATGTTGTATGATGAACAATTGGAATGATTTAGCTTTTCTTAGTAATACAGTGATCCAAGACAATCTCCAAGGACTCAAGATAAAAAATACCATCTGCTTTCAGAGAAATAACTGATGTAGTCTGACTGTAGACCAAAGCATATTATATTTAACTTTCTTTCCTCATTTATTTTGTCCTAATTTTCTCCATCAAAACAACTAATATGAAAAACATTTTACACTTTTACACAAAAAAAATATGCATCAGAATCATTTCAGGGAAGGGGGAGAGGTAAAAGGGAGGGAAAGAATTCAAATCAGTTTTTTAATAATGAAGATTAAAATTACTTTTACATATATTTGAAGGAGAATATAATAATAATAATACTTAAAAAGAGCATTAGCACCATAGTAAAAAAAAAAAGTAAAAACAAAACAAAAATATCACACTTTAAAAACAGAATTGGTGTAATGGTTAAATTGGAATTTGATAAATGGAAAAAAGGCCCAACAGCCAAAAGAAAATAATTCATTAATAATTAGGATTGGATACCTGGAATCTAATGGCTCCTTGAGACATAAAGAAACATAAAATATATTTAAAAGAATGAAAAGATTTAAGAAAATTAGAAATATTTCTTTGGAATAAACAACTGAACTAGAAAATAGATTGAAAATAAAATAAAAAATATTAGACTAATAGAAAATCATGAAAAAAGAACTTAAACACCACATTTCAAGAAATTATAATGGAAAAGTTCCCTGATGTCTGAGAGCCAAAGGGTTCAAAAGACATTGAAAGAATACATTGATAATCTCATAAAAAGAGAGCCCAAAATGAAATATCACAGCCAAATTAGGGAACTCTATGATAAAGAAAAAAATAATGCAAATAGGCTGAAAGAAATAATTCAAATATGGTACAGCCATGGTAAAAATCAAAGGATATTTAGCTGCTTATATGTAAAAGAAGAAGAAGACTTAGGATATGATATTTCAGGAGGCAAAGGAGATTGGATTACAGCCAAAAATTACCTACTCTACAAAACTGAGTATAAGCCTACAAGGGAAATAATTTATCTTTAATGAAATAGAACATTTCCAAGCATTCCTGATGAAAAGACCAATAGCTGAATAGAAAATTTGACATTCAAACGCATGACTCATGAAAAGCATAAAATGGCGTGAAAGAATAAGCCACTCAATAAGGTTAAAATGTTTACATTCTACACAGGATGACACTACATGTAACTTCTAAAACTTTAACTTTATCAGGGCAATTAGAAAGAGTTTACATAGGTAGAGGGCATGAGTTTGAGTTGATTACATTGGAATGATATCCAAAATTAAAAAAAAAAAAGAAGGGTTGAGAAAAGAGGGATACACTGGGAGAAGGAAGAAGGCAAAGATAGAATGGGAAAACTTTTCTCATATAAAAGAGTCAAAAAAGGAAAGTGTTTAATACTGGAAGAGAAAATTGGGGGAGGTGTTGGACAATGTATGAATGTCTCCTTGAAATTGGCTTGAAAAAGTGGTCATAATAAATAGGACAGCTTCATGGAGGCAATGATTGGAAGCAAAACATGTTAGAAGAGAGATAATAAAAAAGAGGATAAATTGAAGAAAACGAGGGAGGAAAAATAGTTAATAATAATAACTATTATGAGTTCTCTTGTAAAAAATGGATAACAAAATAAATTAGAAGTCAGAATTCAGTAGTATGTTGTTGTTGTTTAATAGAGTCTTACACCTATCAGAAATAACAAATTCTGGTGGGAATGAAGGAAAATAAGTACACTAAAAAACTGTTGGTTGAGTTGCAAACCAATCCAGCTATTCTGTAGAATAATTTGGAAGTATACCCAAAGGACTAAAACTGTTCATAACCTTTAACCTAGAAATACCATTGCTAGATCTGTGTCCCAAACGTGTAAAAGAAAATAGCAAAGGACCTTTATGTACAAAAATATTTATAGCAGCTTTTTATGCTGAAAAGGATTTAGAAATTGAGACCATGTTCATTAATTAGGAAGTGACTTAGCAAGTTATGAGACATGAGTTTTATGGAGTACTATTATGTTTTAAGAAATAACAAGGGGAATGGTTTCAGAGATAAGAAGGCATGACAAGATTTCTATGAACTGATGCAAGGTGAAATGAGAACTGGGAGTTAATTGTGCACTTTAATATCAATGCTATAATGATCATCATATAACCATTGGGTAAAAGGTGGATGCAAAATATGTATAAGCAACACTCAAAAGGGCTTGATAATCCCTCTCACCAGAGGTACTAGTCCTTCCTGATCACCCCCTTCTCATCTGTGGCTACAAGTAGCTCCTGAATGGGTGGTGGCCATACCCCAGTAAAAGCAGACTGAGGGTAACCAACAGGCCTCAAAATCATAGGTGAATAAGATGAAGATCTCCTTTAATCATGAGAGACTTCATCAAGTAGAATAGCTGAATGATATGTTTTTTTCCAATGGCCATGAAGCCAGATTAAGTGTGGTCAGACATTGAAGACAACAGGGTCATCCACTGCATTCTAGGTAATGACCAGTCATTCTGACTTCTGTTTTGTCACTGGACTTTGATAACTGAAGGACAGGCTGAGGCTGACAACTCTGTGCAACCATGCCTCACCTAAATCCAATTCACACCCAAGTCAAGGCCTCACCTCATGATGTCAACAGTCTTCTTCAAAAACGTTGGATGAATAACAATGATGATGATCAGCTGTGAAAGCTGGGATACTCTGATCAATATAATAAGGGAACATGATGAAAAAAGCTCTCCATTTCCAGAGAGAAAGTATGAACTTGAAGTGCAAATTACAGTATAATTTTCTCACTTCTTTCCTACTTTTTTCCCTTTTTTTTACAATGTGGCAAATACAGAAATATGTTTTACATGATTTCACATATATAATGGATATAAAACATTTCTTCCTACAATCTATTTTTCCAGCTACATTGTATTTATCTTCCTTCCACACCCTGTGATCCAGTGAAATTGGCCTTCTTTCTCCTTCTTAATTAGGGCATTCTAATTGTTTTTCTTCCTTCCTTCCTTCCTTCCTTCCTTCCTTCCTTCCTTCCTTCCTTCCTTCCTTCCTTCCTTCCTTCCTTCCTTCCTTCCTTCCTTCCTTTCTTTCTTCCTTCCTTCCTTCCTTCCTTCCTTCCTTCCTTCCTTCCTTCCTTCCTTCCTTCCTTCCTTCCTTCCTTCCTTCCTTCCTTCCTTCCTTCCTTCCTTCCCTCCTTCCCTCCTTCCTTCCCTCCTTCCTTCCCTCCTTCCCTCCTTCCTTCCCTCCTTCCTTCCCTCCTTCCTTCCCTCCTTCCTTCCTTCCTCCCTTCCTTCCTTCCTTCCTTCCTTCCTTTCTTCCTTCCTTCCTTCCTTTCTTTCTTTCTTTCTTTCTTCCTTCCTTCCTTCCTTCCTTTCTTCCTTCCTTCCTTCCTTCCTTCCTTCCTTCCTTCCTTCCTTCCTTCCTTCCTTCCTTCCTTTTTTCTTCTTTCTTTCTTTCTTTCTTTCTTTCTTTCTTTCTTTCTTTCTTTCTTTCTTTCTTTCTTTCTTTCTTTCTTTCTTTCTTTCTTTCTTTCTTTCTTTCTTTCTTTCTTTCTTTCTTTCTTTCTCTCTCTCTTTCTCTCTCTCTTTCTCTCTCTCTTTCTCTCTCTCTTTCTTTCTCTCTTTCTTTCTCTTCTTTCTTTCTTTCTTTCTTTCTTTCTTTCTTTCTTTCTTTCTTTCTTTCTTTCTTTCTTTCTTTCTTTTTCTTCTTCATAGGTTGTTCCATATGCTCAGAATGTATTCTTCATAGAATTTTCCTTATAGAATACTTTGCTTCCTACATAGATATATAATATGTATATTATGCTGGTATTATATCATATGTAATAGACATAGATCTATTTATCAAAATATCTACTGGTTATCATCCCCTTTGAACATAAATTCCTCAAAAATTGAGATTATTATATTAACTGAGTTTATATCTCCTGTACTTAAAACAGTGGTTGGCACATAATAAATGCTTAAGAAATGCTTGTTGATTGATTGAATGATTCAAAGGTAAGAAGGAATCTTGACATTTCAATTATTTATTTGTACCTACATATTGGACAATTCATAGATAGAATTAAACATTGAACATCTGTTAAAATAGCATAAGTTCCTGGTGGCAGGGTAATTTTAAGACACAATTTCTTTTTAACAAAAAATAGCTGTAATAGAGAATACTTTTCTACAAAAAAAGTACAGAACTGAAGCCTAATGACTTACTGGGAATCAATTCCCTATCAAGACCAGTAAGTAGAAAGCAGAAAATTTTACTCCTTACAGTGAATATAAAGATTGCATTAGTATGTATATGGCATTTTCAGTATTTCACTTCAGAATTTTCAAGTTTTCTTCACTGAATTTTCTGTAGGATAGTATGTTTGCCCTTTATATTGCAATAATTCTAAACCTCATTTTATTTCTTTACTTTTTAAAAATATTTTTCAATTGTGAATATATTTTCCCCTTTCTTCCTTAGCCAGTGAGGCATCCATTGGAACAAAAACTTTAAAAGGAGATGGTAAGGAAAACCAACTGATATATCAACAATGCCTGACAGTATATATAATATTCCAGCCTATAATTCCCTACCTCTGCAAAAGAGTTAAAAAAAGAAAGATTAACTTTTCTTAACTCTTCTCCAGGGCGAAGATTGGTAATTATATTTTGATATAGTCATTTTCTTATTTTCTTTCTAAAACCTTCTGTCTGAGTATCAATTCTAAAACAGAAGAGTGGTAAGGGCTAGGCAATCAGAGTTAAGTGACTTGCCCATGGTCAAACAGCTGGGAAGTGTCTGAAGTCAGATTTGTACCTAGGTCTTCTTGATTCCAGGCGACCTAGCTTTTGCACAAATCATCATTTTCCAAAAAACTGGCTTGTATCTATATAATTATAGGCATTTAATATTTGTGAACTTTTTTACTATGTAAATTATAAATTCATAAAATAGAAATTAAATGATAAAGTTGAAATAACTGATATATAAAGTACTATTTTATTTATCAACAATATAAAAACTTTTTTTAAATTTACAATTTTATAGCTGTCAATATAACACCAATCCAGTCCATACAGTATACCTTGCAGTTGCTTTGTCATTAGGCCATCTGCTTTTCTGATCATCTATTTTGATGGAGGTCTTTGCTATATGCTTATGTCCAATATTAATAATTCTATTACTCTTTAGTCCACTCTTCATTTTGATTCTCTCCCTAGACCTAATTAATGATTCCGAATATGTGTTGAAATGACAGAAAGTGGACAACATAGTTTTCTTCAATTAGCATCTCTTCTATATCTCTAAAGTCATTATCAGGTAACAAATTACATAACAGAAACTAACTTACACAACCTAACATAACAAATATCTATTTTTATCTATATGTTTCAAAAATATCATTAAAATTCAATTTAAACAGTTATATTAGAAAAATGAGCATCATCACAGACAAGAGCACATAGATAGATAGATAGATAGATAGATAGATAGATAGATAGATAGATAGATAGATAGATGTGTGTATATAATTTTCTGGACATACCACTTGAATACAAAAATATTAAGAATAATATTTTTACTACCTAAGTGTGCATACCCAATACTCAAAACATCCAAACTTTATAGAGTAAAAAGCTTTCAAAATATGAAGTTCTAGCAGAAGTTAGAGGCATTTACTCTAGGATTTAAAGCCTCAATAATCTGGGTCAGCTAGGTGGTATAGTGGATAGAACATAAGACCAAGAATGAGGAGAACTCATTTTTAAGTGTTCAAGACTTTCCTAAGACACTAGCTGTGTGATCCTGGGCCAGTCACCTAACCTTTCAATTTCATAAAACATGCCACAGTACCTTTAAGAGTTTTAAACAGTTGTGAAAATGCCTTAATACATGCTAGTAATTATTATTAACAAAAGGTTACATGGCGTGCCTCTGTAGCTAGAATCAGAAATAGATCCAAAGCCAGGTGTTTCTAGACTCTCAGTCCTGTGCTATCTTAAACATTGTACTACAGCACCTTCCAACCATTCAAGCATGTTTCTAGCACATTCAAAATGGCATCTAAGTTTGGCAGAACAAAATTAATTATTTTATTCAATGAAGGCACTAAAAATCGAATTAAAAAGGTTTAGAGAGTCTGTAGTCAGGAGAGCTCTGGAAGGAGAATACACCATGCTCCATGCATCCTCCCCATTAATATATCTCTATACGTAGAATTCTAACATGACCGCTCTTTTCTGCATACACGAGTACAAAGATCAAAGAACAATTACTCATGACATCTAAAGTGCACAGTTGTTTACTTCATTTGCTGTAAGCGCCATAGATTAAAGAAAACAACCACTACTCCTGCAATGACAAACAAAATACACGATTCAGGTAATTATAAAAAGAACACTGACCTATTAAAATTAGTCTGATCTTTAAGGAATTTTAGCATAGCAGCACTAATGTTATTAAAAATAGCAAGATCACGGCAAGTATTCATTAGGATTTGCATATGTGAGTGAGAATGCACTTAATTACAAATTACATTCTCTAAATCATTTAGAAGCTGTAAATCAATGCAACAAAGACTAACACATTTTAGGAGTAAAGTATTTGAGGAATATTTTAATGCAAATGATTCAGATAGAGAACAATCTCTCCTGATCTTTCTGCACAAATACTTGATTTGGAATTAAAAATGCAAAACTAAAAACATATATGACTTTAAAAATATGTCGACCTATTGACCCTACTTATCTAGAAATTAGTTTGCTGGCAATCTTAGTCCTTTTAAACTCACCACCAAATGTGAAAATAAGAGGGGGAGATGCAAGTATTATTGTCATCAGACCTTTCTTTTGGCCCTCGGCATTTATTCTTAGCCTTATTTGTTTATTAGACACTTTTTATTAATCTTGGTTATTCAGATTCTCAATGCATGGTAGATTAGAGTCAGCAAACTGGTGATCAATTTGTCAGAAGGCAAAGGTTAAATAAAATATAAAAGCAAGGATAGTAGATGTAGAGGCTGATCTGAGATATAGAGAGAATCGGAAGTTTAGAGCCAGTTTAGAACTTAAAAACAATGAGTTCAGGCATTTGATTGTTGAAGAAACTAAAGTCAATGAGGGAAAGTGACCCATTCAAAAACACAAGCCTACATTAAGCCACTAATATAAGGACAGGTGCAGACCAGGAATCTGAGCACTAGTCAATTGACTCCCAGACTAGTGTTCATTTCATTAAAATCTCTTGTCTCAAAGGGCACAGAAATACATAAAAATATACAAAGTAATTGAGATATTCATAATAATGACAAGCAGCAAAGAAAGTATAATATTTAATGTCCCATTTAAGAGATCAGGAAAGCAAATAACATATTTCATAACAATTTTCATCAAAAATTCTTTCAAAAAAAGGTTTTAGAGAATGAAGTCAGTCAACAAGCATTTGTTAAATGCTTTCTAAGATCAACTTCAGTTATAAGGAAAACTAATTTAAATGGAAAGGGCCTTTTCCTGAAAATATTGGGTAGATGAGAATTTATTATATTAACTGTAAACCATAGGTACATTACAATGAAAATTATCAAGGTATTATCAAGGAAAGGCTGATTTCTAGACTAAAGAGAAACAAGTAGAAAATTACTTAATTATTAAATAATATATTAATAGCAAAATTAATAGCAACTGAAAATTATACTGGAATTTCTTCTTGCAAGATGTACATTTTCCAGGGGTCTAGATAAGTCAATCAATCAACAGCTATTTATTAATCATCTACCTTATGTCAAACTTGTATTAGGTATTAAAGATGCAAAAAGAAAAACTGAAACAGTCCCTGAGACAACTTCATTTCAAACAGTATCCAAGACATTCACTAGCTATGAGACCTTAGACAGGTCACTTAAATTCTTTCAGCTTGTTTCCTCATCTGCAATACAGAAAGAATATTGACATCTATTTCATGAAGTGGTTGCGAGGATCAAATGAAATAATACATGTAAAGTGCTTTCTAAGGCTTAAAACTTTCAAAATGCAAGTTATCATATCCACATGAATACAAAATAAATACAAGGCAATAAGTGATGATGTAGATTCTACAGAGATAGACTTAAATAAATTAGGATTTAGGGAACTGCCTGTCTGGTATAAAACAAATATTTCAGCTAATTTGAATGAAAGTGAAAAATGAATGGAGGGAAAATAGGTAGATTAAAGAAGCCTAAAGTTTTTAAAGTATATTTTCATTATTTTTATTTTATTTTCTGAAAATGATACTGTCTTTCCTCAGCCAGGACTCCTGGAGAAGGTATGCACAAGGTTATCCTTTAGGAGAATCAGATTCTGACACATCATTAGGTTGTTAGATTAAGTGTGGATCAGAAAGAATAATACAGACCCTACCTTAAAAAGCTCCTTAAGCATCCACTGGCTTATAAAATGACCCTCAATTATTCTGTTTTGGGATGGATTATAGCTATCAAGTCAGTTCTCCATTGGAGAGAAAATGAGAGTTGAGTAGCATCTAGATGAATCTGGAGTGGCAGGATGGATACCACCTTTGGTGGTACCTTTGGTGGTAGTTCTGAATGATCTCAGTCTAGACAATTTTCTTTTTTTCTCCATCAAATAGGTGGGAGAATACAATAATAAGCCCTCTTTTGCCTTGAATTGATTAGTAAGATAAGAGAAAATCAAACAAATTTAATTGATTATCTAAGCCAACTGGAAGTCTTCCAGACAAATGAAGATGTGCCTGATTATCCTGCTGTGTTATCTGATACATTGAATCAGTTTTTTGAAAATGTTTTGAGAATAAATATACACAAGTAGAATCCTGAAATTCATTTTTTTGAAACCTAGGAAGCATTTTTAAAAAATTTGGTGACTGGACATTGTCAGTCAATGCAAATCTTTAGCAAGATTTGAAAATTAAAGTGAATATCTAAAATGTTTTGAGTAAAACATTATATTTTGATACAACTTAATTATCTTGATAAGAAGGTTACTCCTGTTTACTTGACATTTGGCAATAGCCAATTACATTCCAAGAAAGTGAACTTTAGAATAGGTTAAAAACAATTCATCAAATTGGATCCATCAAATTCACTTTAACATGGAAGTATATGGGGCATTTTAAACAGTCATTTGGTACTGAAATGCAGAAAAAACCTTTAGCATATGATTCTTGAGACAATCTATTGTTCTTTTAAATTAGCCTGTTTCATCCAGATGGGCTAAAGTAAACCATTTCAAACCAGAAGTGAAGATGGGGTAATAGTTTTACACCCATTGTGGAGTGGAAAATGAAGAAAAAGAAGGAAGAAAATATACTTGTCAACATTAGACTTTTAAATGAAAAGGGAGGGAGAGGGAGAGGGAGAAATACATTTCATCTAAACATTTGCTATTGTGTTCAAATGATCTGTTTGTGAATAAGTCACTTAACTGATAAACCCAATAGTATGATAAAACTTGAATTTTTTCTCCCTTTCAAACATTCTAATCAGTATGGCAAATGCTATTTAATTTTTTTTAAATTTATAATATTTTTCCATCTTTTCATGATTCATGAATTTTTCCATCACTCTTCCCTCCCCCCTCCCAGAGCTGACAAGCAATTACACTGGATTATATATGTATCATTGTTTAGAACCTATTTCCATGTTATTAATATCTGCAATAGTGATCTTTTAATGGCAAAACCCTAATCATATCCCCATTGAACTATGTGACTGATCATTTTTTTCTTCTGTGTTTCTACTCCCACAGTTCTTTCTGTGGATGTGGATAGCATCTTTCTCATAAATTCCTCTGGATTGACCTGGGTCACTGCATTGCTGCTAGTAGAGAAGTCCATTACATTCGATTGTGCCACAGTGTATCAGTCTCTGTGTACAACGTTCTCCTGGTTCTGCTCCTTTCACGCTTCATCAATTCCTAAGTTCACATGGAATTCCTCCAGTTCATTATTCCTTTCAGCACAATAGTATTCCATCCCCATCCGATACCACAATTTGTTCAGTCATTCCCCAATTGATGGGCACACCCTAATTTTCCAATTTTTTTGTCATAACAAAGAATGTGGCTATAAATATTTTTGTAGAAGTCTTTTTCCTTATCTCTTTGGGATACAAATGAAGCACAAATACTATCTTCTTGCCTCAGTAATGAACATGCAAAATTTCTAATTTCCCTTTCTAAATAAAATCAAAAGCATTTCCCTCTCTTTTTTTCCCTGTGTCTAAATGCCTAATGTTGAATATATTTTCTTCTTTCATATACCTCACTCTTCTCCCCGCCATAGTTGTATGGTTTCTCTTCCATCTTCAGTCTTGGTTTGAAATGTCTTACTGCTGCCTATCACAAACTGGGTTAATAGGACAAATAACACAGCCAACCAACAGTAGCAGAAGTACCATGAAGCCTTAATAGATTGCATTTATATTTATTTGCCCACCTCTCACATATTCACATTCATGTAGACAAAGTCTTAAACTCTTTCAGTTTCTCATGCTTTCTTTCAACCATTCTGTAGAGAATATTTGTTTACTTCCCTTATCTCTTTCTAGCACTTTGGAGGCAGTCTTCTCATATACCATTAGACAAGCTTTCCTCTCCCCACTGAAATTATCCCTCTCATTTATACTAAAGTCCTTCTTACATTCTATTCCCTTCATGATCCTTTCCTAAATGCCCACTTTGCTTCCCAATAATAGCTGTTTTTTTTTTTTCACTCAGCAGAATCTGAGTCAGTATCTTATAAAATCCTTAGGTGTCTTGAAGAAAATTTGCCATACAAGAAGCTTCATCGCTAGGATTATTGTTATTATTTTACCTTGACACATATGCTCTCTGGGGTCAGAAAACATCGGTCTCTCTATATCTATTCATAGAATGCCTTTGACACATAATACAAAGTACACTTTGACAAGTACGCTGTATTACAGTGGCACAATGAAGAGAAGGAAGGATGCTATTCTCCAAAGACTCAGCATGATATGAGACTGAAGGTTATCTGTGCACTTAAGACTGATTTTTGGAGGTCTCATTGAATAGAAATGTCATAGCCTATAGTCCATTCTTATCTGGGTTAATAATAATAAAAAAGGCAGTGAATGGTACAACTCTTTGATATCTCTTATAAATTTTAAACATTTCAAAATTGCATACTGTTATTCCCATAAAAATCCCGTGAGATGGCTGGGCCAGAAACATCAATTCAGCCCAACTCCATAACAGTGTATTCTAGGTGACTTTGATATTATAGTTTATGTGTTATTTTGCTAGATGCAAATTTAACTCTCTTGTGGTCACTTCCTTTGAGCTTCCCTATCCTCTCTGTTTATAGGATTTGGAAATTCCCTCGGTCATCATTAAGCTGCTTGGCATGGGGCTATATAACTAAAAGGTAGCATCACCATGATTATTTGTAATCATTATTATTATTTTAGCCTGACATTTATCTTCTCTAGAGTCAAAGAATATCCATCTCTCTAGATCTATTCCTATAACGCTGATGACATGTAGTACCTAGGCACTTTGACAAGCGTGCTATTTTAGTTTGGCACAATAAACAAAAGAAGAATGTAAGGCTCAGCGTGAGGTGTTATTGAAGGGTACCTTCAAACTTAAGAGTGATTTTTAAGGTCTCATTGAATAGAAATATCATAACCTATAGATCAAATGGAATGGGAGTGTAATATTTATTGTGAGAGATGGGGAGGCAAATGTGGGAAGGGATATTAGGATGGAAGTTTCCAAAAGTTTTCACCAAAAATAGGTCCATAATTATGCTATAATATTCATTTTAAAAACTCCTCAGGCAGATGAGAAAAGGATGATACATTAGCATTTTTTTTTGTTTTACTAATAAATATCTTGGCGTTATTTCATCTAAATAATTGAATATTATTTAAAGATTTAATTTTTAAAAAGCATGACTCTTTGCTTACAATCTATATAAAATCCCAAGATGTAAACAGATTGTTTGCAAAATGATTTGCTTATATTAATTACTATAGTTTAGTTGTGACTTTCTGGATGCAATAATTGCCAGAAAAAAATAGTGTGTGATTTGAATTATCATCAATTGGACTTATTTAGTAAATAAGCTATTTTAGCTATTCCTATGGTATGTCATTTATAAAGCAAATTATCACACCCCAATTTATTCATTTTGCAAATATGTCTTTTTACATGTCAGATTTGTATTCAGATGTTAGACAATATAACCAGGAAGAATTGAGTCCAAGACACATATTGCCTGTGTGTCCTTGGGCAAGTCACTGAGACTGTATGCAATATGAAACTCTAAAACTATAAACTGCTGAGAAAGTGTGGCTGTTTTGTAGAGGTTATTAACTTATGAAGGAATTGTCTATGTTGATGAATTCACAGGTCCAATGTCTGTCCTTTCCCTAGATTTACTAAAGATAGCTGCATGTTTAAATTGTGTATATCTATAATTGTATGCATCTATACATGTAATGCAAGTATAAATGTGTACATATCATTTTGCTCAGATAGAATGTAAGAGCTTTAAAAAAAAAAACCCTTACCTTCTGTCTTGAAATCAATACTGTATATTGGTTTCAAGGCAGAGGAGTGATAAGGGTTAGGCAATGGGGGTTAGGTGACTTGCCCAGGGTCACACAGCTAGGAAGTGACTGAGGCCAAATGTGAACCTAGGCTCTCTAGTCTCTAGGTCTGGTTCTTAATCCACTGTGCTACCCAGCTGCCCCCAGAATGTAAGATCCTTGATGGCAGGAACATTTTCTTTTTGTCTTTTATCTAACCTAGCAATTTGAATTAAATAAATGTTTGGTGATTGATTGATTAGGCCATCTACTTAAATAAAACAAAAATCTCAAAAATGAAAGACCACTTATTACCAAGGTGGATACATAACAAAACTATTTAGCTTAGGTACTCCAAGAAACCTCATGAAAATCTCATTTCTTTTTAATGTGTAGTGCCTTTAATTTGAGGGATAAAGAAGTTCATGTTTTCATATATGATCTAGATGATCAAGTGTCCTAAATTTGTCTTTCATTATTTACATAGCTTTTGGCTCTAAAACTCTTTGATTTGACTTCTCAGATTTACTTACAGCTTTCCCCCATGATTTTTTATTAATTAGAAATGTAGGGATGTTGTTATAATTTCAACTTGTAACTTAAAAGACCACCTACAAATAGCTATTAGGACTTAAGTTTGCAATCATGGTAGGAGTAAGGAGGAAAGAGATGGAAAGCTAGGAAGGATGAAAGTTGGTTTATGGCTTAACAATAATCTGATCATTTTATTTAGGCTCTACATTTTCCAGACCTATCTGTAGAGATTTAATTGTCTAGTCATCTCTCCCTTTTGCAAACAACTGCCACATTTACAGCATATATCATAAAACAGCTGTTTTTGTGCTTTTCAGTTTGTTTTGTGTCTGTCTCTCCTATCTCTGGAAAAAGGCTATAAGCTTCTTGAGGGTAGAGACTTGAATTCACATGTTTTCTTTATTCATATTCTCTGGTCTATTGCTGATCAAATAACTAACCTTCAAAAAGCACTTATTGATTAATTTTGCACTTTGTCAATTGATTGTCCAACAAACAATGGAGGCTTGGGAAATAAGAAAATGATGTTCTATAATTCTTTTCTTTTTAATTTTTACCAGAGTGTCTTTATTAAGGTGCTTTCATCCTAGTTTCATGTAGTTTAAGTAATGATGTTAAGAATGATTTAAACCTGAAAAAGACCCAGAGACAGATTTTCTTTTTTTTTAAGAAGACCAGATGGACAATGTCTTTCTTGTATATATACGAAATCTATTTGTGACATAAGAATCAAGAATATAGGAATTCTCCACACTTGGGATTCTGCCAAGTTCATAAAGATCAAGAAATCAAATGTACAAAGTTTCATTTATTCCCTAGACTATGAAGGTATTCCCATTCCTTCCAAGGTCATTTTACTTCAGTGAATTATGACTCACATATTATGCTTACCATCTTCCTCACAGAGTGTTGTGAGAATTAATGAGATAATCAGCCCAATTCACATATTTCTCCACACCTCTGTGGATATCTTCCACACCCCAAGGAGTACTTTATAGGCATCCTTTACTGGTATTTTAGTATGCTCAATTAAGGGAAATTTAATTAAAAATTTATTTCAAAAATAACATCAAACTCCCCAATGCTTTCATACTTACAAGCGTTACTCTCTGTAAAACACATATTAATTAGGGAACCCAGCTACATTTGGTGTTCTTTGGATGTCTTGAACTATTTAACCAAGCATTTCCCCCCTTAATTCTGAAAACCAAGTGTAACTGAGGGGAAATTCTGAACCAGATTAATATGTGTCATGTACTCTGCTCATTGCCTTGTACATGAAGTTCTCTTTGCAATTAGTCGGAACTCTGCACTCTGATGAAATGTGCAGGTTGCAGAGGGGAACACAAATCTGGCCCTTAACCTCCTTGCTTTCGATTCATTTACACTTAAATCATTAATGCTATTTTTAAAGTGTGATTTGATTTTCAAGGTTTATAGTGGTTTATAGATATTCAAATTCTCCTTACAAAATAAGGAGGCAGTTTCATTAAAGTGAAGAAAGTTAGATGAAAAAAGGAAGAGGTTTAAAACCAAAGAAGGAAGGAAGGAAGGAAGAAGGAAGGAAGGAAGGAAGGAAGGAAGGAAGGAAGGAAGGAAGGAAGGAAGGAAGGAAGGAAGGAAGGAAGGAAGGAAGGAAGGGAGGAAGGGAGGGAGGAAGGGAGGAAGGAAGGAAGGGAGGAGGGAGGGAGGGAGGAAAGGAGGAGGGAGGGAGGGAGGGAGGAAGGAAGGAAGGAAGGAAGGAAGGAAGGAAGGAAGGAAGGAAGGAAGGAAGGAAGGAAGGAAGGAAGGAAGGAAGGAAGGGAGGGAGGAAGGAAGGAAGGAAGGAAGGAAGGAAGGAAGGAAGGAAGGGAGGGAGGGAGGAAGGAAGGAAGGGAGGAGGGAGGGAGGGAGGAAAGGAGGAGGGAGGAAGGGAAGAAGGGAGATAGAAGGAAAAGAGCCATAGTTCATAAGAAAACAGGTTTTGCCAAGAGTAAATTACTCTGAATTCTAAAGAAACGCCATTCTTCAAAACCTTTGATCCACATGATTCATGAAGAATAGTGAAAGGTATATTGAACTCGAGGGCAGATGACCCAGAAGCCCTCCATCTGCCATGGAAAGTGTAAGTCACTTAACTCCTCTATGTCAGTGTTTTCTCATATATAAAAATTAGCACTTAACTCCTCTATGGTAAGTCACTTAACTCCTCTATGTCAGTGTTTTCTCATATATAAAAATTAGCAAGTCAGACTAAATTTTCTCCAGTCTACCTTTAAAATTCTGTAATTATAAACTATAGTTTAATATTTGGGATAGCAGCCCTCATTGTCTTAAGAACAAAAGTATACAAATGGGCATGGATGTATGTACAGAATGAAGTCTGTGAGGTCGGGAGAGCTATCTTCCCAGCAAAGATAATAATACTCTCCTCAAATCATTGTCTTACTTTTATATTCTAAGAAAAATCTCATCTTTTACCATAATTATTTCCCTACCTTTCTTAATATTTATACCTTCCACTTAGTTAATTGTTTCCTATTTCATCACTATATAGTTTGTTTTGTGTATATTTGTTTGCATGTTTACTATCTTTTCCCTCTTTTGTATCACCAGAGGTTGGCACAGTGGCTGGCAAACAAGACTTTTAAGAAACATTTACTAATTGATTGATTGATAGTTTAGTAGCCAAATACTATGAGGCCATGTTGCCAGCTGCTCTTCTTCCATCATATCTTTTCCTCACATATTACTTGTAGAAATCTTTTATAGTAGATTAGGAGTTCTTTGGGGAATATAATTTTATAATTTTTCATTTTAGCATCCTTGTTACATCACTGGAAATATTATGGTATAGGCAATGAATGTTTGCTAAATGTTTGAATACAGTAAGAGCAACCCATGATTCCCATACAAATAGAAAGGATTTTTTCTTGTTTTTAATCTTAAGACAAATTGAATGATATCAGCATATGGAAAAAACAAATATAAGAAAAAAAATCATCCAGGTAATAGAGTGTACCTTAGAACTGGAAATGACAACAGCCCCATTTTGATTGTCCCCAGTCATGAAATGGAATTCACAAATCATCTCTATATTTATGCCATGATAGTTAAAGGTTGGATTTGGAGACATTATCTTACATATAGGCAGCTGGATTGTTACATGAATACAATACAAGAATAAGGGGAGTTGTGTTATTGTGTTATAACAAAAGTACCCATCTATGCCATGAGAAACTATTCTGAAAATGAATCTGGTGATGTATGTGGTGATGAATTACATATCACACTGATCAAGCACATATTTACACATCTGATCATATCCACACACCCCATGGTTCCTGAACTTCAGCCATCACTCTGATTCCCTTTCCAAAGAAAACTTGGACTCTTCCTCTAGATCTCCAGAACTCCAAAGCACACTCTAACAATTTGCATACCACATGCCATATCACTTTCTCCCTTTTCAATTCACTTTATTAATTGTCTTTCTCCAGTAAAATATGAGATCCTTGAGGACAATAGCTATTTTGCTTTTTTTTTTAATCCCCATTATTTGGAACAATGTACTTGGAACATAGTAAACACTTAATACATCCTCTCTTTCTCTCTTCCTTTCTCTCTCTCTGTTTCTCTCTTCCCCTCTCTCTCTCTCTCTCTCTCTCTCTCTCTCTCTCTCTCTCTCTCTCTCTCTCTCTTTCTCTTTCTCTCTCTCTCTCTCTCTCTCTCTCTCTCTCTCTCTCTCTCTCTCTCTCTCTCTCTCTCTCTCTCTCTCTCTCTCTCCTCTGTTTCTTTCTTTCCCTATCCCTCTCTCCCACTGCCCATAAACCATATGGTTTATTTGTGTATTGTAGATGATGTGAAGGGGGGAGGTTTTCAATTAAAGTATTTAATAAGTATTTACCAAGATAACAATCAGCCCTAACAGCCTTTCACAACTTTCATTAATTCTAATTAATTACATGGAGTCTTCCCTGGTATAGAAGAATATTTCTCCCTTTCTAATCTCTCTGACATCCTTTCCTTTTATCTACAATACATTTTCACCATCAACATCTCTTACTTCTACTACCTCATATTTCTACTGTGAAGATTAAATTTAACTTTCCCCTGATTGTGAAAATGAAATTAATTAACTCTCCCCAGATTGGGAAGATTAAAGTTTACCCCCTGCCCATTTTTAGATTTAATCACCAAAAGTGTAAACACCCTCCTTAAAAGTTGAATGGGGAGATCTGCACATTTTTGGATTTAATCACTAAAGTTGTAAACCCCCCATTCACACTTGAGTGGGGGGAGGTCTGTGACCCACTTGTGCAATAGTGGGTTATAAATCAGAAGTATACTTACTGCCAATCCTAAAGCAAAGCTTCAACTGTGATTGGAAGACTTAAAATTAGGGGAAGGCACAGGAAGTGACACAAAAGAAAGTATCTTTAAAAGGGAGTTACAACTTCCTGAATGCAGTTCTACTTGGAGTTTTTACTGGGAGTTCTGAGTTTTTTCTTTCTTTGGAGTGGAGGCTGCTGAAGAATCTACTGACTGGAACCAAGATGTGGTAAGTGAAAGACTGGCTCCTTTCATATTGGATTTTCTGAAGAGACTTACCTCAGGAGAGACTTCCCTAGGTCCTTAGCTTTGCCAAGGCCTAAGGACAAATCCTCCTGGCCCAGGTTGAGCCATGGTCTGGGAGTAAATTACGTAGTGCTTAGGCTAGATATCTTATCCTAGTCTCTCTCTGATTTTCTTACTTCATTCTTTCCATATATTGTAAATAAATTGTAAATAAATCTCTTTTGGAATAAATTAATTTCCTGGTGACCCTATTTTAAATATAATCCAGCCCAACCTTTTTGTGTAATAACTCCATTCTCCACCTTACACTATGTGGCCTAGATAATTCCTTTAAGCCCATATGATATTTGCCCTCCACCTATCTTTCTGTTAGCTCATTTTTATTCTTAACTTTTCTAAATAACTTTCTTCATATTATCCTATTTGCCATTCACTCACAACTGCTTGATAAGATAAATATCTTGGACCTAAATGGAGAAATAAAGTTTATTTTTAATATGGTTTAATGGTAGAGATTGATAGCTTGTCGACATGTCTCATCTTACTAGAGATGCTGTCTGAAATTATTAATGATTTCTATATGAGAAAGTCAACTCAAATCAATTTCACTAAAAACACTAATTGATTACTACATGAAGCTTTATTGCTACTATTTTTGAAGAATACTAGAAGATTAATTATTAAAAGGCAGCATGGTTTAGTGGATAAAATGTTGGAACAAGACCCAGGATCGTCCTGAATTCAAATCTCACTTTTAACACTTACTAACTTCATGACTGAACAAGTGTTATAGTAACACCAGTACAAAGCTGGGTCATTTCCTGTCCATCCAAATTTACATCTGCTTGAATTGCATGATATCCCTAGGATTTCACATCTTTAACACCATCATCAGCTTTTTCATTACTCTCATTGGTCTTTAAAATCTCAATCTTGATATCATTGTTTTCATTTACAATTACATTATCTTTATTCAATTTATATTATTCATTATTTCCCATTATTTCACAATTATTATAATTTTCTACTAATTTTATATTAAAATTTTCTTTTCCCTCACAATTATTAACACTAATTATATTATCTTTTGTTTCAATCACATTATTTATAAATTCATTAACCTTTACTCTATTTTTCCTTGAGTCTTCAAATACTTTAGAACTCCAGGTACACCTTCATAATGAACATGCCCCTTTCTTCTGATCACCCTTATACCCATTCACTGCTTGACTATATTTGGGTATTGCTCCTGATTTTACCTACTTACATAGTATTTAAATCTGGTGCTTGAGCTCCCTGACAACAAGCATTTTGGCAATTGTTAACATTATTTCTCCATTGATAATTATTATTATTCCAATGATTATAATAGTGTCTATTAAATCCATTATTCCTATTTAATTGTATAGAAAATTGCCCTCAGAACCTATATTCCCTAACAAAATGTCCAACAATATTACATAAGAAACATCTCTGAGGTCCAGATCTCCTTTCTCTTACCTTATATTGGTTGATTACACAGATATAAGTGCTGCCACTGGCTTTACTTCTTTATTTCATTGTCCCTTGTGTTATTTTCGGCATCTCTCAATTTCTTTTTCAAATCCTCAATTACATTATCCCTATCTTCATGTTTTTCATCATTGTCCATATACACATAAGTTGCCTTTCTCCTTAATTCTTTTTTTTATTATTTGAGATTAATTTTAATTTTTTATTTTTTAACTATTATTTACTTAATTTAGAATATTATTCCTTGGTTACAAGAATCATATTCTTTCCCTCCCTCCCATCACTCCATCCTTCCCATAACCGATGCGCAATTCCACCGGGTTTTACATGTGTCCTTGATCAGAACCTATTTCCATGCTGTTGATGTTTGCACTAGAATGTTCATTTAGAGTCTACATCCCCCATCATATTCCCCTCGACCCATGTAATCAAGCAGTTGTTTTTCTTTAGTATTTCTACTCCCATAGTTTTTCCTCTGAATGTGAATAGTGTTCTTTCATGTAGATCCCTCCTGGTTTTTCAGGATAACTGCATTGCCACTAATGGAGAGGTCCATTACATTCAATTGTACCACAGTGTTTCAGTCTTTGTGTACAATGTTCTCCTGGTTCTGCTCATTTCACTCTGCATCAATTCCTGGAGGGCATTCCAGTTCCCCAGGAATTCCTTCACTTTATTATTCCTTTGAGCACAATAGTATTCCATCACCAACATATACCACAATTTGTTCAGCCATTCTCCAAATGAAGGGCATCCCCTCATTTTCCAATTTGCCACCACAAAGAGGGCGGCTATGAATATTCTTGTGCATGTCTTTTTCCTTATTATCTCTTTGGGGTACAAACTCAACAGTGCTATGCCTTGATCAAAGGGCAGGCAGTCTTTTAGCTCCCTTTGGGCATAGTTCCAAATTGTCCTCCAGAATGGTTGGATCAATTCACAACTCCACCAGCAATGCATTAATGTCCCAACTTTGCCACATCCCCTCTAGCATTCATTGCTTTTCTTTACTGTCATGTTAGTGAGTCTGCTAGGTATGAGGTGGTACCTCAGAGTTGTTTTTATTTGCATCTCTCTGATTATAAGAGCTTTAGAATACTTTTTCCTATGCTTATTATTAGTTTTGATTTCTTTAACTGAAAATTGCCTATTCATGACCCTTGCCCATTTATCAGTTGAGTAATAGCTTGATATATTTGTATAATTGTATACTTGTATAATTGATTTAGCTCTTTATAAATTTGAGTGATTAGACTTTTGTCAGAGATTTTTGTTATGAAGATTGTTTTCCAATTTATTACTTCCCTTCTAATTTTGATTGCATTGGTTTTATTTGTACAAAAACTTTTTAATTTGATATATTGAAATTATTTTACATTTTGTGAGGTTTTCTAGCTTTTGCTTGATTTTAAAATCTTTCCTTTCCCAAAGATATGACATGTATATTATTCTGTGTTCACCTAATTTACTCATAGTTTCCTTCTTTATATTCAAGTCATTCACCCATTCTGAGTTTGTCTTGATGTAGGGTATTAGATTTTGATCCAAATCTAATCTCTCTCATACTGTCTTTCAATTTTCCCAGAATTTTTATCAAGTAGTGAATTTTGGTACCAAAAGCTGTGATCTTTGGACTTAACATAGACTGTCTTGCCAAGGTCATTTACCTCAAGTCTGTTCCACTGATACTCCTTTCTGCCTCTTAGCCAGTACCAAACTGTTTTGATGAGCACTGTGAATTTTAAAACTACTCCACCCTACTTAGACATACTTTAGGGGAAGATAAAGTTGTAATGTCCTAATTGAACAATGAAGGTACTTAGTTCTCACCTTATAGTGAAGCTAGAACTTTAAGCTAAGTCTATTTTAGACCTTAATACAAAAAAGTGTTAAGTAACTATAAAGGTTAAATTAATCACAAAAAGGTCAAATAACTAACAAAAGGTGAACTAAACAAAGAAGTGTGAAGTAGCTCAAAAGATATAAACTAATAAAGAAGGTGAGAACTAAAAGTATGGGCAGTCCTGGAGAAAGCCTTTGATGTGATTGGTAGATGTGAATATTTAGAGGTGGAGACCCAAGGGTGAAAGGTCTATAATTTGGGATTTTTTTCATCTCTCAAAATCTCTTTCCCCAGAAAGTTGTATCTGACTGATCACTTTCTGTGAGCAGCCTGGGTGCCAGTTTGATCCTGGAACTCAGCCTGGAGGAGATCACTCAGACAGCTTCCATTAGACGGTCTCGTAGTGAGTGATAAGACTGACTTCCTTTTCCTTTGGGCTCAGGGAGGCCCCTTTGGCCAAGGCCTTTAACTCCTGCCTGGCTCACCCTGATCCAGGTCAGTTTAAATTAACTCTTTTCACTCTCCCTCTCCTTTCTCCTTAAATTCCTTCCCTCTATGTTAATTAAGTTACCATAAATTTCCAGAATGACTTGGGAATTTTATTTGGTGACCATTTAAATCTAGATTTAAAGTCACAACTCTAAATTCATCTTTACACCACTGCTTTATAATATAGTTTGAGATCTGGGACTACAAGGCCACCTTCCTTTGCATTTTTTTCATGATTTCCCTGGATATCCTTGATCTTTTGTTCTTCCAAATGAACTTTGTTATGGTTCTATCTAATTCAGTAAAAAAAGAATTTTGGTTGTTCAATGGGTATGGCATTAAATAAGTAAATAAGTTTGGGTAGGATGGTCATTTTTATTATGTTAGCTTGTCCTACACATGTGCAATTGATGTTTTTCAAATTGTTTAGAACTAGTTTTAATTGTGTGGAGAATGTTTTGTAGTTGTGTTCATATAGTTCCTGTGTTTGTCTCGGCAAATAGATTCCTAAATATTTTATATTGTCTAGGGGGATTTTAAGAGGAATTTCTCTTTCTAATTCTTGTTGCTGAGATTTGTTAGAAATATATAGAAATGCTGATGATTTATATGAGTATATTTTGTATCCTGCAACTTTGCTATTTTTTTTATTATTTCAACTAGCTTTTTAGTTGATTCAGTAGGATTCTACAAGTAGACCATCATACCATCTGCAGAGTGATAGCTTTGTCTTCTCACTGCCTATTTTAATCCCTTCAATTTCTTTTTCTTCTCTAATTGCTACAGCTAATGTTTCTAGAAAATATTAAATAATAGTGGGGATAATGGGAATCCTTGTTTCTCTCCTGATCTTATTGGGAAGGCTTCTAGTTTATCCCCATTGCAGATGATGTTTGCTGATGGTTTTAGACATACACTGCTATTATTTTTAAGAAAGGCCATTCTATTCCTATGCTTTCTGGTGTTGTCAATAGAAGTGAATGTTGCATTTTGTCAAAGGCTTTTTCTGCATCTATTGAGATAATCATGTGATTTTTGTCAGTTTGCTTGATAATATGGTCAATTATGTAGATGATTTTCCTAATATTGAATCATCCATACATTCCTGGTATAAATCCTACCTGGTTGTAATGAATAACCTTCGTGATCATTTGCTGGAGTCCTTTTGCTAGTATCCTATTCAAGATTTTTGCATCTACATTCATTAAGGTGATTGGTACATATATATTTATGCATACATAGATCTATATACATATTTATGTCATGGCATTTCATCATATACAGTTTGTCACTGTTCCCTCTAAGTATAATATTTCTAGCTACCCAGGTGATTATAACAACTTTTAAGAGTTCCCAATATCCTCTTTTCTTATAGGGATACATTACATTTTAACTTATAGCATCCCTTAAAAAAGGTTTTGTTTTGTTTTATTTCTTCCCCCCCCCTTTCTTAATTACCTTTTGATGATTCTCTTGGGTTCTGTGTTTAGGCATCAAATTTTCTGTTCAGGCCTGGTCTTTTCCTTACAAATGCTTGGAATTCTTCTATTTTATTAAATGACCATACTTTCCCCTGTAAGAATATAGTCAGTTTTGCTGGGTAGTTGATTTTTGGATGTAGACCTAGTTCCCTTGCTTTTTAGAATATCACATTCCATGCCTTCTGGTCCTTCAGTGTAGATGTAGCCAGATCCTGTGTTATCCTCACTGTAGTTCCATGTATCTGAATGACTTCTTAGCACCTTGTAATATTTTTTCCTTGGTCTGATAGTTCTTGAATTTGCCTATAACATTCCTGGGCATTGTCAATTGGGGATTGAGCACAGGAGGTGATCTGTGGATTCTTTCATTCTCTACATTTCCCTCTTTTTCTAGAATGTCGGGGCAGTTTTCTTGGATAATTTCCTGTAGGATGATATCCAGCCCCCTTTTTTTTTTGTCATAATCTTCCAGTAGACCAATGATTCTTAAATTGTCTCTCCTGGAACAATTTTCTAAATCTTCCATTTTGTGAATGAGGTATTTTATATTTTCCTCAATTTTTTCATTCTTTTAGTTTTGTTTTATAGTTTCCTGCTGCCTTGTGAAGTCGCTTGCTTCTAGATGTTGTATTCTGGTTTTTAAAGACTGTGTTTCAGCCCTGGTTTTTTGGTCATCCTTCTCCTTCTGGTCTGATTTTCTTTGGAGGTCATCTTTCATCTTCTTTGCCTCATCTTTCATCTCCTTTGCCTCATTTTCAAGCTGATTAATTTTGGCTTTCAAGACACCATTTTCTCATTTAAGTTCAAGTGCCTCTGTTTTCAGATGACTTATTTTGCTTTTTAAGTCCTTTTCCTATTTGTCTTCAGCCTCTCTTAATTGTGTTTTGAATTGTTTTTTGAGTTCTTCCAAAGCCAGTGTTCAATTTGCTAGAGTTTCTGTGTTTTTGCTTGGTGTTCTTTGATCCTCCTTTGTTCCATTTTCTCTTTGTTCATTGCCTGATAGAAGCTGTTGATTGCAATTTCTTTTTTCTTTTTCTGTTGTTTGCTCATATTTGTCCCTTCTTTCCCCCCTGTAGTTGCCTGCACTCTTGCTCCTTTCATTATGTGTTTGATCTGTGGGTTTGGGCTTTTCTGTCATCCTCACCCTTGGAGCTTAGCAAGGCTCTCAGACCAGTCTCTGGGGGAGGGGTTTTGGAGCTTGAGCTTCCCTGCCCTCTGAAGGATTGATAAGATTTAGCTCAGTGGAGTTGAACTTGCAGAGCTGGATGTGCCCTGAGGCCAAAACCTCAGGAAGGGGTGGGGAGCAATAATGTAGTTCCTTGGGAGCTAGTAGACTGCCTGCTCTGTGCTTCTTCTCCAATTGCTTCCCCACTGCCTGTGTTCAAAGCTCTGAGCCTGACACAGCTTTGCTCACAAAATAGTCCCTCCAGACTAGTGACCTTGCCCACTCAGAGATTCCAGTCACTACTGGAGGCTAAGTAGTGTAGGTGGGGGAGGGGTCTTTGGAACTTCCTTCTTCCTTCACCTTAAACCAGAGTGTTCTCAAATTCAGGCTTTTGGGGGGGGGATACCTTTTAAGTTGAGTCCAGCAGGAGGGTTCCTTGGCTCTGCCCTGTAGTTAGGTTTGGTTTTCAGTCCCCTAGAAGCATTTGATATTTAATTAGTAAGGAAGGGTTTTCAGAGATTTGAACTTTTACTGTCTCTAAGCCACCATCTTGACATTGCCCTTTCTCCATAATTTTTATAATCTCATCTCTTCCCAATCAGGACAATTATATTTTAAAAATAATTTAATCATAGGACATGCATTTTTTACAAATATTTTCTTAATGTGTGTAATTATATCTTCTGCTAACACATCCAGACCTATGAATATTTCAGCTGCATCTATTATTCTCTCAAGAAAATTAGGTGGTGAGTCATTTAATTTCTGTTTAATATTCTCAAATTTAGACAAAGCATTAGGGTGTTTAATATGTTTCTTCATCATATCCATAATTGACCTTCTGGCTTGTTTCATCATTTCATAATGAGGTGATGAATTCTTATCCAAACCTTCAAAATCTCATTGCCATGGGGTCAATAGTGGATTATTCCATTTTTCTCTATGAATTGTTTCCTTTACCTCTTAGTTAAAAACTCCATTAATAAATAAAATCTGCATAATCAGGATAAAAAATCTCTATATCCCTTTGAAATTCTTTTATTACCTTATTAGGTTCATCTGAAAAACAAGGGTTTCTACATCTATTGGTTTCTAAATCCTTAGGTGTAAATAATTTATGAGTTTTAACCTTATATATCTCATCTTGTGTCACAACAGGGATATCCCTTAGAGGGAACAGCAATACTTGATTTTTATTGCATTCTGCATCTTCCCTTTCCAATCTAGACAATTTCTTAATTTTTCCATCTTCATTGTCCTTACTTATATCATTATCTTTAAATCATTTACAATATCATTGGTTAAAATCATCCTCTCTTTCATACTTAACTCCATTGCTCTATTTTATCTTTCATCATCATTATCATCTGTTTCATCTCAGAATCTTTTGTTATTCATAAAACAATTGCTCTTAATCTATAGCCAAATTCAAAAAATAAGAACTTATATTTATACAATAAAAGTAAACATAAACACATCAACGATACATAGGCTAACATGGTTCTTATAGTTAATTCCCTCACTGGTTCCATCCCCTCATATCCTAAAACCATGTAGCAACACTGGGAAAACAGGGTAAAAATCCCATAACGGATATGTAGGAAACAATCCCATAGAAAATACAACACAACATTTGCCATGTCCCCTGACATGATATTTATAGTGTACATAAAGTTGTTATACAACATAGCATATGTTCTATTATTATCCATTGCAATTAGTATTAATAAACACCAAAGAACAGAACAACAAAAAATAACAAAAAATGGCTTCCCAGCACAGGTTCTATTTGCCTTTAAAAATTAAATTCCCCTCAGAGACCCAGGAATCAGAGGTCTGTGTCAATCAGGACCTTGGAGAGCAACCAAGAGCTGGAGAGGGTCAATGGAATATTCCCAAGTAGCCTAACTGCCAACCAGTTAATCTGTCTGTTTTTCTCCAGCCCAAGTCAATTACTTTGCAGGTTGCCCTACTGACTCGCCAAATGTTATAAGGTGGGTTAAAAGAAGGATTCAAACTAGCTGTATATATAATACAATGTTTATTTAATTAAAGGGAGAAAGAAAGGGAAGGGAATCAGGGAATAATTTACTTCTAACCCACACCAGATATTAAAATCCTAAACTTTCTATAATTTATACTAAACTAACTAATTAATTAAAGTTAAGGAAGGATTGGTAGGTGCAAAGACAAAGGGATCTCACAACATTGAAGTCCTTTCTTTGATTCAAAAAGCAGTCCCAGCAACATGTCACCAGCAACAACAAAAATCCACTTCTGCGTAGCAGCAGCAATAAAAATGGGCAGAATATCAGGACTGTCAAAGAAAGTGGCAACCAATGGCTTTCTGGGTCCACCCAGAAAACCAGATAGCTACCCTCTGGGTTATCCTGACAGCTAGAGAAAATGCAGCCTCTCACTCCTACAGAGTCCACCAATTGCCAGAAACTGCCTGTGTGTTCAGTTCCTCATCTCAGAGTTCTGGAATGTTGGCCCTGGTCATTATGCTGTGGCATCTCTTTGCTTCTTGCTTTTTGCAAAGTTAATCCTTTACAACACAAGGCACTTGGCTTCAAGTCCATATGTATAAAATAAGAAGGTTGAACTAAATGGCCTTTAAGGTCTCTTTCAGACCTAAATATATAACCCTAATCAGTATATTAGGCAATAATGACAGTATATTTGATGGTCCACCTAGAAGTCAGAAGGTATGGATTCAAATCCCACCTTTGGCACATATGGTCAGTGGAACCATGGACAAATGTCGTATTGCCCCAGACTATTTTCTTTAAAGATCTTTGTGGAAAGTTTTCAGATGTGCATTGGAAGAATGAGTTTTGTCACTAGGGAGATCCCCATGTCAGTGAAACTATAGTTCTAAGGAAACAAAAACAGTCAGTTTAAATATAAGTATTCAAGAGAGAGATCTTATGCTATTTAACAGATCTTTGTTTTTAGGCAACATAATAAATCTTTAATTTTTTAACTAAAAGCTCCCTATAACATACATAAAATTATAATGAATTTTTGTTATTTGAATATTGCCTGATAAAATTCCATCAATTTTTGCTTTTATTTTATGAGTTTTAGCATTATTTTGTCAAAATAAATCAGTTAACCTGAAATTGTGTAGATAAGCAATAATTATTCAAGCAGAGAATTTTATAGCCACGTTCTGAATATGAATTCTCCTTAAGCATATATCATTATTTGAATTGCAGGTCAAAGGTAGGAACAGACTAAGATAGGTTTCTGATTTTCTCCTATAAATACCAATACATTTAAATATTGGACAACATTCTAATAAGCTAAGTAATAGTGATGCAACCAATTTGAATAGAAATAACATGGCATTTCAGAAAGTGATATGACTGATTCATCTCTTGATTGGTGAAAATATGAACTATTGATGCTGGGACATATATTACTGTTAAGTGATATTTCTATTGCTGTAGTCAGAGTATCCTGTAACTACATTTTCCTTCTTGTTTACATGACTTCAATTAGTCTTGATTGCCAAAAAATGTGAATGACCAGAAGGTTTTGTCTAGTTTTCTGTCACTATGATTCATATGTCTGGCACATTTAGATTCTTATAAATGATACTGTGGTTACCCACGCCATGCCAAATGCTAATCATAAAAAAGAAAAAATCAATCCTTTATCTGTATATTTTGACTTTATGTACCTAGCATTCAGATAAAATAAATTGAAATATAAGAGATTTGATTAATCAGATTCAACAAGCATTTATTAGGTAGGTACTATATGCAAGAAATGGGACAGTATCCTGCTGAAACAAAAAGAAAACAGTTCCTACTCTCAAGGAGTTTAGATAGAAATGCAAAATATTCATAAAGTACAAATTATTGAAAAAGGAGTACTATTGAAAAAGAGATGGGGAGAGAAGACTGCATGTTGGAAATAGTATTTGAACTAAATCTTGAAAGGTTCCATGGATTGCAAGATAATAGGGAAATGATAGAGGTTAGTAATTGTAGGTTAACCTTTCAAAAATCCAAAATTTTCCAAAATATTTATAGTAGCTCTTTTTGTGGTGGCAAAGAATCAGAAATCAACTGGAGGAATGGCTAAACAAATTATTCTATATGATTATGATGGGATACTACTGCACCATAAGAAATGATGAGCAGATCCATTTTTTTTTAAACTTGGAAAGTACTACATTGGGATAATAAGGAGTGAAATGAATAGAAGCAAGGGTACAGTATATACAGCTACAGATTTAATATTTGAAGAATAACTTGTGAACGTTCATCTCCAGAGAATGAATTTAGAAGTGGAAACATGAAAAACATAAACTATATGTTTTACTGGATGACTCCCTCTATGGGGTAAAGAGGTATTAATAAAATAAAATTGAATAACTGGATTCACACTTTTAAAAAATGCATAACCAAGTCTTTTAAAAGTCAAAATCTTATCTCTTATTGCTCCAATAACCAATAAGAGACAAGCATGTAAATGAGTAACTTCCCTGCAAAAGATGAAATACCATACTTTTATGAACCCATTCATATGTAAACTAATAAAAATGGTATATTTATGTATATGTATATGTCATTGTTTACATGTATATGCATTTTGGTATATATGTATACACATCTGTATGTATATGTAAGATATGTATGCATGAAATATATAAGCATTGAGTTAATACATGTAGTTACATGTATGTGTTCTCTCTCTTTATACACACACACACACACACCCAACACACAGACATATAAAATAGAAAATATATTGAATAGACACTCAGAGGAAATTATTTTGTTCTCTTTTAGTTTAGAAAAATTCTGCCTCATTTTTCTTTTCTTTTTTCTTTTTTCAACCCTTACCTTCTGTCTTAGAATCAGTACTGTACATTGTCCAAGGCAGAAGAGCAGGAAGGACTAGGCAATGGGGGTTAAGTGACTTGCCCAGGGTCTCACAGCTAGAAAGTATCTGAGGCCAGACCTCCCATCTCTAGGCCTGGCTCTCAATCAACTGAGCCACTCAGCTGCCCCCTGCCTCATTTTTCATGAGCTACTGAATTACCTTTAAAGAAAAATGACATCATGATATCGTGGAAAGAAATTAGATTTTAAATTGGAATTTGGTCTTGAGTCCAACTTTGTTACATACTAACCATATGAACTTTGGCAAGTTATTCAGATCTTAGTTCATTCTTCTATAAATATAGATGATTGGCCTAGATGATCTCTATAGTCCCTTCCATTCCAAACTCTTTGATGGAATGATAAATCAAAAACCATTTATTGAATACCTCTATGTGCCCTGTACTAGGTGCTAAAAGAGGAAAAAACTCTCTCTTTGATCTTTTAAAAACTTTATTAAAAGGAAAAATAACCCACCAGAGTTCCCTAGCTGAAATTAAGTAACCCTCCCCTCCCCCATCTTCTCAGATTCAAAGTTCCATCCTAGGCCCAAGATTGGTCCTTATGTAGACCAACCCCGCACCTGGAAGTAGGGGGGAGTGGCCCCTCCCAAGCACAGGACTGGTCCAATTCAAGACCAATCCCATGCCAGGAAGTAGGGGCATGGTCCCACCCCAGCACAGGATTGGTCCATTCAAGACAAATCCCACACTGGGAAGTAGGAAGGCAGGACATTGGGGATTGCAGTTTTCTGGCCACAATATTTTAAAACCCACAGTGCTAAAGATAAAAAAATAAAAATGATACTTTCTCTTGCCTTAAGAATTATCTATTTTTCTGGGGTTGTATGTGAGTAAGTGAGGAGAATATGTACCTCATCTCCTGACAACCAGGGAAATCATGAAATACTTTTTAGAGGATATGAAACTTGAGCTGAGACTTGAAAGAAGTTATGTATTTTGAGAGGTATTTGTTTTTTATGTATTCTAGGCACAACAAAAATTTTATGTGAAAAACGCAGAGGTGGAAACCTAATGTCATTTAAGAGGAGTGGGAAACAAGCTTGGCTGGAGAGTAGAGTTTATGATGGTTAGGAATGTGTAATGTGTCTGGAAAGGTACTTTGGAACCAGGAAGGGTCACATGAGAAGTTTCTATTTTTTTTTTCCTAGAGGGCTAATGAAGCTTCTTGAGTTGTGAAAGTGAGAGGCATGTCTCTTTCACAATGTCAGATTGGTAGTTGTGTGAAGGATGTTCTATATGATGATCCTTTGCATTCAGCTATGTAGTAGTTGTGAAAAATATTGGTGCTTGAAAAGAGGGTCAGATTCTACAGACATTGAATGACTTGAATTATGGAGACCTGTTTCTGTCCCCACCCCTTTTCTTTTCCCAGGTAAATTTCTACTATCCCATGTGCAGGGGAAAACACAATTCTAAACCGTCATATTTACCTGGGAAATTAAATCCTAAGATACAATCGTGTAAATCTTCTTAACTGATATCAGTGGGAGGTTTGGGGAAAGGTAAAAATGTATCTTTTTTTCTTCTATGCCTGAGAAATCTTTATTTCAAGGTGTTAAAGGAGAAAAAAAACCAAGCAGAGTTGTGACATTTTTTATTTGGCATTTTGTAAGTGTTCAGTGATTATTAAGTTCAGACTGCCCTCTTTCCATAATTAAGTAGAGAAGATCTGACTAGAGCAAGGGCAGATTCTAGCTCCTGAATTCTATGATACTACTGTTTGGCAAACTACGCCTTTTTGCTATGCCCTCTGTTTGGTGGCAAACATTCAGATTCACAGTTAACTCAAGATAGTGTAAGTTCAAATTGAATGCTAACAGTAATAAATTAAAAACAATAAAAAGAAATTCAGCTCTCTGCTCCATAAAGTCAATCTGTTGAATTCACTGTGAGAGGAGGTCACTGAGTCCAATACCATGGCTGTATAATTTTATGACCCTTAATAACATTTGTAGTATTCAAAGCATATAATGACAGAGGAAATCAAACCATATGCTTCAGTGCATATGTAGGTTTCTTGTGGTAGTCTGGAACGCCTCTATATGTTTTTATTTATTTAAAATAATTTTTAAAGCTTTATTACACAAAGACAAGTTGAACTATTAGTTAAAATTTGAATGACAATTAAGAATCAAAATAATGATCCTTTTGTTTATTTTAAATTTATATTATTTACACAGATGAACATTCATTATCTGCATGTGTGCATATTTTCATATGTGTAATTGTAATATGTATACACATGCATGTGGTATTAACACATATATCCCCCTATATTTTCACATATAGACATATACATTATCTATATAGGCATAGCATATATATGTGTGTGTATGTACATATACACACACATATCCTCACACAAACAAAATCTCTCTCTTAGAATATTACAAGCTCTTTGTGAGGAGGCATTGCTTTATTCATAGTCTGTACAGAGTCTAGCACAGTGCATGGCACACGGTAAGTCTTTAAAAATGTATGTTGCTCAATTGTTGATATTCATTCTTTGGACTTTAATATATTTACTTTTGTTTTTTGAAAACCCCAAAATAATGTAGATTGTTGTCAGAGTTTAACAAAGAGAAAATCATGAAGCTTGGAAAATTGTTCTGGGATATTTCCATCTTGTCCTTTCTCTACTATCTCAGAGTACATGCTTCTTCCTTTTTCATTGTCAAAATGCAATCGATGATAGGATCTACTCAGCTCATTTACATTTTGATGATAACAACAGAAAATTTTATAGCATTTTAAAATTTGTAGAAGTATTTTACTTAGATTATCCAACTTGAGGCTACAATAATCTTGTAAAACATATACTATGGGCATAATACATACTTCATTGATAAGAAAAGTAAACCCTAGAGGAGTTAAGTGATTTGTTCAGATTTATCCAATATATAAGTGTCAGGAGCAGCATATGAACTCAGGTATTCCTGTCTCTAATTTAATACCTTTTAGCTTTAAACAATTCTTGACTGATGTAGACACCTTTTAACTGGAGAGTAAAGCTCCAATTTTGTTTGAAGAGAATGAAATTAATCTTTAGTTGTGAAATTTCAAACATCAGGAAGTTAGTTGGAAGACATATTTCTTTGGGCATATCCTTCTTCTACCCCTGAGGTTGTGACACTCAGTTGAGGATCATACTCTTAGGCAGGTTCAGTGGATAAATTACTGACCCCAGAGTCAGGAAGATCTGAAATAAAATCTAGGTCTCAGATACATGGTGATTATTTGAAATTAAGCAAGTCACATGGCTTCTTCCTCAGTTTCTCAATCTGTAAAAAAGTATAAAAATAGTACCTGCTTCCCAGAATTATTATTAGGATCAAATGACATAATATTTTAAAAAGCACTTTGCAAACATTAAAGCATTCTATAAGTACTACTGATGATGATGATGATGATGATGATGATGATGATGATGATGATGATGTTCAAGTTGGGAGAGATATTAGTGATTACCTGGTCCTGTTCATTTCAATTCACTTTTTTTTTGTTTTAATACCTTTTGTTTTTATATAACAATTTCTGAACAGAGCCTCATCCTCTTTCTCCATATCTTCACCCCTTACTTACCTATTATCCATTAGAAAAAAGTAAAATAGTTAAGCAAAACCAAACAACCAAACAAAAAGACTGGGTCATGTGGTAAATGCAACAGTTCTCATTGCTACTATTTTAATAAAGAGAAGATGGCATTCTTCCTTCATTTTTTCTTCAGGTTCATAATAGATAATATTATAACTTAGACATCATCCTCCTGACTCCCTCGTTTTACAAATGAAGAGACTGAGACCCAGAGAATTTAAATGATTTATCAAAGGCCATGTGAGCTGATATGAATTCGGGTCATCTAACTCCCATTCCAGAGCTCTTTCCACCACATTATATTATCTACTCTTATAGTAGGCACTGTTATGGTAGAGTAGAAATAAGAACCAAATCATAATCATAGAAACATGGATTTTTTTAACCTGAATGTGCCTAAGTCCTATTTCTTGGCCTAAAAGCCATAAGCAGATTTACAAATTAGGGATATTTGGGTATAGAGGGATTGTGAGATTTGTCCACTGTTACAAAGCTAGCTAATAGCAGAGTTAGGACTGGCACAGGTCTGGTGCTTATTAAAATTATTAAGGAAAATGAAAAACCTGGAAAGACAAAGTGAAGTGAGCAGAACCCAGAGAACATTGTACATAGCTGTCAAAACAGTTTATGATGATCAATTCTGAGTGAAAATTATTATCAATAAGGAAAGTATACAAGACAACTACAAGAGACTCAGGACAAAAAGCATATCTACTGTCATAGAAGAAACAGATAGAATATGAATGCTGGTTGAAACATACCATTCTTAACTTTATTTCCTCCATAAATTTTTCAAGAAAGAGGTGGGGAGGGAGGAGGAAAGAGGGAGGATAGTTGGAAGGAAGAAGAAACAAAGAGAAAAGCTTTAAAGGTGTGTATATATATATATATCTTTTCTGGGGGAAAAGCCCTATGAAATAACTATTTCTCTCTTGGGTATGACATTAGTGACTTGGAGTGGGAGCTTATTTACCATATTCTTCTGAGGCATTAATAATTATAAATGAAATTTAAATACCTCAAGGTTAATAAAGTACATTATGTAAATCATTACATTTGATCCTCACCATCCTGTGAGGTAAGTACTGTGAGGCATTATTGGCCAAATTTGAAATAGGAAGAAACAGAGCAGTTTCAGTGATTTGCCCAAGGTCACACAACTGGTTAAAGCCATGGACAGTGTGTAAATCCACATCTCTCTTAATGCTAAGACCCATGCTCTTTTCACTGCATAACAATTTAAGTCTCCAAAGACAAAAAATAGGATTTAAAAAACAGTGACCTGTTCAAAATTTACAGCCTTTAAACACATAAGAGCAAAGCTGAAAGGCAGAAGTTATAAAACAGTCTGTAGAATACAGACTATTTTTAAATGAAAGAAAATTTGAATGCTGAACAATTTGATCGTAATTTCTGATTTTTTGAATTGAGCTTATTAATTGCCTGCTTGAGATAATTAAAGCATTTGGTGCTCAAAATAATTGGAGTCATTGAATATAAAGAGTTTAACCTTGACAGTAGATTCAATCTGACTGGTGAAATTTATCCCAGTGAAGACAAGAGAAGTATTTATTCTCTCAAGGTCCTTGATATTGCCTTCTAAAACTGTAATAGGGTTCTTAACAAAATCAGCCGTCATTAAATATGCCTAACTCCATTTTAGTTCAGCACAGTCATGCCCTCACTATAGCTAGGGTGGTTATTGAATATTTATTCCAACTAATGACAGTGAAAGCAAACTCTAGAGTAGAATGGAAGAAGAAGTGATATTTGATATCGTTAATATGTTTGAGCTCTCCAGATATCAAGAGGCAGGAAGAGAATATAGTGAGATAAAAGAGGAGAGACTGACTGACAGAGATAGAGATAGATGCAGACAGAGGCAGAAACAAATAGGCACAGAGACCAAAAGAGCAATAAACAGAATGAAGTAATGCAATGATTTCATTTATAGTTTTCAGAATCAAAAGGTTTTCTTCTTTGAATGTCATGGACATTCAGTCATATATCTCCTTGATGGCAAGTAAAAAATTCCATATAATTTATCAGAACAAACTAATAAACACAGGGACAGTTAATGAAGAATTATTGATATACTCTCAGATATTTAATATGTCAGAATTGCTGGGTGTAGATTATTATTATTGATGCCTTTAGTGTAAATTCCAGCAATTATTACTTTAAACTTCAATTGCTTAGTTCTCTGTAAGAATCTCTAGGTGTTACTACATAAGTTCACAAGTCTTGGAGACAGGAGATTTGGGATTAAATCAATATGCTGTCAGTTAACATTTCTAACTACCATTGTATCATTTAACATAGCTTTAGTTCCTCCATCTAAAAATGCAGAGAGAAACTCATTCAATTCCTGCCTTATAGGTTTGTTGGAAAAATAGGTTGCTTACATCTTCAAATGCTTCATATAAGTGTAAACTATTATAATCTCCAAAACAACACATTGGAAATACGTGGCTGTCAATTTTAATGGCTGCCAATCCAATCACTATAGACATAATTCATCTTATCAATTTCAATGAAAGTCCTAGTAAGAAACATAATGGACACAGTTTATCTAAGGGTCTGCTGAAAAAAGGAGGTGAATAAACAGAAAAAGAATGAATGAGAACTTAGAAGAATGTATATACATAAATCTTTATAGGGCAGAAAAACAATAAAAAAGAAGAAAGGCTCCATTGCAGTGAGGGAAGCAGAAGGGAGTGAGGGACAAGGGAGGAACCCGTGAGTATAAATGTATTTATTTTTCATTGTATTTTCAGTGTGTTCTTCTGTCTTGTGATTCATCTTTTGTATTCAAAGAAGTTTTGAATCTTTCCTTTGCTATTTTTCAGACACTCAGTTGCATTAAAATCTTTTGATCCTCTCCTTTCTCCCTCTTTTTTTCCCTTTCTCTCATTCTCACCTTTTTTTCCCTATCAGACTTCAATTGTGAAATGCTCTGAAGCTAGGGAGGTAAATGTTCTTCAGCTCCCTAAAGAAAACTCTTCTCAGTTTTTCTAAACCAGTTCAGGCCTTAAAATGGATAGTACTCTGCCAATCAAAAAAGGAAGTTTGAATTGAAAAAAGCTGGAATTTGATTCATTATTTACACTGGATCAAGACTGAACTACTTCTAAAGTAAACATAGACTCTCATTCTTTATCATATAAAAGTGAAGGAAGACATGTTTAAAAAGATGCTATAAAATGGACAGGTGGTGCTGGACCATAGAAAGAGGATTAGATGGGGAAAGAATCCTAACGTTTAATCTTGGTTCTGTCTCTAATTTTGAACCTGAGAAAACTAACTCACCTCCATTGGAACTCAATTTTATTGTCTCTAAAAATTAAGTGGTTGAACTAGATGATTTCCCATACTTCCATGTGAAATATTCTATGATCACACATTATTGAAAGAAGCTATATCAATGACTTCCCATGAGGAAATTTTCCATAAATATTCAAACTTGGAAATTTATGGAACATTTATTTTTAAATAAAAGGAAACTTTATTATATTAGTTTCACTTTCATGTAACTTCAACATAAATACCTCAGTTACATTTAAAATATTCTGAACAATTTGAAACCTTCAAGGTACCACTGAGGAACATTGCATTCCTTCCATATCCTAAAAGATGATTTCATGAGTCTTTCAGGTCAAAGAGATACATTACACAGTAGCCAAAGATCTAATAATGAGCCTATTTGTCTTCAGACAATATATACAGCCATGACAAAAGCTGAAGGCTTTTCAGTTTTGTGAGTGCCACCATTGTGCTCTGCTTCCATAATAGTCTTTGACAACCCAGGGTTGCTTCCAAGCTATGAGAAAGCATCAGAGTAGATCTTTTTGGGTGGCAAAAATTTACCTTTGAAAAATCAAGTGAAGTACATGATTAATTTGTGAAGTTTAAATGGAATATTATCTTTATAATATTTTACAAATATTAAACCATTGTGTAAAATTTATTCATCTCGAAGAATTTCCAAAATTGTTAATTTAGATTTAAGGTTTACTCCAACTGACAGAACTCTCTATTTGGATTTGAAAAACTTGGATTTTAATTCTGATTCTATCACTTCCCATTTTTTCTACCTTGAATCAGCTAATAAGTTGGAACTGTAGTTAAGAACATTGGATTTAGAGTCCAGAAAATCTATTCCTGCTTCAGAAGCCAATTAGTTCTGTGATCCTGGATAAGTCAGTCAATATCTTTCAGCCTCAATTTCCTCAACATATGGATAATATATCATGAGGATAATAATAATATCTCTTACACATATATAAAGAGGTTTGCAAGCTTTAACATACAGTTGTCCCTTGTTATACTGTGGTTCATTTATCACAACATCACTGTGTCACAGGTTTGTTAAAAAAAAATACATCTAATTCTGTATTGTGGTGTTTTCGCTATATCTGAGGATTTTGTAGATGAATATCATACTGTACACAATGGAAATGCAGTATGCTACTACTACTTTCACAAGTTTTCCAACATGAGATTTTGCATGGTACACTATTGGCTGATGGAATGAGAGGTGACCAACCACAGTGCTGTGTTCTGTATTCTGGGTGCTGATTGGCTCAGTGATCTTAGCATCTGTCTGTTTGATCTCCTGCACTGTGCCCATACTTTCAGTATCTCTCCTTGTCCACTTCACATCGATGTCTGATTGCTGCAAGTAGTGTTGCTCTGGGGTGTTGTGTTTTTGTGAAATTTTCATAAAAGTCTGAATTTATTTCAAGCCCTATGCCACCCAAACATTCTATGCCTTCTAAGGCTTCTGGCAGTGAACACTGCTACTTTGCAGATTTTCACCTATTGCCAGAGTCTCTGAAAGCTAACTCCTGTAATAGATGAGGGACCTTTGAACTTTTTAAATACTAGTTATTATTAGGCAAGGTATTTAACGTCTCTAGAAATCAATTTCTTCATCAATAAAATGAGTAGATTGGACATCTCTAACATTCATTCTAATCCTAAAACTTTGATCCAAAGATCCTATAACCCATGAATTAATGGTAGTTTACACTTATTTCTGATACCGTTCTACTTCATGTATCTTGGGGATAATCACCCTAGTGATTTAAATCATTTAAGATGGGCAAAAACAATCCTTTTAGTGATCATTAGCCTATGAAAGATGTCACTCACTGAATCCTGATTTGTGTGTACTCTGTTGCTCCAGTAGACAAACTCCTGGTGAAGATCAAATATTTGTGTAGCAATTCTACTAGGAACGATGCTGTTGGTCCAGTAGAAACAAAATAGCTGTGTTTATGGATTTTTCTCCCAATTCATATATTCTAGAAGTAATCCAGTGATCTTTCATTGTGTGCTAATTAAGGAAAAGGAAAGGCTTTTTTGGTATTGACAAAAGTCCTAGATAGGAAATTCCTTCCCAGCATGAAGAGATTTGATAAAGGTTAGTTAGGAAAAGAGCCTAGATGGGAGAGAACTAATGGCAAACAAACAACATTTGGAGTGAGCATTTCAAGGGGAATTATTGAATTTTTCTTTCCTTCCTTCCTTCTGTAAAATTTAAATTAATATCCAATAACTCCAAGTTTTATATTTTATAAGATTTATTAGTAATCACTTGAAGTAGAAGAAAAAAGAAATAGAAGTTAAAAGCCTAATTTCCTAACTAAAGTAAGACCATGTGAATAAACTTTCCTGCCAAGCTCTCACCCAACCTCCACAAACCATAATCCCGGGAGAAGACAGGAAGGGCGGAGCTACACAAAACTTATATCTTCCTTACATTAGTACGTAACATAGGTACATAACTGGGATGCTTGGAAAAAGAGTTTTGGGGAGCAAAATTCTAATTATATAATCCACTCCCCAGTGATTCCATTGGAAAACAAGAATGCAGAAATCTCCCAGATTTACATGCCTAGTTTCCCCAATGAAACACTACACATAACCAACTTATCTCTTTAAAGATCTTTAACTAGAGGTACATACAATATTACAGTTTATTACAGTAATTTGGGAATAAGAGAGAAATAACAGATAAAAATCAATGATTGCTAGGCGCATTGACAAAAAATAACTTGGGGGCAATCCCCTTTGGCATAAGAGTGTACATTCAAAATAAATGTGCTCAGCTCCCCTCAGTTCAATTCACTACATCCCAAAGTTCATTCTGGATCTTTTGGTGCAGTGTGTGGTTTCTGTAGGCTTCTTCAGGGTGCTTTCATGTCCCATCATATTTAGCAATCAATGGCAAGTTTCCATAGCCTAAAGCTTTTGGGTATGTATTCACACATTAGGGCTTAGAAACATTTTAAACTTATCCAAGTTCAAAATAAAAAAAAAAAAACCTTAATAGTAGTAACATGTGCTTCAAGTACAAAAATTGAGAGAAAAAAGAAAACTCAAATAATAATTGTTCATACAAGGAAAAACAATAATAATTTTAAAAATTTAAAAAATATATAGTTCATAATCAGTGACACACCATGTTAGCCAAGGAGAGGCACAATACAAAGGTTTCCCACTCAAAAATGAAATCCATTTCCTTTTTAAATTGGCCATGATCCAAAGTGTGAGTGCACATGATTTTGACCAAGAAACATCTTTTAAAATAGTACTACAGCAGCTAATGCACATTCAAAGAAGAACCAAAATCCCCAAAATCATAATAGCCCATTTAATGACAATAGCAAACAAACCTGCTATCATTAGCATTTTCATGATTTCTCTATAGCTACTTGCTGTGTGACATTTAAAAAAACCTTTGAAGCTCATGGATGCTTGTCACAAGATCTCCAGATGGAGCCAATCTGTAAACCTTGGTGAAGGTATTTCTAACAAAGTCTTATTAGGATTAATTAGCAGCTAAGGACAGGGTAAAGAATAGTGGGTAGACAAAATTTGGGGAAGAGTGGTGATTGGAATTCTGGGTAGCTAGGATCAGTTGGTATTCCATCTGCCAATAGGCTCCCAGTGATTTTTGGAATTGGAGACTCCTGATGTTTTCTGTTCCCTGGAACATGGACTGGTTCAATGAGAACAACACTACTATTGAAGACCTATTGAGCAAAAAGAACAAAGCCTTTATGGAGTGGCAAAATAACCCAAACTCTGTTCCTAAAAAGGACAGATTCAAGTCTCTCCAAGCCATGGTGCAGTATGAGATCAGGAAGATGCAAGACCTTCCCACCTCCTGCATGAGATTATAATCCATAATGAGTTAATCAAGCCCCTTGGGAAACCTCCCTCCTTTGGTATGAGACTGTGACAGCTGTAAAAGGCATATATTTATATGTCCCATCCATTGCAATGTGGAGGCAAGGACTATAACAGTGAAAATCACTTCTGATGTCTCATTCATTACATTTTTAATTAACGAGGAGGTGGGGAATACAATAGTGCTATTGTACTTCACCTCAACTACTAAATGGACTCTTACTTCTTGTTACAAACAACTCAAAGGTAGGCAAATAATCAGTCAGAGGTAGTGTAACTACAAGATATCTGAAAATCATTTCTGAAGACCCCTTAAAATCAATTGAGATTGTTTTAGCCTAGCCTATTAAATTCTAGGTTGTAACCAGTTTGATGAAGTCCATCCATCATCATCTATGTGACAATTAACAAAGGCAAAAAGGAACAAAAGGCAATTAAGGCAACATGTGACCTCAATGGATCTGGTGACAAACCCAACATCCATAAGGACTTAGGGTTTTGACACCAAAAAAGGGTTTATCCAAAGTGTCTATGGGCTTTTACAATGATATTTTCTTCAGTCCAGTCATAGGGTGGAACAAATAAAGACAGTGCAAAGAATAAATAACTAATAGTTAAAACACAGTAGCTAAAAATGACATAGTGTAACAGAAGATATTAAATTAGATTGATTTGTGAACTTAAAAAACAAAATTGAATTTTAAAGGAAACAATCAGCAAATACAATATATGTGACAGGTCAGGATGTGAGCAATGAATCCCAAATTCTTTTCTCCAATTCTGATAGCTGCATTTGTGAAAAGGAATACTGAATCAAGTTCTGGACTTTCTGCCACTCAGGTGGAGCAAAGAGCATTTGGAAGGTTAGAGTGAAATTGATATACAGCAATGACAGTTGGTGGGGGGAGGGAACTTGGAGAGTGACAGTTGATCTCGAAGACTCTCTCTTTCCTGGCCTTCAAACTAGAAGGAGTCTCTCTCCCTGTCTCCGGATATAAGTACCGCTATTCCTGGACTTTTCCCAACTGTGTGTTCTACCTGGATTCCTGTGATCATGTCATTGAACAAAAGGAATTAAGGGGAGCTTTCTGAACTATAAGGCTGGTCTTTAGGGGTGTCAACCTGAAGAGACAGGCCCAACCCGCTCTGAAGCTCAGAACATTTTCTTCCTCTTGCTGTCTATTGTTAAAGACTTTGAATTTAAGAAAACTAGTACAGATTAACATAGACAGGAATAAAAGAAACCCTCTACCAGCCTGCAAGGTCTGGCCTCAGCTCAAAAGCTGAGAGAGACTCAAACCCAATCTAGGGAAATCCCAATTCCCTCTTCCCCGATATCTTCCCAATCTAAACTTGTTATTAAATTCATCTTTATTTAAATAAACTGCAGTCAGATAAGAGGACTATCATTTCAGGGGGACATAGAGGGAGCAGAACCCAAGGACAGCCATTCAACCATAAATGGTCCTTCTTGGACCCCTGCCAGGCAACCTTGGTCTGGGGAGGCTTGTCCCTCAGGGAGCTCTGTACTTACCTGCTCTGGGATATCTTCAACATCAATCAATAGAGAAGACATCTCCTCAGGTGAACAGTTAGCCCATTTCTGAGGAGCCCCATTTTTCAAAGATAGCCTCTCAGCAGGGGTTATCTCTCTCCTTTTACCTCACTGGCAGCCATATTCCCTCTATCCTTTCAATTCCTCCATTCACTTACCTTCCTTAATCCCTTACCTCTTCAATCATCAACAATCCCTTAAAAATTATATATTACAGAGACTTCTTCACTATGTTTAGGGGAACAGACTGAAACAATTAACACCAATAAGGCAAATGGAGTATGAAAAGGCTTAAAATTCACCTCTACATTCTTTAAGGTTCCTTCCTCTCCCAAGTATCATAATCCATCTAGATTCCTTTGGTCACACTTCTGGGGTTCCCCATACCAAGGGAGAATTCCGCCCTGAATACAGTGTGGATCAACCCCATATTGGATGTGTTGCAGAGACTGGGCAGGCCAAAATGGCAAGGGGGTATAGAGAGATGAATCTCCCCTCTGAGTATTGAGATTACTCAAGCTATCAACTGCCAGGCATCCAATCAGTACACTGATGAACAGTATTAAGAAAAGATACCCCAAAACATTGAACGATTGGAGCTCAATAATAGTCTCTGGGAATTTGAGCTGTTTGAGATAGACGGGAAACTGGGTCAACTTTACAATTCTACTTCCTGTCCATAGGTGGCACTATCCTAGTATATACTGGCTAGGTGTAAAGTTAAGAGTTTTGGAAGAGTAACCTTCCTTCACCTACCCCCTAGTGGTAAAAACACCAGGTTGCCCCTTGCTTCCACTGCCACATGGGCAGGGGACTGTGGCTCCCCTTGATTCCTCTTCACAGCTATGTGGCAGGGAGTTAAGAGGGTGGAAGCTTGCCACCAGGTGAAAGCCTTGAGGAAGCCAATTGTTGCCTAAAAAAACATCTGGGCTTCCAAGGCAGCAACAAGCACTCAGTTATTAGCAATGTAATGGAAATGGGGGATTTATACTTTACCAGCCACAGAAAATAGTTCACAAGGGCCCCCAGCCAGTTGTGCTCAAGAAAAGCAGCGGCAGGCTTGAGAAAGGACCCCCAGACTGTGTCTGACCAAATGTAGGTGGCAGTGGCAAGCAGCAGCAGCAGTAGCAGTAGTGGTGGATAGAGAGGTAGCTGTAGGCTTGGCTCCTCTCCTGGGCAGGTCCTCCACACCTAAGGGAGTTACCCAGAGGGGAGGATGAAAGGGCCATGGCAGAGAGAAAACATTTTTTTTTCAAAATAAACAACTTCCTTTCTTTATTCAAAGGCTATCTTAAAAGAAGATCAAAGATTCTATCACTGTGTGGCTCACCAACAATGTAAAATTTAAACTAATATCCAATAACTCTAAGTATTATATTTTATAAGATTTATTAGTAATCACTTGAAGTAGAAGAAAAAAGAAATAGAAGTTAAAAGCCTAATTTTCTAATTAAAGTAAGACCTGTAAAAGTTAAATGTAGTCTCTACTGATAAAAGTATTATATTTTTATGAGGTTTATTAAAGATTATTAGAAATCAAGGATAGAAAATAATAAACCATGTGCCATGGCTGATGTGAGATTATAGGGAATTCTGGGAAGTACCACGGACTTCTGGGGATTGAAGTCTAGGGTTCAAATCTCCATTTTTACAGACCATGAGAGTAAACTTTCCTGCCATGCTGTCACCCAACCTCCACAAACCGCATTCCCAGGAGAAGAGAGAAAGTGAGTAGCTACACAAAACTTGTAATCTTCCCTATGTTAGTATGTTACGTAGACAAGTAACTGAGAAGCTGGGAAAGAGAGTTTTGGGGAGCAAAATTCTAATTATACACTTCCTTCCATCCTTGATTGGAAATGTGCAAGGGTTCATGGAAGGTTGAAAGGTCTGAGTCAAAAGAAATTTGTTGCTAAAATGATTTGATCTCTGAAAAATAAACAAAATAGGGTAATTATGAAATATAATTGCTTTGTCTTTCTGTGTGTCTGTCTGTCTCTATATATACATATGTATACACAGGCTATCTCTCTATATATGCTCATGTACATTTTGTTATTCAATATAAACTTTAAGATTTACATTATATATAATATATTTCTATATATTATATTATATAAAATGACATTATATAAAATATATAATATTAAAATATATATTTCTACCCTCACATCTTTTATATTCAAACCCTTCTCTCTACTCACACTGCTATAATAATTAAAATACTTATCACCTCTCATCTAGATTATTGTTACTGTCCTCTAATTTTCTTAAGTTCAGATCTAACTATGTAACTCCTTTACCTTCTTATCTTTTCCCTATAGAATCTCTTCCTTTAAGATAAGGTTCAAGTAACATCTTTTACATGAAGCCTTCTTGATGGATGCTCTAATATCCAAGAGTCCTTTCTACCCAACTCTTTTGCCTTTCAATATTTGGAATGCAATATATACAAATATATGCATATTATGTACATATTTAATTACCTATACATACAAACATGTACATATATGCCATTATAAGGAAGAGAGGGTTAGAGCAAGTCTGAAGAGACATGAGACTAATAGGGAGATGTTTCTTAGATACCACTAAGAAACAGTTGAGAGCAATTTTAGGAGCAACAGGGTTTTGTAGACAATGGATTCCTTGCTATGGGGAAATTACTAAATCACTTATAGCACTAACAAGGGATTCAGTTCCTGAACTCCTCAAATTAGAGCCAGAACACTTGTTAGCTCTATCAGATCTAAAACAGGCTATCTTATCTGCCCCTGATCTAGGCATCCCAGATTATAACAAACCATTTACTTTGTATGTACATGAGTGAAGAGGGGTAGCTTCAGGTGTTTTAAGTCAGACTTTGGGACCTTCTCAGAACACAGTTGCTTATTATTCTGCCCAACTGGACTCAGTAGCATCAGGAGCACCACCATGTCTTAGAGGAGTAGCTGCTACAGCTTTACTAGTGACAAAAACTGTTGATCTAGTATTGGGATGCTCATTAACAATTATGTGTCCACTTGAGGTAGAAGCATTGTTGCTAAGGCATAGAACACAGGTATTCTTGGATTAGTGGATTACAAGGCATAACCTTGTTAAATAACGAAAACATTACCTTGAAACACTGTACAACCCTTAACCCTGCCACCTTTCTTCCAGATTTACCAACTTCAGGAGAACCATTAGACAATTGTGAAAAACTAGTGTCCATGGCAGAAAAGATAATGTCTTAGACATTGCCTTAGACAATCCAGATCTGGTCTTATTTACTGATGGTTCCTCTTTTATGAGGGATGGAATACACTACACTGGAGCTGCTGTAGTCTCAGAATTTGCCACTGAGTGATCAGCTTCACTACCCTTTAATATTAGCACTCAAGGAGCAGAATTCATAGCTCAGAAGAATGCCTGTATAACTGCCAAGGATAAAAAGGCAACAATTTGTATGGATTCTAGATATGCTTTTGGTATTTGTCACTCAGTTGGGATATTATGGCTCCAGAAAGGATTTTTTAATCTCATCTGGAAAATCTATAGCTAATGCAGAAATTATTAATGAAGTTCTTTCTTCTTTCCGGCTGCCTGAAGCCCTAGCTGTAGTTCATTGCTCTGTCCATACAGGTGGTACTGACCTTGTTTCTAGGGAAAATGCTTGAGCAAATGCTGCTGCAAACCAACAGCCATAGAAGGGCCTGAAGTAATTTTATCATTAACAACCACTGCTGACTTAAATTTATCACTTTCCTATAATGAAAAGGAAGTGGAAAAATGTAAGCAAAAATTCAAAGCAAAACAGATTAATGGAGTATGGGTGTCATCTGAAGGAAAACCCCTGCTCCCTAGAAGCTCTAACAACAAATTTGCCAATGTATTCATAAAAATGGTCACTTTGGCACCTAGGGCATCATGGATTCTGTTAAGAAAGTATGGATAGCCCCTGGTAGAACTACCAGGAATGGTAGAGCCATTCCAAATATTGTTAATTACTCCAACATCTATAAAGATTGGAGATAAGGACTCTTGGATTCATTGCTCACATGTGAAGAGAACATCTTTTGTTGAGACTGATTGACTGTGTCCTATCACATGCATTGGAGATAATAATCCATTTTCAAGTGGATGCTTTTGTTTTGAGAACACATTGAATTCCTGATTTTTTTTTCTTTCCCCCTTACTTTATTATTGCTTTTCTTTTACTTTGATTAGAATATTTTGATTTTTCCCTTTTTTTCTCATTTCTTGTACTAAAGGTATATACAATTAATATTATTTTTTCTGCAGTAATATAAGTTTATATATATATATATATATATATATATACATGCTATAATATCAATGCATACCCATAAAGCTTTAAACTGTGGGAACCTGCCATTTATTGATAAAATATCCATGTCTATGGGGCCACTCCTAACTCACACTGTAATCTTCAGTATCTTTTTTATGTCTCAGCAGTTGTTTATAATGGTCCCTGGAGAATGTAGTTTCTGTTTTGAATAAATTAAGTTGAGGTGCTCTACTCTGTACTTGATGGCCACTGACTCAAAACAACATCAGCCAAACTACCAAATCCACTGAGTGACTTCTCTGCGTTTCTGTTTCATATCTATTTCTTTGCTCAGGCAGGCTTACTCAAAAGCAGCCAAAAGATCTGTTATTAATCGTACCTAACTCTTTTTTTCAATATCTGTTCTTTCACCATTTTCTCTTTCATCTGTCTGGCTTCAGATTATAAGAAAATTAAATGTGATTGCCCCATAATCATGGAGCAGTTTTATTGCCCAAATCTCAATTTATAAAGAATTGTCACATCCAAAATTAGTAACTACCTGTTTTAGAAATGTCATAATAGCTCCCAGAAAAAGTTTCTCTAAAATCTTTCAGTAAAGACTTAATTACAAACCTTAAAATAGTGCATTAAATGGGAAAATTTGAAAGCATTTTGTGAAAAATTAGGTTAGAAATAAGTGTTTACATTATCTCTCACAATTGGCTCAAATGGAATACATAACAAGCATAAATGATTATACTATACAAATGGATATGAGAAAAAGAGCAGATTCACAATTATGGCTAGGATATTTTTTACCCAAGTGTATTAAAAATTATGAAATATAATTCTGACTACATGATTTAAAAAAAGTGTTTTCTCGGGTAGAACCCCCTCTCAGCTTATTTCCTTAATCAGCAGTCCCATGGGAAGCTGGATCATCAGAAGGCCAGCTGACAACTTTTTCCTAAGGTTCTGGAAACTGCAATGAGAGGATAATGCTTTTTGCTTATGAACCCCCACTAGTGTGCTTCCCTTTGATTATTAGGCAAATTACATTGGCTTTTAAAAAGGTTATTTACTTAGCAATTACAGTGTGGATATTTGGTGTTATGGAAATATTTTCTATCTCCCCAGAGGAAATGTACTCTACCTTTAAACACATCCTTGGGGTAAGGTTTGAAAGTTTTATTAAAACCAATTCTTCAAGATGGGAATAAGGAATGTAGATATAAGCTCCATTAGATAAGACCAGCTATAGAACTGTAGGGATTATTTTTTACCTCTCAAAATTCACAATTGTGATATTTTCAATTCTTTTTCTTCATGCTCAATTCTTTTTTTTTTCCTTTTTCTTTTTCTGAGGGAGAGGGGCAAGCAGGGTGGATTGGAGAAACAAGATCTTCTCTTTGTCCTTTCTTTTCTCTCTCTTTTCTCAGATTTATCTTTTGTTTCCTATTAATCTGATTACTTTGGTGACATGGACATTGGGTAGAGAAGGGAGAGATGAAAGTATTTTTTTTCTCCCAGGTGTGATTCTCTCTCAGGATATTAATTCTCAGCTTCTAAACCCAGTCATATAACTATGTTCACTATGATCAAGCACACTATTTTTTTATTTTTACTTTATGTGGTAGAATTTCATTTTCTTCAATCTGTCATAAGCCAATTTCTGTATGGTAACATCTGCTTTACTCAACGACCCTGTGATTCTTTCAAATTGATTAAATATCTATTCATGTCTAGTTTACATTTCATTGATTTTTTGAGTTGTCTAAATCTTTTCTGGAACCCCATTCATATACATGGATAAAGTCAGTGAAGACAATCAGGATATGAACAGTGTACTAGAAAAAAAATTAACATCAAATATTAATGACAAATATCTAATATCTAAATTACATAAGAAACTGGTACAAATGGGTAACACTGAGATTCATTCATCAAAAGAAATAATCAAAGGACTTAGATTTCAGAATAAGAAATGAAAACTAAATATAGTTACCTGCATATATGCTCTTAACTAGTAATAAGTAGATCATACAAATTAAAATAATAAGGCATTTTACCTCACATATTACAAATCAGAAAAGTTGAAAAAAAATGATGTTCTAATTAGTAAGATGGGACTGTGGTAATTTAGGCACATAGATATTCTGTTTGTGGAGCTATAAAAGATATAGTCATTCTCATTTCATTTTGTTAATGTGTGAGAATAGTTACTGAATTATCTTTAGTCTTTGAAAAAGTAATCCCACCACTGGATAATAGCCCAAGGAATCTGAAGACAGGAAGACATTTCTAACATATATTAAAATATTAATGATAGCATTCCTAGTTATCAAATATTAGAAATAAAGTGGATACCCAGGGAATGACTGACAAAAGTACAGTTTGTGAATTAAATGGTATATTTTTGAGAATTAAAAATATAATATTCAGAAACCTGGGAAGATTTGTATGAACTGATACAGACCAAAATATGCAGAACCAAGGGGACAATATTCACAATTACCAAAATAATGTTCATGAACAGAATACAAAAAGGAAGCTTACTCTAAATAATAGAAAAAATGAAAGTCTTTGAGAAGACATATTGAAATACATCTTCTTTCCTTCAACAACAAAGGAAGAGAGTAACAGAATAAAGCATTTTATATAATTGCCATATATACCAATTTTTGCTTATTTTATTTGTGGTTGTAGTTTTAAATGATTATGATATAATAAAAATGGATCATTAAAACAATAATGTAAAATATATTTCCCAAAGTTACTGGATTTGTTTTTGTCAATTAAATGATTTTTGAATGGTGGAATGATTTTTCATGTTTGTTGTTTGGACCCATTTTAATTTTAAATTTGTTGTCTTGAAAATAAAGAAATATGTTAAAGTTTTTGTAAGATATTCAACAAAATAGGGGTAAACAAAACATGATGTGATTTTTCTCAATGTAATATACAATTGTAGAATTAATTAATTTTCCTTCTTTTTTGAGGACTAAATTCAAGGAGGTAGTACTAATTACATATTTAATTTGCATAAATATTTAATTATGAGTAATAATTTGATGATGATATTCTCCTTCATTCTAGTGCTAGCTGACTGAAGAATAAAGAGGGAATGAATTCTTTGAAAGATAGATTACCTCTCTGAGGTAAAGGGGAAAAAAGGAAAAAAATCTTATATGAGATATTATTTTTGACAGTTATAATTACTTTTGAATAAAAAAGAAAATCAATGCAAAAAATTCTCACTTACCTGTAATATTTTTAAAACATAACTGTGCTCATTAATAGAATATAGTTCCACATTTGTAATGACTCGTTGCTCAAATTCACAACATATTGCCCAGAATATAAATGTATTTAAGAAGGCTTAGATTTCTCAATTGAATCAGTTAATCAGAAGTATGAATCAGCTATGAAAAAGACCAAGATACCTATAATCAAATAATTATCAATCAAAGTCAGTAGAGTAGTTTCAAATATTTAGTAGGAGGAATAGTCATTGCATGAAGTAGAGCAATGATTTAACAAAGTACATTGAGATTGGCCAAAGGGAATCAGGTATAATCTGTAAGTCTTACATAAAAGGACAAATAAACTCAGTTGTAATGGCACAGACCTAGAATCACAACCTACATGGGAGATTAAGGCTACAAGATCTTTTGACCTTGAGAGGATTAAGCAATTGGCTACACCAAAACTTATCTCACATGAAATATGGCATCAATTGATAAGTCTCTCCCTCCCTACCCCCTTGGGTAAATAGCCAATAAGGTATTTTTTTTTTCAGGAGGGGCAGATTGTTTCCACATGCTAATCAATATTTGGGAATGTGTCCATGAGTAGCCTCTTGAAGCCAGCGAAAGATGAGGAGACCAAGTCTTTTAATGTTAGCAAACCAATTCGATGTCTCAGTGTCTAGGAGTTTAGAAGAGACAGCAATTCTAACAAAGCTTCTGGGAGAATTTCTTGGGAAGAGGAAGAATCTGTCTTCTTCCTGATGAAAGGTCAAAGGATTTGGACTGCTTTTCTGTTTCTTTTTGTAAAAGGCAAAGGCAATGTCTGTGTCAGAAACTGAGGACAAAGTAGACATATTGAGGAAAAGTAGCTTCATAACTACAAGAATGCTAACATAAAGCTGGACTGTGCCTGTGACAGTTCAAGGGAAACCCATGAAGGTCCAATGAAGAGAAAAAAAAAGTACTTCTATCCAAAGGCAGTTTAGTATCTGTGCATTTTTCACACGTTCTCTAACCTTGAGTCCAATTTGCCCTGGACTGTCTATTGAAGACTTGTGGGAGACTATCTCTAGTTCGACAGTGGTGGGGAGAAATTTGTATCAACTCTTATTATACATTTGGCATCTTAATAAATACTCATTTCTAAAAATGAATTAAGTTTTTCTGACTAACCACTATCAATTGAAATCTTGGGGGAAGCACATTGGAGAAGACTCATGAATCATGTTATTTGTCAAATACCACAAAACCCCTCATTCCTAGATCACTGGTTTGAAATTGTAGCAAGTCACAGTCAGAAGACATGACACATTAGTCTGTCTGATAGAGTAGCCCAAGGTGTTGTGCTACACATTCCTAGTAAGATGTTTCTTATGTAATGACTTGAAATTAATATTAGACTAAATCCTTCCTTCCATACAAAGTCTGTAAAACATCTTATGTAGTATCCTTCCAGCATGGTATCATCTTTATGCCAAAGACTTCTAATTTACTTGAGTAAGCCACTCAATAAGTATCTGATGAATTGAAAAAAATTATTTTTAAACAGCAAAGCATATTTCTAAGTTAAATATGGAAAAAAGCACAATGCTGATTACCCTTATTCCAATTCAAAATACAAACTACACTACAAGAGATATATAGGCAGAATCTGCCTAGTTATAAGGAGTTTCTACAACATAAACTATATCAACTTATAAGTGAGGAAATAATAGATTTTAACCATGGATATATTGACATGGATAAATGAAAAGAGAAAGACAGCCAGACAAGGCAGGCAGGATGAAGCAATGAATGAATGAATGTGTATATATATATATATATATATATATATATATATATATATATATATATATCTGGATGAAGCATATTTATCACCTAAATTCTAAAGATACAAATGTATATATATATATATATATATATATATATATATATATATATATATATATATATATATATATATATATAATATGGATGCATGGATGAATGAGCTTTGTCTGGAGTGTTATTCATACATAATTTAGAGTTTTAGGCTATAACTAGGAAATGTCACCCAAGGATTTGCAAGCTCTCTGGCATCAAACAGAAAGTAATAGAACTTATATTTTTGTTATGTAGAAGATCTTTGATCTTAAGTGATTAGCTTCATTTCCCAGAAGTATGCACTCTTCGGACATCCTCCACCATCCTCTAACAACCTTTTTATCCTAGGAGATAATTTCATCCTTGGAATCCATACCTTGATAGTAGTGCCATTCTTGGGTCCCATACCTCTGACTGGATGACTCTACTTAAGAAGTTATCCTAGATTAGTTTCTCTATAGACTGCACTCTTTCAGTCCCAGTACCCCTTGATTACCCCCTTATTTTGGTAAACTTCCTTTTGGGATTTTTCATTAGAAGGTAAGCTTCTTGAGGTTGGAGATTGTCTTTATTTTTTATTGAATTTGTATCTTTAGAATTTAGGTGATAAATATGCTTCATCCAGCAAATAAAATATAATATATTCATTTTAACGATAATTGCAATTCAGTCATGAAAAGGTTAAATGATTTGCCAAAATTGGGTAAGAATAGATTCCAAACAAACTTCCAATAAATTTAGAAGAAAAATGTTATTGAATAATTCTTACAATCAGAAAAGTTAAGGCTACCTTTTTTTAATTAGTCATCTTATTTTCTTAACAGTAATATTTGGAAGTACTGGGGGGAAAATTTGAAGAAAATATTTAGTTCTGATTTTGTTAATTAAGGGACAAAGTTGAAATCAAAGCTCCGTACTAGTAGTGTGTATGATGATTTCTTTTTCCTTATTGTTGTTTTTCCTCCTTTTTTCCTACTTTATTCTTTGTAGAGATGCTTTAAACACATTTTAAGTATGTATATATTCAATATCCCCTTGTGCCTGGAATTTCTGCTGACATCTCAAATTTTGGAGAAGGTCCTTGCTGGATATTCCTGCTTGATCAGACCTGATCTTACTGTCTGGCCTTACTTTAGAAGCAATGGCTTAAAGCCCACTATTATCTGTCTTTCTGAAATCACAAAAAGTTTCTTCTTTCAGGGTATTAAAGGATATATAGCATGGTAGCCTTAGGTAAAAATATGATTTTGTTAATGGTTGTCTTTCTGTCTCAGCAGATTCTCTATTGCTTTTCTTGGTGTACTTTCATGCTTTCTCCATTCTTGTCACATGTGTATATGTTTGTGTATGTGTATGCATGTACATATTCATGAATGATCTGATTCCTTCAAAGGTATAATTGACTCATGAGTCACTGTAATCAGAAGTATTTACATTTTACAAGGTCTCAGAAGTCTTCAAATAAAAGAATTCACCTTTCTGTGTGAAATTGGGGACATCTTTGAACGGATGGAGGAGGCCCTTGAGGGAAAAGGCAGTTGTAGTCCTAAGGAAAAGAAGGAGTTTAGCCATTTGATTGATGTTAAAATTCATGAGGAAACATGGTCTAGTACAAAGAACACTGAACTGTATGGAAGTTAGGAACACAGACTTACCATATGAAAAAGGCATAACTTTAGGAAAGATTCTAACTTTTAGGAACTACAATTTCTTCATTTTAAAAATAGAGGCATTATGCTAGGTCAGTGATAGGCAAACTTTTGAGTTTGGTGTATCAAAATTTGCTAAAAAAACTGATCATAACTCTGGCTATGTGTCACTTTGAGAAAAAAATGTAATTTCACGATATTTATAGTTTAAATAACAAAATGTGTGATTGTAATATATAACTGTATTCAATAAGCCAAAAACCAATTATTTAACCTACCTGCTTAGTGACTTCTTTGTTCATTTGTCAGTCGGTTTCTTTTGTTGGTCTTGATGTTATTTAACTTGTGTGGGGTGTCCTGAACTAAGATAAGTGAGGGGGAGGGGAAATTCTTTAACTAAGCTGCCTATTAGTGACTTTTTTGTTGCTGAATTTCATTGACTAAATCTTCAATTGAAGGTTGGTATTTTGTACACTTCAAGCCCAACCAAATGCTACTAACTTCATCTGTCAGTCTGTTTCTTTTGTTGTTTTTGATATTATTTAATGCTGAGAAAAAGGTCTCACAAGAGTACATAGAGGGAAAAATTGTGAATAAAGCCATTGCCATATTTTTCAGGGTGCTAAAAGTGTCTGGGAATCAGTTCCAGGCACTCCTCTGTTGCATGTGGGCTAGAGTGCTACCCCCATCTCATCCTGTTTTGTCCCTCCCCAGCCCACTGCCCCTGCGGGAGCCCCACATGCCCCAGCCACCTGGCGTGCCCCCTGCTCCCACAGCCAGTGCATGGAGCAGCACTCCCCTCCCCACTTCCCACCCAGACATGGCTGTAGGAGTGAGACCTCCAGGCCCCAAGTGCACTGAACCCACATGCAGCTGTGTGTCATTAAAAATGTTTATGCATGCCATAGGTTCGCCATTATGGGGCTAGGTGATGCTTCACATCCAATTCTATGAAAAAAAAAGTTTGAAAACTCAAAAAGAATTCATGACATAGATGTCAAAAATATCTTTGCTTATAGTTTGTTTTCAGAAACCTTCAGAACCTCCCACCCCAAGACTAAAGAGGTAGGGTATAGCTGCCTATGCTATTACATGCTAATGAGCAAAAATTTGTGGAGGTATGTTGGTGAATCCATGGAGGAGTGGAGGACTCTTGTTCTTTTTCGCCATATGCAAAGACGAAGAATGGATAGGAAGAACTAGGTAGGAGAAACTAGTATCTTTCTTGGGAAATAGAATCACAGGTATTTTATATTGTCTACAGTTCTAAATAGGATTTCTCTTTCTCTCTCTTGCTATTGGGCTTTAGTGGTGGAATAGAAAAATGCTCATGATTTAAATTAGTTCATTTTGAATCCTGCAGTTTTGATAAAGTTGTTCATTATTTCGGTTAGTTTTTTAGTTGATTCTATAGGATTCTCTAGGCATCACATCATATCATCTGCAAAAACTGATTATCTTTATTTCCTCATTGCATATTCTAATTCCTTGCATTTCTTTTTCTCTTATAGCTACAGCTAACATTTCCAGTACAATACTGAATAGTAGTGGTGAAAATGGACATCCTTGTTTCATTCTTAATCTTATTGGAAAAGATTCTAGCTTATTTCCATTAGAGATGATGTTTGCTAATGGTTTTATATGGATTCTATTTGTCATTTTAGGAATGTTCCATTTATTCCATTGTTCTCTAGTGTTTTTAATAAAAATGTGTACAGTATTTTGACAAAAAGATTTCTCTGAATCTATTGAAATAATAACATGGTTTCTGTTGGTTTTGTTATTGACATGGTCACTTATGTTTATAGTTTTTCCTAATATCAAACCATTCCTTCATTCCTGATAAAAAACTCACCTGGTCATGTACTAGTCAGGGATTAGGAACCAAAGATTGACAGGTCTCAGTAAGGAGGATGGAACATATAAAGAGAAGCACCACTTCCTCTCCTAAGCAGAGGTGCTTAGGAGAAGTTGAAGTTGGATCAATGTCCAGAGCTGAAAGGTACAGAGGAAAGTCCCTTCAGTCTCTGGTTTCTCTTACCTTCCCTGGATGGATATTATCTTGATCCCCTTAGCACATTTGAAGAATGAGATGTTTAGTTCTTCTGTAATTTATAAGAACTACTTATTGTTTGGAGATTCAGGATTGGTAGGTTTAGGGAAGAGGGAAAAAACAGGAAGTCCCTATATCTATTTCAACCTAAATTCCCTCCAGGGATTAAGGGCTCAGGTCTGGGTACCTGAGTCCCTGAAGACATTGTGGAGTTAGATTGGTATAATTTTCTTATAGAGAGGTACAGCTTTGAAGGTATCAATGGAAAATCTTCTGGGTGGATAGTCTCTTGTCTTCCCAAAGGGAAAATGTCTCTATCCACCACTATTGAGGAATGATGGCTAATCTGAGTTCTTCAGTTCAATGAGAGATTACAGCAGGTTAAATTCAGTGAGATGATATTTTCCCTTTCAGTTCAGAAGGGATAAGAACCCCTTTTCAACTGTCCCTTTGCTTATCTTGGTTGGGGGTTCTAGTCCCATCCCCCATTGTCAGCCAAAGTTCCATTTCATTCCTGCATGAGATTTCCTTGTAAACAAAGTCCTTGCAATGCAGTCTGTACTTCTCTTGTCCAGTATCATAGTGTATGATCCTTGTGATATATTGCTGTAATCTCCATGCTGGAATTTTATTTTAAAAATTCATATCAATATTTATTTTGGATTTAGGTCTCTAATTATCTTTCTCTTTTTAAAATTGATGAATATTGGCAACAGACTGGGAATGGGATGTGAGAGACAGTGTGAAGCATAGAATGACATTTAGGTTGAGAACTTAAAGGACTAGGAGAATGGTGGTACCGTCAATAGTAACAGTTATGTTAGAAAGATGAAAATGTCATTGGGTTGGGATATAGGAGGAAGATAATGAGTTCTGTTTTTGATATGTTAAGTTTAAAATCTTTACAGGACACCCTGTTTAAGTTGTATAAAAGGCAGTTGGACTTCTGTGAATGGAAGTCAGTAGAGAAGTTATCATTGGATTATCAGATCTGAAAGTCATCAGCATAGATGATAATTGAATTTATTGAACTTGATGAGACCACTACATGAAATAATATCATGGTAGAAGAAAAGAGGACTACAGATAGAGCTCTGTGGGGTACCTATGGTTAGCAAGTATGACCTGAATGAAAACCCAGCAAAGGAGAGAGAGGAGTGAATTAGGCTGTGTCAAAATGTAGAGAGGATTAATGTGAAGAAACTAATAAACAGTGTCAAAGGATTGAAAATTTTGAGAATTTGAGAAAGTTGGAGAATGATAGAGATGGGACAAAGACATATTTGTAAGGAGTAAGAAAACTGCCAAAAGACAGGGAGAGATTGAAGATGAGTGAGAAGAAAATGGGAATCATAAATAGGGCAATCTTTTAAGACAAAATATGATGGAATATCCTATTCCTATTATAGTTATGCCCATATTTTGATTAGACAAATAGACTGCAACCTTCTTGAAGTTTTTTCGTGTATGTACACTACTTGGGACAAGTGTTCTAAAACTTATTGTGTATGTGGCATGGGGTCTCATTGACAGTCTGGTGAAGTCTATATGCCTCTTCTCATAATAACATTTTATATTCATTAAATAGGATTTATTGTCTAGCAAAAATAAATTATTGAACTATGATTATCAAAATAATTATAAGGTTACAATTCTTAGACTAAGAATCTTTGACCTTAGGGGTTTCTGAAAAAATCAGTTCATAAACAGTAGCAAAAGAATAAAGAATCTAAAATTTTGGAAAGTCCTAAAATGTTATTAGAGCTAGCCCATGTCAAAAGCAGGAATTTCTTCAATTATATTTCCCAAAAGTGGTTATTCAATCTAAAAATTCTATCCCTTCTTGCTGTTTTTACCCTCTGGAGTAAAACAGAACAAACCTAATCACTCTTCCCTATGACATCTCAAATACATGAAGACAGCAACCATGTGTCTCCTAAATTGTCTTCATTCTATTATAAATAGTCTTAATTTCTTTGTCCAGTCCTTATATAATACTGTTTCAAGTCTCTCCATCCTTCAGTAATAGGATCTTAGATTTAAAGCTAAAAGAAACCTTATAAGTGATCTAATCTAACTTCTTCTTTTTTAAAGATAAATCCATTTCAGTACAGATAATTTAGGCAATTTGTCCAAGGTCACATGTATTATAAATATTTTAGGTGCTATATAAACCCAGATACTTTGACTCTATAACTCTTCTGATTATATTTGGAAGACATCAAATTTTCCATGCCTGACCACCTATTATTAATCTATTATTATATTATATTATATATTATATTATATTATTAACCTATTATTATTCAGTAGCTCATAAATAAAAGAAGAAAAAATTATGATGAAAAACACTAGGTGTTAAAGGACTGAAGCAGAAGGGGAAATGAAGGAACTGGAGAAAATAATCTGAGGTGTCAGAAATGTCAAAATTCAAAACCATGGAAATGGTAGAATAATAGATAATGGTGAGATCTATCCCTGTGGATGATGAAGGAAGAACCTGCAGGTCATGGGACATAAAAAGTTAAATAAACTGGAAATTCAGGGAGTTTCTGGGGTCATGAATACGTATGTTGAATTCTTCAAGTTTATGGTCTGGGTTAAATTCAAGAGAAAGACTACAGGTCAAAAAGAGAAGACCTTGAGAAAGGAGGGTAAGTAGCATGCAGATTAGCAGATCAAATCAATAATGATATGGAAAAGATAATCCATGATAGGAGAAAATCAGCAGAGAAGTTGCTGAATCATAATGCCAAAGAGAAGAGTCGAGTTATAGCAACAGAAAGCAATGAATACATCATCTTTTTCTCCTGATCCAGGGAGGACATGAGAAAAGCAAACTATAGCAGAAAGAATCATGAGACATATGTCTTGTGTTAGAAAGTGAGTCAGGGTTCCATAAGAGCCATATGAAAAGAGTATATAAAGAAACATTTAAAGATGAAAGGAAGTGCTTTTTTTTAAACAATTGAAATGATATTCCAGACAGTATTTTGGAAAGGAAAATACCAGAAAGAAAGGGATTGGCAAATGGTAAAATTGAAAGCTAGCAAGGAAGGGGAATTTTGCCTTTAGAATATCTGTGAATTGTTGAAGTTAGGGGAAAGTATATGCAAATATATTAGACATGGGTACCTATTAGTTGGGGTTTCTTTCTACCTCTGAAGTTAGAGGGCAGTATTAAGATGATATTAGAGCAGTGATCGTCAAAACCATATGGTACTGGCTAAGAGATAAAATGGTGGATATGAAATAGATTAGGGGTAAGTGACCTCAGAAACCTAGTGTTCAATAAACCTAAAGATCCTGGCTTTTGGGAAAAGAACTCACTATTTGACAAAAACTGCTGTGAAAATTGGAAAAAAATGTGGCAAAAATTAATTTTAGATTAATATCTCACATCTTATACCAAGATAAATTCAAAATGCGTATATGACTTAAAATATGAAGAGTAATATTATAAGTAAGTTAGGCAAATGCAGAATAGTATTATGGGGAAGGGAAGAATTTAAGACCAAGCAAGACATAGAGAACATTATAAGATATAAAATGAATAATTTTGATTATATTAAATTAAAGAGATTTTGTACAAACAAAACTTTTGCAACCAAAATTAAAAGGGAAGGAACAAAGTAGAAAATAATTTTATAACAAAATTCTCTGACAGAGATATAATTTCTCAAATACCCAAAGGAACTAAGTCAAATTTAGAAGAAATCAACATATTTTCCAATTGAAAAATGGTCCATGGACATGAATAGGCAGTTTTCAGATGGAGAAATCAAAATTATCAATAATCATATGAAAAAATCTTCTAAATCCCTCCTGATTAGAGAAATGCAAATCAAAACAATTCTGAAGTGCCACCTCACATCTGTCAGATTGGTCAATATGACAGTAATGAAAAAATAATAAATATTTGAGGGGATGTGGCAAAGTTGGCACACTAATGCATTGCTGATGGAGTTGTGAATTTATCCAACCATTCAGGAAGGCAAAAATGTGTAATTATGCCCAAAGGGTTTTAAAAGCATGATCCAGCAATACTACTATTAAGTTTGTACCCCAAAGAGATAAAAAATGGGATTCTGTTTGTACAAAAATATTTATAGTTGTGCTTTTTGTAGTGGCAAAAAATTGGAAAACGAGGTGTCCCTCAATTGGTGAAGAGTTGAATTGTGATATATAATGGTGATGGAATACTATTGTGCTATAAGAAATGATGAACTGCTTGATTTCTATAAGAAATGAAAAGACCTCCATGAGCTGATGCAGAGAGTTCTGATGAGCAGAACGAGGAGAACATTATACACAGAGATTGATATATTACAATATGAATAAATGTAATAGATTTTGCTACTAAAAGCAATGCAATGATCCAGGATAACCAAGAGGGATTTATGAGAAAGAATAATATCCACATCTAGAGAAAGAACAGTTGAAGAAGAAATGTAGAAGAAAACATATGATTTATCACTTGTTTATATAGGTATATAAATTGGGGGGCTTGAATTTAAAAGATTACTCCTTCCATTTCAAAAATGAAGAATATGGAAATAGGTTTTGAGGGATAATTCATGTATAACCCAGTTGAAGTGCTTGCTCACTCTGGGGATGACGGGGTGGTGGTCAGGAGGGAGTGAAGAGGAGAGGAAAAGAAGATGAATCATGTAAACATGGAAAAATATTTAAAATAATAAAATAAAAATTATATTAAAAAGATTATACAAATTATCCAAACATTGGATACTCTAGAAAGAAGTAAATAATTTAGGTCAGACATATGGGATCTTAGTGAATGGAGTGGTCACCGATTCTGTAGTTAAATCCTAAAATGGTAGGGAATGAAGCACATCCAAAAGATATACAGAGGTTCAAAACATGCCTTAGTACTATTTTAAGCCTTATTCCTGAGGTTATAGTCCTTTTGATGATTGATTGATTCTTTTGGGCATCTGAGATGCCAATCAAAGTAATGACTAAACTTTTGAGGTCCCAGATCTTCGTAGTTAGTACAATTGTTATAGTTTACTGTTATAGAAAAAAAATTAGTTTGTTACAAAAATGTTACAAATTGATGAATCTGTTACTTGTATTCAAAAATATTTCTGTATTTGTATTTGAATGTTTCTACCCTTCCCAATGTCTGGTGAATCCATATCTTAGTTTAGGATTTAGGCAGAATTAGGATAGTGAGGATAGTGTAGGATTTCTTATTTTGGGAGGTGGTGGAATATTTAGGTTAGTATTTTCTTATAGAATGTACAGAATAAACATATAATTTCGGTAAGTATAATTAATGGGCAAAAGCCTGGTTGACTTTTATATGAAAAACAGAAATGGCGGATTGTAATCAGGAGAAATGGTCAGAAGCATAAGAAAATCTCAGATTTAAAGAAAATGGACCCAGGAGGGGCAAGTGGAATGTTCAGAGTACCTGCCTGGGATGGGAGAGTTCTGTGGAAAGGAAAACTAAAACAAGTTCTGTACTTTCTGCCACTGAGTTGGAACAACAGCAGGTGGAATGTTAGAGATAAGATATTAACAAGACAGATAGTTGGTGGGGGAAGGGGCAACTCAAAGTGGCATTTGGTTTTGTGAGGAGCAATTTCTTCCTGGACCTGGAAGGTGGAAGAAGCTCTGTCACTGTCTCTGGATAGAAGTGACTCTATTCCTACATTTCCCAACTGTGTTCTCTACCTGGATCCATGTGATCATGTTCAGTGGACAACAGGACTTAAGGGAAGCAGTTTGGACTGAAAGGCCAGTCTTTAGGGGCATCAGCCCGAAGAGACAGGCCCAACCAGCTCTGAAAGTCAGAACTCTCTTCCTCTTGCTGTCTACTGTTATGACTTTAAACTTAAGAAAACTAGCACAGATTAGCATAGACAGGAATAACAGAAACCCTACACCATCCAATGAGGCCTGGTCTCAGCTCAAAAAGCTGAGAGAGACTCAAACCTCATGTAGGGAAATACTTCTTCCCTCATCTCTAATACCTCCCCAATCCAAACTTATTATTAAAATTTGTCTTTATTTGAATAGCACTGTCAGATAAGAGGACTAACATTTCAGGGGACATAAAGGGAGCTGAACCTCAGTACAGCTATTCAACTATAAACGATCCTTATTGGACCCCTGCTAGGCAACCTTGGTCAAAGTGGGAGGCTTGTCCCTCAGGAGAATCCGTGCTTACCTGCTCTGGAGTATCTGCAACATCAATCTATAGAAAAGACATTCCCTCAGGCTATCATAAGTGGACCATTTCTCGGGAACCCCATTTTTCAAAAATAGCCTCTCGGCAGAGGGCATCTCTCTCCTTTTACCTCACTAGCAGCCATATTCCCTTCCTCCCTTCAACTCCTCAATTCCCTGTTACAAAACCTTCAGTATTCCCTGTTCTTCAATCCCACCTCATTTTCCCATTAAATATTGCAATTCCAAGTGCAAAGAAACAGTTGGAACCAGAAAGGTTTCTGATCTGTTTGGTCTTGGACTCTGAGAAAGAGACAGCTAGGAGAGACTCTTCCCAAACCCTTTTGCCTGAACAGTATTGAAGAAAGTTCTTGTCCAATTGAAGACACCTGCTGGTTTAACGACTACATTTTCCTTAGGAAAAAGTCAAACCATTTTTTTTTAAGAGACTTTTGATCAAGCCCTCAACAGTTGCTAGAGGAAAGATATTCAGGGACCTCCCATCTCTTCCCTCTACCCTCTCCCTTTTTCCCTTCAAAATTAAATTAAACATTTTAGTGATAACAACATTGGGTCAGAATCTATATAATAGAAAGGATGGCTTTAATCGATCAATTATTAGAAAGCTGAAAGAACTCAACTTACCTCTGAGGCTGGGCTTTGTGACTCCATTAGAAAACCTGCTCAACTCCAAGTGGAGGGGGGCAGGAAGTGTGACACAGAAATCAGTCCTAAACAACAGCTGTTCTTAGGTTCCTCATCTCTGTAGTTCCCCTCACTATTACATTATTAAAAAAAATAATAATACAATGTATTTATCAGCTATACCTTTCCCTTTTATAATTCACTGTTGCTGGTGGGGTTGTCCTTATTTACTTATAGATGATTCAGAATTTATATAAATCCATTTTAAGGAACAGAGCCTTAGTGGATATTAATTATTAGAAGTTACAGAACATTTTCAAATGATACATAGCAATGACTACTAGGACAGATCCAAACAGCATGGATATAAGTGCTTGCATTGATATATAACGGGGGTTGTTTTAATTCTATTATTATTATTACCATTTTTAAAATAGCAATACAAGTACAGGGCAGTCACCATAATTATTGTCATAGGTTGGGAGGTTGCAGGAAGGCAAGAACATTTTTATAGATTAACAATCTCTTGAGGCTGTGAAGAACCAAATGTGTTTCTCCTCTCTTGGGGTGGGGGGGTGGAAATTGAGCTGAAACTGATTAAATCTGAACAACCTCAGTTCCAGAATTGAGAGCCTAACGAGGAAATGCGATTTAGCTGCTGTAAAGCTCATCCAGTTCAACCACAGTAAATACTGCTTTGCGGCAGTGAAATCTTAATTAGTATTTGCTGCCAGTTAACTATCCCAGTGGTTAAGAGACACTGAGCTGGCATTATTTGCTTTTCCAAATGTGTCCTTCCATTGTCCTATTCCCTTGCATTTCCCAGCCCACCTTTAGGTTTTCAGGGGGTGTGCTATTCATAAATTAGGAGTAACTGACCACAATATTAAATAATTATTGTCTAAATGTGAAGGATTCATCATCTTTATTTTTTCATTTACTATTCACAGTGTCTTGTTCAATACAGTATCAGAACCTATTTCCCTCAGGTTAGGTAAAGTGAAAGTGTTTATTATGGATGATATTCTTCATAGAATGACACAATGGAAACATGCATTACATTTGTTGATGTACATACTATTCTTTTTTAATCATGTGTGGCTACATTTTTGGGAAGAATTGGAAATTTTCTACTATCATATTATTTGTGAAATAAGCCAATTAGGTTACAAAGTGTCTTTATAACTGTAAGATAAGTATTGTTATTCCTATTACAACAGAGGAACAGTAAGTAAAATTAACCTTTTTAAAGTTCACTACCAAGGCTAGTTGCCTCAGTAGAGGGAGGACTCAGTGGGAGTTAACAAGACCTGAATCTAAATTCAGACTCAGACATTTGCAAGCTGTGTGACCCTTGGCAAGTCCCTTAAGTTCTGTTTGCCTTAATCCACTGGAGAAGGAAATAGGAAACCACACTATTATCTTTGCCAAGAAGACTTCATGGGCATTACTGGCATGTTATGGGTCCATGAGGTCACAAAGAGTCAGACATGACTGAACCAATGAACAAGAACCAAAGCTTTAGCAGAATTGAAAATCATAAATCATTAAGGACTGAACCAAAGCACTTGGAGACATACTTCCAGCTTTCAAGGATCTTAAAACTAGTTAAAATAATCGGACACTTTTGTCTTCTACAGGAGTATTGCTATATTTACTCTAGGACAGTGGTTAAACACTGACAGTTTGGTGATCTGGAAAAAAAAAAGACTTTGGCTAACTAACTAGTCTTTCTTAACAGAATTCTCTCTAGAATTTCAAAGGATTACTTTAATTTATGGAGGCCAGAATTGATATCTATTTAAGGAGCACAAAGGCTATTGATATCTTCTGGTGATATCATTGTCATTCTGCTATACCTTGACTGGCACTCTACTATCCCTTCTTCCTAGAAGTGTAACTTCTGTTCTTTTATTGTATATGTCATTATTGCCAAGTTTCTCTCTGCATTGAATTCTTTAGGACTCTTGTCCCAATTCCTGTTGTACTCTAATACAATAATTAGAAAACGCTCCCAGCTTAGGTTAGAATGACTATTTCTTAGGCATATCCAAGTCTATGTACAACTAACCCTCAGCCAAAGGCCATGTCAGGCAAATTATCATAGACTGAGATTGTTTATTTTTAAAAATTAATTTTCTCTTGGTAGTAGGATTCATGTTCTGTCTTAAAATTAAATATCTTCTTTAACATCTCTCAATTTCTCAGTACCCACCTGCATCCCTTTTCAAATGATTTTGGGGGCTACCTTTCAAATAACAGTGAAACATTTGATTCATCTGGAGCAACAAGGATCATTTATCCCTCCCTGCCCCACTTTCTTGGCCCCCAGATCACTGAGTTGTTTTTTTTTTAATACAATGAACTGGTGGAGAGAGGGTAAGAACTAAGAAGGCTAAGTGGAGTTGCTATAAGGTATTGATCTCTACTTGTAGTTTGCTGTTATAAACCAGAGCAAAATTGGCTGGCAACTAGCCTTCCAGGCTTTGAACCATCAAACATCTGTCTTTTTCTCTTAGCTATTTTAACTTGTCATAATATTGTACAAGTCTGAGAATGTTTCTTTGAACTCTTATTCTTTCTCCCTAAAACTTTCCCATCCTAACTTCACTTGAGAGCAATACTATCCATTCAGTAGGTTTACAATGTAACAGCTATCCTGGAATTCTCACTATTTCTCATTTCCAAAGTGTATTAGAAATAGATAATCTATGGAGAATATTTCTGGGTGTAATAAAGGATATACTCTGGCTTGACTAGAGAGATACTAGGGGAAACCTCAGGGTGCCTAGTTGTAATGGAGATAGAAATACTTCTGAGAGATAGAGAAATGCTACTAGAAGGGATGCTCTGGGGTTGCCTATTGATCACTACTTATGGCTAATTGATTAATATTTTTCCTACCCTCCTCCTCCCTCAATCCCTTCACCACTCTTTTCTGAAGCCTTTGGCTTCGCCTTTCCCCCCTGAGTGGACTCCGAGGTTTATGAGGAAACACTCTTTTCTCTTCCTTTCTCAAATAAGGGGACTTATTGGAAACAACAGAATGGAGGACTGAGGTAAGATGAGGTGAGAGGAATAGGGTTGTCCCTAGTCTATAAGGAGGGTTAGAAGGATTTTGGGAAATGTCACAAAGTCTGTCAGGGAGCTTAATCTTCTTTGTTCTTCTAATTATACAAAGCCACTAACCAAAGTTGATTTTGTTTCAGCCTAGCTCCAGAAGTCCCCCTTCAAGGGTCCTTCAACCTAGGACAGAAGAAGCCAGTCTCTCCCTTAGTCAGAAACAAAGCCAGTCTCCCCCTTGGTCAGAAGCCAAGCCAGTCTCTCAGTTCATCTCCTGGCCATGCTCCAACTGACTTTCCTGGGAACATTCTATTTGAAATGTTCTTTCTTGATTGCCATATGTGGTCCTTTCCTCTCTTGTGTGCATGAAATTTCTCTTCTTTCATGCCTCTTCCACAAAAGTCCAAGCTCTTGACAAGACCTTCTTTCCTTTGACACTGCCCTCATATAGTTCAGGCCCTCATCATCAGCTCATCCTTTGCTTATTGTTATAGCCTGCTGGTAGATCTGCCTGCCTTAAACCTCTATCCACTTCAATCAATTCTCCATTCAGCCACTAAAGTGATTTTCCTGGAACGTAAGTCTGATCATATCCTTCCCTCTTAAGTAAACTCTAGTGCCTTCCTATAGGCTCCAGAAAGCAAATACAAAATCCTCTCTTTGACATTCAAAGACCTTCATAATCTACCCCCTCCTACCCTTTCAGTCTTCTTATATTTGGCTCTTTTTCCACAAACAAGACACCATATCTTTCTGCTCTAGGCATTTTCTCTAGCTATTCCCTGTGCCTAGAACACTTTTTCCTCATCCTCTGTGACTACTGAACCCCCTAAATTTCTTTAAGTTTCAACTAAAACTGCACCTAAGGGAGTTCCTTCCCATTCCCTCTAGATTCTAGCACCTTTCCTTTCCAAGAATTATTACCTATTTATCCTAATTATAACTTCCTTTGTATATGTTTGTGCGGTTGTAAACTCTTAAAGGCAGTGTAAGAAGCCCAGATGAAATTACTGAGGAAATAAAGATTTGCTCTTCATATTTAATTTTTTTAAGCAATGCATGCCAATTGCCTAACAGACTGGGACCAAACTCCTTCCTTAGTTCAGGGCTGGACTCTGAATATAGTAGGAGGTAGAAATTTATAACTTAAAAATGATTAATTAAATAAGACCAATTAATTAAAAGGAAACTACATTAGGCAATCTGATTCCTAATTGGATGAAAGATTAGCGACTTTCCAAGTTGAAAGGGGGAGAGCAAATAGGTAAAATACCTGAATTCAGGAAAAGTATCCCACTCCTCTCTAAATATCTATAAACAATCAAGGCTGCATTTCTGGGAATATAACCTAGGCCCTTGGTTAAAGGTCTGTAAACAGCAGATATAGGTAGGTGGTCCAGATTTCAAGCCCTCCAGGGCTTGGTTCAGACAATGAAATAAGGTTTTCTCCCCAGTCCCATAATTGAATCAGGGTTTCTCCTAGGACAAAATTTGGACTAGACCCATAATTGAATAGGAAGGGAGCTAAACTAGCTCCAGAATTAAGTCAAAAGATGGAATCAGTGTGGGTTACTCAGTTCCCATTATTAATCACTTTCTGTCTTAATTCCAGTTCCCTCACAATTTTCTCACAGAAGAGACTCCCTTTTGCCTCTCTCTCTAATTCCTACTGCTTAGCACATTGCTTAGCACATAGCAGGCCCTTAATAATGCTTGTCTGATTCATTGATTAGTCATTTCCTATCAGTAATATCCTATTATATTTATACATTATCATCTATTTCACCAGTCCTCAATTGCTGGGCATGTATTTCATTTCCAGCTCTTTGCCAAACCCTTCTCTGAAGTCATTATCAACAAAAGCACCTTGATTCTTGATGTTCTATTTAAACACATAATGAGGGAAGGATTTCTGTAGTCCAGATATGAAGCTATACAACTTTTGGTTGATAATAGCAGCAAGCAGAACAGGATTTTCTTTTTCTCTCATTCCTAAAGATCACAATGTCAAGGCACTCTTTGCACTCCCAAAGGATACTCAATGCAAATTTTGTAAATCATTATGCTAATGAAATGGGAACCAGTCTTCTAGAGCTATTGTAGATGTCATCTCTGTCCTCTTCAGTGGGGAGAAAAAAAGGTTGTGAACCTCAGGCACATGGGATACAGCAGAGTAAGGACATCAGTCAAATCTCTATTTGCACTCTTCATCCTACAATGAGCTTTATTCTGGTCAGAGATTGAAGTACACATAATATCCTATATACTAAATCATATTTTCCTCTTTTATATATGATTATTATCATCATTATTGTTGTTAATAGCAATAATTTGAATTTCTATTGAGTTTTACCCTCACAGATCCTTGACACCTAGCACAGTTCCTTGAAAGAAGTAGGTGATTTATAAATATTATATAATTTCATAAGAATGTTCATGTGAGCTTGTAAAAATATTATGAATACTAATTTTTAAGTGAAGAAATGTGAGCATGTATGATATTAATAAATTTATTTTTAAAGTGAGGAAATGGATCTTAAACAAATTAGGGCAGCACAAAATAGTTTACCTGTCAAACCTATGGATGAGAGAAGAATTTATGACCAAATAAAACACAGAGAACATTACAAGATATAAAATAGACAACTTTAACTACATTGAATTAAAAAGGATTTGCCCAAACAAAACCAATGCAACCAAGATTATAAGGGAAATAAAGAACTGAAAAAAATGTATATCAAATATCCCTGATAAGGGCTTCATTCCTCAAATATATAGAGAACTGAATCAAATTTTAACTATACCAGGCATTCCCCAATTGGTTAATAGTGGAAGATTATAAACAGGCAATTCTTGGATTAAGGAATTAAAAATATCTTCAGTCATATAAAAATGTTCCAAAGTACTATTAATTAGAAAAATGCAAATTAAGATAACACTGAGATACTATGTTATATTGTGGTCATGTGTGGGAGTCTGGTGATGAGTAATTGGATCTGAAGGCCATTGCAGTGGTGGAGAGAGAGAGTTAGCTTGCTACAGAGCAGCTAGAGCAGCTAGAAAGAGTGAGATTAGAAGGAGGACAGGAAAGGTTGGGGCCAGAATGCCTGAGAATAAGCATAAATATCACAGCACCATGACTTCATTTATTATTACAAAAAGAGAGACTTTTATAGAGAGTAAAATATTAAGCATTACAATATTCTTGGGGGGTGTTACTTTCCCACAGGATGTTATGAAAATGACATGTTACCAGGGTTGCTATTACAGACATAAGCAAGTTGAGAAACAGTGATTGCTAATCTGTTCTTTGGGAAGGGCAGGTTTGGTACTTTCAGTCATGATGTTAAAAGGACTTCTTTGCTCTTCAGAGTGAGGGGAGACTCGGGTTTTAATGATGATCTTTGGTGGAGAGCAGTGGTGCCTTTGTGTGAGAGATTGGGACCTTGCCAGCAATCTCAGGCAAGCATGGCTGCTTTACTCAGTTGGGTTGATCTGTCCTGAACTCCTCCTATAATATGACACCTATCAGACTGGCTAATAAGAAAAAAAAAAAGGATAAATGTTGGAGAGCATGTAGAAAAATTGGGACACTAATACACTGTTGGTGTTCCTGGGAACTGATGAAACTATTCTGGAGATCAGTTTGGAACCATGCCCAAAAGGGCATAAAACTATGTATACCCTTTGAACCAGCAATCTAGGTCTGTATAGAGGGTAAAAGGACCTACTTGTCCAAAAATATTTATAGCAACTCTTTATATAATGGCAAAGAAATGGAAATGGAAGGGATGTCCATAAAATGGGAAGTGATTGAGCAAATTGTGGTATATGAGTGCAGTCGAATACTATTGTACCATTAGAAATGACAAATGAGACTATCAAGAAAAAACCTGGAAAGACTTATGTGAAGTGACATGGAGCTCTCTGAGGACTTGTGACTCCCAAATAAATCAGATTTAAGTGAAGTAGAATTTCATAAAGCTGTCAACTCTCTCATTCATTCATCCAACTCCAAGTCCAATGACAAGACAAGTGTAAGGATGACTAGTGATGGGTGCATGTGGATGATGTTGACTTCTTTGATGTATAACCAAGCTCCAAGCACTCCATAGCTCCTGCTTCTAATGCCTACATGGTCATTGGAACAAATTGTTCTTATCTGTTTCTGGATGTCTTCACATGTCTGGTGTCAACCTCCTCCACCCCCAATTCGCAAATGGGTTTGGTATCTGTCAGTTACTCTTAACCTGGTTTAGTCTGATTTGTCAGGATGTGGCTGATACACATGCTACAGCTTTTTGAAGCCTTAAGTGAGAATTTGTGGCAGATGGACACCAAAGGTGGAATGCTACCCACACAACAAATGCATTAGTCTTCTTTGAATACCAGATAAATCCTGATCTCAGATGTAACATATTCCAAACAGATGCCATCAAATACTTCCTTGCTTAATAACTCTCTTGGTCTTCTAATTTTATCCTTTCTTTCATGTTCTGTGAGGCCAGTAATGAAATTCTATAAGTTATTCCTTTAAAATAACCCATATCCATCTCTTACTAATTATTACAACTGTCTTTAAAACTATGAATCATACTGAGAGTATTTCAACGGACTCTTAATTTTGTCTCTTTTTCCTGTCTCTACACCTTTTCATTTAAGTCAACAAGCATTTATTAAATACTTACTATGTTCCAGGCTTTGTGCTAAGTAAAGAATATTCCTGTATTCAAGGAGCTCACTTTTGAATGGAGAAGACTGCATGAAAACACTTGCAAACTATATATATATATATATATATATATATGTGTGTGTGTGTGTGTGTGTGTGTGTGTGTGTGTGTGTGCATATATATGTATATATATATACATATATATATCGAGAGAGAGAGAGAGAAGATAGCGATTAAATAATTTCATAGGGAAAGCATTAGCATTCAGGAGGAATGGGGAAGCTTTATCTTGCTATAAATTCATCTTCTGAAAACATTGAATTGATAATATTATTTCCTTTTTTGAACAAACAAAATGCATAAACTCTACCCTCCCCTCCCAAACACTGAATACCCTTCTTTCCACCCCCCTTAACCATAAAAATCCAATGATTTACTAATGACCCACAGAGTAAAATCCATACTCTTTGGCTTTATATAATCTGTGCCTATCTTCCCTTGTCAATTTATCTTCTACTATTTACCCATTCAAAACTTCTCTTCCATCCAGGATTATGTCCTGATCTGTGCTTCTCATTTATGCCAAAAGAGACAGATTGTCATGGTGAAAAATCAACATTATCAGGAATCAGAAGTCCTGAGCTTCAGTCTCAGTCATTATCATCTATATGATTTAGAAAGATATTTAACCATCCAACCTACTTTTTTCTGTAAAATAGCAATAATAATATTTGTTTTACTCATCTCATGGGGTTGAAATGAGGATGATATTTTTAAAAAGTCCTGCATTATATAAATGTATCCTCTCTTTCATTAATATTATCAATATCATAATTAGAAACAATGGGGAACATGGGACACAGTCCTGACAGTCAGGACAGCCTGCAGTAAAGTGTTGCTGTTGATACATCTTGAATCTGAGCCCCAGCAACTCTGTAAATCATAGAGTGGTTACCTACCTACATTGAGTAAGGGATTTTTCCCCACTGAGTCAATCTACAAAAACACTTTCATTTTTAATGACATATGCTGTTCAAGGTCAAACTCAAGTAATTATCCATGTTGTGTATTTGTTGAGGATTTCATCCACCTCCATTCTTACCCTGTTCCTTAAAGTGTGCTTCACAGTCAAGTTCACCCTCTGCCTCTGACATATGGCCTCTTCTCCATTTGCAATTCCAGCCCATATTATTTCCCTTTTCTCTGAACCTCAATAATTCTTATTTTATAAATCATTATTCATACAAGTACTTACACATGTTTTATCTTAATATTATCAAGGTCATTCTTGTTCAAGTATGTGTTGGATGAGATAACCTTTGAGATGAGAATCTGTTATTCTGCAATTCTTATTCAATTATTATATCTACACAAATATATAATCCCATATGCACATATATATATATAACATATATGTACATATATATGTAAATTCAGCCCATTCAATTTAACAAATATTTCTAAAACACCTAACAAATTGCTATGCTCAATGGAGTGTTAGTCTGGGTCTTACTGAACCTATTAGGATATGAGCTATTACAGAGAAAGTGTTACATCTCACATATTCTTTTCTTACTTATTTTCTTTCCCTCCCTCCCCTTCTCTCTCTCTCTCCCTCTCTCTCTCTCTCTCTCTCACTCTCTCTCTCTCTCTCTCTCTCTCTCTCTCTCAATCTTTCTCTCTCTCTCTCTCTCTCTCTCTCTCTCTCTCTCTCTCTCTCTCTCTCTTCATTTTTTCCCTTTTTTTCTCTATTCAGTGCTGTAAATATGATGGATGCTCAATAGCTCAATAGAGGTTCACTGAATGAATATTTAGAGCTTCTCTGAACAATGAATTCATACATTAAGAAGTGAGTATTTCTAACAGTTTCTGTCATACTGGGAGGAAGAGACCTTCAGATGGCTCATTTTTCTGTTTCAACTGGACAAAAAATTTCCTGCTTACCCACCTTTGAGAATCAGGAAGGCAGAAAGAGAACATCTCTTTTTTTCCTCTATGCCTTGATGGGTACATTGTTAACACTCCCCTGGAAAAAAGAGAAAATAAAATCCATTAACTTTTAGCCACATGGAACTCATGGTAGAAATGGGGTTGTGGCAGGAGATGCAGAAACACAGTCTTGGTGCCTACCCTTCTCACAAGTATGCAAAACATTTAACAGCATGAAAGCAATTTACTAGGCATATAGCCAGTGTTCCCATCATTCCCACCCCTAGGTGCAGCCATGCTAAATATGTTTGCATAATTCTCTTTTCTATAGGGCTCTCAGTATGAAATAGAAATCAATGGGCATGAATAACATAGCACTGTCAATATTTTTGATTCCATGTAAATCTTTTTTTGAGGTTGTTAATGGGAAAGGGTGAGTGGGCATGGAACCTTCCTTGTATCCAATAGCTCCTAAATAATAAAGTTTACTTTGCATGATTAATCAAAGAATCTTGCTCACACACCTCTACGATAATATCTTAAATCATATCCCACCTTCTTTTCATTTAGTTAGGATCCAGATGGTTTGTATAACCTATTATGATTTATGGTTTTGACATGGAACTCTCTGAGGATGCAGTTAATATTGAAACAAATAATTCTGATATTAAAAAGGATACTTGTGTAGATATACCTTCTTTCTTCTCCCCCACCCTTTGCCAATTCTTTCTTTTTTTTTTAATTTTTAAACATTATTTTATTTGGTCGTTTTCATACATTATTCACTGGAAACAAAGATCATTTTCTTTTCCTCCCCTCCCCCCCCACCTTTCCCTCTCCCATAGCGGACTCACGATTCCACTGGTTATCACATGTGTTCTTGACTCGAACCCATTTCCCAGTTGTTGTAATTTGCATTATAGTGTTCATTTAGAGTCTCTCCTCAGTCTTACCCCTCCAACCCTGTAGTCAAACAGTTGCTTTTCATCGGTGTTTTTACTCCCACAGTTTATCCTCTGCTTGTGGGTAGTATTTTTTAGATCCCTGCGGATTGTTCAGGGACATTGCATTGACACTAATGGAGAAGTCCATCACCTTTGATTGTACCACAATGTATCAGTCTCTGTGTACAATGTTTTTTTTGGTTCTGCTCCTTTCACTCTGCATCACTTCCTGGAGGTTGTTCCAGACTCCATGGAATTCCTCCACTTTATTATTCCTTTTAGCACAATAGTATTCCATCACCAACATATACCACAATTTGTTCAGCCATTCCCCAATTGATGAGCATCCCCTCGTTTTCCAATTTTTGGCCACCACAAAGAGTGCAGCTATGAATATCCTTGTAAAAGTCTTTTTCCTTATTATCTCTTTGGGTTACAAACCCAGCAGTGCTATAGCTGGATCAAAGGGCAGACAGTCTTTTATCACCCTTTCGGCATAGTTCCAAATTGCCCTCCAGAATGGTTGGATCAATTCACAACTCCACCAGCAATGAATTAATGTCCCCACTTTGCCACATCCCCTCCAGCATTCATTACTTTCCATAGCTTGACAGCTATGTTAGCCAATCTGCTAGGTGTGAGGTGATACCTCAGAGTTGTTTTGATTTGCATCTCTCTGATTATAAGAGATGTAGAGCACTTTTTCATGTGCTTATTAATAGTTTTGATTTCTTTGGCTGAGAACTGCCTGTTCATGTCCCTTGCCCATTTGTCAATTGGAGAATGGCTTGGTTTTTTGTACAATTGATTTAGTTCTTTATAAATTTGAGTAATTCTTTGTCAGAGATTTTTATGAAGATTGTTTCCCAATTTGTTGCTACCCTTCTGATTTTGGTTACATTGGTTTTGTTTGTACAAAAACTTTTTATTTTGATATAATCCAGATTATTTATTTTGCATTTTGTAACTCTAATTCTTGCTTGGTTTTGAAGTCTTTCCCTTCCCAAGGGTCTGACATGTATATTATTCTGTGTTCACCTAATTTTCTTATAGTTTCCTTCTTTATGTTCAAGTCATTCACCCATTTTGAATTTATCATGGTGTAGGGTGTGAGGTGTTGATCTAAGCCTAATCTTTCCCACACTGTCCTCCAATTTTCCCAGCAGTTTTTATGAAATAGTGGATTTTTGTCCCAAAAGCTGGGATCTTTGGGTTTGTCACATACTGTCTTGCTGAGGTTGCTTGCCACCAGTCTATTCCACTGATCCTCCTTTCTGTCTCTTAGCCAGTACCAAATTGTTTTGATGACCGCTGCTTTGTAATATAGACTGAGATCTGGGACTGCAAGACCCTCTTCCTTTGTATTTTTTTTCATTATTTCCCTGGATATCCTTGATCTTTTGTTCTTCCAAATGACCTTTGTTATGTTTTTTTCTAAATCAGTAAAAAAAAAAAATTGGAAGTTCAATGGGTATGGCACTAAATAGATAGATGAGTTTGGGTAGGATGGTCATTTTTATTATATTGGCTCGTCCTACCCATGAGCAGTTAATGTTCTTCCAATTGTTCAAGTCTAGTTTTAGTTGTGTGGAAAGTGTTTTGTAGTTGTGTTCATATAGATCCTGTGTTTGTCTCGGGAGATAGATTCCTAAGTATTTTATTTTGTCTAAGGTAATTTTGAATGGGATTTCTCTTTCTAGTTCTTGCTGCTGAGCTGTGTTGGAATTATATAGAAATGCTGATGACTTATGTGGGTTTATTTTGTATCCTGCAACTTTGCTAAAGTTGTTGATTATTTCGATTAGCTTTTTGATTGAATCTCTAGGATTATTTAAGTAGACCAACATGTCATCTGCAAAGAGCAATGATTTGGTCTCCTCCTTGCCTATTTTAATGCCTTCAATTTCTTTTTCTTCTCTAATTGCTACTGCTAGTGTTTCTAATACAATGTCAAATAGTACAGGTGATAATGGGCATCCTTGTTTCAATCCTGATCTTATTGGTAATGCGTCTAGTTTATCCCCATTGCAGATGATATTAGTTGATGGTTTTAGATATATATTGTTTATTATTTTTAGGAATGACCCTTCTATTCCTATGCTTTGTAGTGTTTTTAGTAGGAATGGGTGTTGTATTTTATCAAAGGCTTTTTCTGCATCTATTGAGATAATCATGTGGTTCTTGTTGGTTTGCTTGTTGATGTGGTCAATTATGTGGATGGTTTTCCTATTATTGAACCAGCCCTGAATCCCTGGTATAAATCCTACTTTATCATGGTGAATGATCCTTCTGATCACTTGCTGGAGTCTTTTTACTAGTATCCTATTTAAGATTTTTGCATCTATATTCATTAGGGAGATTGGTCTATAATTTTCTTTCTCTGTTTTTGTCCTGCCTGGCTTTGGAATTAGTACCATGTTTGTGTCATAAAAGGAGTTTGGTAGAACTCCCTCTTTGCTTATTATGTCAAATAGTTTGTATAGTATTGGGATTAACTGTTCTCTGAATGTTTGATAGAATTCACTAGTGAATCCGTCAGGCCCTGGGGATTTTTTCTTAGGAAGTTCTTTGATGGCCTGTTGGATTTCTTTTTCTGATATGGGATTATTTAAGAAAACTATTTCTTCTTCTGTTAGTCTAGGCAATTTATATTTTTGTAAATATTCATCCATATCACCTAGGTTGGTATATTTATTGCCATATGGTTGGGCAAAGTAGTTTTTAATGATTGCCTTAATTTCCTCTTCATTGGAGGTGAGATCCCCTTTTCATCCTTGATGCTGTTAATTTGCCTTTCTTCTTTCCTTTTTTAAATTAGATTAACCAGTACTTTGTCTATTTTGTCTGTTTTTTCAAAGTACCAGCTTCTAGTCTTGTTTCTTAGCTCAATAGTTCTGTCACTTTCGATTTTATTAATTTCTCCCTTAATTTTTAGGATCTCTAGTATGGTTTTCTTCTGGGGGTTTTTAATTTGTTCGTTCTCAAGTTTTTTGATTTGCATTTCCAATTCCTTGATCTCTGTCCTCCCTAATTTGTTAATATATGCACTCAGGGATATGAATTTTCCTCTAAGTACTGCCTTGGCTGCATCCCATAAGGTTTGAAAGGATGTTTCGCCATTGTCATTTTCTTCAACGAAATTATTAATTGTTTCTATGATTTCTTCTCTATCCGATTTTGTAGTATCATGTTATTTAATTTCCAATTAATTTTTTATTTGGCTCTTGTGACAAGGAAATCACTTTAAAAGACTGATACATATATTAATTTAAGGTCGCCAAGGAATTCAGCTATGTAATTCCTAAATGAAAACTCAAATCAGCCGTCAGCCTTTTATAGAGTTTAATTATAAACAGGAGGAAGAAAGGAATTAGAGATAGAGAGAGAGAGAGAGAGAGAGAGTGAAAGGGGAGAGAAGGGAATAGGGCTTAAATACCCCCTCTGTTTAGGCTGGGCCAAAAGGCCCAAGCCCTTAGATAGCTGGGGCAAAGAAAAGAGATCAGTTCCTATTACTCACGTGACCAAAATGGAGAAACAGTCTCAAAGGCCCCCACCTTCAGCTTCCATCAGAGCACACTCCAACCACTCAGACAAACTCCTCAACCACCACCCTGAGTCTTCAGACCCCTCTATCTTTAAGGAAACCATCCAAGTTCCCTCCCCTCAGTTCTCACATCTACCAATCACTGTCCATCAATTTCCCTGTGCCAATGGAGGCTCTAGCTTAACCCAGGACCGCCCAGAGGTCTCTGGCTTTGCACATGTCTGTTGAAGGTCATACTTTCAAATAATTAAATCTTTGATCCTTTGCTACAGCCCTTCCTAAATCCTGTTAACCTGAGTAGGGTAGAGATTGGAATAATTAAATTTTGATCTATGCTGCAGCCCTTCCTCAATCCTGTTAGGACTGAGTAGGGTGGAGATTTATTCCAAGTATCTCCATTGTATCAATTCTAAAATCAATCATGACTCAAAGAAATTCCTGTTCTATGCTTAAGCATAGGTCAAAGCCCTTTCCATTGTTCAGCAAAAGGTTTCTGTCCTAAAGTAATCTTAAGAAGGGAGGTGAAGGAACCTCCCATGCCAATGGGGTTCACATTCCAATACACTATCAGTAAGAAATTTTCCACGTATGAAATTTCCCAATGGTGAAATTTCCAACATTTATAAGTCTAAGGAATTTTAAGGTTTACACTCTCCATGTACCCTTGCCGATCAATATTTTTATTGCCTTGTGATCTGAAAAGGCTGCAGTTATTATTTCTGCTTTTCTGCATTTGAGTGCCATGTTTCTATGACCTAGTGTATGATCTATTTTTGTGAATGTGCCATGTGGTGCAGAAAAGAAGGTGTATTCTTTTTTGTCCCTATTTATTTTTCTCCATATGTCTATTAACTCTATTTTTTCTAAGATTTCATTCACCTCTTTTACCTCTTTCTTGTTTATTTTTTGGTTTGATTTATCTAAATTTGATAGTGGTTGGTTCAAGTCTCCCACTAATATGGTTTTACTGTCTATTTCCTCCTTCAATTCTCCTAGTTTCTCTATGAAAAATTTGGATGCTATACCATTTGGTGCATACATGTTGATTAGTGATATTTCCTCATTGTCTATACTTCCTTTTAGCAGAATATATTTACCTTCCCTATCCCTTTTGATCAGGTCTATTTGTACTTTGGCTTTGTCAGATATCATGATTGCAACTCCTGCCTTCTTTCTATCAGTTGAGGCCCAAAAGGTCTTACTCCAACCTTTAATTCTAACCTTGTGAGTGTCAACCCGTCTCATATGTGTTTCTTGAAGACAACATATGGTAGGGTTTTGGGTTCTAATCCAATCTGCTATTTGTCTACTTTTTATGGGTGAGTTCATCCCATTCACGTTCAAAGTTATGATTGTCATTTGTGGATTCGCTGGCATTTTGATATCTTCCCCTAGTTCTGACCTTTCTTCTTTAGCTATCTCCTTTTGAACCAGTGATTCACTTTAGGTCAGTCCCCCTAGTCCCCTCCCTTGAGATGCTTCCCTTTCTAGCCCCTCCCTTTTTATGCTTCCTTCCCCTCCCCCCTCTCCTTCCCTCCCTTTTTGTACTCTCTCCCCCCACCCCCTCCTTAATTTTCCTTTCTTTCTTGCCCTAATGGATAAGATAGAATTCAGGATCCCACTGGATCTAGATGTTCTTCCCTCTCAGATTTGATTTCACTGAGAGTAAGGTTTAAGTAATTCCACTTCATGCTCTCTTCCTCTCCTTCTCATATGAGAGTTCTTCCCCTCCCCTTCCCATGTGTATCTTTATATGGGAAAGATTATTCTATTGAGTCTCCCCCTATTTCTTGAAGTTAATCTTAGTATTATCGATGGTTCCCCCCTCCCTTTTCCTTTCTTTGCCCCCTCTTTCCCCAAATCTTCTTAATGCCCCAATCTTTCCCTATGCATGTTTCTTCTAACTACTCTTATGATGCTACAATTTATGAGAGTTACACAAAACATTTTCCCCACATATTAATATATATAATTTGATGTAAATGTAGTCCTTATAGAAGAGAGTTTGACTTAAAGAAAAAGATAAGATGTATCTCCTTTTCCCTTTCTTTCATATTTACCTTTTCATGTTTCTCTTGCTTTCTGTGCTTGGATATCGAACTTTCCACAGAGCTCTGGTATTTTCTTAGCAAATGTTTGGAAATCTTCTATTTTGTTGAATGCCCATACTTTCCCCTGGAAGTATATAGTCAGTTTTGCTGGGTACTTGATTCTTGGTTGGAGACCCAGCTCTCTTGCCTTTCTAAATATCGTGTTCCATGCTTTGCAGTCTCTTAGTGTATTAGCTGCTAAGTCGTGTGTGATCCTTATGAGAGCCCCCTTATATCTGAAGCTCCTCTTCTTGGCTTCTTGTAGGATTTTCTCCTTTTCTTGGAAGCTCTTAAATTTGGCAATTACTTTCTTGGGGGTTGTCTTTTGGGGATTTAGTATAGAGGGTGTTCTATGAACCCTTTCTATTTCTATTTTGCCCCCTTGCTCCAGAACGTGGGGGCAATTTTCTTTTATAATCTCCTGTAGAATAATATCGAGTTTATTGTTTATCTCTGGTTTTTCTGGGAGACTGATAATTCGGATGATTTCTCTTCTCCCTCTGTTTTCGAGATCTGTGACCTTCTCAGTGAGATATTTTATGTTTTCTTCTAATTCATTAATTTTGGTGTTTGCTTTATTGATTCTTGCTGTTTTATCATCTCGCTTTCTTCGAGTTGCTTGATTCTGGTCGTTAGGGACTGGTTTTGCTTTTCAGCTTTATCTGCCCTTCTATTGGATGCTTCGAGTTCATTTTCCAATTGAGCATTCTTATTTGTCAGACTGCTGATCTCTTTCTCCCATTTTTCTTTCCAGGTTTCCATCTTTTGGATAAGTTCCAGTTTGAGATCTTCCAGAGCTTGTTGATAGTTTCCATTTTGGGAGGCATGTTCTGATTTTTTTTTTTTTTTGGATTTCCTCCTCATTCTCCTCTTTTCCTTGGGTACTTCCACCATAAAAGTTTTCAATAGTCACTTTTTTCCCTTTCTTCCTGGAGGCTTGATTTTGGGCCATGTGAGCCATTCCTTTTGTGGTTTTATTCCCCTTTCCTTTTTGGTCTGGGGTCTGGGTTATATGGGCAGTTTTTCTGTGAATTTAGGTTGCTTCAGACTAGTTCTTCCCAGCCTCCGAGGTTTCTTAGAGTGCTGGGTCCCTGATCACAGCCAAACTGCCCAGGTGTTCAGCTCCGCCCAGATAATCAGCGCGTGGTCCGCCCCTGGTGTTTAGCTCCACGGAGATGTTCAGCGCAGCCGCCCCAAGTACAGCTCCCCGTGCTCAGCGCTGGGTTCTCCAGTGAAACCACCCTGAGACGTTTTTTCCTGGTAGTCCCCAGATCCCAAGGACCCTGGAGTTCCCCCCCCCCCCCCAGACAGAGACGTTCCCCACTCACTCGCTGTCCTGTTGAGCGCTCAAGTAGCTCACTCTGGTTTGGTTCGGGAGGTGGGGTGGGGGAAGGGTGGCTCAGTTCAATTTTCTGTTCAAGCTTTCCCTCCTTCTTATTATAGTGTGGAAATGTTCAAGCCCCACGTACCTTCACCTCTGTGGAGTACTGGGAGTACTGGAGTGTCCTTCTGTTCCTCCAAAGGTGATTTTTATGCTCCTTTGATGTAGTCTATTTAGTTTGGTGCCGGGGAGAGGAAGCGTGTGGCGTCTAGATTGCAGCCATGATTACCTGGAAGTTTTTCGCCAATTCTTTCTTAAAAGGACTTTCAGCAAGTAAAACCGTTTTTACAAAATTTCCATTTAAAAATTTATATTTTTCTTCATTATAAGCTCTTGGCCACAACTTCTTATGCCTAGTCAATATATAAATTCCTTTAAATATCCTAAATTACAAAGTTGAAATAGATATGAAAAGGTATCAAGTTCATCACTCTGTCTTTCGGGTGAATTTCACCAAAATTTCATCAAAATTGACAATGTATCTGGAGAAACTTTGTGAGAATAAAGTAGATAGTCAGGTAATGCAACTGCACATAGAAACTAACTACAATTCTTAATGCTATCCAGAAAATGATTCCTTATATCAAACATGAGACCTTCACATTGCCATTGGTGCTTTCCTATTCTCCTCAGCATCTGGCTTTCCTCTTCATCACTCTACTAAAATTTATCTTTTCCTCCATATAACCAGCACTTATTAAATACCCCATAGTGCATTTCAAAGGAATACAAGGACAAGCAAAAGAAAATCATGTTTGCTCTTAGGACTTTACATTTTATGCATTCTGCTTCTCAAGATATTTATAATATTCTTACCACCAAAGCTAATGACTCCTGCAGACAACTTCTTGGACCTTTCCATAGGATTTGACATAGAAGATTAACACTTTGGTTTCTTCCTTTAACTTCCATGCTAATGTACTCTCAGTATCCTCTTCATTTCTGACTACTCTTTCTCTGTCTCCTTTTTGCTTCTTGTCCTTCCTCTTCCTCTTCACATGTGGAAGTCTGCCATAGTCCTGTCCTTGGTTTTTCTTTTTCTCTATTTCTTCCCCCTTTGTATCCACATCATCCAAATCCATTGCTTCAATTGTCACTACTATCAGATTATTTCTAAATCTTGAACTCTACCCAAAAGTTTCTCAGATCTTTAGTCCTCATTCTACTTTCTGCTAGTTATCTCCACTAGAATATAAGATGGGAACTTCAGTCTTATCATATTCAAAACTGAAATCATCTTGTTCTCTCAAAAGTCTCATGAGTTCCAAATTTTTGTTTGTGTCATCATCATTCTCCAAGTGTACCAAGCTTGTGAACACAGGTCATCTTTGATTCCCTCTCCCATCCTCCTCATTTCAATGTTTCAAATAGGTGATAGACCTATAGAACTTATACTGATGCTAACTACCAGGCACTTTGGCAAGTACTAAGGTTGTATGTAAAAGAAAATAAGACTGCCCTTGCCTTCAAGGAGTTTGTACTCTGATTAAGCAAGACAACAAATGAAGAAGTACTGGAAAGAGACGGAGATAGGTTTCTGTACAGGGGCAAGGAAGTGGAATGGTAATGTTGTTCTTCCTAGATAAAGCAAAAGGCATCCTGAGATCTAGTAAGCCAGGAGTTGATTCTTGACTTTTGGAGAGTTTAAAATAGTCAGAAAATGAGGCCATACTGGGGCAACTAAAGGAAGTTGCATGGTGATCTGGTGTCATGGTTTCCTAGTAAATAAGGAAAGGACCTTTTTGGGGGAGACAAAGTGAAAAGAAGATAATTTTGCTTTCCACTGGAATAGAATTCACTTGATTCTACTACTGTACTAACTCCCCTCTATTTATCTCTGTCACTAAAATTTCCTTTGCCTAGTTTGCTGCGTTTCTTACCTCTTCTCTATCATTTTTCAATCTATTTTTATGTTCCTTCCTACAAAAGTCTTATGCCATTCTGATCATATTGTCTGTTAAAAAGACAAAGTGGTTTGGCCACCAAATAAAGTATGAATACTTTTTTGTGGTATTCAAGGTCTCCAATAATCTGATTTCAGTATTTGCTTCCATCATTATTTGATATGTCTTTTACATTCCAAACTATACAACTTCCTATACCTTCCTCTTTTCTCATCCTATATCCTCCTATAGCTATACATTTTTAAAATGTTAACTCTCATACCTAGAATGGACAACTCCCTCCCCAGCTCTGCTTGTTTAGTCTTTCCCTTCTTTCATGTCTCAATTGTATCAACTATTTCATGAAACCTTCCCTAATTCTACAGAATGAAATGTTCATTTATTCTGCTAATTTTTCAAAAGATAGTTGGTGCATCTCTCCTTTGTAGGCATGCTCATTTATTTCATAGTTATTATACCTTTTATATATACACATATCTATACATAGTTAGCAATTATACCTTTTAATTTGGGGGTCCTTTGAAAGAGGATCTGTTATATCTATTTTGTATCTTCAGCTTCCAGCTCAGGACCATGCTGGAAATACATATTTAAAATATTTTTTGTTGAAGTGAATTCAATTAAATTCACTAATCAATGGAAAGGGAAATAGAAATGAGAAAATGAAAGATAACTATATTATGTTTAAAGACTAGTGACTATATTTCCCTTGATTTTTTCCTTTAAGCATAATTACCACCAATTTAGTTTTTCTCCACTGTGATTCTTCAAGTCATATATATATACCACCATAACTAAAAAAGCATAGCGTAATAAACAAAAGCATCATTTGTGAGCTTTAGAGTATTTAGATCCTAAATTCAGCTTTCCATTAACTTTTTATCATAGATATTATTTTTAAGATTTAAAGGTCTCAAATGTCTCTATAAAATCTGGGGGGCGGGCAGAGGAGTTATATTAGATGAATTTTAAGGTTCCTTCTTAAAAAATCCATCCCAAGTTCAAGCTCCATTATTGGCTAACTATATAAATATGGACAAATGTTCCCTTTGAAACCCAGTTTTCATCTGTAAATTTGGATTCATAATACCTTTCTGTATTGTCATTATCATTATGAAACCAAATTTTAATTATTACCTCTGTGATGCTGGCCAGCAGATCTTTATCACTTGTGCAAATTTGTCTTCTGAGAGCTAGTCCCATGGCAGTGCAGTTGGGATATTCTTCCAATGATTGTACCTGAGGCTTCTAATGTGGGCACCTATATAAACTCTGGGCTGGATTACTCATTCCAACCTGTCCTCACACTGGCAATTCTACGTTTCTAGTAAAGCAACATCACTATGCTTTTGCACTTAGGTTCATTCTGCATCCTATCATTTATTTTGTTGTGAAGGAATGCATTAGTCCCCCCCATTCACCAACCCTAACTCTGCAGCCCCAGGTGAAATTATTTCTTTAACATAAGCCCTATTACTCATAAAGTTAACACAATGAGATATTAAGCATATGCATTTATTCAATAAGAATACAAAAGAAATAGTGATTGTGGATGGGCATCTGGGTGGTTCAGTGGATTGAGTCAGGACTAGAGAGGGGAGGTCCTGGGTTCAAATTTGTCCTCAGACACTTTCCATCTGTGTGACTCTGGTCAAGTCACTTGACCCCCATTGCCTAGCCCTTACCACTCTTCTGCCTTGGAACCAATACACAGTATTGATTCCAAGATGAAAGGTAAGGGTTTAATTTTTTTTAAATAATGATATATTCAAGTCCATAAATGATTAACATAATATATGACATTCACACAAATATATGGATTACACTTTTCTGCCAATATTCTCAATATTTCTGAGGGTCAGAGGGTGCATACTTAATATAAATGTGGCAGGAATGCACACAATGAGGAAATTTCATGTACTCAGGATAACACAAAATTACAGACTCATAAATTTCACTATTTTTTTTACAAGAACCATGTAAAATTTTTTTGATGAACCTAAATGCTTTTATTGGTTATCTTAGTTGGTTCACATTATTTTTTACTAATACATAATAAAAAATATTCCTTAGCCAAATTAGTTGATCTGAGTGGCTTTTCTGATTGTCTCCTTCCAAGCTGTTTCTAAGCTCAGCTTTTGACTCTAGTCTTTAATATCAGTATTAAGATTTTGAATAAAATCACAAATATCACATAAAATTTGGAACTTCATGTTAGGTGGTATCATTGAGATCTTTTTTTTAAACCTTTAACTTTCATCTCAGAATAAATAGTAGACATTTATTCTAAGGCAGAAGAGCAGTAAGGGTTTGGCACTGGGGGTTAAGCGCCTTGCCCATGGTCACACAGCTAGGAAGTGTCTGAGACCAGATTCAAACACCAGTCTTCCCATCTCCAGGGCTGGCTCTCTATCTACTGAGTCACCTAGTTGGTTCTCATCACTGGCATCTTAATGACAGAGTTCATATATAAACTCATCTTCATTGGTCAGAATCACATTCAAAATTTAACAATATGAAGCTTAATAGTGATAAATCTGAAATTCAGGTAGCAGAGTAAATGTCCAATTCAGTAAGTAGAGGATGTTGACGTTGTGTGTATGTCAGAAGCTTTATAGTAAGGACACGGGCAGATTTAGTGTACTGCTAGGTCCATGAATTAGGAGTGTATCATTGGAAACAAACAAAAAGGCTAATGTCATCTTGGATTGCATTAAAATAAATGTGGAAGCCTGTTGTTCTTTGCCCTAGTTAGAAAACAACATGGTGCCATATAATGGATTTGGAGCTAGTCTTCAAATCACAGCTCTACTATTTTCACAATAGTAAATACCTTTGTGACCTTAGGCAAGTTAATTAGCCTCTCTCACTTCACTTTCCTCATCAGTAAAATGAGGTGAGAGATGTACTATGTGACTTCTACAATGCTGTTTAGGTCTTAATCTAGAATTCCATAAATATTTGAAATTATTTCTTCCACTCTGCACCACATTTTAGGAAGGATCTTGACATGTAGACTACTTCAATGAGGACAAAAATGGAATCAAGGTCATCTACAGCACTAATGATAAATTACTTAACTCGAAAAGGCTGTAAGCGAAGACAAAAATGGAGGGAGAGTTGGTGGGTGACTTTTTTTTTTGTTTGCAAATGTTTGTGCACTCAATGCAGCCTCTGAGGCTGAGACATAATAGTGCATGTATCAATTCTATGTCACTTATGCTAATTTTGGCCTGACAACACCAAAAAATAGAGGTTCTCTACCAGCCAATATCATATTGGCCTTATGTGAAAGCATCAGTTATAGCAAATGGAGAAATTTTAAATACTATGGATGAGTTCACTTAGCTTGCAAATTTACTTTCCAGGGACTTATGTTTGCCTAAAATACTATTCTTTGAAGAACTTATGTAAGGCAAGTGTTCATATGGAGGCGAGAAGAAGCACTATGAGAATAATAACCTTTCAAAAACAATTATCTCTAAAGAACTTTGATATCGATAATGAGACATGGGAGATGCTAGTACAGGACCATCTAGCATGGAATGTCCACATCAAAGAAGGCATTGTGTTCTATGTGTGAAGAATTGCTCAAAAGAAGCAAGAGATATACACATTTAGAGATATCTCCATCCCAATTATTCATGCAACTTATTTGAGACCAACTAGACTCTTCAGATCTCATGTTGGTTTAATCAGCCACATTCAGAGACTCTGTATGTTGACTCTGATGTCATGATGTCATTTTTTACCTCTTCAAGTATGAAAAATACCAAATGAGGAAACTATGTAATGACATATTTTCATGTCAAAAGTTGCCCACTTATAATGGAAACCACCAGCCTATCACAATAAATCAGAGAAAAGGTGATTAAAATATCTATTCCAGAGTGGTTTCAGTGTCAGAGGGGAATATAAAAGAGCTGTTAGTTACAAAAGTAACTAGATAGACTACAGATTGGATAAGGGAATAAGACAGAGTGGAAGTCGATATCTGGATGATAATCCTGAGTGACTATGAAGATGGTAGTGGCCTCAGTAATAATAAAGAAATAAGGAAGAAAAAATAATGAATCATTTTTTTTTTAGTTTAAGAGATGCAAAGGATATCCAATTCAAGAAAAAAAAAACATTTGGAGATGTCAGACTGGACGACAAGAAAGAAGTTAAGGTTGAACAAGTATATCTGTGAGTCATCTGCACATAAATAGTCATTGAAACCATTAGGAGATGCTTTTTGAAATAGTATAGAGAGAGAAGAGAAGGGCCAACAATAGAAAACTGGACCAGCACACTTGTTCACAGGTATAAGATAAATGAAATTCTAGAAGAAGACTCTGAGAAGGGCTGAGATCAATAATAGAAAAACCAGAAGACAGAAGTGTCATGAGAAATATAGAAAGAAGAGAATATTTTTTTCACTTTTAAACATTATTTTTATTTGGTCAATTTCAAACATTATTCATTGGATACAGAAATTGTTTTCTTTTCCTCCCTCCTCTCCTGCCACCCCTCCCATAGCCGACATGTGATTCCACTGGGTATCATGTGTCCTTGATCCAAACCCATTTCCATGTGGTTGGTATTTGCATTAGCGTGTTCATTTAGAGTCAACATCCCCAATCATATCCCCTTGGCCCCTGAAGTCAAGTAGTTGCCTTTCCTTGGTGTTTTTACTCCCACAGTTTGTCCTCTGCTTGTGGATAGTGTTTTTTCTCCTAGATCCCTGCAGATTGTTCATAATCACTGCATTGACATTAGTGGAAAAGTCCATTACGTTCTCTTGTACCACAGTGTATCAGTCTCTGTGTACAATGTTCTCCTGGTTCTGCTCCTCTCGCTCTGCATCACGTCCTGGAGGTTGTTCTAGTCTCCATGGAATTCCTTCTTTATTATTCCTTTGAATATTAAAATGAAATGGTGATTGATTATGCCAAAAGCTGTAGAGAGTTCACGAAGAATAAGGAATGAGAAAATACCATTATATTTGTCAAATAAAGTATCATTAGTAACTGGAGAGAGAAGATTAAACCTAATGAAATTAGGAGTTAGATTGGAAACAGTCAAGTAGAAGAAAGAAATTGGGGTCATTTTATTATAATTGATTTTCTCAAGGACTATAGAACCATTAAAAAAAGGAGGAGACATATTAAGAATTAAGGTAGAACAGGTCAAGTAGAGTTGTTTGTTTGTTCATTTCTTTCTTTGAGAATGAGGAAGACACAGGAACATTTTTGTAGGCAGTAAAGAAACAGCCAATGGACGTGGAATGAAGGAGGATTAGTGAGAGATGAGGGATGATAGAGGAAGCAATCTGATAGAGAAGGAATAATACAATTGAATCATTTGAGATTTGTCTTGTCAAGGACTAGGGACATTTCTTCCCATCAAACAGAGATGAAGAAAAAGATGGTGACTGAAGGTATCTGGATGATGTGATAGGTTTGAGGAGGAATGTATTTGAACAAGCCTCTCTAATGAGTGGAATAATGAGTGACTCAATTAGGGAAGTTTAAAAAGATTGCCTTGCAGCAGTCAAGGTATAGTTGAGATTATATAATATAAACTAGTGGATTAGCTAAGTGGTTCAGTAGATTGAGTGCTGGCCTTGCAATCCAAAGGATCTGAGTTCAAATCTGGACTCGGACATTTGTATGACCCAGAGCAAGTCACTTAACTCTGTTTGCCTCAGATTCTTTATCTGTAAACTGAAATCATTTAAGAAAGAATATAGACAACAGCTACTACAATCTTAAATAGTTTTGTGGCCCCTATTTTCATTTGAGTTTGATAGTGCTGTATAGAGTAACCATAAATATAGTACATTGTTGGAATTCTACTTGACACTAGTGTGAAAGATAATTTAAACTCCTTTTGTTTATTTTAACTTAATCAATCAAGAACTTGCAGTCCCCCCCCTTCACACTTAGTCATTAACACTTAGCTAGTAAGAACCTTTTATTAGAAAAGGAACTTCAGACCCTTAAAGACCACAAGTGCCACCAGTGCTAGGCAAATTGGGCAACTGTGACTGATACCTGAGATGTGATGAGGAGAGCTAATGAACAGAGAAAACTGCAAATAAATGGGAGCCTGTGGGACCCTGGGGGTTCTTTTGAGGTCTCTTGCCTTGTGGGTATGAATTTCAGGGATCAAACTCTTTGAGGGCTCAGTGTCTTTTGCAGCTTTGGATTTCTGCTACTTGATTCAGACTTTGGATTCTGGGGAAGATTTGGCCTTCTGCATTGGAGACTCAGGCTGAAGAAGGATGCTTACTGGGATGACACTCTTGCCTCCTTGGTGTGAGAGACTGCCTTTTGCTCTTAGACCTGGACTTAGGGTATTTTTAGCTAGGCAATATTTTCTAGCTCCTTCCTACATTTCCCTCTCTTACCATCATAATTTTGCTGTAATAAAGCAACTAAAGCTACTAACAGTCTAATGACTTAATATTTAATTATTATAAATGGCAACCACAATTTTAAATTCTTATATTAGTCAAATCCATTTTAATTATTACACTAGCTATATGACCTTGAACAAGAAATATTTTTCTGACTTGGCATTCTCACTTGCAAAACAGGGATCATAAATGTAGCATCCATCTCACAGGGTATTTTTGAGGACCAGAAGAAATAATAGAAAGAAGTTTTCAAATGTTAAAATGCTGAGTCAGAAAAATCCCTCTACGAAAGCAGCTGAGTATCTTCTTAACAATTTAGGGTTAGAGAGCTACCTAGAACACATGTAAATAAAGAGACCTATTTAACCAGGGACAGATGGGCAGTATTTGTCACAGGAATACGTTGAACCCAAGTCTTCCTTGTTTTTAGTTCAACTATCTATCCACTATGACATCTTACTTCTCACCCAATTTATTATACCACCTCAAAAAGAGTATTTTCTTTTGACACATTCTGAGGAGCAAGATTTGACTCTATAAGGGAGGGAGTGGGTGTGAGTGGGTATATGGGGGGTTAGGATATTTGCAAATGTAAGTTTCCTACATAACAAGAAAAGATAGATTTTCACATTTGAACATTTCAATATTTAATATTTTATTATAAAACCAATTATTAACTGCTATGTTGATAAAAAGTGAAACTTTTGTTTCCCATTACTTAATTTCTACCTAGTTCCTAAACTCATGGAGTGCGGTAAGTGAAAACTTTGATTTATATTAAACATGAACTATAGATTTTGATTCAAGTACTATTCACATAATCAGTACATTTATTCATATATGTAAATATGCATTTGTATATATTCATTTTATACATAAATACATATTTTATATGTTTATATAAGCACATATATCTCTTATATCACCACATGTTCTTACAGACTTATGAGATAGAGCCAGTCAAAATTATCATACAAGGTTCAAAGGTGTTTTGTTTATTGCTAAATTATTTTATATTTTGCTAAGTTATCTTGTTGCTAATTTTTTTATGTTTTGCATTCATTTTAGAAAACAGAAAAGTAAATAAAGTGCTGATGGACTTTGATAATTATGTGAGACATTTTTACTTACAAATACATGACAAATCCTTATTCATGTTTATGAGAAAGTGTGTGGGCTACAAAGACTCCTCAAATGGAGGAAAAATAAAACAACACTGTGTTTCAAAAGGAATTGGCAAGTGTTCTTCTGAAAACAGCACCATAAGTTGGATAATGATAATCAAGTTGATTATAAACAAGTAGAAAGAGATGAAAATTGTTAGATGCAGCTCAACTGTTTAGAAACAGTTAAAGCAATATTTTAATCAAAAAAGGTTCAATTGCAGCTCATTTTCTAGGAAAAGCTATTAAGTAAAGAAGCATAATAGAAAACTTTTCAATTTTTTTGTAATGCTCTACAAAAACAAATTCAGCAGTGGACTTCTGATCTAGGGTACATACCCAGTATCCTCTTACCAGATCTTTTATCCTACAATGTTATTTTATTTTTTCTCTGGCACCCATTCCAGTCTGTCTGAGCTTTAATATTCGATCATCAGCCTCAGAAAACTGATACTCCAATGTGTTGTCTGCTGCTGTAAAAGGGCTTAAGAGAAAATCTATAAGCAGATAGGTTGGAGAAGCTTTCTACTCCTGGAAGTTTCCCCAAGGAAATCTCATGTTGGAACTAAAAGGAATAGCATCACATTCACACATTTCCTATTTAATAACAAGAAACTGGAAGACCAAATCAACAAAGCAACCAGTGGTTTCATATGATCAAAGAGAAGCAAGCATTTCCCATCAAAATTACCTGAAGAGTACAAGTAAACTGATAATCTAAAAAGAAATATGATTATTATGCAAGCTGATGAATGGACTTGTGAGGAAGACATTATTGCTGTCTTTTTAGCATCTTAGAAAAAGTTTCCCTGATGAGTACTAACTCCTCAACTCACAGATTTTTAGTTTTTTTCCTTACACTAAGCATCTTAAATATAGGATAGATCCCAAACATTTTTAAGTTTCATTCTCTGCTCTTTTAAATAAACTGCATAGAAATATAGCTGGAAAAGACAGTTTTAGCATGCTTAATTGGTAAGGTGTGATTTGAATATATTAATTGTAAAGGTAGAAACAGTAAAATGTTTGAGTAAGGAAGATACTCAAACATGCAAATTGTTTGTTCAATTGGTGCTTTATTTCTTTATTTATTCAGCCCCTTCCTCTCTTTTCCATATCATAGAAGTCATCATCAAGCAAAATATGCATATTATGGGTTTAATTATTTCTTGATTTAAAAATTGGAGACTAAAAATCAAACAATAATTTTGTTTTTCCACTAGTGTTCATTTCCAAGTAAATTATTCTTTTGCCTCTAATGATCATTTGTCAGTGTATGGATTTAGACAAAGCTAATCAGTGTTGCTGAGCACTGTTCATACACACACACACACACACACACACACACACACACACACACACCTCAGTGTGGGAGAGGGGAAGAGAATGATATAATGTTTTTTCTATGAAAATACAACATAAAACTTTTAAAGTAGCTGCAGCAAACAATTCCAAAGGACAAGTATAAATATTGTGCCAAGAAGAAATCTTACCTTTTTTTTAATCTATCCTGTAAGTAAAACATGAACTTTGCCATATAGATTCATAGACACATATGAAGAAATGGGAAAAACAGACAAAATATAGCATAAAGTGTATCTCAAAATATTATTATGATACTGGAATCAAAAAGTGAGTACCAATGTTGGCCTTGTAGACCCATAGGTATTATGTAATTTCCCAAACTATCTAGTTCTTGTGACATTATCTTTCTGATATATGCCTGGAATCTTGATTTTTTAGGCTAATTCTAAACCAAATGGATAGTTGATCCTACTGACTAAAAAGAGAAGAATTGCCAAACATATAAATTGACTTTAACAATATATAACCACGGATTCAACTATTGGGATTGGGATCTTCCTGTTTTTTATTTTTACCAGATTCTTGAACTATTGGTAGATTGTCAAGTAATTAACTTTGTGTATCATCTTAAATGACAAAATCATTGTACCTGGAATTTTATTTTAGTATAGTATGATCCATTTCTTAGTCAAAAAATTTCAAAGTGTCTCGGTTTATGCAATAGATTGGGCCACAATACCCAATGTTCCAGTCAGTTAGATGGTGACCCATCTACAAATCACTCCAAAAATAAACTCATGCTGGTGAACTATATAGGTTCATCGTGCTTGACTGTAGGTAGTAAACAAAGAGAAAGGAATGCTGAGGATAGGAAAATACATCATATTATATTTTATCTCTAATTTTAACCATGAGAGTAAGTAGAGATCTCAGCTTTTGAACCAATAGGATGCAATTCCAATGAGTATTTTTTCTCTGCTTTTCTGGTTCTGTTTATCTATGTCTCTGTTGGTCTCTCTCTCTCCATCTGTCTCTATGACTCTGTCTCTCTGTCCCTGTCTGAATGTCTTTATCTTTTTTCTGGTTCCATAACAGCAGAGAGCTTTAAGTTGAATCAATCCCAATAATTTGAAAGGACAACAATCTGTTTTAAAACAATTTGTTATCCTTTATGAAAATAACAAGATTATGCAATTTAGTTGAGAAAAGCTACTCCTTTTCAGCCCTGAAAGACATGAAAGTCCTAATTACCCACTCATCATTGGTTCAAAGAATATTTCCATTTTTAAAAATTGAATTCTTCTAAAAAATACCAAAGACTGGAGTCTTTGCTTGATAGAAAAATGAGAAAAAGTCATTTTTCCGACTTGATGCTATCATGTACTTACTTTGATGTCTAAATATTTATTATAAAGCTGAATGATTCTACATAAAATGTTTCAAATTAATACTAACAATACTTAATGATTATGTGGCACTTTAATCATTATTAATCATTTAGGGATTATAGCTATTCCATGTGGCATCTTGCTTAGGTAAATCAGTATTCCTGATATTGAGACTGTCTTTTTATGCAATCAGAAAAAATAAATCAAGCAGAATAAAGCCTGTCTTTGTGGTTTGGCCTAGTCCAACTGTGAACTGATGCTGTCATGTCAGCCATGTACAATCCATTCTGACCTTTAAGAAGAGTTTCTGTGAACCAAAAGAATTAGATTTTATATTCTTGTAGTTCATTTTTACCCACATATAGATATGATATTTGATACATGTAAGACAGTGCCTTTTTGAGGTAAATAGGTCAAATTAAATTGATTTATTTTGATTTATTTTGTCAAGCTGTCTTCTATAGAAAAGGCTATATACTTTTCCTTTTAATTTCACTTGTAGAAGTCGCAACATATTAATATTTGGGATAATCAAGGTCTAACCACTTTAAACCAGAATTTAAGTGTTCTTGAACTTTCTAAACCTCAGTTTCCTCATCTGTAAAGGGTAGGCATATCTTTTTGTAGTTCTAAAAATCTATCATCTGTAATCTATAATCACTTGCTGAGCCCCCAAAGTTCTAATATAAAATAGTTCCTGCAGACAGAGCTAGATACTCCAAAAAATAAGGGCTACAATTTATAGTTCAGTCCACTATGCATAAGATGATAGTTTAGGGTCCAAGGGGCAGAAACCTTCCCTGCTTTTGAGCATCATTGTATGTTACTGATTGACCCACAGGGAAGGATAAAATAAGGGTAGAAGAGAAACAACAACAAAAAGGAATAGCAAAAGAAAGAAGAAAATTAAAAGGGCAGAAGGAAAAGGACACGCCAGAATAAAATTCAAAGCTTCATAGAACAGGGAACATTCAAATATTTCTCCACATTCAAATGATTGGTTCCTGGTGCACAGACTAACTCTACCTCATTCAAGATACAGGATATCTTCCTGTGCAGAATAAGTAGCATAAAGAGATTTTGGCTGTTAACTTACTTTTAAAGATATGCTTTCTATTTCATCCATTACAGTATGTATCGATATTTCTCTTCTAAAACAGAAATCATAAGAATTTTGCTATTTCTCTTTCCCTCCTTTTCTCCCCCCCCCACGCCTCTTTTCCAGGAATCTTGGTCCAGTTCCAGTTCTGTTGATTCCATTTTGCTTATCACATCCCTGCTGTGCTTCAATTAGAAACACAGCTCTTCTCTCCTTTTCTCCCCTAGCATTATGGAAAGCAGCAGCAAGGGTATGATGTTTCTACCTCTAGAAGGGGCTGCATTCCAGGACTGTGTTGAGAAGCCTGACTTGCCTCAACCTTGCTCAAAGTGGAAATCTACAGTGGAAGCTCTGAAGCCAACTGTCTTATTAACAGGAAAAGTGCTTTATTTATGACACTAGCTTTCATTCTCTTTACACTCAGGGTTAGTGATCTGTACTACATATTTAAAAAAAATCTCTCCTGACCTTTTGCTTGATGTCTGTAATTCTACTATAGCTTTTTATCCCTTAAGCTTAAGACTTTGAGCCCAGTCAAAATGCAAATACCCTTGGGAGAATAGTACTTCTAGCTATCAGGAATTTATTTCTCATTGTGCACGAGTTTTAGATGTTTTCCTAAACCCAGACTTGGATAGGTGAGAAGAAAGTTATTATCATAAAGGCACTAAGTCCCAAGAGGAGAGGGAAATGTGGAATTATAAGATGTTTTCACATTTTGTCCTCAGGCTATCTCTGTTTAAAGCACTGTTTACAGATGAGCTTTTATTCCAGAATTGACCAGAGGAGGTTTTCCATCTTAGGTGGCCAAAACCAGCTTGTACTGACTTGTGATCTGATTGTTAAATTTTCAGCATGAACATTTACATCTCAGAAATTAACAAATACTATAAAATAGGGTTTAATGTATTTTTTTGTTTTGTTGATAATTTAATAGATTTGAGAAAATAAGGGATAAAATATTAATAATGCAAATTGAAGCTAAAGTGTCATGTAGGAGACAGCTAAGTGGCTCAATGAATGGAAAGACAGTCCTAGCAATGGAAGATCGTGGGTTCAAATCTGGACTCAGACAGTTCCTAGCTGTGTGACTCAGGGTCAGCCCTGTGTGACCCCAACACCAGTTATAGTACATTACACTTTACCACTCTTCTGCCTTGGAAGCAATACACAGTACTGATTCCAAGACAGAAGGCAAGAGTTGTTTTTTGTTTTGTTTTGTTTTTCATGTATACGTCTTCCCCTGAAGAGGTGTTAAAACATTTTGCATCATAACCTACTATAAATCTAGAAGTGAATATTTACAGAGTTGTGCTTTCTTCTTTTACCTTTTGCCTGGAGCTCTTGAATATTGGAGGAGATGTAGAGAAGTGGAAAAGGAGAAACACTGAAATGGGCAAGAGTTGTTTCATGAGCCCCTGCTTCTCTTTGGCCTATCATGAAATAAAAAAGGCACCTCCTGAGAATTTGCATATAATATGAATTTCCCAAAACTGGCAATTGACAAAAGTTATTTGCAGTGAGACTTTTGATGAAGTTAGATCTGTCTTTTATAAAGAACAATTAAAAAACTCAAAAACAGTTGTTTGGTTCAATCCTTTCCCAAATTCTTTAAAAACATATAAATGAAAAGATGTGCTTTGTTGAATATGTTGTTTATAGAGGTTCAGAAGTAAGATGGCTACAAATCCTCCCCAAAAGGAGAATTGGGTCCTTTTGCCCTCACTTAATTCCACCTGAAGTGTATCTTCCAAATTTTCTCACCTATGTTATTTGGATGGTTGAATTTTTACATTCTGTTACGCAGTGGCTTAAAGCATTAATTCTTCAGTGAGGTACTAGAATTCCTCTCTATGTCTTAGCTTTTCTTGGACCTAAACAGATGAAAAATAAGTTTATTAGATAATTATTAATTTATGAAACTCCACTGTATTAAGACTGGTTGAAGTCCCAAATCATTTTAAAAAGCAAAGTCTTTTTAGTGCTTACTGAAAGTTTGGTATTCTGATTGAAGTTTTTGCCTTGCTTTCCCACTTCTACTGTTCTCTGAACAAAAAAAGAACTATGAAAAAAAAAACAACAAGAACTATTGTGTATGGCAAATGACATCAAAATTAGAATTAGATGAGACTTGGACCGTAGGGTTCTGCCTTTAACTAGTTGCCTGACTTTGGACATTTAATCCACTTGACCTTTCCTCACCTCAGTTTCCTCATCTGTAAAATGAGAGAGTTGGACTAAATGGTCTGATATCCTTTGGTCTTCAAATGCTAAAATGCTATCATATTTTGAAAATTAGAAAGATAATTATGTGCAGAGTAATTTAAGGCTCTTTGAGGAAAATACATTAAAAATAAAAGTACCAATGTTCCATTCTTCAAATGTGAAAAATGAAACATTAAGAGGTTAAGTGACTTGCCCCAAAAATAACATTTAGTCAAAGCCAGAAATGGGTTTTATATACTGAATCCTTAACTTTCAATAAGTTGTTCATGGCATAAGGTCAAACTCTTTTACAAAATTTCACATCTCATGCTTTTAAAAATACTATTCTATTTAGTTTCACTTTGAAATTACAAATGCAGGAGGTGTACAAATCTAATAATCAATCCCCTATTTTCTAAATATCGTAGTGGGGGAGTTTTAAAAACATAATAGCTTAGTCTTTAATCAGATGTGTATACATTCCATTAAGATTCAGATCTTCCAAGAAGTTTGCATAATGTTGTTTTGAAATCCACTTTTAAAGTCTCCCATATTTAAACCCTTTCCTACAGTTCTAGTCTTTTTACACTTTACACCACTCATCATTACATCCCTCACCAAGAATATAGACATATGTTGTGATCTACTGTCATCAGCCTCCTCACTGTTCTTTTTAAAATGAAATTTATTTTATTTATTTGTTACATTAAAATACCCACATAATTCCCTTATGTTCTTCCTTCTATCCTATATATATGTCTTCTTTATTTCTATTTATCATTTCTATGGAATGACATACACAAGTCATTCTCTCCTTTCTTTAAGTAAGACATTCTATCTCTTGATTGGGAATTTCCAGTGCCTATCCCTCATGCCTGGAACTCTCTCTTTTTGTTTATCTGTGCCACCTGTTTTCCCTGGCTTCATTTAATCAGCCTTCTTTTAAGAAGATTTTTCCTGCTTCTAGTCCTCTTCAAATTTAGTCTTTCTTTAGTGTCTTCAATTTATCCTCTTTCTACCTTATTTTATATAGTTGTTTGCATGTTCCTCTGTGAGCTTCTTGAGAAAAGCAACATTTTTTGCCTCTCTTTGTATCTCCAGTGCCTAGCAGCGTGTTTATAACAGAGTAGGTACTTAAGAAATATTTGACTAGTGTGACAGAGGCTGGCACTAAAGAAAAAGAGCCAGTCTGAAGAGTGTGTGAAATTGATCACCCCAATGGGGGAGGGGCCCCAAAGAAGTTGGGAATGCTGAGGAGGAGGAGACTTTGCTGGGAGAGGAGTTGGTCACTCTAGGTCTTGAGAAGTCGAAGACAAAAGGTAGGAAAAAGACTTTCTCCTGAGGGTTACCCACTTTTGCCTACTGGTGACTGGATATCTTTCCCCCCAACATTTCCTAATTGAAGGGATGTTCTGAAGAGAAACCTGAGCAGACTTTACCTTAGCTCCTGTTGCCCAGGGGTGAGTCAACCTGACTTTCTCTCAGGGGGCTCAGGCTGCCAAGGCCCAAGTTCCCCCCAAATTCAAGGATGGAAGTAAAGGGTTTAGTTAGACAGGGGCTCCTTTCCCCCACTTTCCTTTTCCCATTCTTCCTTGCCCATTATTCCTTTTGTAATTTCTGATTGAGTTGACATTTAAAGTTATCTGTTCCCCAGGCTGAGTGTGAGTGAACAGATCAAGGGGAGACCCTTTGGTCTTAAGTAGTGAAGGGGGGGGGCAAGAGGGACAAGAGCAAATTGGGGAGAGTAGCTTTAGCTAAGGATGGAAGGCAGAAGGGGGAAAATCTTCAAACCCCCTCTCCTCTCTCTAAGCCAATCCTAAACAGCAGCTATCTCCCCTGTACCCTGTTTTGAGAAGGGGGGGTCTCTACTCTTTCCTCCCCTCTATACTGAAAGACTGAGCACTGACATATATGGGTGGTGGTAATTATAGTCTCTGTAAGTGACTAAGTCAACCATGATAAAATGAGAAGACCATTGAATTTAGAATCAGATGACTTGGATATGAATTTTTGCTCTGGTTTTAACTGTGTCACTACAACTTAATCACTAAATTTCACAATGCCTTGATTTCCTCAACTATCAATCTATGATTTTTTTAAAAAAAATTCTATATGTGACTTTACTAGAACCAAATATTTCTTTTTTTTTTTTAAACCCTTACCTTCTGTCTTGGAGTCAATACTGTGTATTGGCTCCAAGGCAGAAGAGTGGTAAGGGCTAGGCAATGGGGGTCAAGTGACTTGCCCAGGGTCACACAGCTGGGAAGTGTCTGAGGCCAGATTTGAACCTAGGACGTCCCGTCTCTAGGGCTTAGAACCAAATATTTCTAATAGGAAACATGCAACATATATGTATGCATAGTCATATACATATACACACACTGCCACACATTCTGATATAGTAACACTGACATTTTTGCTGTTCTTTAAATAAGATACTCCACCTCTTGAGACTGAGAATTTTCACTCTTTCTACTGCCTGGAATGCTTTTCTTCACTTCTTTTCCTTGCCTTCTAAATCCCAGCTAAAATTCTACCTTTGTAAATTTGAATAATGTCCACAAGTCACTGACCTTTCCTCTCCTCTGGGATTATCTTCAAATTATCCTGCATATTTCTTGCTTCTATATAATTATTTGTAGTTCATCTCCTTCATTAGGTGTGAACTCCTGATAATAGGTACTGCCTTTTTTGTTTGTTTGTTATGTTCAGCCTTTCCATAATACAGTGATGGCAAATCTTTTATAGACTGAGTGCCCAAACTACAACCCTCAATTGCATGTGAGCCCCTTGCCTTACCCCAGATAGGTAAGGGAAGAAGAGCTCCAATTGGGTAGAAGGGCAAGTGATGAGAGAAATGTCCTTAGGTGCACATGGAGAGGGGGGAAGGAAGAAGCCACCTCTGGCATACTTCAGCATGCATGCTACAGACACCCAACATGGGCATTGTGCCTATAACTTAATAGGCACTTGATTAATGGTTGTTGACTGATTGATTGAAAAATAGATAGCTACCTAGATAAATAGATAGATGGATAGATAGAAAAAAAGTGAGATGTTTAGATGGATAGAGAGATGGATGGATGGATAATTCTGCTGATTAAAGCGATCTAATGTATCATTCTTCTCAATGGTCACTTAATTGGCAATTTACAACTGAGCTGAAAATTTCTCCAAAGTAACCATTCATTATCTCTTATTTTTCAAATCCAATGACCTTCTCTTAATGACCTTTTCTAAATACTCATCCTTCTCAACCTCTCTACAACACTTGGCACCACTGATTACCTGTTCCCCCTGTAAATTCTCTCCATTCTAGTTTTTCATGACACTATTTGCATTTGTTTTTTTTCCCCCTTCTACCTCTCTTACTGCTTCTTCTGTTTCCTTTGTTGGTTTATCATCCATACCTTGCTCCTTAATTGTGAGTATGCCCCTAGGCCCTGTCCTGGATACTTTTCTGTACTCCCTGAACTCTCTCTTTTGGTACCATCATAAACTCCCATGGCTTTAATTATCATTCAAATAGAATACTATGCAGGTAACTAACTCTGAGATTGACTTACTCTGTCCTTGTCTGTAGCCTGACCTCTATTTCTACATCACCAACTACATATGCCATTAACTACTTATTAGATACTTAAAACTACATGTTCTCTAAATATCTCAACACAAAATGTTAAAAAGCCCCTCAATATTACATTTTTTCCAGAATTATCCACTCCCCCCTCCTTTCCTTACAAACTTTCCTATTTCTCTGACAGGCAATATTATCAATCACACAGATTCCAAATGTTGACATTATTCTTATTCTAACTCAGCCCACATATCTAATTGGTTGTCAGAATTTGCAGTTTTTATATCTATGTCATCTCTCATATCTTTTACTCACTTGTCCATCACCCTTGTTCATTGGGCATATTAAATTATTCATGCTTAGTTCATTAGACATTATTAAATTATTTATGGGTCTTGATGGGTGGCACATTGTATAGAATGCTGACCCTGAAGTCAGGAATTCATCTTTTTCAGTTCAAGCTGACACTTACCAGCTATGTTACCCTGGGCAATTCACTTAACTCTATTTGCTTCAGTTTTCTCATCTGTAAAATGAGCTGGAGAAGGAAATGGCAAAACTCTCTGGTATCTTTGCCAAGAAAATCCCAAATGGGATCATGAAGAGTTGGCTTTGACTGAGAAAACATCAAACAACAACAAATTATTATGCCTTCATTACTTTTCACCTTATGCTCCTAAAATATCCTTTCAAAAGACCTCCTTACTTTAAATCTCTCTACTCCAATCTCTTCTCTTCATAACTACATGGCCAGGATATGATAAAGTACTTTCCTTAATAAATAAGACTGACCACAGTAGTCCTATGTTAAGAAAACCTCCCTGTCTCTGTCATCCAGAGTATAAAAATCATACTTATCTGTCCAGACTTTAAAGCTTTTCACAACTTGTCCCTTGTCTACCTTCCCAGGCTTGTCATGCATTATTCCTTGAATGGCAATCTAGTTGTTCTTCACACAGATCACTATGTCTCTTACCCTTTTGCCTTCGTACTGACTGGCCCACGTAGTTGAAATCAAGGATGGAGTAGAATCAGCTCATATCGATTCTGGAGTCAATTATTAAATCATCTGTATGATCATCTCAGAAATAGGCAAATAATAGAGATTAGGGATTGATATTTATTGTTTTGTTAATTGTATAATTTGAAAGTAATGGAGAGAATAATGCAGATTAAAATTAAAAATATATTCTACATACATTATTTTTCTAGGAAGCAAGTTATAAATTTACCATATTCCTCCATAAAATGTATAGATTTTACATACATTTCTATATAATCATATAGGTAGATGCTGACTATCCCTTCCCTCCAACAAAATGTCAGCTCCTTGAGGGGAGACATTATTTTCTTTTTGGCTCTTATATCTTCAGTGTCTAGCAAACTGTCTGGCACATAATAGGTTTTTAATACATGTTTAATGATAGACTGATTTCTAATGAGACCTTATTATAAATAGTTTTCTATTCTATAAAATTATATCCATGCAGATAAATGACCATGAACCAATGATCATAAATATGGGCACCAGGTAGTACAGACATTTATTTGATAAGGATGAAAGACAATCTTAACTTGACCTAGATACTTTCTTTCCCTTTAACCTAAAATGGTCCAATGAACCTGAGTAATAGAATGTGAAGTTTAGAGCAAAGCTAATACCCTAAAAGGGGAAGAGGAATGGGCAAAGTGTAAAAACACAAAAGCTGGGACATGATCAATTCTATCTTTCATGATAGGCTATTTCCCTGTATTTTTATAGGCAAAGAACTACACTAGCCCAGTCAAAGTATGAACCATAACAAAAAAAAAAAGCTTCTTTGAGGGTATTTGAGATAGAAGGTACATCCTTAGTATATTGCTGAATTCAAGGCAACCAAACGCCCATGACTGTATGCACTGCATTGTTTCTATTCTCATAGGATCACCAAATTTTCTCTGCTTGCAGATCCCAGAAGTAAAAGTGATTGATTGCTCTGTTTGCCTTATTCAAAGTTGATCATAGCATCTTTTCCTTTGAGTGCAGTATAAAAAATCTTTGGTAAATTCAAACATCAGAAGAATTCTGTTGATATTTATTATATTCTTTAAAAAAAACAACAACAAACCTTACCTTTTCTCTTACAGAATCGCTACTATTGGTTCCAAGACAGAAGAGCAGTAAAGGCTAGGAAATTAGGGTTAAGTGACTTGTCCTGGGTCACACAGCTTGAAAGTTTCTGAGGTCCCAATTGAACCCAGGACCTCCTTTTCCCAAGTCTGACTCTCTAGCCACTGAGACATCTAGTGGTCCCCATATTTCTTTTTCTTTTTTTAAACCCTTACCTTCCATCTTAGAATCAATACTGGGTATTGGTTATAAGGCAGAAGAGTGGTAAGGGCTAGTCAATGGGGGTTAAGTGATTTGCCCAGGGTCACACAGCTAGGAAGTGTCTGATGCCAGGTTTGAACCCAGGACCTTCCCTATATTTCTTAAGAATTTTCTTTCTTATTTTTTTGTAGCCCTTTCCAATCCATTTTACCTGCTTTCTGAATATCCTTATCTTCCTTGTCTTCCTAGGTTTGGCTCTCAATCCACTGAACCACCTAGTTGCCCCTATTTTATGATATATTTTTTAAAAGACTACTCCCTAGAAAAGAATAAACATTGATCCTTAGTGATAGTAAGTACTGAGGGATTTCTCTTTTGTTGTATATCTACCAAAACAAACAAACCAAGAAACAAAACAAACCTCCTTAGTTTTACCTTTGACCAATGCTAGTATAAACCAACATTTGATCAGAACATAAATTTAGAGCATCTTGCAGGTCATCTAACCGTCCCCCTCATTTAACAATTGAGGAGGAGACCTAGAGTAGTTAAATGACTATGGTCATATGAGTAGTGACAGAAGCATGATTTGAACCTAGTTCCTCTGAAAATCAGTGTCCTTTTTGCTCCACTCTTCTCTCTCCAGGTGTACTATGAAATTATTTCTTTTTTATTGTCATGTAAACTCTCCAGTGCTTTATATAATGCATATACATAGGAACTTCCAGTTTCTATCAACATAATGATACATTTTTATAATTTAATTTTTAGCATAAGGGGCAATATGATAAAATGTACGAAATCACATGTATATCGTATAAATAGTAGGAAAAATTACAAACATTATTTAAATCAGTAAAGTATAAAATGTTATAATTCAGGAGAGCTGTACACTCTGGGTGATATTGGACAAATCATTTAAATTCTCTGAGCTCTTTGTCCTCACCTGTAAAATGATACTCATTATACAATCAGCCATCCAAAAATCAGTGTGTTTACTTTGAGCCAGGTATTGATGTAAGCACTAGGAATACAAATACCAACTGGAAGGATGATAGAGCCTCCCCTCAATGTGCTTGCATTTTAGAGGGGAAGACAACACCTACAAAGTTAATGGGAAAGGGAGAAGTAAGAAGAGGAAGGGGAAGATACCTAAGTGAGTTGTCATAGTAGAGAAGTCCTATAGAGATGAGCCAGGAGTACAGACTGAAGAATGAAGGAGAATAGATGACCTGGGTCTATGACCATCCAGCTGTTGTGTAGAACAAGTTTTGTAAATTTTAAAGCCTTCTATAAATATGAGGTATTAAGGAATTATTCAGGATCATGAGACTCACAGGATCATAGAGGGTGAGCCTGAAGTATCTGAGACTATTCATCATCTTCCCTCTCTCTTAATACTCCAAGTCCCAAAGAAGGCTTAATTTAAAAAGCAGATCGAAAATTGAATACGTTGTTTAAAAGGAAAGATTCCTTCTTTTTTGCATTGACTCTGCATTGGGGGTGAGGCAGCACAGGGGGCTTTGCTAGATACAATCATGACACATAGTAGGCACTTAAATGAACATTGATTGACTGATTGACAGTAAGGTAGGCTCAGGATCCTCTTAGTTTTGTGAGAAGAATAATTGCTTTGTCTCAATGAATAGATAGTTTTGTAACCATTCTGGGCCAGACCACCTTGTACTTGGTGGTAAACAGATCATGTAATGAGACCAGATTGATTCTATGAATTCCGGAAGATACTAAGAGATCCCTGTGGTGTTGGGTCTCATGCCTGCTCCGATATCATTGTGGTGACCAAGATTGCCAACCGGTGCCTTGATTAATCTAAGTTAGTAGCTTATCCACCACACAGTATTCAAAAGAATTGGAGAGTGGAGTAATTATGGAAGTGTGTTTCAAATCTATTCTACTTAATCCATACAATTTAAGCGATATTTGTTCACCTGAACCCCCTACCTGCCTCACTGAATTATAATCACTAAGCTCATTTCTAGAGTTCTTAACCAAATGCATAGGGAGATTTACTTCTAAATTCTGTTTTGACAGCATGTTTCTACGATTCTACAATGAGCAAAAGCACCTCATCTCTGACCCTTAGGCAAACAAAAAACAAAACAAAACAAAACAAAACAAAAAAAAAAAACCTTCCAGCTAGACCTAAGGCACTAGTGTCAAGCATCTCCTGAAGGAGGACAGCTACACACATTTTAGGGAGAGAGGATAAGCACTGGACCACGGATTTCAGTGATAATTCCTCTATTAAAGAGTTGCCAATAGCAATTAGAATTTGAGTGATTTTCCTAGCATCACATAACTAATATACACTAATATGCATCAGAGGTCAGACTTGAACAATAGTTTATAGCTGAAGAAATTGAAGCAAACCAAAGTTAAAATATTTTCCCAGGTTCACAAAACGATGAAGCATCTGACCCGTGATTTGAACTCATTTCTTCCTCACTCCAGGTCCAGCAATCTATACAATGTCCACCCTAGATGCCGAGGAGGGAAGTTACCCTTGTGCAAGCAAAGGGGACATGGCAGAGGGAGACACTGAAAGTGTTTATTCTGATGCCTCACTAGCCGTACTGGCTAATCTCCTTTCAACTCCAGAACCCCTAAGTAGAAAAGTCAATATTCTTTGAGCTGCTTTAGCCAACGAAATTATCACTTATTTACCAACCCCTGAAGGATGAGTCTCTCTTGCACTTAACTCTGCTGATCCTGAAGCAGCAGATATGATCTGGTTCGCTAACTATACTCATAAGCTTTTGAGCTTAGTAGGACCCCTCAAAGCTTATGGCCACTCATAGAATCTGGAGTCGGCTTACATGAGGATGAGGAACTGGAGAGGGAAGACATTCCCCAACCTGGTAGAATAAGGAAAGAGATTAACAAAGAATATCTTGAATGTGAGAATATGGAAAGATTCTAAGGAATGTTTTTAACATTACAATGATAGAGTCAGAAGGGACCCCAGAGGACACTGAGTTCATTTTCCAGTTCACTCATTTTACCAGAGAAGAAACTGAGGCCCAGAGAAGCTAAATGTCTTGCTCAAGGTCACATCAATAGAACCAGGAAGGATTTTAATCCAGGTCCTCTGACTCCAGAGCTCAGATAGTTTTCAGTGTGCTATTATCAACATCTGATTCATCTTGAAAGAGAGAATGAATGAAACCTGACCTCTGCCTATGCAGGTAGAGGGAAACAGAGCTAAGTATTTCTTCATGAGCTGTCAGTGAAATTATTTACTTTATTTGCTTCATTTCAAAGAGCCCTAAATAAAACACAAAAAGCATATGCTTTACTATAAGAAAGATCTGTGCCCAAGTACTGCAGCATTCTCTCTGTTTCGCTGTGGCTCTCAAGACTGTCGCCATATTTTCCAAACTTCATCCGGGCTTGAAAATGCATAATATTTAATTTTTGCCCCTGTGTTGTCAATCTGCTTTTCTCAGGGAGCCTATCAGGGATAGAAATTTTAAAGTCCAAAATGTTGGAGGTGGGAAGAGACAAAACAGATTTTCGCCTCCTCCTAATGTTCTCTGCAACATGTGAAAAGCCCTGCAGGAAATAACATTTTGGACTGCAAACTCTCATTACCACATTAATTGCCTCTGTCATGACAGTTTGGGCATCAGCAAATGGCTGGGCTCCTACTGTGCTCCTCCAGAGAGCAATGAAGGGCAAAGAAAAGTGGGTTCCTTGTTCCCCAATCAGCCTGTACAAAAAAGGGTGGGGTGTTCTCCTTGGAGGATGTATTAGATGAGCCTTTGCCACATGGTTCACTCTCATAGTTAGGTAAATATTCTTTTCATAAAATGACTTGGAAGTTATTCACATACAAGGAAAAAGAAGGGTTGGAGTGGGGGAAGGTTTGAGGAATAATATCGAATTTCTAACAACAGAGTTCTTTCTATGAGTGAATTTTTAACTAAGTAGTGTGTCAAAAGCTGGAGAGATGAGGGAGGGGGAGTCAAAGATAAAAGCTCCAAGTGTGCTCCCTGCTTCACTTACTCTCTCTCTGAATGTTCGCCATATAATCAGTGGGGCTCAGGAGGGGACAATTTGAACAGAGTGGAGAGTAAGTAGCATTTGAAGTTAAAGAACACATTGAAGAAAATTCCATTTTAACATTTCTTCAAATATCATTAGCTTTTAAATTATTCTATTTAATTAATATAATTAGCAGATTGAGTAATGCTAGTCAGATTGGTTGAAGATATGAAGTATTGTATAATGATTTTAATTGTTATTCTTCCCCTTTTTCAGCCACATAAAGCAGGGGAAAAGGTTTTCATTTATTCTTTTCTTGTTCTTACAACTTGAGCAACATTTCTATCCTTGAACCATAGTGGAGCAAATTAGAAGGTGAGGGGCAAAGTAAATGAGAAACTGAAGACCATAGAAAAACCACTGAAAAGAAGATGTAGTGGAAAGATTTTGCTTTAGATTTGGCACAGACGACCTGTATTGAATTTTATCCTCTTAAATGTATGATCTTGATTAAGTTCTGATCTTCAGTTTTCTCATTTCTAAAATGAGGCGTTTAGGCTAATGGATTGCTGAGGTCCCTTCTTGTTCTCATCCCTATGCTATTCGAAGTTGACTAGAGAAGAACTTGCACCTTAGATGAGATAAATACCTGTTTAGGGTAAAGGGAATTAGCATTCAAGTATACATATTGCCACAAACCTTTCTGGCTGATACCTATAGATAAGTAGCATGGATGATGAATCATTATTTTCCTTCTAATCTGGAAATTTTTGTGTCATGTCAAAGCAGAATGAGTCTGATGATATGGTCTTTTCATGACCTTGAGGGACCATTCAACCTTCATTTGTTCTCCTGGAAAATAGGGATACTTATTGATTGATCTAATTCTCTTATTTGCAGGGACATGGTTAAATATCAAACTCCAGTGAGAAATACAAAATATCTGATACCATATGCTACCCTTTCACATGCCAAGGGGATTCATCTGTCCAGGGGCAGCTTTTTGAAGCTCATCTACTTGTCTCTCAGTCATCCTATGTCAGAGAGGGAGAGTGGGGAGAAGAAAAAGATCCAACTCATTAACCTTAAACCCTAACTACTCCCTGATAGAACAGACTATCACAACAACTGAAAATCAAAATCTAGGTCAAAAATGTGAAGTCATTGTTAAATATAATATTAACCATCATGGAGACAATTCCAATCCGTATAAATTCAAATAGATAACCAAAGGGTTAGAAAAAAATTTTTTGTGGTTATGGGGCTGAAAATTGACCACAGTATATTTGAATCTTTTCAACAACAACAACATAATTGTAACTAGTATTTATTTAGGTCTTTAGGGTTCTTTTAAAGCTTTTAGAGCTTTTAAAAATATTCTTACAGCAACACTAGGAGGCAGCTGCTATTATTATCTTCATTTTACAGATGAGGATAGTGAGGTAGGTAGACATTTAATGGCTTACCCAGAGTCATATGGCTTAGAAGTATCTGGAGGAGGATTTTATTTCAAGTTTTCCTGACTTTGACTCAGTATTTTCATCCACTACTCCAGTTAGTCTACAATATTTGAATTAGCAATATGACTATATTTTTATTTTGGTTGATTACCACTTATCACTCATGATGACCTTAAAGTTAGGTCTATAGAAGATCAAACTATAAATAAAAGTGGTTAAAGCTCAAGATGTGCCATTCAGGTTTTGAGATTGAAATAACACTATGTTAAAAGCATACACTTAGATTAGATTCTAGTTTTAGCTCTATTTGCATGTATGAAGATACGTGGTAGAATTTTATCTGTAGCTGTGACAAAAGATTGATTAGTCAATATTTTAAGAGACCATGATATGGAATAAACACAGTACAGTGGACTGGGTTGGGAGTCACTGATTCTGTCCTCAGACAAACTGGGTTCAAATCCTATTGTGGATATTTAACAATTGGATCAAACTTGAACAAGTCATGACCTCTTTACCTGTAAAATGAAAGCATATATCTTCTAGGGTCACATTAAAAATATAAGTTTTGACTCATGTTTTCATTGGTATGGATAATTCCTCAACCTTTACTGATTTTAATGCCCTGTCTTAGTATTTTCATGAGATGCTGTCACAAAACAAACAAACACATCATTAACTTGTAATGGATGTCCCTATTGATTGTGGCATTCACCAACTTCTGCTCGTGGAGACTTTATCTCTGGATCTATGCACAAAAAACAGGTTCAGTCTTAAGAAGTCTGTACTATAAGGAGTGGAATGAGATTATTGTCCCTCAAAATTCTGATTCTTTGCCCTTAACCCAGAAACCAAGAAATAATCACTTGAAGTTTACATTTGACTCACATCTACCATCTTCCTCTAAGGAGAATAGTGATGAAAAGAAAGGGACTTAATGCACACTGTAAATCTGATGTAGGGTAGCTATTTATTTTTCTTATACAACAGAATTGCAAGCATAAAAGGTTAAAAACCAGAATTTAAAAATATAAAAGAAAAATACTTAAGAAGCACTAAATTACAATTATTATTATTGTTTCCAGGAAAACACTACTATTCCCAGAGGAGTTTGAATACTTAAAATAGCCAAACATGAAATATTTTTGAAACCACTCAATAGGAATTTTATGTATTTTTTGGTCTCTTAATATCTCCCTCAAGATCCATATCTTTTAGCAACCCAGTCCAGGAGTTAGACACCTTTTTCTGTCAGTGATCATCTTCTCCAAGAAATGCTGTGATGGATGTAGGTGGCATCTTTTGTAGTATAACAGGAATTTAGTGATGGACTCAATAGGTCTTGAACTCTTAAATTGACAAAGTTGCTTCTGTGGCTGGAAATGTCTAGCACGGACTTGTTGTTAGTTCATTTTTACTCAAGAATGAAACAGAAAGCTGAGGAGCAGTTAGGAGCCTGAGATCCCATTTCAAGCTCACCTAGGCTAGCACAGGTGCTGGCCAGTCTATGTGAGCAGTTTGCCATTTCTACTAGGTTAGAAGATAGTATGTACTTTCCTCATGTCTCTTAGAAAGTCCAGGGAAATATTCAGAGTCCTGACTCAAGGAGACAGAGAGAGGTGTGCTGCTTTTAAATTTTATAAAGTAGGAAGCTCTTCTTGGCTTAATGCCCTATCCTTTCAGAAATAGATCTTGACCCAACTTCATAACTGTTAAGGGTAAATGTATGACCAAGGGACCTCACTAGTGTTACCTGAGTCATTCCAAAGAACCAGTCATTGAGCACTGATCCAACATATGTAGCTCACTTGAAAGTACCAAAACAAATGTGTCAGTGGAAGGGATTTATTCTACAAGGTAGTTCTCTGTGGTTCTATCAAGAGCCATAGTGACAAGTAGGGGCAGTGATCCCCTACAAGGGCTTTTCAAAACTTAGATATTTTGGTTCTCATAGGGGAGGTTTATGGCCTGTCACAATGATGGTGAACTTTTTAGAGGCAGAGTACCAGGTGTCACCTCCACCTATCCCTCAGACTAAGTGCCTTGACTGCCCTCTCCCCAGAGACCTGGTGCCATGCCTCCCTCCTACTGAATGTCAGGCGCTCCCTGCTTCCCCCTTTATTCCACACAGGGGAGGGAGAAAGCTCTTCCATTGGGTTTCTGGGTGGAGGGGTGGGTAAAGTGAGGAATGTCCTCAGTGAGAGTAGAGAGGGGGAGGGGAGTGGCCTAAACACTCTGCTCCCCCTCCAGCTCTGCTGCCTGTGAGACACACTCCTAATCCCCTGTGTGCTCCCATTGGGCTGCTGGGCAGAGGGGTGGGGAATTGAAAAAAATATCATCAGGCATGGTAAAGATGGGGAGGGGAGCATCTCTACCTGAGTCCCTCTGCCTTTCTAGTAATGAGCTGGAGGGAAGGGGAAGGGGAGCTGTGTGCCCACAAAGAGCATTCTGCGTACCATCCTGGGCACTCATGTCATAGGTTTGCCATCCCTGTCCTATCACTAAGCTAAAACTTGAAGCTATTGCATTTTGGAAGCCTATTCTGGCTAACAAACAGCATAAGGTAAATACATATGTAGATATATGTGCACATATATCAGAAACATATTACTACCTAAGTTAACGTAATAATAGTTTCTCAATTCAATTCTTATTCTACTAGTACCTCTGCAGCAGAGTATTTTTTGCCTCTAAACTTTTCTTACTAAGAAGAATAGGGCTATCTGGCATGATATCTGTGAAATATATCCTTATTATGCTCTTCCTGTCTTTAAAATATTTGTTTCTACACACATAGTTCATCCTTCCTTCAAATCTAAGAAGAGACTTCCCTCATTTCCACAGCTAATCTCTCTATGTGAATTCTCAAAGTTATCCCCTAGTGTCTCATTCAGGGCCACAATCTCTCAATTATCCCCCTCTAAACCCTCAATTATTCCCTATGGACTATTTTTCTCAGTCTTCAAAGGAAAAAGAAAGGGTTTTCCTATCATAAAAATCAACTATAACAAATATATTTCCTTGATTCTGCTGAGCTCTCAAGCTATGCTACTATCCCCTCCATCTTTCTTTTAGGGGATAAAGGAAGGGAACAAACATTTATTAAATGCCTACTATGTGTTAACCACTGTGCTAGGTATGCATTTATATATTTTCTATCTAGCTTTGATGGATGCAAAGAAATTTGAAAGATAAAAATAGAAAATATATAGAACATTCAAAGTATTCGTTAATGCTGCATAGCATATCATAGTACCTGATACATAATATGTGCTGAATAAATATTAGTTGACTGACTGACTGATGTATATAAGTGTCAGAGATGACAATTGGATCTGTGATTTCTTTGGTGAAGGGAATACCCTTTACCAATGTGGACTGACACCTTTTCCAAAACATATAGCCTTAGAGAATTATGTAAAAGAATTATTTAGAGGTTAAGAGACTTGTCCATCATCACATAGTCAATGTTTGATATGTAATATATAATATATAATAAAAAGCAGAACTTAAATCTCAGATTTCCAGATTTTGAAGTTGGTTCTATATCCACTACAGTATTCTGCCTTTAGGACAAAAAGTATAAAGCCATGAAATCAAGAATTTTACAAAGAGTGGTTAATAGTAAGAAAGAAGTAATGGACCTAATAGCAAGTTATTCTCAAAATCAGAAATATTTATGTTTAAGTCTTGCTTCTGACACACACTGGTTCTGTAATCATGTTCAAACTAATTAATCTCTTGGTGCCTCAAGGTACCATCAAAATTATAAGTTGCAGAGCAGGTGTCAATCTAAATTTATAAAGTAATTTCCTCACTGGGCATTTCCTATACCAATGAACATTTCAGATTTGGTAAATATAAAGCAGGTCAGCCAGATGGCTGAGTGAAGATAGCTCCAAGCTTAGAATTGTATCATGAGTAGCATCCACACCCCAGTAAAGTCATCTCATTGAAATAAGTCATAAAGATGGCCAAATTTACATATATATACATATATATACACTTATAGCTAAGTTGTCCAATTTATCTTGAACTATATTATTGGTTGGGCAGCCAAGTCTGACATCAGATATTAGCTGTGTGACCCTGGGCAAATCACTTAATTCTGCTGGCCTCAGTTTCCCAATCTGTAAAAAGAGTTGGAGAAGGAGATAGCAGATAACAGCAGTATCTTTGCCTAGAAAACCCTAAATGGGGTGACAAGAATAGGACATGCAAGAAACAACTGAACAAAAAAGAACATATTATGGGTTACATTAAGGCAAATATGATGATACAAGGCAGGCATGAAAGATAGAATTTACATGAGAAAGTGCTCACATATGAAGCCTTCATAATATAAAGAAATTGAAGGAAAACAACATTGGCCTCAGAGTGAGGAGATAGAAGGCTCCTCACTTCACTTTCTGGGCTTCAGTTTACCCATATCTGAAATGATAATTGAATTAGATCATCTTTAAGGTCTGTTTTAGATGAAGGAATCCAAAATTTAAAGCAGTTTTGAAAGATTTAGAGCAGGGGAGCAATTTAATAAGAAGCTGACCTTTGTCTCTACTGCTGGGTGTCACTCCCCTACTGGACTTTCCCACCCAAAGCATCCATGTCAATCTTCAAATTCAGCACACCTGAACAATGAAATTCATCACTTTACCACTCTATGCCCTATGGGTTAATCCCTAGGTTTGTCTCTCCTTCCTTATTTCCTTTTTCTAGTAACTCTCCCATTAGTTTCCTCCCCATCAAATTGGCACTAAATAAAACAAGCTTGTCTCCTCGTTTTCAACCTAACATTAATCACAACTCTAATGAAGCTAATTAAGTAAAATGAACATCTGAAAAATAATGATACTTAAAAATGTTAATATACACTTGTCTTTGGTTGGGTCTATACATCTGAATTGAAGAATTGAAGCAATTGTCTGTATAATACATACTAAAAAATACTTAATCTCACTATTCAGATAATTGAAGTTGATTATAGTAATCCAGATAATAGCTTCATTTCTTCACTTTGGTTTCTTAATATTTCTAAGAACTGGTTCTTTACCTAAAAATTATATAGTTTCTTTAAAATATATATATATATATGTATAGTAGAATAGGAGCAGTAAAAAAGTCAGCTAGATCAATGGAAGGGACAGATGAGAACATCAGTAGGTCAAGGCAGCCCCTGAATGACACCATATCTATTATTCATTTCCCAGTCATCTCCAACTCTGAAGTTATGGGAAATGAATTGACAGGCAGGACATGTAGGTAAATTGCCCATTCTGTGATATAATCTAATACCACAGGAACCTTTCTGAAAGGAAGAGCTACCACAAAAACCATTTTATAGTCAGCATACTAAATACTGAATAGCCCTTAGTAATGGAGGATACTTTGTAGACCTTTTCATTTGCAGAGGTCACAAATTGTCAGGGCTTGATGAAACACTATATGGAACTGTAAAAAGAGCCCACAACCACCAACATTCCCTCGAGACTTCTGTGGTTTCTCAGCATCTCTCAGAAACCATTTCTGAAGCCCTATAGAATGGAGGGTGAAAAAGATACAACCTATCATTGCCATATGGTTTTGTCTTCCACCCCCTCTTCAGGTACCATAGGACAGCCTATAGGATTTCTCCATCATTTAATTTGCTTCTGTGACAACCTGCCAGGTTTCTCATTCAGTAACTAATATCTACCAGCAAGTAACAATCTAACTGTTCTGTTTTTAAACATCTGCTGCAGTAATGAAGGTTCTGCGGAAGCTACCTGGCAACATGACTGAGCAGCTCACCCCTTATTCTCAATCTCCAGGCTGAAGCCCTTAGCAAGACCCAGAACATCGAGGGGCTCCCTGAGATGGACAATCTCTCGGTGTGCCATGTTGTCACATTTCATTGTATTGCCCATGATTTCTAAACCAGTTGATAGAATATAGGAACGATTCCAGTTCTGGGCTTAGATCAGCATCTGATTTTTTTCCTCCTTCCCTCCCCCCCCCCCCTGGCAAATACTTGTTGAGGAAGCCTAATGGAGCCTTGTTTGAACCAAGGTAGAAGGTAGAAAGGGAGGAGTCACAGAGTCTATACTAGGGAGTAGCAATTTGCGTAATGTTTAGCCATTATACTTCTAAAATCAACTCTCACGTGCCCAAATATTCAGAACAACCCTTTCAGATATCCTCCTCAAACTCTTTAGAAGGAGAGACTCTTTGGGTGATGAGCCAAGACATTACCCGCCTGAACTGGCCCATCCATTTTATCTGCCTGCCAGAGGTAACAATGCGCTGCATCTAGGCAAAAGTTGCTCAGAGATGACTGATTCTGCTGCTGCTGCTGCTGCTGGAGGAGGAGCACATTGGTGTGGCTACACATTTCATGAGAAGAAACTGGATCCTGGTAGAGTATGGGACCAGGCATCAGAAAAACAATGCGTGTTGTGATGGAATAGGCAAGCAATTAACCTGACAAAAGAAGGAATGCCAATCTACTCACCTACACTGGAGAATCCATCCCCTTTCTTTCATCTTTCAGGCATCTGGGGCTTAATCAGTACTTCTTGATGATATACTCTCTCCACAGAAGCAGATTGAAACCCTTCCATGAGAAAAAAACAAACAAACAAAAAACAACAAACATTTAAAAAATAGTCTAGGAACACACTCATATCTCTTATCTGAACTGTTATACTTCATAAATATATATGTATGTGTGTATGTATATACACAAAGTATAACAATTATATATATATATACATATGTATATATATATATATATATATATATATATATATATATATAATTCAATGTGTAAAGTTAGTTATAGGACATGGTCTTTATGGGCTGCTGGAACTGAAGACAATCATTCCCTAGTACCTATTTCCTAATGAGCCTCTATATCAAAGTTCTTGTTAATTCAGTTGGGTTTGACTTTTCCTGACCCTTTTGGGGCTCTCTCTCTCTCTCTCTCTCTCTCTCTCTCTCTCTCTCTCTCTCTCTCTCTCTCTCTCTTCTCTGTCACTCTCTCTCTCTCTTTTATTTTTAAAATGTATTTATTTAATTAGAATTTAATTTAAAATATTTTTTTCATGGATACATGATTCATGTTCTTTCCCTTCCCTCCCTCCTCCCCCCTCCCAGAGCCAACAAGCAATTCCACTGGGTTTTGCATGTATCATTGTTCATAACCTATTTCCATATTATTACTATTTGCAATAGAATGGTGTTTTCAACATCCCAAATTATATCCCTTTGGGGGATTTCTTGACAAAGTTACTGAAGTGGTTTTCCATTTCTTTCTCCAGCTCATTTTACAGATGAAGAAACTGAGGCAAACGGGGCTAAGAGACTTCTTTAGGGTCACACAGCTAGTAAGTAGCTGAGGCCAGATTTGAACTCTTGAAGATGAGTCTTCTTGATTCTAAGCTCAAGTGATCTATCCACTGGGTACATAGTTATTGCTGAGCCCAGATGCAAACTCAGATATTACTGACTTGAGGCCCAGAACTCTATCCACTGAGGTGCCTTGCTGACACTGTTATTAAAAGGTAACTGAGAGGCCTGAAAGCTATCTGTGAATTAGTGGAGATAATTACCGCAAATACGTGAAGGATTCCCATGGCAATATGGACGATAAGAACAGTTTTTTTAAGGGCCATGAAGGAGCTGTGGAAGTGCTAAGAGCTTGGTAAGACATCAAAGATGCCAAGGTCATCCACTGCCATGGGCCATCTCTAGTGGTCCTGATTTTTGTCTTGTTACTGGACTAGCAGAGAGTGAGCCTGAAGACTTTGTCTAACTCTACATCACTTATATCTAATTCTCTAGCAATTCAATACATCACACTGTGACGTCATTAGTCTTCTTTCGAAATGAAGGACCAACAACAGATTTGTCAAGGTAGGCAACTCAGAAGACAGACTCACAGTCTGTAGGTACCTCACAGCTAAAGACTTTTGAATTTCTAGAGTTTGAACTTTGTTAGAAGCTTAGGGATGGCACAGAATGAAATCATAGGGTGATAAAAAAGGTTTTAAGTTCTAAGATCCCTTTATGAAGTCTGAAAAAGTCTCGAATGAATTAGAAAAGGAACAAGGCATCATGGGTAGGAGTAGGGGAAGATTGACCACATCTTTGGGGAATTTTAGGTGGCTTAGTGAGATATATATTTCAAGCATTCAAGTCAATCCATGTAGGAAAGTTTTTAGGGGAAACAACTCCTATGATTGTATTAGAAGGTAGAGGGAAAAGCTAATTTCTTCACCCTTCCCTCTATCCTTATGGCCATATATTGAAACTATTCATTTTGGAGGAAAAAGGATTCTCAGTTTGGTAGTTACCAATCAGGCCTGGACACAGAGAGAAAATAACTGAAGACAAGAAAATGCATTCAAGGGGTTTGATCCCTGGCAGGGGAGAATTCAGATAAATAGATAACAGGAAGATAAGGAACAACAATAAGGGGATAACTGGTAATAAAAAACCTAACATTACCAGGCACTCTGCTAAGTACTCTACGAATATTATTTCATTTGACCCTCGCAACAACACTGTGAGTTAGGTACTATTATTATCTTTATTTTACAGTGGAGCACATTGTGGGGGGAAAGAGGTTAAACCATTCACTCTGATTCAGCTATCTAATAAGTATCTGAGGCCACATTTAAACTCAGGTCTTTCTCACTCCATGGCCAAGGTTCTATCCACTGCAACACCCAGCTGCTAGGGAACACTTGCTCTTGACTTGCTCTTGAATTATGGTTTGAATAAGACTCTGAGAGTCCAGTTGAGCAACCACCCCACAGAGATGCTGAACCCAAGTGGGAGCTTCAAGAAGGCTTTATGATGAAAAAAAGGGTAGAGTTCCAGAGGTATAAGTTGTCTTGGCCACATGTGTTCCCTAGAGTGTGCCTTGCCATTATTGTACTCTAAATAATCCTGCTAGGATGGAAAGGCTTAGCTCTTTAAAGTCCTCCCGGGCATAGCCAGTTTCCCCAACTCTTCCCCTGGAAGCTGCATGTTTATGGGAGTTTGCACTTTAGGTTTATAGCAGGAATATTTTGAAGCTACTGTTCTTTCTATACCATCTGCATAAATACAAAAACTTGGAGTTAATTGGCACTAGTGGACCAAAGTTATGCATTTAAAGCAAGACTTCCAGGTTATGGCTAGAATCTGGGAGTAGCAGCCATCCTCTGAAGACCAAGCTCACAAATACAAGTGCAAATTGGGGTTTAGAATAGAGGGGGCCAAATGTTATGCTACATGTCTTCTGGCACAGTGGCATAAGGACACCATATTCATTTTTCTCACCTACACATAAGGATAGGAATAAGGATTAGGCATATGATTTCATTAGTACAGGGTACAACCAAATGGATGGAGGAAGTTCCTTTTAACAACGTAGATTAGGAACTTCTCTGAAATGTATAGTCTCAAAGAGTATGAGCCAAAAGTCATGCTTAAAACTACATTTTCCAGGATTTGAGTCTGGCTTTTTATCCACTATTCCATATACTGACTCTAGAGGTACCATTTGGTTACATATAGTAAGTACTAATTTTAGTATATAGTAATTTACTATTAGTATTTTAATATCAAAATCTTTTGTGTATGTATATATATATATATATATATATATGTGTGTGTGTAACTTTTTGACTGAAACTATAACCTAAATCAAAAATTTGTCCATATCATACTTTTTCTTGGATAACATTTAAAGACTTCCTGTCCATTTCCTCTAGGCTTTAATTATGTTTTTTTTTTTCTCTGTTTGGCTTTTAAAGCCCTTAAAATCTCTTGGCTCTTCTTACCATTCCAGTCTTACACCTTGATTCCATCCACATACTCTCTGATCTAGGGACACTGACCACTTGACTAGTTTCAGGAACACAATACTCCATCTCCCAACTCCGGCCATTTTCAGTGGCTGACCCTTATGCTGGAATACGCTGTTCCCTTTATGTCATGCTGCCCCCTTTATGTTGCATCTCTTAGTTTCCCTGATTTTTTTCAAGTCTGAGCAAAAGTCTCATCTTTTCCTTTCCAGTCCTCCTTAATCTTAGGACATTCCCTCTGAGTCTACTCCCAAATTATCTACCCCCCCTCCCATCTCCCTCTCTGTCACTCTCTCTCCATATACATGTATGTAGTTATTTTTTATTCTGTTAGAATTTGAGCTCTTACTAATAGTAGCAGTAGTATTATTTTCTTTCTACTTCCAGTGCATTTCACAATGTCTGACACTTAGTAGATACATAATAAAATCTTTTTGAACATTCTGCTAATGCTACTTTGTCCATTCACAAAACTTCCTTTTGTAGAAAAGGATATTATCTTTGTCCAGGGCTGAATTTTTCTCTGAGTTGGAACAAGTGATCATGAATCCCTTTGTTATCTAATACCAGGCATTCTTTGGTATTATGGTATCCTCATCCGTGACTAGTATCATTTTCCCCGTCTTTGATGGAACCCTTCATGTTTTCTTCAAAAGAAGGATGGCAAAGGAAGTTAAAACAAACATGCATAAAAGCTTCATTTTTCCTGAGTAACTTCCTGTTCAATAGACAGGAAGTACTTAAGAGAGTCAGCATGTCTGGGACAGACTGTTTTACTGAAAATGTAATAAGCATACCATTCTGAGCTATCAATAAAGTTGAATTATTTGTCTCTATTCTCCATAAATGTTTCTTGCTAAATATGAATTTGTGATAAATGATGAAAAATACGGACTTCATTTCAAATCATTAATGCAGAAATATCTGGATTCATCAGAGGAAAATAGAAAATGCAAAAGAAACCAAGAAAGACTTTAAGCAGTGATTGTTTCTGTACTCCCAAATGGAAGGATTCAATATGCTATCACTTTCAGACAGAATAATAAACTATAGACTCTACAAGCAGCCTAATTAGCAGAATCATGACTAGTACCAAACCAGTCACATAGTGAGCACTTAATAAATTCATATTATTGAATTCTTGGTGCATGTGCTACCAAAAATTTATGAAAATATAAGGTAAAGTGTTTTCCTAAGCACATAGCATGTGGTAGCCATGCCTTTAGCTAAATAAATACTCAGTAAGCTATGAAAGGGAATAAAGAAATAATGGGCTTAAAACCAGAAACTGAGACTGATATTTCTGGAGTAATAGGATGATTACTAGTATACAATTTAATTAATTTCTAATAGACAAATATTTAATGAAAGTAGAATGTTTAAAAGATTCACTAAAACGATATGTTGCTGGAGTCAGAAAACAGCACTGAAAATCATAGGACACTCAAATATAAGAGATATTCATTTTGTCCTTTAGAAATGAGAGAGAAATGGGGGCAGCTAGAGACTCTCTGTAGAATGAGACCCAGCCAGGAGATAGGTAGTCATGGGTTCAAATATGGCCTCAGACACTTTATATCTGTGTGATTCTAGGCAAAATAACATCCCTTGCCTAGCCCTTACCACTTTTCTGCCTTGGAACCAATATACATTATTGATTCTAAGACAGAAGGTAAGGGATTTTTGAAAAAAAAAAGAAATGAAAGAGAAAAGGCTAATAGCATCCCTTCTCCCCCTCAAAAAAGCTGATGCTGGAAACAAATGGTTCTTTGATTACCTTCACATTGGGTACTGAAGTTTGGACTAATCTACTTGCAGACTAGTGTGCAGAAGCTGAAAACAAAAACTGTGACAAGTCAGTGTTGTGAGGGAGTACAGAAAAAGCACATTCCATCATTATAAAGTCCTGTGAAATCCTTCCTGATTAGAAGGGCAAAATAGATGCAGTGATTTTTGCATGCAAAATCGATACTGATAGTGAACACTGGAATTTTTCACCCTAAAAGAAATGAGGTACCTCTTTGGCTTTGGGAAATAACATTTAATGTTTCTCACAATCTGCAACCTTTAACCCCGTCCCCTCTCAGCTGTCTTTCTTTAATCTTTAATCATTCAGGTAATCTAATGAACACATATGTTCTCAACTTCATTTTGGTGAGCAAAACTAGGTGTCCAGAAATGTTTTTCATTTCCACAAGCCCTAGAAAGACATTTTATGAGCAAACACCCTTGCATCAGAGAAGTCACATATTGAGTTCAAACCTCAGAACTTGCCTTATACCCATGGGCTCTCCACTTGGAGAAAAAAAGAAAGCCCTACTCAAAATGTAGAGAGAGCTTTGGAATAATAAGACATGTACAGGTCACTGCGAAGCAAAAGATAACACAGTGGCAACTTGAATATGTTTACTGATGTGTTTAAAGGGATTATGTTTCTTTATAATACAGTGTATGCAACTAAAAGAAAATGTAAAGCCAGTGATTCATGCAATGAGAAAAATGCTGGTGTCACTGGAGAACAGACTGAAATGCGAGTTGAGCTGAATGATAGAAAACAGGATCATTTTACAGGATGCAGGCACTTTCTGACTGGATTCACATAAAAATAATCACTGAGAAATCACATGGTAACTGGTGGATTTGCATGGATGCAAAGGAACAAAATGACCAGATTTTTTTTTCAAAAGAGAAAAACATTAACCTGTTAACAACAAAAAAAAAAAATCACACTTACAACAGTTAAAGTTTTATGCTTTATAACATTCTTAATATTTTTGAAAGATTACATACTCTTCCATACATTACTTTCTCAAGTACACGCACACACACACACACACACACACACACACACACACACACACACACACACGGGGGGGGGTGGAGAGACAGAGAGAGAGAGAGAGAGAGAGAGAGAGAGAGAGAGAGAGAGAGAGAGAGAGATACACAAATACACATGATAAGATTAATCTGGTTATGGTACCAACGTTATTTTAAAAATAAAATGTTAAGACAATTATCCTGGATACAAGGTTATAACCAATAGAGGAACAAAATTCTACTGACTACTTAGCCAATTTTGTACAAGTTTTCTACCAACATGGTCCTCATTTCACTGAACTTGTTTCTTGAACACAGTTGTTCAGGCTTTCAGTTGTTTCTGATTCCTTGTGCTTCCAGGATCTTAATGTTCCTGGAGTTCTCTTGGCAAATATACTGGGCTATTATGTCATTTCCTTTCAGTAGATTAAGGCTTAAGAGGTTGTTATTAGCCCAAACCCAGCCAGAGACTAAATATCTGAGGCTCAATTTGAACTCAGGTATTCATGACTCCAATTCCAGAACTCTATCCATTCCGTCATAGAACTGCCCTAAATAAATGTTTGTTGATTGAAAAAGTGAGATTAAGTTAGAAAAAGTTACATCTAAATGAGATTTTAGAGAAGTGGAAACAATGATGAGAAAATAGCTTCATTAACAATAGACCAAGCCTTTCAGTATAAAGGTTAAAAATAATAATCAATATGATAAAATAAAGTCTTCAATTGAAATATTAATGGTAACTTCTACAAACCATTGATATTGGAAAATGGGCAGAACAAAGGACTTTAACAAAGATTATGAAAATTATTTTGGAGAAAATTAAAAAGATTAAAGAAAGGCAAATGGTCCACTTTATTTTCCCTTTTTTAAAGGATAAGAAGAGATTCTGCAAAATTTAGCCTTTACTTTAATTATGGGAAAAATTCTAGACAGAAATGTATAGTCAGGATCTAGAAAAGGCATCAATAACTACTGAATTAGCATCATATTATCAAAAACAAGTCATTCTAGACTAATTAATCTTATTTACATCTCTTTTGACAAGGTTTTTAAAGTGTCACATCAGAGAAAACTGTACATATCATTTATTTAGATTTTTATCTGTTGAAGTACTCTTACTGTTCTTAATGGAAAGATGTAGAGGTGAACTAAATGAAAATACAGTGCGATGGATCCAAAACTGAATGGCAAGTCTTAAAAAAAAATAGTCATTTGATGTCAGCTAGGCAGGTGGATTGTCCCAAGGATCTATGATTTTGTATTCAATTGTATTTTTATAAATGTTTTGAATAGGGATATAAATGCCTTGCTTTTCACATTTGCAGATGACAAAACAGGAAAAGATAACTAACCTGCCAAATAATAGTCAACAAAAAAAAAGGCTTTAGTAGGCGAGAACATGAAGCTTTATATAAGACGAAATGAAATAAAGAATGAAATTGAAATTACATTCATGTCCAAAAGTTCAAATTAACAACTATAGGATATATTCAAGGATATGGTAAAGCAATAGTTTGTTTTTCTGTCAAAAAAAAAAGAAATATCTAGACTCTTTTAATGTACTGCTTATTCCATATGAGCTCTCAATGTGATTTGGCAGCTATAAATGTTAATGTGATCTTGGGATGCATTAAGAGAGGCATAATTTTCAATAATAGGACTTTTCTTTTCTGACCTAAAGAGACCACATAACAAGCCCTGGGTTCAATTTTAAGAATGATGCTTAAGAAGGATATTGAAAGGAAGGAATATAATCAGAGAAGAGAATCAAGATGAAGTGCCTTTGTTACATGTCATAGAAGGATTGGCTAAAGGAACTCATGTTGTTCTAAGACACAATGGGACTGAAGGAAGGTGGGGATAAAAGTTATTTTCAAATATTTAAAAGACTTGTGTAGAAATTGAATGACAGTGATTGTATTTGGATCCAAAAGGCGCCACTGAGGATAAGGTTGCAAAGAGGGAAACTAATTAGAGTTACCAAAAATTGAAATGAATTTGATGTGATTAACAAGATGGTAAAATATTTTCTTTTTATATTTTTCTTCAATTAACTATTTATTTTTCCTATCTCTTACATCTCCTCCCCCTCCTAGTGAAAGAGAAATTGGGGAAAAACCAACACCTAAATATTCCATTGAATATGCATAGTCATGTAAAACAAATTCACATATTGGCCCTGTCAAAAACCATTCATGGAGAGGTGATTAATAAGTTTCAGTTTTGTTCCTATAAATTATGTTTGATCAGTGTTGATAAGAGTTCTTACAACTTTCAAACTCTTTTTATAATGTTGTTATAATATGAATTCTTCTCGTTCTGATTACTCTACAATTCATCCGAATTACTCTAGGTTTCTTTGAAACTGTTTCCTACATTCATTTTTATGGAGCAATCACATTCATATCACATACCATAATTTGTTCAAATATGTCTCAATCAATGGACACCCTCTTTTCAGTCACTTATCACTAAAAACAAAAACAAAAACAGTTAAAGTGTTTTTGTACCAGTAAGACCTTTTTTCCCTTGTTTGATTTTTTCAGTAACAGTAATGGCAAAGCTTGGTCAAAAGATAATCACAGTTCAGTAACTTTTTATATCTAGTTGTAAATTGATTTGTAGAATGACTGGACGTGTGTGGACTTATCTCTAACTGTAGCCAGCAAATAAGTGCACCAGTATTCTCTTTCTTTTCCAAACTCTGTCCTTGAAAATGGAGTCAACTTTGTTCTCCTCAAGAGTATGTTAGTGGACACATTCTTCCCCTAGAAGCTATTGCTTTATGTTAGGTCAGAATTAACTTCTCTAAATATGCTGCAGCCCAAGAGAGACTCACCCAATGTTCCCTGACTCCCAGATACTGAAAATATTTCTTCTTGTGCATCTGGTTGTGAATGTTATTTTTTGGGTTAGGTATAGTTTGGCCTACATGGCTTCTAAGTTCCTTACAAATCTGATTTTAAATGCTACTCTGACACTCCCGATAGAGCTCAGCTAAGCAATATCTTTATAATCTCTTAAAATACAGTAAAACCTGCAATCTCTTTCTTTCACACACATATTTCCAAGCAAAACAAAACAAAGGAAAAAATCATTTCTTTTTTTTTTGCTTCCTTTAAGGTTCAGATTTAAAACTACATGATATTTTAAATGAATACAATAAAATACAATGGATTATGAAGAATCTTGAAAGTTAGTCAAAAAAAGATAATGTTTTCATCCATCCATTTTTATTTACTCCAAAAAATTTGTTTTGTGGATCCCAGGTTGATGACCCTTTTTTCTAGAGCCTTATATTCTTTTAGATTGGAACAGTCAAGTAGTAAAAACAAAACAGAGTCAAAATAAATGCAAAAAATTATGGGGTGGGATGGGATAAGGAATACTCATAATCTAGGGTGTCATAGGAGAATACACTTAATCTGCACCTTAAATGGGACTAAGGTTCTTAGAGGAGGAAAGGAAAAAAGAAGATACAGCCTATGAAAAGATATAGAGGGAAGAGATAATTGTTCCTACATGAAGCATGGCAAGTAGGCCATTTGGGCTGGATGTCAGAGTGAGAGGGAGAATGAAATCAGTCTGGAATGATAGGTTGGGAATTAGATTTTGAAGGACTTTAAATGCCAAATAAAAGAGTTCGTATTTATTTGATCCTAGACTTAATAAGGACTGACTGATGTTTCTTAGTCAAAACTGTGCTTTAGGCATATCAAATTGAGTATAAAATATATTTATGTTATACTTTAAGATTTATAGTGTATTTTCATAATAACAACATGGTGAAGAATGAATGAATGAAATAACAATAGTTCCATGAGTAAAGCTTTAAGGATCAAAGAAAGCCAAATTAAGCATTTCAAATATTTAGTGCGAGGGAATATAGTAAAAATATTACAGAATTAGATATCTCATTCATTTAGTGAATTTGTACCTCTGACTACATACAACTAATTACTTTGATTTGTATTCATCTATATTTTCTGTGGTTATCAGGTCATTTTTCTGATTTGAGACTAGTTTTTATGGTGTTATTAGGTCAATAGGATATTCGTTTTTATATTCAAGAGACAACTTTGCCATTTTAAAGACATATCTTTATTTAGAAGCCATATGTTTTGCAGTCAGAATAAGTGGATCTACTAACTGTGGACCTTGAGAAAGTTAACCTTCAGGGTTTATGCATTTACAGGGTCTATACATTTATAAGAGTAACCTTTCCATCATCTAACAGCTGTTTTTTTGGAAGTGAGGTTTGCATTTGATGATTTTGACTTCAGAGTTTTTTTTTAATGCTTTTGATCATTCTACCTATCAACTTGTCTATAAAAAAAATCAAGAAGTCTAAATATTGAGATCATTAATTTATTGCACGGAGAAGGTAATTTAAGAATTTATTTTTATGAAATCATCACAAAACTTAGATTATCGCATAGATTTAGATTTTATATAAACTATTTCATATAGTAACTATTTCATCTTGGGAACCTCATTTTACAAATGAAGAAATGGAGGACCAGAGATTTTAAATGGTTTATATAAAGAAAGGAGAAATAGTCTTTCTTTAAGTGTCTTTCACCCTGATCATTAACAAAATTAGGAAAGAGAGTCTACAGACAGATTTTTAACTATGTGGGACTAAAGAAATGAGTATAGTAAATGAGATAAATAGTTAAACTCTTTCATATTTAATTATTCAGGAAAAAGAAGGAATGCATTATGATCAGCAATTTGTAAGGATTAATGGAAATGGTGCCTAGGTGTTTATACCTCTTTAAATCTTGCTTGTAATTGAGTATCATTATTTTAAACAGTAGTGATTAGCATTTATTTATGCTTGTTTATTTTAATAAAGGGTTTCTATTTTTATATAGTAGTCCTAATTGAGTAGTGCAGTATGTTCCTTGATTCAGTTATACACATTTATAGATAACTAGAAGTCCTACTTCTCTCTGCTGAAGGAGAAAGTTATGAGTCAGAAGGATCTAGAGGAGAAGGACTTGAACTGAGGGAAAAGGAAAAAAAAAAGATACTGTGAGAGTGATTTTAGTGGATGTATACTTGGGAAAAACAGCATAAATTTAATTTGAGAAGGAGAAATTTGGAAGAATTTGATGGAAAGTTGAAGAAGAACAACAGAAGTCAAAAGAAAAGGATGGGTCACTCGGAAGAAAGACTCAATCTAAAAGAGAGCTGAAGAGAAAGGTTTTGAAAAGATCTCTGAGAAAAGGAACAAGACAAGCAAAACAAATGTATCTACAACAAAATAGATACCTAATAGAATAATGGAAAGGAAAATGGATGTGATTGCTCAGTTAGTAAGAGGTGATTTTTTAAAAGTGTATAACATTTAAACAATTGTTTAAGAGGTGAGTTAAAAACAATCATATATGATCAACCTATAAAAGATACACTGAGGATGATAATTGGAATGGAGAGCAAGGAGCATTTTATGGTGATTTTCAGTGACTGCAACATTTGCAGTTCTGCCACAGTGATTCCTATCTATGTTTATAGTAGAAATTGTTTCCCTCATAGAATAGAAGGGTAAGAGGGTTTAAGTATGTGATATATAGGTTATACACACAGTTGTGCACATGAGTAGATCACACATTTGTGTGCACAACTATGCTTAGATGCACATATACACAAGCAGCTATACCTAGCCTAAATAGATAGATAGGTTGATAGATAGGTAGACAGACATGCAGATAGATAGATAAATAGATAGATAGATAGATAGATAGATAGATAGATCTCTAATGAGGTAGAAAAGAATCCTCATTAGTGTCAGAAAGTTACAGTGGGGGAAAAATATCACAGACTCAGAAGAGTTAAAGGAATCAATATATATTGAGCTAAGGTACAACTGTGGGTTGCTTCTTAAAGAACAAGGAACTAGATGCTCTGAGAAGATTTGGCCTCTAGTCCTCCAAAGAATAGTGAAATTTGTCCACAGAGGTAGTCAACTGAGAGGTCATACAGTAAGGATCAGAGAACAAGGAGAAATATGAGCAATGCTCCATCTATTCTTGCTTAGGAGTATTGGAAAAATTATTGGTAATAAAAATAGGGATATCTGTTTTCTTCCCTGGGCATGTATCAAAGATATAACAGAACCTTGTAAGACGTTTTTTTTTTTTTTCAAAACAGATGACTACTACCCACTTCTAGTGATTCACATAGCACATATGTTCCCAGAAGGAACTTAAAAAGAATTGCCAAAGATTATTAAAACTGGAGACTATAGGAGTACAGGTAGTGTTTCATGAATGTTTCTCATCAAAGAAAGGGATAAAGAAGAATATAATTGATTTAGAAAATAAAAAAACAGATCAGAAAAATTATGCCTAAAAATGGAATATTGCATTTTTGGATCAGGACTTAAAATTTATAAATGGCAAGCTCTTGGTCATGCATAGATTTCACTAACAAATGTTAAGTCCTTTGCTCAAAATCTTAATTATCTAATCAAATGTACTTGATTTGATAAGGGAGGCAGAAAACTGAGTATTCAGAATATATTCAGAAATATAGACAATGTAGAGTATTTACAATATAGCAGTGTCAGTCAGTTGAAACCTGATAACCATTGAGATACTCAGAAGCTCCAAGGGTAGTAAAATTCAAGTTAAAAAAATAAAAAGAGAGTGATTAAAAAACCCAGGGCCTGAAATGTCTACACTGAAATGCAAAATGATGGCAATGAATAAAATGAACATAATTAGAGGTTCTTAATACAATGAGGAAAATTTGACTCAGAGGTATCAATGATACTTAATGGGATGTGGACTGCTCTGAATGAATATATCCAAATAGAAGGAACAGGATCAATAAAAGGAGAGTAGGGAGTATCATTTTATATTATGAACAAGTATTCATGGGAGAAAATCCAAGAACCTGAAGTTAAAGCATGATAAAAACTACTGGAGTAAAGATCAGTGAAGAGAGAAAGAGAAATTACTTTATCCTAGAGATACCTAGATAGAAAGAGAAATAGATGAGTTCAGGAAATAGATCATAATACTGACATAGGGCATGATATACCTGTAACAGGCCATTTCAATTATACTGATACCTGCTGGAACTTTTAGCATTGAAATGAGATCAGCTAATAAATCCTTAGCTTGACTTGATAATTTCATACTTCAAAAGATTGAAGAATTAACAAAGGCAAATTCTAATCCAGATTCTCACTAAGAATGAAGCCACTAGTTGTTGAAAGGCAGAAATGATGGGAACTTGAGTTTGGTGCATTTGTCCACTTCTTCCTGGAGTTTCTGAAAGATGTGAAGAGAAAATTATTTCTTTTAAACCCTGGATTTTTGAGAACAGATTTCAGTGGTTCACATAGAGGAGAAGTACACAATCTTATAGGAGGAATAATCCCAAAAAGAATAGGAAAAGCTGAATAAGAGAATTCTGAAGATTCAAAGGGAAATAATTATAACTAAAAGGAAAAGTAGATTCTTCTGAGGGGACAGATTTGGATGTATAGAAAACTTACTAAAAAAGTTAGATTTTTTAAAATGTTATATACCTAGATGGAAGCAATGGCAGATAAGAGAAGATGAATGCAAAAATTTGGCATGTAAAAATAGAATCAGATTGCTAAAGCTTAAGGTAAACTGAGTTTGTCAAGAAAAGTTAAGGATAGCAGAGAAGGTTTTGGTTGCTTTGTTTTATTATATATTTATCTCAAAAAGAAAGGATCATATAAGGCATAGGATTCTCATTTCATGTGTATAGGGTTTTAGGTAACACTAGAGATCACAGAGTTGCAATTAATTTTGTTTCAAAACTCAAAGACAAAAAGAATATCCTTGGTAATATGCTGGACATAAAAAATAAGTACAAGGAAGTAGAAATCTAATAAAAATAAAATAGTTAAAATATAACTAGCTTCTTTGATGAAGTTGAGTCATGGGGCTAAATGAAATAAATCTATAGCACTGACAGACTTGCAGATATCATTGTTGATCTACTCAGTGAGCTTTAAAATATTATGGAGAAAGGCAGAAGTACTATGAGACTTAGGAAGGGCAAATGTCCTGATTTTTGTTTTTTCCTTTATAAAGAAATATAGGATGCAAAATACCTATAGGTCATTGAGGGTTGGCTTTGATTCCAAGTAAAAAATTCTAGAATGTATTATTAGAGTTAAATTAATGAGTGTCTATAAAAGGAACAAGGAATCAAAGAGAGACAAGCAGATTTCATCAAGAATATAAAAAATGCCATTCTAAGCTTATTTCAAAACATAAAACAAAACAAACAAAAACATTTCTAGTTATTAAACTGGTAGAAGAGAGGGAAATGTATTATTTTTATGAAAGAATGCTATAAAGTTTTAGAGGTAGGTAGGTGACTCTGTGGATACAGTATTAGGTCTGGAGTCAGAAAGATTCATTTCCACAAATTCAAATTTGGCCTCAAGATATTTAACTATGTGACCCTGTGCAAGTAACTTAACTCATTTGCTTCAGTTTCTTCTTCTTCTTCTTTTTCTCTTCTTCTTCTTCACCTGTAAAGTGAGCTGGAGGAGGAAATAGCAAAGCCCTCCAAGATCTTTGCCAAGAAAACCCCTTGGAAACCATTTTTATTCAAATGAAAAAAAAATACTTCAAATCACTATTAGAGAAATGCAAATTCAAAGACCTCTACGGTACCACCTTGCCCCAGTCAGATTGGCTGATATAACAAAAAAGGAAAATGATAAACATTGGAGATGAGGAAAAATTAGCATACTAAAACTTTGTTGGTGGATCTATAAATTGATACAATCATTCCATGAAACAATTTGAAACTATGCCCAAAGGACCATAAAACTGATTATATACTTTGACCCAGCAATAAGACTACTACTACTAGGTCTGTGTCCAAAGAAATCAGATATGGGGGAAAAACACCTACTTTCACAAACAAATTTATAACAGCTATTTTTGTGGTAGCAAAGAACTGGAAACTGAAAGGATGTCTACCAACTGGGGAATGGTTGAACAAGTTGTTGAATATTATCATAATGGAATTCTAATATGCTATAAGAAATGACAAACAAGATGATCACCCCCCACGCACCCCCCACAGAATGGAAAGACATATTAAATGAAGCAAAATGAAGTGAGTAGAACCGGGAGAATATTGCCCACAGTAGCAGAACTAAAGTACAGTGGTCACCTGTGAATGACTTAACCATTATCAGCAATGCAAGAATCCAAGACAACTACAAGGGACTCTTGAAAAAAAATCTGTCCATTGTTAAAGAAGGAACTGACAATGTCTGGATGAAGATTGAAGCATGGCATTCTTCACTTTATTTCCTGCATGTGTTTTTCACTAGTATAAACAATGTGTGTCTTCTTTCACAGCATGATGAACGTGGAAATAAATATTGTATAAGAAATTTACAACCTAAATCATATTACCTGCCATATTGAGGAAGAGCAAGGTTGGGAGGAAGGGAATGTTAGAAAATGATTATTGAAATTTCTATGCCAATGGGTCATCTGAATAGAAAAATAAAAACATTTAAAAAAAGAAAGAAAAAACCTCGTGGATAGCATTAGTGTGCTATGGCCCATAAGATCATTAAGAATTTGACACAACTGAATGATTGAAGAACAATAATATAGTTTACCTCAATTTTAGCAAAAAGGATTTTTAGAGAAGATGGAGAGAGGTAGGCAAAATCATGATAAAATTAGATGGATTTGAATCTAGTTGAATGGTTCCACCCAAAGTATAGTCATTAATGATTAGGTCAACTTGATGTTAAAAACATGATCCTTTGCTTCAGATGAAATTGGAGTCTGGAATTACAGTTAGAAGAACTATAAAATTTTTCATTCACAATTCAAATTACTGTCTTCTTCCCATCTACTTCTGGATCTAACTTGTCTTGATTTCTCTCTAAGATAGATGTAAGGATAGAAGAGTGTATGTTTATTCTAACTGTAAATGATATTCTTCTTTCTAACTAGATTATATTCTGGATAATTGGCATTGTTCGGCCACTTGTTGATTACTGAGTTTATGTCTAGACTGTACCATTTTGAATGATTATATCTCATTTAAAATGCACTGCATTGTTCTCAGACTTGATTTCCAAGGAACAGCTGCAGAACTTCCCCCTATTGAAGGGCTTCAATTTCATTTGAACTCTGTTTTCAATCTCTGTGAAAATACAAGTACTTTGGTGAAAATATATTTCCCACTTTTATATTATCATTTACATTAATGATGAGAGGATATAAGAAATATCTATTTCTGTTTTAAAATCTTTCAAGGAACCTTGAATGATTTAGACATATATATGGAGGAGATCCTTTACAATGGGGTTTTGTTTTACTAAATCAAACATATTTTTAATATTGTCAACAAATAGTTAACATAATGTAATCTAGTAAAATCTGCAACTTTTAATCATTTATGTCATTGTAAAGATATCAAGCTCTATGGAATACTATGTAAACCATAGTCATAAAATATGGCAGAGGTAGAAAGTAGACATTTAGAACAGTAGTTATTGATAGTATTTCAGTAACATATTTATTTATTTTGGGGTGGATAGTAGGCCAAAAGAGGCTTGTCTGTTTATTTTTTAAAGACAAAAGGTAAGGTACATATTAGTTGAGATTAGGATGATTGATTTTTGCAAAGAAAGTCTTCATTCAAAATTATAAAAAATTCAAAAATCATTCCAACTTAAGCAAGCTTTTCTCTATTTCACAGGAAGAAGAAATAGATTATCTTTCCTCAGAGATATAGTGATATTTATATACAGCATCATTACAATGCAACAATATGGCTCTCTCAGATCTTGGGCTATGCCATATCTCAGTAAAATGCTAAGTAATTGAAACATTTAAACTCTGAGAAATAATTATAAGATGGTCTTTGCTGCAGGACTATTGAAAAAAATTATTATTCAGGTTTGACTCCCAAACAAATTTGCCTATGGAAAAGCATATATCTATACATCAGATGCAGTCATTGTAAAACTATTACTCTTCAAGTGCTACAACTTATTGAAAATGATTGGAAAATCTCCAAATGCTAATTCTACCTTATTCTCACTCAAAAGACCTTAAGCAATCCGCAAGTAAGTCACTTATTTAAAAATCCTTTAAGTAAAGCTGCTATTAATAAAGAGTATGGACTAACACACCTTTGATGACTGTTATTCTAAAGAATAACCTAGCCCAGAGGCCTGTTAATCATGGAAGCATCCAATTGCTTAGAGCTAGAAGGATATTTAGTGAGAGAGATCATTTAGTTCAACTCTTTCATTTTACAGATGAAGTAACAATGGCCTAAAGAGAAGGTATTTGATTCCAAAAAAAAAAAAAAAAGGGAGAAGAGATCACTATTCTAAGACACCACATTGGTGAATCAAGACTTATGTTGTTGTTGTTGTTTTAATAATAATTAAAAAGGAGCCAAAAAATCATCCTTTGCGAGACAATTTGACAGTTCCTATCAGATGATATAATGAGTGGTGAGAAACTATAGAGATAATGAGAACAATTATCCACAGGTTATTTATAATGCAGACAGATTCAATAATACAAAAGGAAACAACAAGCATACCAAGGATGAGAATAGATATCAGTTCTGAAAGTGAAGCTTCAATTATTTACCAAGGTCTTATGCCTGGAAACGCTATGAACTAGAACCTTTCCAAGAAAGCCTCTGAACTAGTTTTGTGGCCAAAAAATAGAGGTAGGATTGAAAATAGATTCAGTCTGTAAATAAACACATTAATGAGACACCTACTATTTGCCAGACACTGGGCTAGGAGCCAGGGTGAGGGGGCATCAGAGAAATTATAAAAAGGGGGCACCCACTCAGTTGGAATTTCCAAACATTTGTGGGTTTTAGAAAAGATGATGCAAACCATGGGTAGAGATGTGGCCAGGAATGGCTTTTATAATAACCAGCACTCCAGCAACTTAAGCTAAGCACTGTGTGGGGGCAATGGAGAGGGTGGATGTGGGTTGTGGTGGTGAATAAGTGGTTAGTCACAAGGGATTTGAGTGATGGCACAGTAGTGAATGACTTCCAGTTCAATAGATAGGAAGCACTCAAGAGAGTAGGCGTGGTAGCAACAAGACATTCTCACTCAAGCAGGCCAGAAGCAGTCAGTCTGAGTTAGCAGCTAAATCAATAAAAGCAAATTGTTTGCAGCTGCTCTCTGAGCATTTCTCGATAAACAAGGTTTTGCTATTAAAGATTACAGAAAAAAAGAAATAATAAGGGTAGGCTAATAAATCACATGCTGATACCATTGGATAACCTAAACCCATCCAATGGCTCTACTCTGTTCCTTCATATACTGTTATTTTAAAGTTTACAAAGATCCTTCCTGTGTTGACACTGAGTGTGATCAGATAGTTTTACGTTCTTGCCTATACCAAGCTTGACCATCTCCCTTTCCTTTTATTTCTGCCTGAGCTGTCTGGAATTGAGCAGTGGAAGTAAACTAATGGATAATGAAGCATTAAAAAAGACCAAGATATGGATTTTCCTAGAGATAAAATGTGTTGCTGAAAAAATAAATGTCATTAAATTATTAAAAAAAAACAGGCTTTCCCAACTTTCCTTCTCTTCTGTCCTTCAAAATATACACATGCCCACAATGAAGAGTGTGTGGAGGGCAGAGGAAAATTAATAGATATGATAAAATGAAAATTGAAAATTTTAAGACTCAAAGGGAATGAGAAAATACTAAAGAAGTACTTTTGAGATGGATGAGGATTTTAGCATACTGTTTCACAGAGCTCAAGTGTCAGCATAGCTGAGTTCAAATTCCATCTCTGAAGCTTACTTAAGGGGGTCACCATGACCACCACTAACCTACTTTGTCCTCAGTTTTCTCTTTTGTAAAATGAGGAGATTCGACTAGGTGACCTTTGAGGTCCCTCCTAAACATATCTATCATCTTATCATCTCTTGGAGAGATGGAATTGTGAATAAACTGGAAACTCTTAAAGATCCTAGTGGTTTGTCACTGGAAAGAGGAACAAAGAAGCTGTAAATAAAGAAATAAGCTGGGGGGGGGGGTTGAAAAGGGAATGCTATTCTGAAACATAGAAAAGGGCAATTCAGAGAATTTCTGGAAACAAATTCCAAGACTTTCATCCAATGTAGCATATGGGCAAATTTGAGGAGAGATGATTGGACCTGAAGCCAGTGGGATTGGAACCAGAGCTGATGGAGACAAAGACCCTGCTTCTCCAAAAACCAAAGGAGAAATAGTTTATATCTAGGTCAGGGAACAGAAATGGAGAGAAGAGAATGAACAATAACTACTAAGGATTGGGACATTAAAAAAAAAAGAAGCTAGCATAAATAAAATTGTTTTGAGAGGACTCCTTGCTGAATTTAGAAAGTAAATTGCCCCCTCAATTATAATATACTTTCTCAAAATTATTGATTCTTAATAGTCAAGTGTTCAGTTCTCTACATGGTATAAACACAGACTAATCAGGTGGAATTCTAGACTAGCTAAGGGTTAGTGATAGTCTCATGATCATATAGATGCTGAGAGATAGGATCTGATGAAGGCATAACCAACTTCCCAGAATATTATTTTGTTGGTATTTCAAATTGGGTAAAGTATAGTGCTACCATCTAATTAATTGGATAAACTAATTGGAAAGGGAGGTGTCAAGTGCTTCAATTTTCATTCAGAGCTTAGTTGAGGAGAGGGTCAGAAAAAGAAAATATAAGGTCAATGAAATTTCTTTGTTTTGTTTTCAGAGAATTGTTTTTGACGTTCTTTTGTCTCTTGATTCTCAAAGGCATATACTGCTGAAACTACAAACTACCATACCCAACTAATTTCATGGTGATCAATTACATTTCTTTATGTGCTTAAAATATCTTTAAACATTGATTTTATTTTTTCATTAATGTAGACTTGAATTCCTTCCAGGTCAAGTTCAGTCTGAATTAATGAGCTTGATGTATTCAAGATTGATTCCAACAAATCATACAATCATAGATTTAAAGCTGGAAAGAATCACAAGGATCACCTAATATAACCCTTTCCTTTTGTAGATGAGGAAACTAAGTCCCAGAAAGGTTCAATGACTCCTTTACAGTCACATAAATAGGTAGTAAAACAAATAAGACTATAAATGCCATTGAACACTTAACCAAGGGCTTTATACCACATCAACATTATTTTTAAAATTCAATCAAAGAATTTCAGAGTTGAAAGAAAACTTTTATTTTTGTCTTTATATTTTTAGCTCCAGGAATATAATAAACTTTTGATTAATTCTCATTTATTGATTGAGCAACTTCTTAATGTCAAAGAAATGCTCAATGTAAATATTGTACCACCCCCTACCTGCATAGAATATTTTTGCTTGTTTTTTTTTTTTAATTGTCCTAGCAAGTGATGACCAGGTCTGCTTGAAGACCTCCATTCCAGTCCTGGAAACCATTACTTTCCAAATCAGCTCATTGCACTTTTAGATAATATGATTGAGATTTTTTCCTTTATATTTATGTTATTCCTATCTATCTGTATCTTCTCACTACTCTTACAATAGCCCACTCTGGGGGCCAAGCTGAACAAATGTAACAAATTTTCCATGTGATAAATTTTCAAATAATCGATGACATGATAACACCCTTCTCTCATGAAACATTCTCTAGATTTAATATCACATGTTTCTTCATTTGATCCTCACAAAATATTGAGTCCTGTCCATTTACCTGAGATGTTGCTCTCCTCCTCGATAAAACATGCCTCTAAGTATTCTTTTATAGTACCTTATTACTTATACCCAGCCCACTATGTGTAAGTACCCTAGTCTCAGGTGCCAAAATCTCAGGATAAAAAGAGATAACATTGATAAAGAGTTTCACAAAGGAAAGTAGTGAATGTGGCAAAGTAGGGACATTAATTCATTGCTGGTGGGGTTGTGAATTGATCCAACCATTCTGGAGGGCAATTTAGAACTACACCCAAAGCGCGATAAAAGACTGTCTGGCCTTTAATCCAGCCATAGCACTGCTGGGTTTGTACCCCTAAGAGATAATAAGGAAAAAGACTTGTACAAGAATATTCATAGCTGTACTTTTTGTGGTGGCAAAAAATTGGAAAATGAGGGGATACCCTTCAATTGGGGAATGGCTGAACAAATTGTGGTATCTGTTGGTGATGGAGTACTATTGTGCTAAAAGGAATAATAAAGTGGAGGAATTCCATGGAGACTGGAACAACCTCCAGGAAGTGATGCAGAGTGAAAGGAGCAGAACCAGGAGAACATTGTACACAGAGACTTATACATTGTGGTACTATTGAAGGTGATGGACTTCTCCATTAGTGGTAATGCAATGTCCCTGAACAATCTGCAGGGAGCTAGGAGAAAAAACACTATCCACAAACTGTGGGAGTAAAAACACCGAGGAAAAGCAATTGCTTGACTACAATGGTTGAGGGGACATGTCTGAGTAGAGACTCTAAACGAACACTCTAATGAAAATACCAACAACATGGAAATCAGATCACATATTTCAAGTTAGAAAGGACCTGCCTAATTTAACCTCCTCATTTTACAGTTGGAGAAACTGAGGCCAGAGAAGTAAAATGGTTTGCCTATAGTTACATTGTTAGTGAGTGTTAGAACTGGAATTTTGAGCCCAGGTTCTCTCCTTCAAAATCCAGAAATCTTTCTACAACAGCATGCTTCCAGACCATACATTCAAATTGTTCTTCTTCTTCTTTTTTTTTTTTTGCAGAGAGATGAACATTAGATTGAGGCACCAGTAGGTGTTACACAGAAATAATGAAAGTGAATTTATGTAGCATTTATTATATACCAAGCACAGATAAACAATTTACAGTTATTATTTCATTTCATCCTCATAACAACCCTTGGGAGATAGATGCTATAATTATCTCCATTTTCATTATTAAGTTTATTTTTTTTCAGTCTTCTTACAAAGATACTGGAGCGATGTGCCATTTCCTGCCCCAATTCATTTTTATCAAAAAAAGGAAACTGGGGCCAACAGGGTTAAGTAACTTGCCCCAAAACTTGTAAATGCCTGAGGTCAAATTTGAATTCAGAGAGTGGAGTCATCTTGACTCTAGACCTGGGACTCTACCCACTGTACCATCTAACTGCCCAAAATTCCGATTTGATGGATGAGTAAAATAAGTCAAAAGTTAAGGCATTTTCCAGGGCCACACAGTCATTAAATATTTGAATCAGGATTTGAATCCAATCTTCCTAACTCCAGGCCCAATATTCTATCCACTGTACCATCTAGCTCCTTTATTGACAAGCATGTTGACAAAAATTGTAGGAGGTAGATATTTAAAATATCAAGTAAAGTTGGTTTCCTATACTGGCACTAGGAATATACTTTAAAAATAAATCCTTCTAGCAATCATTTAAAATTTAGTAAGGCCCTATCATGTTCCAGGCACTTTACTATGTATATTGATGACTTTTATTCCAATATCACAACCATTTCTGAAAAAAATCTTGCCCATAATTTATCAAATGAGACTTTCCTAGTGAAAATGGTGGGAAAAGATAAGGAAAATCAATAGATCCATCAGCCATGTGATAAATTCAATAATTTGGATACTTGCCTCTCCTTCCAAGTATGTAATGTCATGTGAATTAAAAAAAATCAGTTGACCACATATAAACATGTATTTGGAGAGATGCTCATTAGAACCTCAGTATGAATATTTTTTTTCAGAAATACTTGTGAATTTATCTGTTTTTCAGATTAAATCCTGGCACAATTTTTAACAACAATTTTCTAACATTTTATGATTCATGTTGTATCCCTCCTACCCTCTCACCTTCCCCCCAAAAGAAGATAATATAAGTTGTGCATGTGTTATTATGCAATACATATTTCTATATCATCATGTAGTGAAAGATGATATATATCACTTGCACTAAAAAAAATTTCTTAGAGGAAACAAAATAAAAAAAATGCTTCACTCTTCATTCAGATTTTGTCACCTCCTATTATGGTAGTTTATAGCCTTTTCCATCATGGATCCTTTGGAATTTTCCTGGATCCTTGCATTGCCGATAGTAATTAAGTCATTAACAGTCAACCATTTTACTTTAGTTCGGTTATTGTGTATAATGTTCTCTTATTTCTGCTCACTTCATTTTGCTTCACTTCCTATGTCTTTCCAGGTTTCCTGAGTGTGTGTGTGTGTGTGTGTGTGTGTGTGTGTGTGTGTGATCATCTTGTTTGTCATTATGGTGCAATTGTATTTCATTACAATCAATCTGAGATCACAATTTTTACCCTTACTTTTTAAAACTTTGGCTGAAGTATAGTAATTCTGCTCCTGCCTTTACTTTAAATGTGCTTCTTGTAGATAGCATATTGTGGGATTCTGACTTTTAATCCACTCTGCTATCCTCTTCTGTGTTATGAGTGACTTCAACTTAGTTGCTGTCAGTTATAATTAATATGCATTTCTTTCATCTTATTTTTCTTCTATTTATTATTTCTTCCTCTTCATTTAGTCTTTCTTCATTCCCAAATAGTTTTCTCTCTGTCTCCCACCTCCCTGATTTCAACTTCTCTTTTGCTGGTCCCACCTTTTTCTTGTTTTCCCTCTCCTCTTAGCTTTCCCATAAGGATAGATGGGCACAGTTGTCTTTCAAGAAGCTCTGAAATGTTCTGAGGTTTGATGCAATTAACCCAAGATCATCCATAATAAGGAGTTTTTAGAGGATCTTATCATCTCCAGAAAATTCATCTTCCAGCAAGACTCTGTACTAGATCTCCCATAATACAGTGATCAAGATGTTTCATAATTGTGTAAATCCTTATTTTACTCTATTAAGGTTCATCATTAGGGTTGTCGAACAAAGTTCTTTCTATAATGAGAAAAAAAAAACATTGTTTGTAATGGAAACGATTTAATCCTGGAAAATTTAAACACATAATTAAATAGTCAAAATGGGAAATGAACAAAAGAAGCTCCTTTAGTTCTGAGCAATTTATTCAGAAGTTTAACAATTGTAAAATAATTGATGAAATATAGAGACTTTCTACTCCCCAAAGAATCTCAGGGAGACACTTTGTCAACAAACTTTTCTTTATTTTCCACATGGAGAAAGAAAGCATTCAAAGGCAGTTTAGAATAGGAACCCTTTTGTAAATTCTTACACAAAAAGATTGGTGAGCAGTATTATTTCAAAAGAGAAGGAAGTATTGAAGGGTAACATCAGTTCAAAGATAGAGTGGCAGAATATTAGACTCAGCAGCTGCAATTCCTTCCATTCAAGAAAAGTGGATTTAAGTAAATAATATTCCACATATAAACAGAAAAAATGGAAAAGATTTATAAAATTTAATAAAATGAAAAATTATAAATTATTTTCTTCACTAAAGAAAATAGAGTACTTATTCCTGAACCTCAACATTAGAATGCCAGGTATGCTTATAGAGGAAGAACACTAAGTAGGATATGAAAAAATAGCAGACTGGAACCAGTGACTATATTGGAGATCTGTGCTGGATGCCACAGAATTGTGATCATGTTGAAAAAGAAATATATACATATATATATGAAATATGAACTGGGGGAAGATATCAAAATTATGGGAAACAATGACAACACATTATTTGGATCTCATTATACATAGTAAGCATTAAATAAATATTTATTGATTACTGACTGAAAAAGTGACAATAACTACTGACCTCTATGCCCATTCTTCAATCTATATGAAATATATGTGCGTTATCTGTACATGATTTTAAAAAATCTTTCCTCATGTCATAGAATCAATACAAAACATTCATGAAAATGGTTAGTCAATTAGGATTAAATAACCTGCCCACAGTCACACAGGAAGTGTCTGATATCAGATTTGAATCCAGGATCTCCCATCTCCAGGCTTGGCTCTCTATCCACCTACCTGCCCCTATACATGAATTCCTTCTTTCTTTCTTTGTTTCTTTCTTTGTTTCTTTCTTTGTTTCTTTGTTTCTTTATTTCTTTCTTTCTTTCTTCTTTCTTTCTTTCTTTCTTTCTTTCTTTCTTTCTTTCTTTCTTTCTTTCTTTCTTTCTTTCTTTCTTTCTTTCTTTCTTTCTTTCTTTCTTTCTTTCTTTCTTTCTTTCTTTCTTTCTTTCTTTCTTTCTTTCTTTCTTTCTTTCTTTCTTTCTTTCTTTCTTTCTTTTTTTCTTTCTTTCTTTCTTTCTTTCTTTCTTTCTTTCTTTCTTTCTTTCTTTTTCTTTCTTTCTTTCTTTCTTTCTTTCTTTCTTTCTTTCTTTCTTTCTTTCTTTCTTTCTTTCTTTCTTTCTTTCTTTCTTTCTTTCTTTCTTTCTTTCTTTCTCTCTATCATTAGTTCAGAGGCAGAAGAGTGGTAAGAACTAGGTTATGGCAGTGAAGTGACTAACCCAGAGTCACACAGCCAAGAAATGTCTGAGGCCAGATTGGAACCTAGAACTTCCTGCCACTGGCTCTCAATCCACTGAACCACAGAGCTGCCCTGTTACATTAATTTTTAATCAGTGTATTAAAGTTAGCTTTTGCAAATGATAATGATAAACTACATCTTTCCCATTTCACAATAAACCAAAACAGGTAGAGAATATAAAATCTCAGAATGCTTGTTTGTTAATTATTAAAACAGCAACAAAAATTTTGGATTGGAAAAATAAAATATCACTTTAAATTCTCCTTTACAATAAGGTATTTCCCATTCATACACTAAAATTATCCAACATATTTCATGTTTTCAAGATATGAAGGTGTTAGGATAATAGATTAAAAACTGGAAACCTCAGAGGATATCTTGCTCAACCTTCTCACTTTACAGAGGAGAAAATTTAGCCCTAGAGAAGTGAAGCAAAATGGATTAGAAATTATATATATATATATAAAGATTCCTTGACTGTAAAATCAAAGTATTCTTTTCACTTACTATGAAGTTAAGATTAAGATTGGCCTTTGACCCTGTCATTCCCACAAGGTATCAAACTTCTAAGTAAATACTGATTAAAATGTAAAATTCTAGGTAAGAAATAATGACCTCTATGATATAAAAGAGTGGACCAGATGTCTCTAGACTTGGACTTCTACTCTCTTTGAGGACTTTTCTTCCAGATGTTTCTACTTTTATCAACCTGATCACAATGACACCTTTTTTTGAAAAACAATTAGAAAATGAAGAAATTACATTTCAGATTGTATGTACATGGAGTGAGATTATATGACCATCAAAAGATAGAGAAGATAAGATTGATAATTTTGCCTATCTAAAATTTTAAAAAGTTTTTGTATGAATGCAATTTTTCTAGGGTCAGTGACCTTGTAAGCCTTAGAGGAATATGTCTTCAACTCTAAGAACTGATGGGCCCATGGCAGTATTTCTAAAAGCTAGCCATGAGATCCAAAAGCAACTTTAGCATTGTAAATTTTTTTAATAATTTGGACAATTTGTTTTAAAATACATAAGTCTTGTGTCTGGATTGTTCTTTACTTTCTACTGTTTTGCTGACTTACCTAAAAAGCAACCATTTAGATATTGCTTGCTGGTAAATGTTAGCTTATATATTGCTAGAAGAATTTAATCTTGTCTCTTGTCTCCAATAAAACAGCTGGCCCTTCTGAACACCAAATTTTCTGATACATATGTGTGTATGGAAGAGACACAAACTGAGATATATACATTTCTAAACAGAACTAAACAGTTCCTAGTGAATAATAAACATCAGATAAAGGTTTGGTGATGATGCCATATGAGTTTCTGATCAGGATACTTGCAAAATAAATTTGTTTAGCATTTAAGAAGTATATAAAATTCTACTCATGCTGTGTCTTCAGATTGTAAAGTTGGCCTCCATTACCATAGTCATGGCTATGATATGTGCAGTTTGTTTTATTGCTCATTTATTTCATTCTCTGCCTACTCATTTTTTTTCCTGGGCTATAGATCTTAGCTTCCTCATTATTCTAATAAGTGTTGTTATTTGCTGTTTTCTTCTATTATTTTGCTTCTTGCTTTGTGGACGTTAGATACAGTAGCATCTGTACAATTTATTAATATACTCCATGAGTGGTTTAACAATTAGAGGATGATATTGAATTCCTGCAGAGTTAACAAAAAGAGAAACCTTCTAGAATTTTGATATCTGTCCAAATCATCCTTAATTTACATAATTATCTAAAGTTAGAGGGAAGGGACAGAAAAGCAGATACAACTAATTAATTATTTTTTCAAATTATTCATGTTTTGCTTTGACCATAACCAAGATATCACAAATTAATTTAATTTAAAATATTGATGGTATATTTATATAAAAGTAGTACCTGAAATATGTGAGAGAAAAAAGGCATCATTCCTTCAGGCTATATTGGGTATGTGCATACACCCATATGCTAATATATGTCTGTGTGTATGTATAGTTATAGCTAAAGCTATAGATGTATGGGTATGCATGAAAAGTAAAGGAATGAAAGCGAATGAAAAAAAAAATGAAAGGAAACAGAAGGGAAGTTTGGAACAGCCAAAACACCAATCCATAAATATCAAAACAGATTTGATCAGGAAATAAAGCTATATCTCACATATTTGGTTAACATATGTATATAAATATATGTTTTATATTGAATATTTTTGTTGTTGTTGTTCATTCTTTGTACTGGAAGAGGACCAATTACATCATGGTGTTTGGGTAAGGGTACAATGTGTTTGACTGTGGCTGATTAGTCCAATACAAGCCCAGAAGGCTCCACCACAGGTTGGGCACAAATAGTCTGCCTGAACATATGGGATGAAGATGTCTCTAGATTTGTACATCTCACATTCCCTTTGTTCTACTGCCATTCTGTTTCACTAATGAGCCATTGTGCCTTCCTTGGCGTAGGTACACTGTGCTAGGTGTATGTCATCATCTTCTATGTCTCACAATTGATGCTGAGCTTCTCAGAGAGACCTGGAGGAAGAATATCCTGGCCATGCTTTTTCTGATCCCCTATGAGCACTTTTAACATGTGGGTTCTCCATAAAATGGCAAAATAGTATTTTAGGCAAGCATGCATTTGTCATCTTGACTATGTGGCCAAACCACCAGAATTGTATTATCTGAAACAGAGTTTGATTGCTTGGTAGTTCAGCTTGAGAGAGGATCTCATCAATCTTCAGATTTTCCTATTGAATAAGGGCATCTACATGTATAGGCATTGCATGCCAATGCATTTTCATCCATATAGTATAATAGACATTACAGGAACAATATATATCAGGCACATGTTACATAAACACCAATGGAAATATTTATGCACATGTGAATACATATTAATGTCTACCTATACTTATATACTGGTAATAGAGATTTTTTTTTTCCAGTTTTCAAAATGGATCAATGACATTGATAGGGTTATGTTGTAACTGAAGCGTCAATTAGATTTAAGTAATGCAGAGTTGCCAAAAGTCATCCATCTCAGTCTCTCTTCTAGTCCAGTGGCAAGACAAAAGTTAGAACAACTAAGCAGGGTCTAGGATTCATTTGAAGACACAAGAGACTTTGATATGTGACCTAGCTTTAAGCCATCTGCAGCATACTTCTGCTGCCTTCTTGGCTGTTAGAATGAAATGTTCTCATTTGCCCTTTCTGTGGGTAAAAAAGAAGTCTTCACATGCTTGAGTAGACATCCCTTTAACTCACTGATCTGTTTGAGATCTGTCAGTTATCCATAGCCTAATTTAATCCATCTACCAAGATTGTTTATTGGGGTTTGGCCACTTCACATCCTTCTTGGAGTCACAGGTGAAAGTTGGGTAAAAGGTAAATTCCACAGATGGAAGAGAAGCCCTAAAAAGGACTTGGCAAGCCTTTACACCAAAGGAGCTTGTTCTCTTTGAACCCCATTTATCCCACATATTGAATGTTATCATAATGTATGTATGTGTACATATTCATATAAAATGTATATATATGTGCATATATTATCCAAATATGAAATATATATGATACAAATCTAGATAGATAGATAGATAGATAGATTGATTGATTTCACATTTCCTTGGAATGACATCTATTCTTAAGAACCATGGAATTAAAAACATAGCAAAAGAGAACATTTGAAATAATATGATCCCTAAAACAAAACTCAGACTAACTGAGAATTTATTTTTGGTAGGGAACCAGCTTGATCTAATTTCAATTGGTAAAGGTCAGAAATTTCAAATCTAGCCCATATCAGTAGATGCACTTATAAATGTCCATTCCTCTCACAACATGAAACTATATCAAGATTGGATCTCATCTCAAGAAATTCACTCATTTTTAAGTGATTAACAAATATTTGTTAAATGATTGTGAAAGTATGACTGAGAGAGAGAGAAAGAGAATTAGATAATGACCTCATTTTAAAAAACAAGATTGTAACATTGACTTTTATAGCTTTGTAGTAGTCAAATAACTTTCAAATGGATATGCAATTTCATTACTGTGGAAATTCCCTCCATATTTGCAGATAATAGCCAATCTAGGCTATCTATTCTGTATGACTGCTGTACAGTTCTCCCATGAATTTGTCCTAGAATAGAAAAAGTAGAACATGTTTGTAAGGGTAATTGCAATTTGGTGGTCCACTAGGAAGTGACATTTTTGGGGGGAAGAGGAGCAAACCATGAAGATCATCTAATGTGTGTACTCAGTCTCTTTCAGTGTAAGTAGTAGACAAACGTGAAATTATAAACCTTTTGAAGTGTCAAAATATTCTAATATAATCTAGCTTCCTTTCTATTTCTTTGTAAAGCTAGAAGTCCAAAATAAACATGAATTATTATTAATATTTCTCAATTCTTCAGTCCACGGGGCTGAGAAAAATATAGTAATTAAATGTTATCCTGCATGAACAAGGGAAGCTAATCTCTGTATCACTTCATGACACCCTCCTCCCCCAGTGATGGTGTTTTCTCTTCCAGCAGGGGTAGTAAATTTCCCGTTGGTTTATTGTGTATGAAGGTAGATGCTGGTCCTGACTTCAATTGTATATTAAATGATATAACTTAGGTTCCACATAACTGCTTCTATAGAAAACACACATGGGAAAGAAAAGTTTAAAGTTATCTATTTAAATATCATGGTGTTTTCTGAATTAATTAGAGATCTGGCAGCAAGGAAACATATACTTTACTATTACCTGATCAAGCTTAGATAAGATTTAGTAGTTATTATGTACAACAGCAAAATTCTGGGACATAAATGTTCTTGGGCCATGTTTGCCAAAGTATGTGAGGAATTGTTGGACAATCATTGCCACTGGCTCCTCTCTTTCTCCTCACGATATGCTAAATCCGGTCCTGTTGTAACCACGCCTATAGGCTAGGCACTATGAAGAAGGACATGAGAATCACAGTAAGCCAAATTTGAATGAAAATTTACTCATTCAGAGAAAAATGACAGGAAGAAAAAGACAGCAGGGATAGTCAACAAATTATTAGTAAATAGAGCCTGGTACAGAAAAGGAAAGTAAGAGAAGAGGATATACTTAACGGAAAGAAAAGAAAAGAAAGGTACAAACATTTATTAAGTGGGTACTTGTGCCAGTCACTGTGTTAAGTGCATATTAAATAGGTCCTCATTCTACAGTTGAGACAACTGAGACAGAGGTTAAGGGACATGTCTAAGGCTACAAAGACAGTAAGGGTCCAATGTTTTATTTGAACTCAGGTCTTTGTGACTCCTAGGTTAGTGCTTTAACCACTGTATCCCCTCAATGCCTTTTAGACCTACACTTTACTCACAATCTTCCTGAAGATTATTTGGTGTCAGGAAGTAGTTACATACACACACACACACACACACACACACACACACACACACACTCACATACAAAATTTCCTTTTCTCTACAGAGGATCTTTATGGCCCCAAATCTTTTATTTATCCTTCTCTTTGTTTTCTGGAGCACTCCTAAAGGATTTTCTGCCTAAAACACCCCTGGCTAATTAGGTTAGCCTTTGCCAGTCCTTGTTTCCTGGTTGACCTTCTTTGTCTACTCCTTTTTTTTTAGGGGACAGCAGTATAAATTCGCAGTGATTCCCCAGATGCCCCAATGGATATAAACATCTATAAAAAATATTTTGCTGTTTCAATAGCTGGTAGGTTTTTAAGATAACCAACTGACCAAAAATTAAGATATTATTTTAATTAAATTAATTAAATTAAAATCATTACCACTCACTCTTCTCTTTCTCCTCAAGATGTGTTAAATCTGCTCCTGTTGTAACCATACCTATAGAGTAGGCACTATGAAGAAGGACATGGGAATCACAGTCAGCCAAATTTGAATGAAAATTTACTCATTCAGAGAAAAATGAAAGGAAGAGACCCTAACCCTGCATCCAAATTCCTGGCAAATGAACTTTATTCTAAAAGTGAGACTTAATATCTCTCACATATTCTAGTTGGAATGAACTCTTTTTATCCCTTATACAGTCAACACCTTCTACAACTCCTTTTGGTTATTCATTGATATACATGAACTCTAATAATGATAATAGCTTGTAGATAAGTAATTTTCTGAGACTTGCAAAGTATTTTAAGTTATGTCATATCATCTACAAAAACCTTAAAAGATAGTTCCTATTATTATTCAGTTTTACAGATGTGGAAACTGAGGGTTAGAGAGGTTAGCTATTTGTAACTTAGTGCAGTAGTTAGAAAGTTAAATTTGAAAGAAAGAAAGAATGAATGAATGAAGTATTTAGCGAAAACTAATTGCATGCAAAGCACTTGCTAATTATCAGGAATATAAATAGAAAAGTAAGATAGTTCTGTCTCAAAAAAGGTTCACATTTTAAGATGGAAAACAATACCTGGAAAGTTCTAGTTGTGCGTCAAATGAAAGTTTCATGGTCCTTAGAGAACATGGAGCAAAGAAGATATCAATTTCTCTTCTTTAATGTCATCAAAATTGACAAAATCATCTATTTCTAATGTTTAATAATTTGATTCAAGAAATATCTCTTTGGTCTCATCAATAACAGGGGCAATAGCACCCACAGGAACACTGGTCACAATACTTCTCTAAAAGGTTGCTTCTCAGGATGATGTCAGAGGGCAGTAGGCTGGAACCACTACTATTCTCAGATCTCTTGGGTTTGTAATTCTGGGCTATCTTCATCATGTGTTAATGTTGGTCAAAGAGATGGTGCTAGTTTGATTCATCTGATGTGTGATATCTCCTCTCCCTCCCTCAGGGAGTCCTGCTCCTTCAAGTAGATTGGAATGGAGTAACAAGGTTCAAATTCTAATTACTGTATAACTTTAGGCAAATATTTAATCTCTCTTAGTTTGTTTCCTGATTTACCCAATTGAAAGTATTGAATCAGATCTGAATTTATGATCTTATCCAGGATTTCATCTCCAGTAAGATTCAGAGGCAGAATTTTAAAATCAGGTCTTCCTGAAGGTGCAGTAGATAAAAACTGGAGTCAGGAAGACTCTTCTTCCTGGTATAAATCTGGCTTTAGGCACTTAGTCACTGGGTTACCCTGGGCAAGTAACTTAACCCTATTCATCTCAGTTTCTTTATCTGTAAAATGAGCTAGAAAAGGAAATAGCAAGTTAATTTTAGTTTGTCAAGAAAACCCTGAATGTAGTCATAGTCAGACCTGACTGAAAAACTACTAAATGAATTTCTGACTCCACATGCTTAATGCTATTTGCCTTTAACCCATACATAAGAACATCTTGAGAAAAAAGAAAGAAAACATTGATATCAGAATATAGCAAATAGAAATCTCCCAGTAGTCATGTGATATCATAGCTGTTATTTTCATAATAATCTAATCACTGACCAATTTCAAAAATCTCAAAGTATCTTACTATATCATTTCATTATAGATTATTCAGCACATGCATGTTTCATTATTATACATTAATAAAAGTTTTACCTAATGGTGTTGTCTCTAAATATTTTCTCAGGAGAGTCAAATCAAGTCAACAGAAATTTCTCAAGTGGTTACCATGGGCCAGTCACTGCTCTAAGTTCTAGTAATATAAATATCATTTAAAATGAAACAATATCTGCCAAGGAGCTTACCTTCTAAAGGGTGGGTGGGGGGGTGATGATATATAAAAGAGAGTTGAAAAGGGGAGAAAGGAAAATTTCTGTGGGGATGTGGTGAAGTTCATAGAGTCTGAAATGAAAATGTGAACATGGCTGGCTTCAGCATACTCAAAACTGATGGTTATAGGAGGAACTTGAGAAACAAAGGAGGAGCCCGCAGAGGTCAAGGGATCCTGCCTGGAGGAAAGTCTGTACTCCATTACTGAACATTTTCATATATATTCCCCATATATGTGTATTTACTTATTCATTAATATGATATAATGCTATGCATTTGTGTATATTATAAAACTTACAAAAAAGAAATTAAAGATTAAAGATAAAAGCATATTGGATCTTAAATAGGGAATCACTGAAACATATTGCATAGGGGAACAACATGATTTTAGTCTTGTAGTTTATGAATATCTAGTTGGCAGCTGTGTGGGCATATGGATTTGGCTGAGGAGACACTTTGGGCGAGGCAGGGGTACCAATTAGGAAGCTGCTACCATAGTCTTGATGAGGGTGGATGACAGACTGAATGGAGAATGGTGGCTTTGTGATATGAAAGAAGAGGGAGGATTTGACAAATTTCCTGGAAGTAGGATGGACAAAACTTGGTAAGTGATTGCATTGTGGGATGAATGTAATGAGGAAGTGGACAATACATTTGTGAACCTGGATATCCAAAATGAAGGTGGTGTCCTGGATCGAGGGTGAAGGAGAATTAGGCAGCTTAAGGAGAGGGATGAGTTTTGTAAGGGAAGGGGAAGGATAATGCTGTGAAATCTGGGGTGTTAATTAAAGCCATAGTTAGCTTTTTTATTCTATGTGACTCATTTTGTTCCACTGAAGGTTAAAATAGGGAAGCAAGAATTTCACACTCAGCAATTTGACCAGGGGGGAAAAATCAAAATAAATCCATATAAAAAACTTCAGATTTCTCTGAGACTTAGTTTCTTCATTTAAAAAATAATAATTATACCCATTTCTACCTAAAAAAGTTATTATTAGCATCAAATGAATAATGTATGGAAATGATAAAATACTATATATAATCAACTCCTTTACGGCTTTGGTTGAGTGTCATACATGAGGAAACGAAGTCTCAGAAACTAAATGACTTGCCAATTGTTATAAAATTGGAAGTTGCAAAGGTAGATTGTAGCCCAGTGCAAGACAAGTCGCCATGCTAAGAACACTCCACAAGCCTGTGGGTCCCTAGAGAATAGCTTTGGTGTATCTTAGGGAATTCTTGGGAGACTGAATCAAGTACAGAGCTCCATCTGCTCCTGATACTGTTCCTCTAAGAATCCGTACATCTTGCTGACAGGGGTTGAGGCTAACTGGATGCCCTTTACTGGGGATCACAAACAGTAAGTCCCCCAGAAACGTCACTGAATACGAATGAATGTGGCTTATCATGACCCTTGTGAAGTATACTATTCCCTCGCTTGAAATTGTCCAAGTTTTGAGCTAGCCTAGAAACAAGTTTTATAAGGCTTAACTGCCACTGAATTTTTGCCAAATGAATGTATTTTGGGGGAAAAGAGTTTCTACCACTTCAGCGGCCAAATGTCTCTGCAGATGCTTCCACCAGTTGGCCTCTAAACAACAGGAGACCCATGACAACACTTTCAGGCATGTTTCTCTGTCCCCTAAAAGTAAATAAACATAATGCCTCCAAAAACCCCAAAGCAACATTAACATTTCAACATATTTTCTAGGAAAACAGGTGTTTGTGACACATGGGCTATTTGGCTATGGGGAAAATATAATGGTTATTGTATATGTATGTGACCAAGCATATGTGTATATACATACTTAAATATACAAAAAAATTCCAAAATATATACATATAAATGCTTATATATACACATATTCATATACAACTGTTTATATAGTTTACATAGTACATTTGTGTATGTGTACAAATATATATATACATACATGGATAATATATGAACCATATACATTACATTTTTCCCCAGTAGAATATAGAAATAAAAAAGATCTGTCATTTCCTCAGAGCTGGGAACTTTCACTGTAAGAATACTCTCCATTGAAGGTTACCAACCCATCCATAACTTATTAGATAAGTCCTAGACAGACTAAGAGACATAGAGATAAAACGATTTGGCCAGGCACATACTATAGATCAAAGGAAGAACCAGAAGCTAGGTTTTTCTAACTCAAAACCTAAAACTCTACTTACTTAGCACTATGCCTCTCTCTTTTTCCATCCTTCCTTACTATCTCTGCCTGCCTCTTATGTGTATATATATATATATATATACATATATATATGTGTGTGTGTGTGTGCATATATATGTAAATGTATATATATTGCTTGTATACACACATATATACATATAGATGGATGGATGTCTATGTAAATTCTATATGTGTTTATTGCATGTATTTGCTTTAATTTCTTTTCCTACTTCAAATCAGCTGTAGCATGTTTCATGGAGCTTCACAATGGATGAAATGTATTTGTGCGCCATTTTTAATTAGCCTTCCAATCTATTTCTTCAGCCTTTCTAAAAAAAATAAGTAACAGCCTTTAATGGACATTAAGGCAAATGCAGGGTTTGATTGAGGTGAATTTAAAAATATATTTAGATAAGAGGTGAGCATTGTTCACTGACAGGAGTCCTGATAATTCTTGAAATGCAAACTTAATAATCACTAGTATTAGACTCTTTGTGTTTATTAGAAAGAACTACTCCCAAATGGGTGTGTAATTTTGTACATGTAAAACTTGTTATTGCATTCACTGCTAGTGAGGGAATCAACATGAGTCATTTCTATGCATTGTTGCCGATTTTCTATCACTCACTTCTGAAGAAGAAAGCAAGAGAAATGATTCAAGTTATAACGTGCTATTGCAGCCAATCACAAGATAGTATTTTCTTCTCTGGCATCAAATATTAAGGCCACAGAACATGCATTAATCATAAACACTATTTCTTGTGCTTTATTGTGTGTTTGTCCTAAAAGGTTATGGAAACAAAAATATTTGCAGAAATAATGTAGTCAATAAGTCACCTGAGGGAACTTATGTTTGGAGAATGAAGTGATAAAGAATATTAAATTTAAATATAAAACTAAAACTAGTTTTAGAACCACAGTGTCCAGATTTTAGCTGTATATGAAGCAAGATGAGTTCAGCTAGTCAGACAAGATTATTAAAAATAAGAATCCATTCAAATGCTGTGACTTTCTGAATTATAGCCACATATTTAGCCAATTTGTCAGTGTAGGATAAATGTCTTAGTAATAAGCATTCATTCATTAGGAAATTGCCAGAGAAAATGAAATTAACTTTTTTTATTAGTCCCTGGGATGAATTAATTAGTGAATACCTATTGATTGAATTGTTGACATTAACAAAGAGAAATGCATCATCAATGATGATTAATGAAGATTTTGTTAATTCGAGTTCCTTTTTAATTCCTTGCAATACATACTGGTAAAGAGTCCAGTTTGTTTCCTTCTTGTTCATTCAGAGACTCTGCCCACATCTCTCTGTCTCTCTCTGACTCTGTCTCTTTCTCTGTCCCTTTTCTTTCTGGAGGGCAAATATAATTCTCATTACTTATAATTCATACTTCCTTCTATCTGTATCACTGACATACATCATACTTATTCAACTCTCAGGTGATATTAAGCATGCTTAGCTCTCTAAGTACATGACAGTAAGCATGTAATGGGCTGGGCAGCACTATTTTTTCTATTTGGATTAGAATGGATGTTAAGTTAATGGGAAAACATGTGAACAAGAAAGATTTGGGACTAAGATAGGGATGTAATTTACTTCATAATAGCACCAACTGGTAATGAGGATAAAATCAACATGTAACAGAAGGAGAAAATAAATATTGTCCATCAGCTCTTCTATGAACTGCCATATGAAGCAGGAGAGGAAGATGAGCTGAAGCCAATGAAGAAGTAATAATGAGCCTATTTGTCATCTTTTCCCACACAGAGCTGAATCCAGCTTCCTCTTGACTGGAGAGAGATCTGGTGGGCTCTGCATTTGGATCAGAAATGCAAGGTGCAAAGTGCCATGTGAGCTTTCCTGCCCACCCCCAACCTCCAGTGATTTCTTTGAAAGTTATTCAGATGAAAGTCTAGAAAGGCTGAGATCCTGAAAAATAGCTCGTATGGAGTCAGGTCTCCCCGGTCTGCCTCCATTACATTCCAGGCTCTGTGAAGCTGATATGAACACACAATTACAACTGCATGAAAGTATATTTGTTAACAGGAATATAAAAGCTGCAAAATTGAATTTAGTAACCACTGATGCAATTACCCAAATGTAAAGAGACAAAGAGAAGGTTGCTGAGACACTTTATAAAGGAAGAGGAATTATTCACATTTGGGCCCAATTTGTCTTCAAAACCATGTTTCTATTCAATATTTGGGACCTCCAGGGAACTGATATGATTCCTTTTCACATTTAGGCTTTTACTCCCGAAAATGCAAACTGCTATAGATGAAGTAGCATTTTACCCTCTCATTCAATCAGATGAGTACCTGAGAGAAGAGAAAAACAAAGTTTCAATAATGAAATTAAACTGTTCATAAAGAGGAAGGTAATAGTACTATTCTGAAATCATCAAAGAGCATAGTTGGGAGGCACATTAGAGAATGTCTGTTGTAGCTTGGAACTCAACTATAATGTCTCCAACTTCTATAATATTCATTATAATTGACCACTGAGCCTCTGCCTGAAAACCATTAGTGATAAGAAGTGATTTTGTTATTAAAACATATATGCATATATAATTTACTAATATTTTTCATTAAATATTTTCCAATTAAATGTAAAAAATTAACATTTTTCCATTCTGAGTTCAAAACCCTCTTCCCTCTCCCTCTTTGAGAAATCATGCCTATAATTTCTTAGAGTACAATAGTTTCTTATTTCAATATAACACAATACATTAGTTTCTTATTTTAATACAAAACAAATACAATACTTTCTTATAGAACAATAGTATTCCATTACCAACATGTACCAATTTATGCAGATATTCCTTAATTGATGGACATTTCCTCAATGTCTAATTCTTTGCCACTACAAAAAGAGGTACTATAAATATTTTTGTACAAACAGAACTTTTCCCATTTTTTATTCTCTTTTGGATACAGACTAAGTTGTGGCATTACAAGATCAAAGGGTATTTACAGTTTTATAACCCTTTGGATATGGTTCCAAATTGCTTTCCAGAATGGTTGAATTAATTCACAATTCCACCAACAATGCAAAAAAACTTTGTGCAGAAACACACCAAAAATGGACAAACATTCTGCTATTAGTTCTGTTCCATCTTAGAACACGACCCAGTGGAGATTTGCACATCTCTCCATTTGAGATGCTATATGGACACACAATTTGGCAAGGAAGGACTTGTAAACCAGCTTACATTGCCATGATAGGTGGAGATTGTCAATTAACAAAATATATACAAGCTTTACAGACAAGAATAGCAGAATTGCATGAAATGGACTTGATACAACAAACAGTACCCCTGGATTACAATTTGCACAATATCAAACCAGGAGACATAGTATACTTAAAAAATTTCAATAGAAAATTGCCTACAGACATAAAATGGACTGGACCACATGAAGTATTGCTTACTACCCCAATAGCTATAAAAGTTGCAGGGAAACTCATGGTTTCACTGTCCCCACGTGAAACCAGAAAAAGTTCAACGTCACTGTAACAGACATAGAAGATAATTAGACAAAAGATAGGGCTGAGAAATGGAAACAAAACCTGATTAACATAAAAAGTACAATACAAAGAAATAATAGTGATACATAATGTTCAAGACAACTTTCTAGCCCAGAGGAAAAGCATCCCAGAGGAAAAGCATCCCAGAGGAAAAGATTTTAAACCAGCCCAGAGGAAAAGCATCAAGAAAAGATGCTAGAGACAAGAAACAAAGAAGAAAAGCTGAAATGGACAGCTAAGACTTTAAACTTTGTAAATTTGTTTAATAGCTACTAGATAAATGAAACAAAAACAAAAGCTGGAATGGACAGCTAAGATTTTGAACTTTGTAAATTTGTTGATATAAGAAGAGGAAAGATAAAAAAAATGAGACTTATGTGGAAGACTGAGTGTGTTGAAATAATAAAACAAAAGTAATTTCACATATTAGGGAAGTAGCATGCATCACTACATAACATGGAAGAAAGAAGAGATCTATCAGTCAACATGAGAAGTGGAAATCTGAAGAAACTTGATAAGCATTAATTCAACACAATACTATTAGACACAAAACACAAAATCACAAACTGACATATTGAGAGACCTTGTTTATATAAACAGGTGTCTGAAATTGTATTTATGCAAAATGTAAAAATGTATATAGTTAGTTCCATAAGGTCTTAGGCAAATAGAAAGATCAATAGATATTTCTATTTGATTGACATCATGATGTGGAACAATGTATATTGTTGTATTATATGTAAATACTTTCTATAAATAGTATATTAGTTTTAGTTAACATAGAATCAGTAGTATTAGCATTAAGATTCAAATTGTTTGTAATAGTTTTGTTCAACATTTATTGTACTGAATTTATTGTAAAACCCCAAAACTACCCTTGCCCAAATTTTCCTGTTAAGAATTCCTTAGAGTAGATTTAGTAAATTGGTAACTATAATATAAATATGTGACCTTGGGAAGGTCACAACAACAAAAAAAGGGGACGATTATGGAAAGGAAACAAGACTGACAGTTTGTGGGGGAAGGGCCCAACTGGGAGTGGCATTTGGGTCTTGTGACTAGCACCTCCTTCCTGCCATGGGGACTTGCTTCCAGGTATTAGAGGAGAGAGGAGCTTGTTCAGCCCAGTCAGGAGTGGCATGCTCTTCTTGGTTCAGCTGTAAGATTCAGGCCCAGTCGCTTCTGAAGGTCAGATCTGTTCTTGTTTGCTTTCTGTCTACTGCTAAGATTCTAAAAAAGACAAAACTGGACTGATATAGAGTAGACAGGATTGGGAGAACCCTCCGCCAGCCTCTGAGGTCTGGTCTCAGGTCTGAAGCTGAGAAAATACTCCAATCCCAACTAGTTATTAAACTTTATATTATTTGAATTCGCAGTCAGATAAGTGGATTATCTTTTCTGGTCATAGAGGGAGCTGAACTTCAGTTTCAGTCATTCAAAGATGAACAGACCTCATTGGACCTCTGCTGGTTGATCAGCCATGGGCATGTGGTCTTTATTTTCTATTCTCTTTATTCCTTGATTTCTAATGATCATTAATAAATTTTCATTTTTACAATGTCCTTTGACCATTTGCCAATTGAGGAATGACATATTTTCTTATAAATTTGGCTTAGTTCTCCATAAATTTAAGAAATTAGTCCTTTATCAGAGAAATTTCTTTATAATCTTTTCCAGTTTTTTGTTTCCCTTCTAATCTTGTTTGCATTAGTTTTGTTTTCACAAGAGCCATATAAATTTATAAAATCAAAATTATTAATTTTATATCCTATAATGTGCTCTCTCTTGTTTGTTCACAGATTCTTCCCTTCTCCAAAGATCTTCTAGGTAAATTATTCTACTCCCCTAATTTAGTTATGGTATCACTTTTTATATATAAATAATTTATCATTACATTTTCACTGTATGTTGGTATAGGGCCTTGGTGGTGATCCTATGGCATGTGTCTCAAAGATGGCACACAGAACACTCTCTGTGGGTGTACCTGCAGCCACCCACCAGAGTTCCTTACTAGAAAGTCAGAGGAACTTAGGGTGGAGCTGTTCCCTTCTGCCTCTCCATGTGCCTGATGACATTCCTCACTTTAGCCACCCCTCTGTCCAGCAGCTAATGAAAGAGATTCCTCCCTCCCCTATCTGGGGTAAAGGGTTGGGGTAGGGGAGGTCACATGCCACATGGTGGTATGGCACATATGGTAGCCTTTTGAATCTGTGCTGAAGGCAGTAGGGTTGGAGAGGAGCTAGATTTGAGAGGAGCAGAGCTCACAGCATGGCGCAGAACTAGAAGGAGCAGAACTGGAGGGGAGCAGAGTACTAGGGCCATTCTTCTCTGTCTCTCCACATGTGCCTCTCATCACCTGCCCCTTTGCCCAGTAGCTCAATGGAAGAGCTTCCACACTACCCTGTCTGGGGTAAGGAGTATGCCTGGGGCAAAGTGGGGGTAGGGTGGGACATAGCACTTAGTCTCTTCTGGGGAAGGCATGGTACTTGGTATGGAGGGTGGGGTGGGGACAGGTCCAAGCACTCCATCTATAAAAGCACTCCATCACCATCACTGTTATAGGGTGTGAGATATTGGTCTACAACTAATTTATGACATACTGTTTTCCAATTTTTCTTGCAATTTTTATTAAATAGTGAGTTTTTGTTCCAAAAACTATAATCTTTGTATTTGTCAGACACTAGGTTACTAAGGTTTTTTACTCCTGTACATTGTCCATTTAATCCATTTCATTGATTTACCATTCTATTTCTTAGAATATTTTAATGATTACCACTTTATAGTACAGTTTGAGATCTTGTACTTCTAAGCCTCCTTACTTCACATTTTTTTCCTTAGTTCCCATGAAATTCTCGATCTTTTCTGCTTCCAGATGAATTGTTATTATTTTTCTAGTTCTATAAAACAATTATTTTGATTGGCATGGCACTGAATATGTAAATTAATTTAGGTAGAATTGTAATTTGTGTTATAATAGCTCTACTTACCCATTAAAAATAATATTTTTTAAATTGTTTAGATCTGACTATATTTTGTGAAAAATATTTTATAATTAGGTTTATATATTTTCTAGCTTTGTCATGGCAAGTAAATTCCTAGCAGCAGCTCAAGGTCATTGGTCTTAGGCAGGTTCAGTACAAAAACCCTGGAAAGCAATGCAATTGTTTGGCTAGATGCCAGGGTGATGTGCACACAAAGAAAAACAATGCAGCACTGAACAGGAAAATTCAATCGTTGCTCTCTGTTTTTGCAAAACTAGCAGGGAGGGCATGTGGGCAGGTCATGGAAATCCAAGACAACAACAAAAATTGAAACAAATTTTTTGCAGAAAAAATCTTTGAAAACTGAAACCACCAATAGCTGATATTAAATGAAAACTGAAATATAACTGTATTTCAACTAGTATTTTTAGTTGATTCTCTAAGTATTTCCCAAGTATACTATCATATCATCTACAAAGAGTAATAGTTTAATTCCCTCACTGCCTACTTTAATTCCTTCTTTTTTATTGCTAAAGCTAGTATTCTTAGTATAATATAATAGCAGCGATAAAGGGAATCCTTGCTTCACTACTGATTTTACTGAAAAGGCTTATAAATTATCTCCAAATGATGCTTGCTGATTGATAGTTTTAGGTAGATATGACTTATTCCTATGTTTTATAGTATTTTTAATAGAAATTGGTATTGTATTTTGTCAAAGGCTTTTTCTGAATCTGTTGAGATAATCATGTGATTTCTGTCATTTTGGTTATTGATATGATCAACTATGCTGATAGTTTTCCTGCTATAAATCCCACCTTGTTGTAGTGAATGATCCTTGTGATCTATTGCTATAGTCTCCTAGTTAGTATTTTAAATAAAATTTTTGCATTTACATTCATTAATGAATTATAACTTTCTCTGTTTTTGCTCTACCTGGCTTAGATAATAGTAGCTCATATCTGTCATAAAAGGTATTTGGTAGGATTTTTTTCTCTCTCTCTGTTTTCTCAAATACTTTATATACTATTGTGATTAATTGTTCTTTAAATATTTGATAGAACTCACTTGTGAATACATCTGTTCCTGGGGATTTTTTCTGAAGGTGTTTATTGATGATTTGTTCCACTTCTTTTTTTGAGATGGTATTAGTTTAAGTATTTAATTTCCTCTTTTGTTAAAATGGGCAATTTATATTATTTTCATTAGATTTTCAGATTTGTAGGCCTATAATCGGGCAAAATAGCTTCTAAAGATTGCCTTAATTTCTTCTTCATTGGTGGTGAGTTCATATTTTTAATTTTTGAAACTGATTCTTTGATTTGCTCCTTTCCTTTTCTTAAAAGCAATACCTGTCACCACACTCCTCTTCTCCACTGTAATAGTTTTTTGAGCCTCTTTAGGTGAAATAATTTATCCCATTCATCTTCCTTGTCTTTTCTCTCAGTACAAAAAACAAAAAATTGATTTTTTTCACTTATTAAATTGTCCTAATCAGCTTATTTCCATGCCTTCTAAGTATACTTCTAACTGCTCTAATACTGACAAAAATTTTAATAATTAGAAATATCATTCCCATAGGAATATATACAGTTTGACCTTATTGAATCCCTTCAATTTTCTCATTCTTCTAAATCTTTTTATGGTTCTCTTGTGTCTTGTGTTTGGATGTCAAATTTTCTGTTAAGGTTTGATCTTTTCAGCATGAATGCTTGGAAATTTTCTATTTTATTAAATGGCCATTATTCCCCCTGAAAAAATATATTCCGTTTTGCTGAATAGGTGATTCTGGGTGGTAAACCTAAATATTTTGCATTCTGAAATATACTCCAAGCCTTCCAATCCAATAACGTGTGAGCTGCCGAGTTCTGTGTAATCCTGCCTATAACTCCATAGAATTTGAATACCTGGCTGCTTGTAATACTTTCTCCTTAGAGTCGGGGCTCTTGAATTTAGCTATAATATCCCTGGGAGTTGTCATTTTGGGATTTATTTCAGGAGATGTGTGTATTCTTTCAATTTCTATTATACTCTCTTGTTCAAGAATATCAGGATATTTTTCTTTGATAATTTATTGCATTGTGATGTCAAGGGTTTTTTTGTGTTGTTGTTTGATTATGACTTTCAGGTAGTCCAATAATTCTTAAATTGTCTCTCTAGGATCTCTTTTCCAAGTCATTTTTTTCTTTTTCAACTACATATTTCACATTTTCTTGTCCCCCCCCCATTATTTTCATTTTATTTTATTGTTTCTTGATGCTTTAGGAAGTTATTAGCTTCTAATGGCCTGATTCAAATTTTTAAGACATTTTCTTCTGTGAACTTTTGAATCTCATTTTTCATTTGTCCATTTCTGTTATTTTTTATTTTAATGCTTTCATTTCTCGACTTCATTTTTCCTCTACTTCTCTTACTTGGGTTTTTGAAATTCTTTTTGAGTTCCTCCAGAACCTGAGTCCAATTTATCTTTTTTTTTTTTTTTGAAACTTTGTATGTATTTCCTTTCCTTTTATTGTCTCCTTCTGTGACTATGCCTTGCTCTTCTTCACAGCCATAAATTTTCTTTGGTTAGGTTTTTTTTCTTTTTCGTTTACTCATTTTCCCTGTCTTTTGTTTGACTTTCATTTTATCTTAAAGATGTGCTCTGTCCCCTGGCTACAGAGGGCCCTCTCTTAAACTTCAGTTCTTTCTTGATGCTATTCTCAGTTCTATTTCTGGGTTTCTACAAGTTCCAGTTCCTCCAAGGTAGTATGATGTCAAGTGGGCTATGAGCTCTGTGAGTCACCACCCACTACTGATTCAATCAACCCCTGAGACCGCTGATGGCTTATAGATCTCAGAGCACTGTGATCTATTTACATTTGATCTGGAGCTCAAATCTAGCCTCAAGCATAGGTGAGGACTTTTGGTCTCACTCTGGGTTTGATCAGATCAGGCACACTGTGGATTGCCTTGACCTGGGGCCAGTAACTTCTCCTTAAGGTTTGGTAAGGGCAAGCTTGCTCTGGCCTTATACAGCATTCTGGAGACTCTTGCACTGGGGCTTAGTGCCTCATTCTGGGCTTACCTAGACCAGATATGTCAAACAGACTGCACAGACTTGACCTGGAGCTCAAGTCCTTACAATAATCTAGGGTTGGGACTACTAGCCTGGCTCTGTGGGTCTTGCAAATTGCCTTGCACTGGATTCTGGACCTTACTACAAGCTTGGTCTGGGCTTAGAAATTTAGCAGGTTTGTGTGAGATTGCACTGCTGTTGGCTTAGGCTGGAAGAATTGATGTGAGGTGAGAGGGCTTCCTCTTGGCTTGTCCTGTTACTCCTTGGCATGTCCTCCAGAGATTGTACTCCCCGTTAGCCCCAAGGAACCTTTCAATTAGTCCTCTGCATAAAAATTGCTTCGCTTCTCTCCTTGTTGGTACTTTCACTCCAGTATATATTTTGAGGTTTTAGTTTGAGGTTGGTTGGAGAGGATTCTCATGGTGGTTAAATCTTTCTCTGCTTCCACTTCACCATCTTGGCTCCACCCATCCCACATGTTTTTCTGAAACCATTCTGCTAATCATTTCTTACAGCACAATGATATTCCATCACAATCATATACCACAAGTTATTTAACCATTCCTCAGTTGATAGAAATCTTTTTTTTTATTTCAAAGTCTTTGTCACCATGAAAAGAAGATGCTATAGATATATTTTCTTTTTACATATCAGTTCTTTTGTCTTTTCTTTGATCTTTTTGGCATATAGACTTATTTGTGGTGTTACTAGGTCAAAGGCTCCTAGATTTATAGATTTATAGATCTTTGGTCATAATTCCAAATTGTTCTCCTGAATGGCTGGGTCAATTCACAACTCCACCAGTACATTAGTGTCCCAATTTTTCCTTATTTTTTTTCAGCATTTGTCATTTTCCTTATCTGTAATATGAGTCAATGAGGTAATATCAGAGAGCTGTTTTAATTTGCATTCTCTAATCAGTAGTGATTTAGAGCAGTTTTTAATGTGACTAGTGGTAGCTTTCTTCTTCTGAAAACTGGCTATTCATATAACTTGATGGTTTATTAACTGGATAACAACCATATTCTTCTTTAAATTTTGACTTCTCTACATATTTGAGAAATTAGAAACTTTATAAACTTGCTATAAATTTTATTCCCAGTTTCCTGTTTTTTGAGTGTATTAGATTTGTTTTGAAAAAAAGGCTTATAATTTCATATAATCAAAAACATTTTATTTCCTGTTATCCTGTTAATCTTTAATATTGTCATAATAATCTTTTTCTTTATTCATAATTCTGCAGGTACATTTTTTCCATGGTTCCCTAATGTACTTGTGATATCACCTTCTATATCTAAATCATTTATCCTTTTTGACTTTATCTTGGTATAGAATGTGAGATGATGATCTATGTCTAGTTTTTGCCAAACTGTTTTCTAGTTTCCTAGCAATTGTTGTGAAATGTTAAGTTCTTAACCAGGAAGCTTGGTTCTTTGGATTTTTCAAACATTAGGTTATTATGGTCATTTGCTACTCTATATTGTATTCTGCTGTTCCAAAATTATTTATTAGCCAGTACCATATTCTTTTGGTTATTACTTCTTTGTAGCATAGCTTGGCATTGGCAATGGCATTGACACTGATGTTCTGTTGGGCTTCTTCCTCAACATTCTTTTTTAAAAATGTATTCTTTGATATAACAGAACTTTTGCTTTCCCAGATGAATTTTATTATTTTTTCAAATTGCACAAAACCTTTCTTTGGTAGTTTGATTGGTATGACACTAAGTAAATTAATTTATTGTTATAATTTTTAAGTGAATAATATTTCTCCAATTATTTATTTCTACATTCGTGTGAAAAATATTTTGTGAATTTTTTATATGCTTTATATTGTCTTCAGTTATTTTAAAAGTAAGCTTTCTATTTCTTTGTGCTAGGATTTTTTTTTTTGGTAGTAAATAGGAACGCTAATGATATATATAGGTTTCTTCTTTGTCCTGCAACTCTGCTAAAGCTGTTGATTTTTTCAACAATTTTAAAAAATTGATTATCTTGAACTTTCTAAGAACACCATAATATCTTCTGCAAAAAGGGATCATTCAGGTCAATTTAAAAACAAACAATGAAAGACCAGCATGAATTTATGAAGAATGAAATGATCTGAATTAAGAGAGCATCACATACTGTAACAGAAATATTATTTGAAGAATGACTTATGTATGTCCTCCTTTAAAAAAAGAAATGATAAATAGAAATAAGTAAGATATAATTTAATATATGCATACATTTTTGTCTATTGATGTTTTTACTAATGGAGTAAGTTGAGAGAGAATGGGAGCTACTGGATATTTTAATGTTACAAACATGTAAATATTCTTAAATATTACTTTAAAATATTCAATTTAATATTTAAATGTGTTATTAAGTGCTTTTAATTGATTACTTTATTCCTATGATTTATTTTTCTTGTCTCATTGCTATACCAGGAATGAAGGTTCAATATTAAGGAAATTAGCATAATTGATTATATTTATAACAAAAACAACAAAAATTATATGATTATATCAATAGATGCAAAAAAGTCCTCGGTTAAAAATATAACACTCATTCCTACTAAGCACTCTAAAAAGCTTATGCATAAATGGAGTTATTTTTAAAATGCTAAATAGTATCTGTCTAAAACCAAGAACGAAAATGATTAATAATGAGGATAAAATTTAAAATTGACAAAGATCATGGGTGGATCAGTGTTGTACGTTATGCACATGCTGATTAATATTAAAAGCTAATCCTTTTACATGGCAATTGATGCTCTTCAGGTCCCTTACTCCCTCCCACTGGACAAGAAACACTACTGTTCCTCATGGTCCTTGACCTTTGTGAACAAAAGTGATACTGCCCTTCAGGGTTTCCATTCCCTCCTTACTGAAAGTGTTACTCTCTGTCCTTTAGCTAAGAGGCAATGGCGTTGCCAAAGAGTGTCATATCCTGTATCTACTATTAGTTCAGGACTCCACTGTATTAATTCTCTGATTTGATGCCTTGTCCCCAATCTTCTCTGGCTTTAGAGCACCAGAAACTATTGCTGCTTATTTTAGCACCACTTCCTCCTACCACTAGTATTTCATCCATTTGGGTTTTAGTTTAAACTACATGCCTATGTCATAAATTTCTCTTTCTGACCTCCTAAGTTGTCTTGAACTGGAAGGATGTCTCACTCTAACCTTTTATTGACTCTGCCACTCTGGAATTTGATTTGAGGCTTTACTTTAACGTTGTTTGGTGGAGAATGTTGGGAGAGCCCAGATGAGTGCCTTTTCTCTTCTGTCATTTTGGCTCCACACCCAGAAGGATAATTAATTACTTCTAAAGGCAATCCTTTCCACATTTTTGACAGTTCTAATTATTGGAGCATCATTTGAACCTGGAATGGTGTCTAAATCTATCTGTCTAAAATTAACAGGATCATAGGGTCATAGATATAGAGCTATAAAGCACTTCTCAGTCCACCCATTTGTTCAGATAAAGAAATGGATGCTGAAAGGTTCAGAAATTTCCCTGGAGTTTTGTAGTTATTTGTTTTCTGAAGAGGATTAAGACCCAATCTTCCTGACCCAAAGTCCAATATTCTATCTCATGAACCTTGTTGGCTCCTATTCTTAATTATCAAAGATCTATCCTATGGGAACAAGTAGAATATGTCTAACTTGCCTTCTATATGATTACCACTGAATATTTGAATATAGCTATTATGTTCCCACCAAGTCTTCTCCAAGCAAAATATTTCCAAATCTTGTACCCAATTGTAAAGATTCCCCATCATCATGGTCATATCTTCTCTCTACTCTTTAGTTTCCTTTTTCCCCTAAATTATAGCACTCAGAAATAAACACATTTCAAATAAATTCTGACCAGGACAGTGTGACTCAAGACTATCAGAATCCTTGTTCTGAATGTCACACTATTAAATGCAAGTTAAGATCACATTGGCCTTTTTAACTACCACAATATACTGTTGACATATTGAACCAGTAGTTCACTAAATCTGCCCTGATCAGAATACACAGTGCTCTATATTCATTTCTGATCATCACATTTTAGTAGGGACTTTTTTTTTACTAATATAACAAAATTTATCTAGAGGAAGGGAATTGAGAAGATGAAGGTTATGTAAAATAATTTCATAAAAATGTTCCTTGAAGGAACCATACATATTTAGCCTGAGACAAGAAGACATAGGCAATATTAGATAGAAATTTCATCCGATTTAAAGTAAAAATATCATTGCAACATACTAGCATACATCATTGATTTAAGCTGGAAGGCACTGCAGAGGGTATGTGTTTATTCTTTCATTTTACATATATATAAACTAAGACCCAGAGATATTTAGTGACTTTCCCTAGTTCAGTTAGCTGCTAAGTACCAGAGCTTTAATTCAAATCATGTTTTTCTAACTATACATCCAGGGTTCTATTCATTTTTCATGGACAAAATCACTGTTTACTTTTGAAAGACTGGCATACACAAAGAAGTCAATTTATTCTGGTTGGCCTCAGAGGAAGAACTAGGACCAGTTTTGTAAATTATAGGGAATTAGATTTTGGTTCAATATGTGGAAGAAATTTTAAACAATTAGAACTGTTAGTTGTTAAACAATAATACTCTAGATGTAATTAAAAATGGCCTCCTTCCTTAGGTTATGACTTCCAGGTCACTGGAGGTGTTCAAATAAAGACTGGATAATCACTAGTTAGGAATATTAAAAAGGGGATTCATATATTAATTATGTCTTCAAGTAGACAATTTCTAAAAGCCCTTTCAATTTTAAAATTCCTTTATTCTGTGAGAAGTCAGAAATTGATCAATATCCTCTTTGACCCTAAGTAGAAAAGGCATAGCTGAAGCCTTCCCAGGTTTTTTTTTTTACTAATTCTAGAAACTTTTCCCTCTGTACTTCCATTTACTATCTATATTTTTATGTACTTCTTAGAAAACAGGGCATTGTAAAATCAATGTTACTAATACTTTTTTTTTTTACGTCAGAGGTTTGGTTTCCTTTTATGTACTATGCTGACTGTGCTCCAGCTGTTACCTTGCCTGTTAAAGAGAAAAGGGTTGAAAGCAAAAAGAATTTGATGTGACACAAACAACAGGTAGTAATTATTTCCAAAGAATTTAATTCAGTTCACCAAGTATTTTTAAAGCACATACTGATAATCCAGTAGGTGATAAAGATACACAAAGATAATACATTTTTATCTGAAAGGGATCTCAGAGTCCTTCCAGGCCAATGAACCCCCTTATTTTATAGGTTGAGAAATTCAGGTTTAGAAAATAATTTATCCATGGTCAAACAGGGAGAAAATAACAGTCCCATATTTAAACCCGAGTCTTTATTCTCCAAACCTAATACATGTTCAGTTGTATTGAAGGAGGACCAAAAAAAATTCTGCCTTCACCTTCAAAGTCGTTAATTTCTAATCAAAAGGGAATGATATATACAAGAAAACAATAAAATTAAAACAAAAAACCATGCAAAATAAATACATACTAAGGCCTTGCCTGAAGGAATATAAAGGTGCTAATAGTCTGGGGGAGATTGACTCTGAAGGCCTCATATAGTTAATACTTGTGCTAAGCCACAAATAGAGATAGATATTTCAAGACATGAAAAAGAATATTTCAGGCAGAAGAGAGAACATGTTATATGAGAAATGGCAAATGAATTACTTTGAATGGATTATATACATTGTGGGAGAGGGGAGGATAAAGGAAATAAGTCTGAAAAGACTATATTATATATATATATATATATGATATATATAATATATAAAAGACTAATTATAAAATATATAATTATACACTGTAGTGCTATCCATAAGATGTGGATAGTAAACTCACAATGTAAGAGATAAAGAATTTTTTTCCCATCTAGAAACTTTCTCAACTACAAAATAATCATAATTAAAGACCAAAATCAGGAGTAAATCTTCTGACTGTTGTATAGGTTGTATATGTAGGATTAACTAATATAGTGAAATTGTACCATTTTTCCCAACCAAAGTCTGTATAAAATGTTTTATTTATAAATGCATATTTTCAGTACATAGTTTTCAAGCCAAGGAAAAAATGCAGACTATGGAATAGACTATCTGGAATTGAAAGCTGTGACTGCTTGAGACAGGGACATCAGTAACAATAACATTCAAGCTTCTGAGAACACCACATTCTGCAAGGTTTATTGTTCCACCACATGCTGCAGACTTTATTATTTCTAGAGTGAAATCTGCAAACATAATGAAATTGAATTGAATATTTAAAGCCAGATATGTACCTTGAGGGTATTTTACAAGTTCTCACATTGAGAAAGACCAGAGAGAAAGCATATGAGCAGCGGACAGAGAAAAATATAACCCCAAAGGAAACTACTAAGAGGAAGAAAAATAATAAGATTGGAGATTTGATGGAATATTGCAATGAAATTTTTCTCACTTACTCTTTAGCTAGTCAAAAGATTTGATATGCATATTTCTTAGTTGACCAGAAATAAATTGAGTTTTATAATAATAATAATAATGCTCTGCACTTATGATCTTTGAAACTCAGCATACACACATAAACCACATACAAATAAATGTCTGAATAGATCAGTGTCCACCTTTGTAAATGGAATTTGGCATTGAGATTTCTTTTCTCAACATTCTATTACCTTTGATAATTAAGAACTCGAAAAGTACCTTGGCTTTACTTGAAGTTCCCAATACGTGAAATTCTATTTCCTGTTTCTGTAATTTTGCAGAAGTTGTCCCTCTTGTTTAATATTCTCTTCCTCCTTACTTCTGGCTCTTAGAATTCCTAGCTTCCATCCAGATATCTCAAGAGTCTCTCCTCATTCAGTTATTAATGCTCCCTTTAGTACTCCAAATTACTTTTTAATTTTCTTCTTAGTTATTTTGTATTGATTCATCAATGTGTAATTCATGTCATGAAACTATCCCTAACTAATAAAATGCAAACTTTTTGAGGTCAGGGATTATTTTGCTTTCTCCTGTGTATTTTCAGGGACCAAATAAGAAATCTGTATATGATATAACCTTAATAAATGTGTTTGAATTGAGTTGATCTACAAAGTTATTTTAATTACAGGCCTCAGATATTTTCTTCAACTCTTCAAATTTTATCCTGCACATTCTGCTTATGTGTATATCTATAACTCATTGTGAAGAACAAAGGTGACTGAGGAGAAATAAAGTAGACTATAATTAAATATGTGTATAGAACTTAATGTGAAGAAATGTTGGCTTGTTGATTGAGCCCAATTTGAGGTTAGGGAATATGTATAGCAAAAATTGTAAATTTCAGGACAGAGCAAGAAGTACCCATAAAGGACAATTGCATTCTTCAATCTCTTGTAGTGCTGGTTTAGGGCTTTTCATGTAAATCTTACCTGGATAAATTAAGAAATGAAATGTCAGTTCTGCTTGAAAGCCACATATGCAACAAAACTTAAAGAATATATGGGGTGATTCTCCTTTTGACATCATTTTCTACAACATAGTTTAGAGAAAAAGTAGGAAAAGGATACTCCTTGTTATCTGTCAATCATTCCCCAAACTACTGCTTAATTGTCATCATTATTATCATTTTTAGGCCACCTAATGAGTTTATAAACATAGAAAAAGATGGAGGAGACAATGGGCTTATCAAATATGAATATTAGATAAATAATGGAAAACAACCATGGTCTAAACAAATCTGGCAGCCAAAGTAGATAACAGGTTTTAGAGATGAATAGAGGTTTATTTAGAGAATGGATCATCCAGTCAAAACCTCCCATTTTATGGGTAGTTGTAGATACATCCTAGATGTCCACTTACTGGATTTTTCACAGGGGCTATGGAAACATCGTCTAAACTCTATAGCAGCTTCGTGCCCTGCTTTCTGCAAATCAATAGGAAATTGTTAAATGAACCAGTGAAAATGCCATTCTCTGTGTCTTTAAACAAAGAGCATAAACCTTATCTTTGGGCTCAAAAAGACTGGCAGGAAGGTTTGGACATATAAAAATGTAAATTATTTGAAAATTATAAAATAATCTCTGTGACCCGTGACATTGACAACTTCTGGAAAAGGACAGACAAGGGTGAAATATGCATGGTTCAAGGCAAAGAGTCATACATGTGCTTTAGTATGAGTATAGGTTGATATTTCACAAGTTTAGATCTATTACTATAGTAACTGGTCTAGATATATGGCTCTATATCACATCTTGTTACATATATATATATATATATATATATATATATATATGTATATGTGCACACAAATGCATACATGCACCTGAATGTGGATATATACACATACATGGAAGAATGAAATGGGAGAATTCTGCATCCATATCATCTCCTCTATGTGTTACAGATATATGATGGGTTTATTTGGGATAGTGGGGGGTATAATACCCCATTTCTTTAACTTTACATTGGCTGTCTCTAGTACCAAAATGAAATCCCTTCTTATCTCCTTCTTATCTCCTTCCTGATAGAAAAGTTTCAAAGGTGTAATGATCCTTATGATCATAATGGACCAGTAAAAAAGTGTGTTTATTTTTTCCTAACTTTAGGATTCTCTTCTCACCCATAAGTAAGTAATTCAAATAAAGAAGATGGCAATGAGGGAACCTCATTTAAAAATGGATAAAGCAGTAATAGAAAATAGAAAATTTAACTGTCACATGCAATACAATTAAAATTCAGGTCTCCTGAATCCAATTGTGGTGCCCTTACAATAGCTTTCTCTCCATTTTGGAGCCATGATATAAATGTATGTGAAGACTTTCACTAGCAAGTAAAGTAGGGTAGGCACAGTTAAATTGAAAAATTGTGGAAATCAATCAATAAGAATTTGTCAAGTGCCTACTTTGTTTGAATCCCTTTTCTAGATACTAAAGCTATAAAAAGAGTGAAACAATCCCATTGGGAAGCATTTTGTGGGAGTAGGGATGTGCTAGCTCTATGGTGTCAAGGACCAAGACAATTTATTTATTTTTCTTTTATCACTTAGGATATTTTTTCCTCTTCAAATGGCAAAGCAAGAATGATATGTATTCTAAGGATTTTTTAAATGAGAAATCTGAAGAACAATACAAGTTACCCCATTGGAAAATATTATTATGTATACAGCATCGTCATAATGTCATCATCCATGATTAGAGTATGAATAGCAGAATACTTCTAGGGGGTCAGAAAGAAGTCTCTAGACTATAGGTTCCCCATCCCTCTATATAATAGGAATATGTAAAGCCAAATGACTTAAATGGCAAAGAAATTAATTAATAATATTGTATATATTTCTTAGATTAAAGCAGATTATGTAAACTGAAATAGCATAATATACGTCAATTGATTGGAGAGTGACTAATCAAATTATGACGCATGAATGCAAAGTGATGCTATTGTGCTGAAAGTATTGATGAATATGATGAATACATAAAAGCATGGAAAGTCTTCTATGGAAAAACAGACAAATCATTGCACTGAGTTGTGAAGTAGTATGGTCATGCTAGAAAGCAATTTGAAGTCATATACTCAAAGTTACTAAACTGTGTAATCTATTTGACTCAGGTGTATGACAACTTGACTCATATCAATCAATTAACATTTATTAAGCTCCTACTATGTTCCAGGCACTGTCACAAAGAGATCACAGAAAAAGAAGATGGATCATTAAGGAAAAAAAATTATAGCAACTCTTTTTATAGTGGCACATACCTGGCAACTAAGAGAACACTCATTAATTATGGAATGGCAGAAAAATTATGGTATATGAATGTAATGTAATATTTCATAAAAATTACAAAAGAGGCAGTTTCAGGGTAGCCTAAAGAGACTTTATGAATTGATGAAGAGTGAAGTTTGAAGAATCAGGAGAACAATTTATACTGTAGCTACATTGCAAAAATGGAAAACTGAAAGAAAACAACTATTTCTTGATCAACACAATGACCATCCATGATTAAATGACCAATGATTAATATGCAACCAATCTCTTGATATAAAGGTGATAAAGGATATGTGCTGATGGAGTTGTACATTTTTGTAAAGAACTAATATGGGAAATTGTTTTCCTTGTTTTTTCATATTTATCAGAATTTTTTTCTATTTCCTTTCTTTTTTCAACTTTTTTTTTCCCAATGGGTAGGGAAAGTGGAGGGAATAGAAAATAATAGCTTGTTAAAAATGGAGAAAGTAAAAAGAGCACTTACATGGACTGACAAGAGTAAAGAAAATAATACATGGAATGAATATAATATAAATAGAAAGAACAGAAACCACAAAATAATCAAAAGTGAATGTGGCAAAATTACAAAGAACATACTTTTTTCTAAAGAAAACTTTTGAAAAGAGACCTACTTGGACTCTTTTGCACAGGAATGAGGGGACAGGGATATTTCCCTGGTATAAAACATTGCAAATATTTCAAGGGTATTTTTTTCTTTTTGATACATTGATCAGCAGACAAAAATAAATAAATATATATATATATATATAATATAACAATATATCATAAAATAAAGAGAATCAACAAAGTATAACAAAATAAATCAGTAGATAAGTTTGTCATTTTTTCCAAAGGTAATACTAAAAACAAAACCAGCAAATATTGAGGTACAAATAGGTCAACTGACTTTGTGTAGGGCAGTAATTTCAATGCATACTCTTAATACTTTTCTAAACCACTGTCCTCATTAGAAATCAATATCATAAGAATTGATCCTGACCCAAATTGGGAAAGTTAACATATTTTAGAGTCCTCCTCCATATCTTTGTGTTCTTTTATGTCTTCACATTTCCACAAAACCAATATTCATAAGTTATCAAATTTTTTCTTCTACCTAGAGAGGAATACTTGATCAACTAAAAGAGGAATTTAATTTAAAAAATTCTTCACTTCATTTTCTCCATGAATTTTTCCCTACTGTAAACTGTATGTGTCTTCTTTCACAATGAGACGAACATGGAAATATGTATTATATGATAACCTTTGTAATGTTACCCGCTATCTTGGAGAGGGAGGAGGAGTAGGAGGAAGGGAGAGAACATGGATTGCAAAGTGTTATAAAAAAGTATTAAAAATTGTATAGCAGTAAAAATTTAAGCTATTGTTTCTGAAAAAGGAGATGCTTAAAAGGAAGAGATAAAATTTTACTGGAATTTCAAAACCTATGATATTTTAATGGAGTAAATATTTTGTTATATAGAGACCTAATTCCATAAATTTCATTAGCTATTCAACACCCTAGTTTATATAAACTTTAAGCAATTTCTGAATATTACTTGTATATATGAGTAATTTATATAAAACCCATGTATTATATATAACATACATAAACATTTAAAAAGGATATTTCTTACTTTAAGTAAGACTTTGAAGTGCATTATGTCAGACCAGTTTTTAATTCCTTTTCATTATATAGCTCTTGTGGGAGTTAAGAATAGTACTCACAAATCCCATTCAAAATTGGAAGTTTTTTTCTGCTTTCCTATATATTTTTCCTCCTTTCCTCCTCCTTCCTTCTTTCTTTTCTTTTACTCTTCCCTTCTTCCTTCCTTTCTTTTTTCTTTCCTTCCTTCCTTCCTTCCTTCCTTCCTTCCTTCCTTCCTTCCTTCCTTCCTTCCTTCCTTCCTTCCTTCCTTCCTTCCTTCCTTCCTTCCTTCCTTCCTTCCTTCCTTCCTTCCTTCCTTCCTCTCTTCTTCTTTACTTTTTTCTTTCTTTCTCTGCCTTTCCTTATTTGCTTGTTCATTTCTGATTACCTAAAGCAGATGGCCTTAATATCCAAGATGAATCCCAGCCCTGTGGACATTGAATTTTTTGTCTTGATCTCTTGGAGAGCAAAGAAACCAAACAAGTTTTACTCAAGTCAGATTAAGAAAAGGCAGGGAATAAAATACACAAATAGATCTAAGTTTCAGTTCTTAGATTCATGCAGTGTTAAGCATACCACTGAGTTTTACAATATCTTGCTGAGATGGATATCAAGTATTCAAGAAAATGTGCTTATTTTGAGCAATAACTTTGTTTAGGAACTGGGGTAGGGGTAGATATGTGTTTTAATGTTCTTACTCGGAGAATGATTTGGTCTAAGAAAATTCATAGAATAGCACTTGAAGCAACTATTTCTTCACCCTATTGGACCACTAGCAATGTTAGGCCTCACTCTGGTCTTTGTAATATGCTCCACACAGAGAAGCAAACACATTCAATTCACTAAGTGGAAAAATAGGTTTTGAAAATAATAATTCATGTGTTTTTTTCTTCTACTTTATTTCCAGCCACCCGTGTTTCATTGACTAGAGTTTTCATTTTGAAAAGGCCAAACAGCAGGGGGAACTTAGACCCTGTTTCCTGAGGGAAACTTGTTATCATTATTGACCTGCTCATAGAGAAGGAGCTGCTGGAGGTAAGAGAACACAAGGTGTTGCCTGGAATGATTTTCCTTTAACTACAAGAACTTCTTTTCAGTGATCAATGTTTCTACCTTGTAGAATTATGACTTTTATGTTATCTTTTCAATATGGGTCAGACAATCAATGAAACAATGCTATTCTTCCATATACATCAGTTCTTGTGTGTGACCACCACCATATCCTTAAAAAAAATCTAAATTGGCTTTGGACTTGTTTGGAGGACCCAATTAGGAACAGGATTTATGGCTCCATGTGGCTTACATCACACACGGTTCTTTGACAACTAATACTGGTGAGAACATCA